>NC_090646.1:225884119-226484119 GCF_040937935.1 Hyperolius riggenbachi
CTGTGCCTATAGGCTCCTGTGATGTAAATCCAGGTCTGGAGGAAAATACATTTGCTTAGCTAAAAAATATGTTAGAGGAGATCCAATCTGTTGAGCAGCTGAAATTCTCAGTCCCCAAATGTTTATAGGATCGTGTTAACAGAAAATGTGAGGCAACACAATAGTAAACATGCCCAATGCGCATTTCCAAACATTTTTGAAATGTGTTGCTGGCTTCAAATACAGAATGAGCCTATATTTTTTACAAAAAATAATATTTGGTTATTTTTGCCTTTGAACTATTTTCAGATAAATTCAAGGTTTACATTTGACACACCACCCACAAGTTTTTGGGAAATGGGTTGTGTGTTTTTTACCCTTTATACATAAAGTGCCAACGTGTTACATGGTGCTGTACAGCAGACTAATGAGAGTTGTAGATTACAAATGAAAGATAATTGTGCAAACATTATATAGGAGGGAAAGATGACCCTTCTTTATGGGTCAAACAATCTTATTATACCCTGAAAGTGATATATAGGTTTATGCCCATTTAGGATTACAAACAGCCTATACACAGAACAATTATATCGTGCTTTTCTCCCAACTCAAAGGGCCAGAGCTGCAGCCACTATTCTTACCCAAGGTCAACTCGCTGTATAGGTGCTGGCTTACTGAACAGGAAGTGCCAAGTTTCGAACCCTTGTCTCCCGTGTCAGAGGCAGGGCCCTTAACCAGTAAACTTTCCAGCCAGATACTTTTGAGAAAGGAGTGATTTGACTTTGCACTAGGCATGTAGTGGTAACTTGGGGTTTTGGCTCATGTTAAACTTAGGGTTGCAAAGTGAGAACTTTTTGTATACTGTCTAGATAACACATTTTTTTAGTATCTAGAAAATCATAGCTGACTACAGACTGGAATGGAAATATCATTTTATTGACAATATATTACAAAGGGCTTTTAAGCCAGTGATATTTTATGACATTTGGAGGTCTCTTTAAAAGACCACTGTGGAGAATATTATGATATTATTGCTACAGTTATCTATGTTTTAGCAACAGCAGAATTATGTATGTTAAATAAAAAATTGCTCAGAAATGTAACTTTTAGTATCCGATAGATTGTCATCAGTCAGCAGAACATCTGTCAGGAACGGGAATTCTTCACTTGGTATTTCCCACCTGACAGCTATTACTTCTCTGCATGCACCAGTAACTACAATGAAGTAATGATTTATAACATACAATGGACCAAGGATGAGAGGAAAAAGGAGAGACATAGAGACATCATGTCAGGGAGAGAGAGTGCTAGTTGGCAGCAAGAGAAACAGAACTGAGAGTCTGAGGTGGTGGAGAGATGCCATGGAGAAAGAAAGCACAATTTGTACGTAGATCTATCCAGCTCCTTCAGCCTGTGACTGGCTCTGTTGGCTGCTGTGGCAGCAGTACGTAGCCTGCAGAACTGGCTAAATTGGTAATCACAATAGCCCAAAATGGTGCCAGCAATGGGGAAAACCATTAGAGATGGTCAGAAATGCCTATTTCTGATTACGTGGAAGTTTCAATTTCTGCCAATACTGATTACCGACTCCACAGATTTCCGATTTCCAATTTCCACTTTCCTATTCTGATTTCCAAAGAGTCTTTTTTTGGTCATTTTTTGCATTTTCTGATTGGCCAAATACTTCCAAGTTAACTTTGTATTCTCTGATTGGTCCAATGCTTCCGAGTTCTGTGTTATGGCTAAAATTACCGAGTTGTGGTAATGTGGTATTTCCACAGAAATCCTATTTCTGATTTCAGTTTTCCAATTTCCAAGGAGTCTTTCTTTGGTCATTTTTTGTATTCTCTGATTAGCCAAATACTTCTGAGTTGACTCTGCATTCTCTGATTGGTCCAGTGCTTCAGGGTTCTACGATTGGGATACAGTTACTGAGTTGCAGTAATGTAGTATTCCTGCAGAAATCTAATTTCCATTTTCCAACTGGAAATTTTGTTTCCGCAGAATATGAATGAGCATCCCTAAAAACTATCACAGAGAGATGTTAGAGAGGTGCAAGCATGGGACCAAGGGGAACAGATTATTAATGAGCACCACTATTCAGAGCACATATATTCGCTATTCATACACATATTTCGCTGCCAAAATGTGCATGGCAGCGCGTATACTGTGAGCGAGCCCTTAGATTTGATACCCAACATTGAGCCATGGAGCTAGAGACAAAGCACCTAATATGGATGGCCTGTTTTTGGTCAGTGATTGAGATTGTATTTTCCATGAGATTACCATTTTAAAGCAGTTCAGCAATAAGGCCTTTCATGATTTTCTTTCATTGAGGTTCTCTTAAAGGGTACCTCTGGTAAAAAAAGACTGAGCTATTTCATGCCAGTCCATGGCTTAATGCTGCACAATCTGGAGGGTGGGAGGTGTCAGGGTTAATTACTTTATCCAACTAAATTGGGACATTGGTGATGCTCTGTCCCCCTCCTTGGGAATGCGGTTGTGGCCATGTTTCCAAAGTCTGCCAAAGCTCTTTGGAAACCTCCATCTGCATTGCTGTGGCCCGCCCCCAGCTCGGCAGTCATTAATTTGACCACGGCTGCTTAGCTGGTGGTTGGCCATGGCAATGTGTCCAGAACTTCACCAGAATTTTTCTTATAAATCCCCGCACTGCCACAATTTTGAGGGCGGTGGAGCGATCACCTGCCTACATGAATTAGGGCAGATAAGGTAAGTATTTAACCCTGAGGCCACCCAGTCCTGTCAGAGCCTGACATGACTGGCACTGTCTTTTTTACTTCAAGTACTCTTTAAGGCAAGTTGTATTGTCCCTGCCATTGTCATAATGACACACCATCATTCCACTATCACTATGCGAGCCTGCCAAAGAACTAGGGATGCTCTTTACTTTGCAAGCTGTAAAAAAGATGTGTAGCTGTGGGCATTTTCTGGCATGCAGAGCTGGAACTGGAAATCTTTGGTAAACCTAAGACCCGGTAACCACAACATACGGTGAATATCCGAGGCTGCTACAATTGATTTGCTGTTTAGCAATATATTAAGTCATACACTCATAAATATATGTCATAGATCTGACCCAGACCTACTTGATGTGTACTTTACCAATGCAATTTATTCTTCAGAACTAAGAGGTCCAGCCAAATTCAGTAACCCCTTGAGCTTTAACGAAGTCTTCTTAGTGATAGTAGACAGTGTTGCTAATGCTATTGTGACATGTAGTCATGTTACAAGTTAACCATGATATGATCTTCTACAAGATCACTTTTACTTGCACTTTACCGTGGTACATGTAAATGGCCATTATACAGTATTTTGCTCTTAGCTACACATAATAAAATAAATATTGTTGGGAATATTTATTCTTCTTCACTATAAATACCTGTAAATACAGAGTCTTAACTGATAAACAGTTCAGGCAGCTTTCCAGCACATAGCATGAAAGCTGCAGAAAAGACCAGCGTACGGTATATCCTGTTACCACTTGGCATTTCAGCCTGTGCTAATGTTTGCTTTTACTTCTAAAGTCACATTTTTTTATTTTACCATTTTCCATTTTAAATCCAGCCTTTTAAAGGATTAAATGCTTTGTCATACTCAATTGAAGTTTCTTCAAAATGCCCATTGCTGCTTCTTGAGTTAGGTTAGATTGGGTAAAACGTAGATGTACAAATGTATACCTTAAAGAAGCTAAGCAGAATGCTTAAAAATAAAAGTTGCTGGGGCAGTATGTAGTAAGGGCAAATTAATAATATAGTAATCTGCATTGTTCTATAGCAGAGGTAATTTTATGAATGTACAGCCAAGGGAGTGCCCCTGTACAGATTAAATGGAGGGCATAGATACAACATTCGAATGGTGATTGTGGTGGCTGCAACAGATTATAGGCAGACCCAAGCAAAGAGTCTGCAGATGTCCCCCAATAGCACTAGATTTCAATACGTCTCCCAAATAACATAGTTTGGTCTCAAGTGTCCCTTAAAGGACCACTATAGCTAAAAAGTAAGCCGTTAAATTTTGACACGACCAAAAGGTTTTGGACTTGTCCATCTCCTCATGAAGGATTCTCAGGGTTTTCTTTGTTTACAAAAGCATTGCCTGAACAGCAGTCTAACTGCCAAAATAGTGAGATACCAGCCAGCCTCCCTACTCACTTGCACACTATCTTTGCATTTCAACTTAGCAACTGCCATTCAGAAAATGCTTTGAAAACAAAGAAAACCACGAGAGTCCCACATGAGGAGATGGGCTAGCTAGTTGGTTGTGTCAGATTTTAACTGATTACTTTTTCGTTGTAGTGGTGCTTTAATAAAACAATTGCACAGTGTGTGTTGCCATTATAACACAATTACACAGTAGGTACCCCAACAGCACAATCATACAGCCTGCATTATCCAATAACACAATAACACAACAGATGTACTCTGATAACACAATTTCACAGTAGTGGCCATACACGTCAGGTAGTGACAGATAGCAGGTGACAAGAAGATTATCAGATAAAGAGTGACAAGTTATGACAGATAATAGATGAAGGCTAGTGACAGTGTGCAATGGCTAGTTACAGAGGGTGACAACGAGCGACACACAGTGGGTTACAAGTAGTGGCAGATAGTAGGTGACAGGCAGCTAGTGACAGATAGCAGACAAAAGCTTGTGACAGATTGCGTGTGATGCTGATGAATACTGAATGGTAGCAGTTGCCTGATAATGGCAGGTAGCAGGCGACAGCTACTGGAAGGTAGTAGCGAGTGATGGCTACTGACTAGCATACGTTGACAGCTAGTGGCAGATAGGGAAGGATGACAGCTGGTGGCAGGTAGTGGCAGGTAACAGCTAGCTTTTATGTGGTTTATTTGTGTCCCAGTGAATGAACTAAAATCTGTCATCCACATAACGTTTTTAAAAAATCTCAGAAAAGCAGACATCAAACCAAAAAACGTTGATTGCGGTGCTACCTTTAATGACTAACTGTACATGATTTATTGCAAGCTTTCAAAATGTTAAATTTCTTTTTCAGGCATTATACAGAACTGTATTAGAACCTTACAAAAATCTCCTAATGCAGAAATCCAGCACTAAAATCCCCGGCGCCAAGATCATCCAACGCTAAAAGGAACAGGACCAAGATTACACCGAGTGATGTTTACTCTTCATAGTCTCAATCTGGCTCTGTTCAGCATCCCATTGAAATACATTCACAGCAAGGAAGAAATCTTATGCCAAAACAGCTCAGTGCTAGGTCAGTCTGCTTTGGCAGTAGTGAGGGTTTGCAACCAAACAGCATTAGAGGATAAAGGATCAATTTCAAAATTCTGTGTTGGCCTACAAATTGGTGCACATAACCTGCCCGACCTACATCTTTGATGTCCACAGGCACATACCAGCCCACCCCCCTCTGATACTCCATCAACCTGTGCCTGTTCGCACCGCGCATATCTCACTCCCATGCACGATTGTAGGACTTCACTAGGTCTGCACCCACTCTAGAACAACTCAGTCCCACCAGCCATCAGACGCGCCCCCACCTTTAATACTTTTAAAAGAACATCATTACCATAATATGTTCTGACTGCTGGGCGCCCCCTCAACAGATGCACCTATTGTCTCTACCCCCACCCTATATATTCTAAGCCTCTGGCAGGGCCCTCCTCCCTAGTGTTTCCAGCTTGATTATGCAATCTCACTGTCTGACACACTTCTTGTGAACTAAAACTGACTCTATTTTGAACAAAGACACTGAACTACTGTTATCAAAGACATTTGCATGAGATTGTGTGGTTGTGAGTTCTTTGGATGTCCTACCTTGTATGTTTACCCATTTACCTATTGTGCAGCGCTGCTTAATATGTTGGCACTTTACAAATAAAATTAATAATAATAATAAATAGAAAGTGGAAGACGTGCCCCTGCTGGCAATGCACACCCATCAGGTCCAGTGGCATCCCGAGTTGCTGCTTTACTCACTTATGCCCAAAAATGTCAACGAACAACATGTATTACTTCCATGTAGCTAGGAATGGCCATCACCAATGGAAACTACAAGTGTATGTACTGATCAAAATCATTCTGACAAGACCATATACTCTGTGCAGAGCTGCGGAAGATGTGGCACTATATAAATACTCAATAATAATAATAATTCTGAAAACCAATATAACTGCATTTGTGCGACATTATCATACTGCATTTAGCTGGACATAGATTTCATGGGTATCATTTAAACAATTCAACGCATTGATTTATAGCATATGAATTAGCCCAGAGTAGCATTGAGGGGAATGATTATCTGTTCAGATACAGCACCACACTATTTACCAACACTCATAGCTTGTTTTAAAATTCCCTGATTGTGCACTTCATTTCACAAAACAGCTCACGCTTCCCTATGTGATGTCTTTATTATGCTCATCACATTATTCTGTGCTGTATAAACATGCTATAATTACATTTTCCATGTGTTATCTTTTATTGAAGATTAGAATATTGCCTTGGAATTATTTCAATAATTTCCTCCTCCATTGATATTTATCTAAAATAATTGATTTGTATTTCTAGGGGTATTGCAGGGAAATTGTATCACTTACAAGGCAAAAAGTCAGCCTCATTCAGTATTTATTGAGAGCCGGCCTTTAATTATAAAAAGTGCGTTGTGTGTAGATGGACCCTGTGGTACGCTTATCCCTGATGCTCTTGTCATTATTTCCATTAAGGAGTAACGGCTGCTGAAGAGACGCGGAACGTGCTGGAGAGCATCTAATCTGATTCTGCTTTCAACAAGATGAATTCTCAGCAGCCTATAGTAAGTGTGCGTGTGTGTGTGTGTGTATGTGTGTGTGTTTGTGCACTAAATGAATGCTGAAATTATGTACCATTGTGGGTGTTGATAAGGGATGAATGTTTTTTAATTCATCACCTGAAACCATATTATTGTAAAGAGAAGCAAAAAAATTATAGAACCCTAATAAAACTCATCTATTTCCTGGAAAATGCAGAAGTATTACCGTGACATGATATTCCATGAAAGTACGTTAAAGAATTTTTTTGTAATAAAGGAATTTTATAGACTTGCAAAAAGAGAAGCATAAATGACAATGTTACCTTAACAGAAATAATTGAGGATTTATTCCAAATGTTGATGGATCAACGGTGTGTCTTGTTATTAACAATGTTAAAATGATGTTATTTGCAAACAGGGGTGGACTTTTGGAGAGACCACGTAGGCCCGGGCCTTGGGTGGCTGCTGTCTCAGGGGGAGGCTGCAGATAGAAAAAACAGTTAGACAATAGGGGCTAAATGTGGAAGAGAGGAGCCATTTCCCAAGGGAGTGTAAATGAAGGAATGGGACTACTGTAATTAGCTGCACACAGAATGGTCAAAGCACGTGGAGAGGGGAGGGGGGGGGGGGTTCACAATAATGTTGGCCTAAGGGATAAATAAGACCTTCTTATTTCAGTTTGTGCTCTATCCATATTGTATGACTTATATCTGTGTACCCACCTGTGACCACTAAAAGAGCAGGGAAGGTGGAGCCAGCAGGTATCACTTCTCTCAAGCTTTCTTTGAAACAAAGTATATTATGTCCAATTGTACAATGATGATATGTACCATGAAGTTAGCTGAAAGTTAAAAATTAGAAAGACTTTAATTATCTTAATAGCCATCCGTTGCTGTATAAACACTATACAGCCACCATTGAATCGATCCTCTTCTCTTCCATCTTAGTCTGGTGTGATGGAGCCACTGCCAGTGACAGGCACATACTACAGAGGGTCATCAGGTCAGCGGAGAAGATTATTGGGAGATCCTTCCCCTCACTTGCTCTCCTATACAAGACTGCGATCTAGGGCACTGAGGATCGCCAATGATCCCTATCTCCCAGGCAACCACTAGTAAAGTCTCCTTCCATCAGGCTGTAGGCTTCTCTGGCTCCACACATACTTCCATCAGCGCATCCCCCCCCCCAACTACCTGCAGCCCCGGCTGTGTCACGGCCACAGTTACAAGACTAATTTATCCGCCATTTCAATGTCACTTTGGTACGGTTATGTAGAATGGAAACCAGATTAGGAAATGTTATGTACAATGTAAACTGTTTTCTGCTTGTAGCCTGCATGATTGTGCACCTATCTATCTACAGTATGTTTTCTTCTTGAACTATGTTTTGCCAATTCCGGGCATGATTCAGCCATGCTTGGTGAAATAAATAATTGTGATTCTGATACACATTGTGTACATCTATTAATATTGGAAATATTAATAGAAAAAAAGAAAGCAAATGTAAGTAATAGCGGAGATGCCGCCGCATGGCGGCTATCTCCGCGTTCCAGCCGGCGGCTTCTGCCACGCAGTAACATGCTGCTGGTTCGCCTCGTCCTTCTAGTGCACACAGATTGAGAACTATGCGCGCATGCGCCAGGCGACAGGACCTTTATGCTAGTAGAAGGGGAGTCAGCTGATCAAGCCGATCAGCTGACTCCAGCTATGCTCCTGATTGGCTGAGTGACTGGGGCGGCGCTGTTCAGCGCTCTGGGTATATGTAGGACTTGCCTGTCAGTTGCAAGTTGTCTGCTGTTGCGAAACCTTACGTATGAGCACTCAGACCCTAGTCAGATCGTACAGTGTGTTAGAACCAGCCGGAGCTGGGAATTCACACTTAGTCAGATTCCGTTGATAGCCTATAGCACTATTGTATTGTGTGACTTGAATATTATTCTTTAGACTAGTTCCCAGGTGTTGAAACCAAAGACTTCACACCTAAGACTAGGAGATTGCTACATTGCTACTGTTTATGTGTTAGACTAGTTCCCAGGTGTTGAAACCAAGGACTTCACACCTAGATTAGGATTAACACATATTACTGTTACCCGTTATGATCTCTGGCTTTCCTGACTATTCCCCTGCTTGCTGATTCAGTACCTCTGCCTATCTGATAACTGTTGCTGACATTGCCTGTACCCGGTTACCGAATCAGTCTTCCGTCTCTGTACCTTATCTGTCCGAATGTTACTGACCTTGCTTGTCTGACCTTTCTGGCTGTCACCTAACCCTTAGGTGATCAGCTTTACTGTACTGTCTGGGACACTAGATCTTCAGGTATTCATTAGCTGCAAGCACAGGGTTATGGTCACCTGCCCCTCAGGAGACCATCTTGCAGCACAGTCAGTGGACTCTACCTCTTAGAGGTCCACTGGCTGCAGTACAGACCGAATTTCCTGCTCCTCAGGGAATCCTTGGCTGCAGTACAGTCTGATTCATTGCTCCTCAGGGAAACCTTGGCTGCAGTCCAATCATAATCTCTCAATACTCCAGTCACCACCCTTGCAGTCCAGTCAGTGGTCCCTGCTCCTCAGGTGTCCACTGGCTGTGGTACAATCTGATTTCCTGCTCCTAAGGGAATCCTCAGCTGCAGTTCAACCATAAACACTCATTCCATCAGTTATCTCTCTTGCAGCTCAGTCAGTCGTCCCTGCTCCTCAGGTGTCCACTGGCTGCAGTGCTATCTAAATTCCCTGCTCCTCAGGGAATTCTTGGCTGCAGTACAGTCTGATACCCTGCCCCTCAGGGAATCATTGGCTGCAGTAGTGTCTGTATTTCCCGCTCCTCGGGAGATAACTTCACTGATTACTATTGCACCAAACACTATACCACATTGGGTGTCCCATGTCTAGCTATACTAGTATTATTGGTGATTCTGCAGATCACCACATTATCAGGTATAGCATCTGTATTATTGGTGATACTGCAGATCACCAATAATCAGAAAAATCTGTGTTGCTGACACCAATCGTTACAGAACAGCAGACCAAAACATTATGGACGCACTGAGCAGCCGAGTTGATGGACTAGCCACTTCGGTGGAGAATCTCATCAGGGTGCTTGATGCCCAACAGACTCAGATTACAGCTCTGTCTGGGTCAGTACAGGTCCTTCAAACGGCTGTGAATTCAGTGCGATCCCCTCCAGTTACAGACCTTCGTATGTCTGTACCTGAAAAGTTTTCTGGACATAGATCTGACTTTCAGAATTTCAGAAATCGAGTGCAATCATATTTTGAGTTGAGGCCTACCCTGTTGGGAACTGAGCCTCAGAGAGTTACGTTCATAAAGACCCTTTTATCAGGGGACTCACAAACATGGGCATATAGTCTTCCTGCAGGGCATGAGGCATTGTCATCAGTTCAGGAATTCTTTAAGGCCATGGCCATTATTTATGATGATCCGGATATTGCTTCCACCACCCTGCGCCAGGGTCGATATCCGGTAGAGGTTTACGCAGCAGAGTTCAGGAAGTGGGCTGTATCAGCTAGATGGGGAACACATGCACTGTTGGACTGTTTTGTCAGGGTTATCTGATGCAGTTTCTGACTTGATGTTGAGACATCCTGAGCCCAAATCCATAGACGAGGCAATTTCTTTGGCTGTACGGGTAGATCGCCGCTTACGCTATCAAAAACAGACCCGGGGTAGAAATGCTGTAAGATATGTCTCCTACGCCTCCTCTCCAACCTCGTCACCTCCGCCTGAGCCGATGCAAATCGGACACTCGAGATTGACGCAGGTGGAAAAGAATCGCAGGAAATCAGAAAGACTCTGTTTATACTGTGAAGAGGAGGGTCACATGGTACAGAACTGTCCTAAAAAGTCAGGAAACGCTGCCGCCTAGGTGTAGTCAGAGGTAATACCCTAGGCGAGCAGTCTTTACCTCTAAACAATAATCGTCTGCTCCTTCCCTGCTCAATCACATGGGAGGGTCAGACTGTTCCTACAGAAGCCTTTGTAGACTCCGGCTCTGCAGCCAACTTTATAGATTATGATTTTGTAAAGAGATTGGGAATTCCATAACTCCCGTTAGACCGACAGATTCTGGTCACTGCAGTGGATGACTCTCCATTACAAAGTAGACAACCTCTTTCTCAAACCCCCGTGTTGGTGTGTAATGTAGGGGTGTTCCATAAAGAGAGTATACCATTTCTTGTCCTGCAAATGGCAACCTCCACCATTATCCTTGGTATGCCTTGGTTGCAACTTCACTCCCCTCAGATTGACTGGGCTTCTGGTCAGCTAAAGAGCTGGTCGGCCCATTGTCATCATCATTGTTTGGAGAAAGTTACTGTTTGTGCTACCAAGATTCAGGTTAAAGGAGTGCCAGTACAATATGCGGAATTCGCTGATGTGTTCTGTCCTAAATCCGCAGATAAACTCCCGCCTCACCGTAGCTTCGATTGTCCCATTGATTTAAGATCTGGTTGTATGCCTCCTAGGGGTCATCTTTATAATTTGTCAGGACCTGAGAAAGTGGCAATGCAGGAATACATCAAAGAGAATTTGGCCAAAGGCTTCATCCGCCCTTCCCGTTCACCAGCTGGGGCAGGTTTCTTTTTTGTGCAGAAAAAAGATGGAGGCCTTCGACCCTGCATTGACTACCGAGGTTTAAATAAGATTACAGTAAAAAATCATTACCCTTTGCCTTTGATTGACGATTTGTTCGCTCAGGTGACCAATGCCAGTATTTTTTCCAAATTGGATTTACGAGGTGCATACAACCTGGTACGGATTAGAGATGGTGACGAATGGAAGACGGCGTTCAACACACCCGACGGGCACTACGAGTATCTGGTTATGCCCTTCGGGTTGTGTAACGCCCCTGCCGTCTTCCAGGAGTTGATCAATGAGGTTTTCAGGGAGGTATTGGGAAAATTTGTGCTAGTGTATCTAGACGACATACTAATTTTCTCTCCTAATCTGACGGAACACCGTAAACATGTCAAGTTCATTTTAAAGAAATTAAGACAGAACTCACTGTATGCCAAGTTAGAAAAGTGCCTTTTTGAGGTCACTTCCGTTCCTTTTTTGGGTTATATTATCTCTACATCTGGTCTCTCCATGGATCCAGAAAAAGTCTCTGCTGTTTTGGAGTGGCCGCAACCTGTGGGTTTGAAGGCACTCCAAAGATTTTTGGGCTTTGCCAATTACTACAGGAGATTCATCAAGGGGTTCTCCTCGGTAGTGTTACCCCTCACCAGTCTTACCAAGAAAGGGGCTGACACTTACCATTGGTCAGCAGAGGCACAATCTGCCTTTTCCACACTGAAAAAACTGTTCTGTTCTGCTCCCATTTTGAGACATGTGGATGTCACCTTCCCCTTCATAGTGGAGGTCGAAGCCTCAGAGGCCGGGGTTGGGGCTGTACTGTCTTAACACTCTGGTTTGCAAGGAAAACTTCACCCCTGTGCCTACTTTTCCCGTAGGTTCTCTCCTGCTGAGAAGAACTACGATATTGGCAACCGAGAGATTTTGGCCGTTAAATTAGCCTTTGAAGAATGGCGACATTGGCTAAAAGGGGCAGAGCATACTATCACAGTTTATACGGATCATAAGAACTTGGAATACATAGAAGGGGCCAAAAGACTTAGTCCTCGACAGGCCCGTTGGTCTTTATTCTTTTCAAGATTCAGATTTGTCATAACGTATACACCGGGCAGTAAGAACGTCAAAGCTGACGCTCTGTCTAGGTGTTTCGAGCCCGAGACAGTGCAACCTTCAACCCCTGAAACCATCCTACCTCAGAAAGTAGTATTGGCAGCTACTGAGACCTGGAAGGACTGGGCGGCTACTCTGGGCCCCTATCAACAGGACGTTCCAGAGAGGAAGCCTGAGGGAGTTATGTTTGTACCACTGCCATTCCGCCTACAGCTCTTACAATTATTCCATTCCCATAAAAATGTGGGACATCCTGGGGCTGCCAGAACTCAGGATTTACTGGCCAGATGCGCTTGGTGGCCTACGCTGGCAACAGATTGTAAGGAGTTTGTAAGAGAGTGCTCAGTTTGTGCTAGAAGTAAGCCCTCTCGCCAGGCACCAGTGGGTACATTACAACCCTTACCAGTGCCAAATGAACCTTGGACTCATTTGACAATGGACTTTATAGGAGAACTCCCCAAGTCTGAGGGTAAGGCGGTCATTTGGGTGGTAGTGGATAGGTTCAGTAAGATGGCTCATTTTGTCCCTCTGAAAGGACTCCCCTCGGCCCAAGAGTTAGCTGATCTCTTCATTCAGCACGTTTTCCGGCTCCATGGCATTCCGGAGAATGTGGTGTCAGATCGGGGAGTCCAATTCGTGTCGAAATTTTGGAAAGCCTTTTGCCATCAGCTGGGTATGGACCTTTCATTTTCATCAGGCTACCACCCACAGACAAATGGTCAGACCGAGAGAGTTAACCAGTCCCTTGAGCAGTTACTCAGATATTATTTGGCAGATGCACAGTCCGATTGGGTAAAGTTTTTGCCGTTTGCAGAATTTGCACATAACATTCTGAAGAGTTCTTCTTCAGGATTTTCCCCATTTCAGGTAGTTTCGGGCAGATCTCCCAAGTTTGCCCCATTACCTGTGGCATCCACCCCATTTCCAGCCCTGGAGGATTGGCAAAGGGCATTGAGGGAGATCTGGGGAATGGTTAAGAGGAACTTGGGGAAAGCCTTCCAGGCTCAGAAGAAACAGGCGGATAAGAGACGGTCTGTAGAGTTGAAGTTTTCCCCAGGGGACATGGTATGGGTATCTACTCGGCACTTAGCTTTAAAACAACCGTCACCTAAGTTGGGACCCAGATTCGTAGGGCCATACCCGGTGTCCAGAAAAATTAATGACGTCACTTATGTGATTGATCTCCCAGCCAGCATGAAAGGTGTGAAATCATTCCATGTTTCTCTGTTGAAGTCTGCAGTGCATGTAGATTCCTCTCCCCCCCCCCCCCCCCTGTGATGGTTGATGACCAACCTGAGTATGAGATCGAAAAGATTTTGGATTCTCGGTTAGTGCAAAACTCTGAACAGTATCTGATCCACTGGAAGGGGTATGGTCTAGAGGAGAGAACTTGGCTGCCGAATTGTTGCATGCATGCTGAGGAATTAAAGAAAGAGTTTCATGACTTACACCCTGAGAAGCCAGATAGGAAGTGTCCGGGGTCCACTCCTCAGGGGGGAGGGTACTGTAAGGAATAGCGGAGATGCCCCTGCATGGGCAAGCGGCATGGCGGCTATCTCTGCGTACCAGCCGGCGGCTTCTGCCACGCAGCAACATGCTGCTGGTTCGCCTGGTCCTTCTAGTGCACACAGATTGAGAACTACGCGCGCGCCAGGCGACAGGACCTTTATTCTAGTAGAATGGGAGTCAGCTGATCAAGCCGATCAGCTGACTCCAGCTATGCTCCGGATTGGCTGAGTGACTGGGGCAGCGCTGTTCAGCGCTCTGGGTATATATAGGACATGCCTGTCAGTTGCAAGTTGTCTGCAGTTGCGAAAACTTACATGTGAGCACTCAGACCCTAGTCAGATCTAGTGTTGGGCGAACATCTAGATGTTCGGGTTCGGGCCGAACAGGCCGAACATGGCCGCGATGTTCGGGTGTTCGACCCGAACTCCGAACATAATGGAAGTCAATGGGGACCCGAACTTTTGTGGTTTGTAAAGCCTCCTTACATGCTACATACCCCAAATTTACAGGGTATGTGCACCTTGGGAGTGGGTACAAGAGGAAAAAAAATTTAGCAAAAAGAGCTTATAGTTTTTGAGAAAATCGATTTTAAAGTTTCAAAGGGAAAACTGTCTTTTAAATGCGGGAAATGTCTGTTTTCTTTGCACAGGTAACATGCTTTTTGTCAGCATGCAGTCATAAATGTAATACATATAAGAGGTTCCAGGAAAAGGGACCGGTAACGCTAACCCAGCAGCAGCACACGTGATGGAACAGGAGGAGGGTGGCGCAGGAGGAGAAGGCCACGCTTTGTGAGACACAACAACCCAGGCCTTGCATGAGGACAAGAAGCGTGCGGATAGCATGCTTTGTACCGCCATGCAGTCATAAATGTAATAAAGATAAGTGGTTCAATAAACAGGGACCACGCGGCAACGCTAACCCAGCAGCAGCACACGTGATGGAACAGGAGGAGGCGCAGGAGGAGAAGGCCACGCTTTGTGAGACACAACAACCCAGGCCTTGCATGAGGACAAAAAGCGTGCGGATAGCATGCTTTGTACCGCCATGTAGTCATAAATGTAATAAAGATAAGAGGTTCCATAAACAGGGACCGGCAACGGTAACCCAGCAGCAGCAGCAGCAGCAGCAGCAGCAGCACACGTGATGGAACAGGAGGAGGCGCAGGAGGAGAAGGCCACGCTTTGTGAGACACAACAACCCAGGCCTTGCATGAGGACAAAAAGCGTGCGGATAGCATGCTTTGTACCGCCATGTAGTCATAAATGTAATAAAGATAAGAGGTTCAATAAACAGGGACCACGCGGCAACGGTAACCCAGCAGCAGCAGCAGCAGCAGCAGCACACGTGATGGAACAGGAGGAGGCGCAGGAGGAGAAGGCCACGCTTTGTGAGACACAACAACCCAGGCCTTGCATGAGGACAAAAAGCGTGCGGATAGCATGCTTTGTACCGCCATGTAGTCATAAATGTAATAAAGATAAGAGGTTCCATAAACAGGGACCACGCGGCAACGGTAACCCAGCAGCAGCAGCAGCAGCAGCAGCACACGTGATGGAACAGGAGGAGGCGCAGGAGGAGAAGGCCACGCTTTGTGAGACACAACAACCCAGGCCTTGCATGAGGACAAAAAGCGTGCGGATAGCATGCTTTGTACCGCCATGTAGTCATAAATGTAATAAAGATAAGAGGTTCCATAAACAGGGACCGGCAACGGTAACCCAGCAGCAGCAGCAGCAGCAGCAGCACACGTGATGGAACAGGAGGAGGCGCAGGAGGAGAAGGCCACGCTTTGTGAGACACAACAACCCAGGCCTTGCATGAGGACAAAAAGCGTGCGGATATAGCAGCAATGCTTTTTGCCGCCATGCAGTCATAAATGTAATACAGATGAGAGGTTCAATAAACAGGGACCGGAAACGCTAAACCATCCCAGATGTTCATCGGTCATGTTACTTGGTTGGGGTCCAGGAGTGTTGCGTAGTCGTTTCCAATCCAGGATTGATTCATTTTAATTTGAGTCAGACGGTCTGCATTTTCTGTGGAGAGGCGGATACGCCGATCTGTGATGATGCCTCCGGCAGCACTGAAACAGCGTTCCGACATAACGCTGGCTGCCGGGCAAGCCAGCACCTCTATTGCGTACATTGCCAGTTCGTGCCAGGTGTCTAGCTTCATGCCCGGTTTCAGGTCCAGCGGTGCCAGCCACAAATCCGTCTGTTCCTTTATTCCCCTCCAAATTTCCTCCCCTGTGTGCTGCTTATCCCCAAGGCAGATCAGCTTCAGCAACGCTTGCTGACGCATGCCAACAGCTGTGCTGCACTGCTTCCACGATCCTACTGCTGCTGGTGCTGGGTTAGCATTTCCGGATGAGGTACAGCTTTGAGATGCGTTGGAGGAGAAGGAGTCAGAGAGGTAGGTGCTGCTGTTGTTATCCAGCTGTTTGCGGCGTGGGCAACACCCGCGCCGTAGCAGGTGAGGAATCGCTGCCAGGCTCCACAAGGTTCACCCAGTGCGCGGTAAGGGAGATGTATCGACCCTGGCCGAACGCACTCGTCCAGGTGTCAGTGGTGAGGTGAACCTTGCAGGCAACGGCATTCTTCAAGCTTCGGGTTATTTAGCTGACCACGTGCTCATGCAACTCAGGCACTGCAGAGCGCGCAAAGTGGTAGCGGCTGGGAACAACGTAACGTGGGATGGCCACTGACATCATGCCCTTGAAGCTGTTTGTCTCCACCACTCGATATGGCAGCATTTCGCAGGCCAGAAGCTTGGCTATGCTGGCTGGCTGTTACTGCCACGGCCCGGGGGTCATTTGCTGGCAATTTCCTCTTGTGCTCAAACATCTCAGAGACAGACAACTCAACCGTAGCGCTGCACACCGAAGGGCTGTTGGTTGTTGTGTTTGATGAACACTGGGAGACCTCAAGAGCACTAGTCCGGAAAGTGACAGTGTCAGCATCGTCTGATGTTTGTGAATGTTGTGAACCACGCAATGGCTGGGCTACTGCTGCTGCTGAGGCGGGTCTGGTGGTGAGTCTGGTGAACCCAAGGGAGGCAGTGTTGCTGGTGGTACCCTGTCCTGCCGCGTTTGCCCACAGAGTGGGATGTTTGGATAGAATGTGGCGGCTCATGCTGGTGGTGGAGAGGTTGTTAATACTTTTCCCCCTGCTCAGGCGGGTCTTGCACACCTTGCAAATCGCCATGGTAACATCCTCAGTGCAGTCTTCAAAGAAAGCCCAGACTTTAACTGGCTGAGGACTCGGACCTCGTGCGTGATGTGCTGGTGCTGCTTAACCCACTGCTGGACGCTTGAGAGGTCATCCAAGTAATTATCTGGTCCTGTTCTTTTGGATCTGTGAGGGTTGTTGTCCTGGACAACATGGGCAGTATTGAGTGGGTTTTCTTGGGTGCTCCCCTGTGGCCTGTACGTGAACCGTCAGGGGAAACACCTCTTCCCTTGCCCCTCCCTCTTTCACCGGATTTCTTCCTCATTTCACTTATCCTTAAAGTACACGCTGACTGGCAGCAGTACAGTGGCAGTACAGAAATGCTATACAGTGGTGGGTGAGCGGTGTACCACTATTGTCAGCAGTGACACAGAGCACAATGCTATACAGTGGCGGGTGAGCGGTGTACTACTGTTCCCAGCAGACACAGAGTGGAAGTAAACACAATGCTATATAGTGTGGCTGAGCCGTGTACACAGAGTGGCATTAAACACAATGCTATATAGTCTGCTATATAGTCACCCCGAACAGGGTGATGTTCTGCAGAACCCGAACAGTGGCAAACACTGTTCGCCCAACACTACTGGGAGGGAACGCAGATTTTAGTACCTAAACACACGATACAACATGTTTTCCGGGGTCGGACTCTGAGGCACATACAGATGGTCCCGATCATCATCCTCATCATACAACTCTTCTCCTGAGTCTGACCCACCCACCACCTCTGCCACCCCAACATCCCCAGACACAGACCCCTCATCGTCCTCAACATTAACTTGGGATGCTGGCCTGAGCCAGACCTCCTCCTCCACATCAGGCCCCATCATCTCCTCAATGGCAGCCCTCATTAATCGCTCTGGCGACGGACTGATGGACACAACGTTCTCCTCCGGGGAGGGCTGCTGCTGACCACTGGCTGCTGGGGTGGATGTTATAGCTTGCGTGGGGCGTTGGCTGTTGCTGTTGTTGGGAGTGCTGCTCACAGCGGAGGTCTCTGGGGAACTCATGTTGAGCTCATATAGTGGTTGACGGTGAGTGGAGTATTACTGATCCCAGCAATATACACACTGACTGGCAGAGTACGCAATGCTATATAGTGTGGCTGAGCGGTGTACACAGAGTGGCAGTAAACACAATGCTATATAGTCTGGCTGAGCGAGCGGTGTACTACTGTTCCCAGCAGAATCAGAGTGGCAGTAAACAATGGTATATAGTCTGGCTGAGCGGTGTACACAGAGTGTCAGTAAACAATGGTATATAGTCTGGCTGAGCGAGCGGTGTACTACTGTTCCCAGCAGAATCAGAGTGGCAGTAAACAATGGTATATAGTCTGGCTGAGCGGTGTACACAGAGTGTCAGTAAACAATGGTATATAGTCTGGCTGAGCGGTGTACACACAATGCTATATAGTCTGCTATATAGTGTCAGTAAACAATGGTATATAGTCTGGCTGAGCGAGCGGTGTACTACTGTTCCCAGCAGAATCAGAGTGGCAGTAAACAATGGTATATAGTCTGGCTGAGCGGTGTACACAGAGTGTCAGTAAACAATGGTATATAGTCTGGCTGAGCGAGCGGTGTACTACTGTTCCCAGCAGAATCAGAGTGGCAGTAAACAATGGTATATAGTCTGGCTGAGCGGTGTACACAGAGTGTCAGTAAACAATGGTATATAGTCTGGCTGAGCGAGCGGTGTACTACTGTTCCCAGCAGAATCAGAGTGGCAGTAAACAATGGTATATAGTCTGGCTGAGCGGTGTACACAGAGTGTCAGTAAACAATGGTATATAGTCTGGCTGAGCGGTGTACACACAATGCTATATAGTCTGCTATATAGTGTCAGTAAACAATGGTATATAGTCTGGCTGAGCGAGCGGTGTACTACTGTTCCCAGCAGAATCAGAGTGGCAGTAAACAATGGTATATAGTCTGGCTGAGCGGTGTACACAGAGTTTCAGTAAACAATGGTATATAGTCTGGCTGAGCGGTGTACACAGAGTGTCAGTAAACAATGGTATATAGTCTGGCTGAGCGGTGTACACAGAGTGGCAGTAAACACAATGCTATATAGTCTGGCTGAGCGAGCGGTGTACTACTGTTCCCAGCAGAATCAGAGTGGCAGTAAACAATGGTATATAGTCTGGCTGAGCGGTGTACACAGAGTGTCAGTAAACAATGGTATATAGTCTGGCTGAGCGGTGTACACAGAGTGTCAGTAAACAATGGTATATAGTCTGGCTGAGCGGTGTACACAGAGTGGCAGTAAACACAATGCTATATACTCTGGCTGAGCGAGCGGTGTACTACTGTTCCCAGCAGACACAGAACAGTGAACAGAATGCTATATAGTGTGGCTGAGCGAGCGGTGTACCACTATTCCCAGCAGACACAGAACAGTGAACAGAATGCTATATAGTGTGGCTGAGCGGGCGGTGTACCACTATTCCCAGCAGACACAGAACAGTAAACAGAATGCTATATAGTGTGGCTGAGCGAGCGGTGTACCACTATTCCCAGCAGACACAGAACAGTGAACAGAATGCTATATAGTGTGGCTGAGCGAGCGGTGTACCACTATTCCCAGCAGACACAGAACAGTGCACAGAATGCTATATAGTGTGGCTGAGCGAGCGGTGTACCACTATTCCCAGCAGACACAGAACAGTAAACAGAATGCTATATAGTGTGGCTGAGCGAGCGGTGTACCACTATTCCCAGCAGACACAGAACAGTAAACAGAATGCTATATAGTGTGGCTGAGCGAGCGGTGTACCACTATTCCAAGCAGACACAGAACAGTGAACAGAATGCTATATAGTGTGGCTGAGCGAGCGGTGTACCACTATTCCCAGCAGACACAGAGTGGCAGTAAACAGAATGCTATATAGTGTGGCTGAGCGAGGTACACAGAGTGGCAGTAAACAGAATGCTATATAGTGTGGCTGAGCAAGCGGTGTACTACTATTCCCAGCAGACACAGAGTGGCAGTAAACAGAATGCTATATAGTGTGGCTGAGCGAGGTACACAGAGTGGCAGTAAACAGAATGCTATATAGTGTGGCTGAGCAAGCGGTGTACTACTGTTCCCAGCAGTGACACAATGACAGGGGGGACCCTGGCTAGCGTGGCTGGAGCGCGAACTACCCTGCCTGCCTACCCAAAGCTAAACCCACAGACAAATGGCGGAGATATGACGTGGTTCGGGTATTTATTTACCCGAACCACGTGACCGTTCGGCCAATCAGAGCGCGTTCGGGTCCGAACCACGTGACCCGTTCGGCCAATCACAGCGCTAGCCGAACGTTCGGGGAACGTTCGGCCATGCGCTCTTAGTTCGGCCATATGGCCGAACGGTTTGGCCGAGCACCGTCAGGTGTTCGGCCGAACTCGAACATCACCCGAACAGGGTGATGTTCTGCAGAACCCGAACAGTGGCGAACACTGTTCGCCCAACACTAGTCAGATCGTACAGTGTGTACCAGTGATCGTACCAGCCGGAGCTGGGAATTCACACTTAGTCAGATTCCGTTGATAGCCTATAGCACTATTGTATTGTGTGACTTGAATATTATTCTTTAGACTAGTTCCCAGGTGTAGAAACCAAGACTTCACACCTAAGACTAGGAGATTGCTACATTGCTACTGTTTATGTGTTAGACTAGTTCCCAGGTGTTGAAACCAAGGACTTCACACCTAAGACTAGGATATTGCTACATTGCTACTGTTTATGTTTTAGACTAGTTCCCTGGTGTTGAAACCAAGGACTTCACACCTAGATTAGGATTAACACATATTACTGTTACCCGTTATGAACTCTGGCTTTCCTGACTATTCCCCTGCTTGCTGATTCAGTACCTCTGCCTATCTGATAACTGTTGCTGACATTGCCTGTACCCAGTTACCGAATCAGTCTTCCGTCTCTGTACCTTATCTGTCCGAATGTTACTGACCTTGCTTGTCTGACCTTTCTGGCTGTCACCTAACCCTTAGGTGATCAGCTTTACTGTACTGTCTGTGACACTAGATCTTCAGGTATTCATTAGCTGCAAGCACAGGGTTATGATCACCTGCCCCTCAGGAGACCATCTTGCAGCACAGTCAGTGGACTCTACCTCTTAGAGGTCCACTGGCTGCAGTACAGTCCGAATTTCCTGCTCCTCAGGGAATCCTTGGCTGCAGTACAGTCTGATTCCCTGCTCCTCAGGGAAACCTTGGCTGCAGTCCAATCATAATCTCTCAATACTCCAGTCACCACCCTTGCAGTCCAGTCAGTGGTCCCTGCTCCTCAGGTGTCCACTGGCTGCAGTACAATCTGATTCCCTGCTCCTCAGGGAATCCTCGGCTGGAGTTCAAACATAAACACTCATTCCATCAGTTATCTCTCTTGCAGCTCAGTCAGTGGTCCCTGCTCCTCAGGTGTCCACTGGCTGCAGTGCTATCTGAATTCCCTGCTCCTCAGGGAATTCTTGGCTGCAGTAAAGTCTGATTCCCTGCCCCTTAGGGAATCATTGGCTGCAGTAGTGTCTGTATCTCCCGCTATTCAGGAGATAACTTCTCTGATTACTGTTGCACCAAACACTATACCACATTGGGTGTCCCATGTCTAGCTATACTAGTATTATTGGTGATTCTGAAAATCACCACATAATCAGGTATAGCATCTGTATTATTGGTGATACTACAGATCACCAATAATCAGAACAATCTGTGTTGCTGACACCAATCATTACAGCAAAGAAAACTTTTTTGGATTTGGATTTGAGTCAAATTGTTATGACTATCACTGATTTGGTTTGGTTCAATCAGATATGTAGAACAATATTTGACTGAAATTTGTGAAGGTTGGTGGGCTATCCCATTTTGCTCTGGGCCACCAATAAGTGGCTGGTGACAAGGCAGGTCCTCTGACGTGGGATAGGGCCCCAAACAAGTGGTATATGAAGGTCAGGCATTTTTCCTGCAAACATTTCTGCTGCTGATGACTTAACGAGGGGCAATAACTGTTTTACTGTTTTTATGTTATGTAGTCCATCATTTCAGGATATTATGATTATTTTTTATTATTTCATGATCCATGTGCAGTTTAAGGGAAATGAGTACCTTCTTTCTGCTCCGCTGACATAAAGACAGCATTGACTCCCATTCAGTGTTTGCTGGATAAATAATGGATCAGATAAGTTCACTCTGTGGCTCTTCAGTGAAAACCCGGATGGATTTAAATGACCGGGACTCTTCAGATCAGATTATAATCATTGGGACACGTGTTGCCATGGAATATTACTACATTTTTTTTCCTGTTGAGTGTCATTTTTAATTAAAGGATTTTTAAAAGATGTTTGTGTTTTTATTTATTGCACTTATTACTTAATATGTTAATAGAACAGAGTGAGGGGAACCAGTATACATTTTAAAAGAGGTGCCTGATAATTTTGTCACCATATTATGCCAATAGTAAGAGTACCTATAATCTACTATCGCCTTGCCTAACTATACTTCATACTAACCTTTCCCCCAAACTATGTCTTACACTATCCTTCAACGGAGTTTGCCTCCGTTGAAGCGCATTGCAGCGCGAAACGGCAGTCAGGCACCTTTCCTCAGCACCCACCGCATCACCCCACTCCATCCTATGGTATGTGAATCAATTTTATCTTTACGATTTTTTGTACTGTACCTGTGCCTGCTTTTGGAATAAAGCACCTGCAGTGCCGATAGACCTCCTGTCTCTCCATTCCTTCAACTATCCTTCTCCCTACCTACGCCTAACACTAACCATTAATGAGCACCATTCTCCAGGCAATGCATCACTATACAGGACTGCCACACATTTAGTAGAAAGAAATGAAGCAATGCATTCCCACTAGCCACGAGGACTGCAATAATGAATAGGAAAATGTACATAAGAGAAGCCATGCTAGGGGTGAACCAGGGGTATGCTTTTGACTTGTAGACTTGTAACCACAGTAACCCTGAGTTTTTGCCTATTCTACCAATTTCTACCAATTCTGTATTATTTATTTAATGTCTATATTTTGAGTATCCTATTTTTTTGTATAATTGTGTACTGCATGTTTGTTTAAATCTGTACAGCGGAACATGTTTGCGCTTTATACATCAATAATACATTACAATTACTCACTGTTAGCTGGTTGCACGTGTCACCAGCCTGGAGATTGTAGCTGCACAAAACCAAGGTATCACCATGTTAACCGCTTCAGGACCACCGATAGTTAAAACTATGCCACAGTTGTGGCTGCCTTAGCCAGATGCAGCGTAGTTTTAACACTGGTGGCTCCCGTGCACTAGGTGCAATAGTGCATCGCCGCCAACACAAATCTCTGCTGTCTAAAGACTGCGGAGTTCCATAGGAGTTCCATTCAATGGTTAGGAGTGCCTGATATCTGTGAGCCAATCACAGTAATCAGGAAGTGTGAAATTAAAAAAGGCTCTGGTCCTTAAAGTGTAACTGTCGGGCATAAAATCAAAAATCAATTATTTATTTTTATCTGGTAAACAAGTAATAAGGATGCTAACCAGGCAATCCACAAGTTAAAATCTTTATTACTTTTCTTGTTTATAAATGATCATTCCCCAGTTTACCTGACTCTTATTTGGTACGTTGCCGCACAAAGGAAGTTGCAGGGCATGCTGGGTTGTCTTTTTTTGCTTCTTTATTTCCCTTCAGAGTTAACTAATGTACAGAAGCAAAAAAGGACAACCCAGATTGCCCTGCAACTTCCTGTTGCGACAACGTACCAAATAAAAGTCAGGTAAACTGGGGAATGCTCATTTATAAACAAGAAAAGTAATAGAGATTTTATCTTTTGGATTGCCTGGTTAGCATCCTTATTACTTGTTTACCAGATAAAAATAAAGAATTGATTTTTGATTTTATGCCCGACAGTTACACTTTAAGGGACCAGAGCATGTTTGTCCCAACTTTGTTAATCAGGGCCAATCTTTACTTTCCAATCACCTAATTTGTTTTAAAAATTCTAAAAAAAAATCTATCTATCTATCTATCTATCTATCTATCTATCTATCTATCTATCTATCTATCTATCTATCTATCTATCTATCTATCTACTATCTATCTGTCTATCCACACTAATAAATGAGTTATGCATGATTGTATCCTGAAATGCTGTGCTCAGTAGTAGCTGTAGAAACTTGATGGGTTATGGGATTTCTTCCCCAGTTAGCAGTTTTACAAATGACGGTCATTTATATAAGTACATGAAATATGAGGAGTTCACAAAGCAGCTCCACAGCTGGATTTGTATTAGCTGTGAATATCTTCTTCATAAAAACAAAATGCTTTCTACAGTGTCTGGCAGCCTCCATCAACTTGTCAGGAAAATAGTTATGTCTATTCCTCAAGTTTTAAACGAGAGTGATGAAAACTAACAGCCTCACAGGGAATTGGGATGTCTTTTATGGAAATAGTGAAGAAAAGTATTTTGTGTTAGCTTAATTGGGGATTCCTCAAAGAATGTAAAACTGTGTCAGATACCCGAAGGAAGGAAAATGAACATGAGGTATTGTAACTGACTCATATCCATTTTAAGGCCTTTTTTAATGTTAAGACTATGAAATAGGGGGATTTAAAGCAAACCTAAAGCAAAAACAAAACACAAAAAAACTTATGAGACTATGAATTGTATGTGTAGTACAGCTATGAAATAGAACATTAGTAGCAAAGAAAATAATCTCGTATTTTTATTTTCAGTTATCAGCTTTTTTTTTTTAAATAAAATTGCACCATTCTGATATATTTGCAGTTTAGAAACCACATTCTGTATTTTAAACTATAAAACAAAGCAGAGCTAATGATCCTTTGAACTTCCCAGCAGTAACACCTTGTCTCATCCAGCCTCTCACAGTTTCTTGGTTGTTTAAGTGCTTCAGAAAATAGGACTGTTTACAACCCAAGTTGGGTCAAAGAGCTCAGAGAAGCTCTTTTGCATAGATAACATTTTTTAACTCTTCCTGCACTGGAAAACAACACAAGACTCTTTTTTTTTTTTGCTACCAACGTTGTATTGTTTAGCTGTACTACACATACAATTCAATGGCCTACATGAAATTAACTTTTTCACCTAACTTTTCTCCTAGATGATATTTTTACACAGTGGCCTCAATTCACTAAGCTTATCTCCTGTCTTTAATAACGTTTCTAGAGTGATCACCATGGTGATGAGGCATGTAGTATTCAGGAAACATTTTACCTCAGGCAAACCTAAAGTTAACTCTTCTGTCTTTAAGTTAACTCTTCAATCCTTAAAATAACTCCAGAGTTAAAGACAGGCTGTTTATTAACTGCGTGTGAAAATAACTACAGAGGAGGTAAATTAATAATAATAATTGCAGTATTTGTATAGTTATATTCCTGTCGGACTCAAAGCGCTTGCGAGGCAGCCACTAGAGCGCACTCAGTAGGCAGTAGCAGTGTTAAGGAGACTTGCCCAAGAAACTCCTTACTGAAATAGGTGGTGGCTTACTGAACAGGCAGAGCCGAGATTTGAACCCTGGTCTCCTGTGTCAGAGGCAGAGCCCTTAACCATTACACTTTCCAGCCACTGCTGGAGGAGGTAAATTAACTACAGAGGTGGTAACTTAAGGAATGAAGAGATAAGATAACTCTCTTACTGTGTGGTGGTACGTTTTCTCTTGCCTTATTATCTCCAGCATGATCTTAGTGAAGTGAGGCCATTGTCAATAAAATGCCTTTAACCTCCTTGCCGGTTATCCCGAGCTCAGCTCGGGGTAACCTGCGTAGGAGGATTTCTCAGGCCCCGCTGGGCCGATTTTCACATTTTTTTTCCTGCACACAGCTAGCACTTTGCTAGCTGCGTGCAGTTTCCGATCGCCGCCGATTCGCCGCTACCCGCCGCGCCACCCCCCCTCCAGACCCCTTGCGCAGCCTGGCCAATCAGTGCCAGGCAGCGCTGAGGGGTGGATCGGGATTCCCTCTGACGTCCCGACGTCCATGACGTTGGTGACGTCATCCCGCCTGGTGGCCATGGTGACCGGGGAAGCCCAGCAGGAAATCCCGTTCTGAACTTGTGAAGTGGATAGGGGATGCCGCTTGTCAGCGGCTATCATGTAGCGAGCCCTCGACTCACTACATGATTTAAAAAAAAAATAAATAAAAAGTGCTGCGCGGCCCCCTTGCCGCCAGAATTGTAACGGCAAGGGGGTTAAAGACACCAGCAAGCAAGAAAATACTCAAAATAATTTTGACAATACTTATTCACCTACTTTTTGATACTTTATTCAATTGCAAAGTGCTGAAAAGTTATTTTAAAAAGAAGTTGAAAAATGGTCTCCTAGGAGAAAACTCAGGAAAAAAAGTTAATCACAAATGGGCAATTATCTGCGCAGAGGTATTAAGTAACTTGTAGGGAAAAAAGTATATGCTGACCTCCTCAGAAAGACTTACTGTTGTCCTCAATCCTCACCTCGTTTTCACTACAAATGTCCCTTGTACATGTTTGTTTGTTTGCACACCTTGTCTGCATTCAGGGCCGCAGTGATAACCCTCTTCTGGTAATAGGCATCATAGGGATTTAAGGGGATTTGATTGACAGTTTTGCCTTTCTCTTACCTTTCTCATAGTACCAGTGACCAAGAGCAGTGAGGCAGACGGCACTGACGATGGAATCTAGCCAAAGTTCTGACAATGTCACAAGAGAAGAACCATTGGAAGCCTTTCTGGAGAGGCGTGCATGTAGTTTTCCTTTTACAGGTGCATATTAACCTCCCTGGCGGCAAGCCCGTGCTGAGCACAGGCTATGCCGTGCAGGAGGATTTCTCAGGACCTGCTGGGCCGATTTGCATAATTTTTTTTGCAACAAGCAGCTGGCACTTTGCTAGCTGCGTGTGCATTCTGATCACCGCCTATCCGCGCTGATTACCCGCCGCTCGCCGACCCCCCCCCAGACCCCATGCGCTGCCTGGCCACTCAGTGCCAGGCAGCGCTGAGCGGTAGATCGGGACTCCCAATGAAGTCACGACGTCGGTGACGTCATGCAGCCCGTTGCCATGGCGACGGGGAGGCCCTCCAGGAAATTCCGTTTGAACGGGATTTCCTGATCGGAGATCGCCGGAGGCGATCGAAGAGGGTGGAGGGATGCCGCTGCACAGCGGCTATCATGTAGCGAGCCCTGGGCTCGTTACATGATTTAAAAATAAAAACATTTAAAAAACTGCTCTGCTGCCCCCTGGCGGTTTTTAATAGACCGCCAGGAGGGTTAAAGGAACCCTGAAACGAAAAATGCCCCAATTTGGGTACTTACTCTGGGAGAGGGAAGCCTCCTTTAGATCTTCCTGAATCTTTCCCCATTACCCTTCTTCTTTCTGTTCTAGCGCTGGGACCCCCGCAAGCCCATTGACAAGTTCTTGTTTATGGAGCTCGACTGCACTGTGTTTTAGCACTAACAGGAATCCTAGCAGGTTTGGATTTTTTAGCCGAGTCCGAGCTGCAGCTACTTTGCATGCAACAGCCTTCTGACTGAACTTTGAGGGTCCCAGTGCAGCAAAGAAGAGATGGAGAGGGATGGGGAACCTTCCAGAGATCCCCATCTCCCAAGGTACATATCTACATTTTTGTTTTAAAAAAAAGATTTAGGTTTACCTTAAAATGAGCCTGATGTAGCCGTGTTATCTGTGGGGCCTATTCACATTCTGAATGGCATTGTGTTACCACTCATGTTGTAATGAGTTGTGGCATAGTAACTGCATTGCTTCGGGTTACCACCATTATAATCTTTTAAACGCTACTCTGTACTGCCATGCAGGTCTATTGCCAAGTGGTGCTAAGTGCTCGACAACACACCTGGCGTGAAATAATCCTTTTTAGAGCTGTGTTTATTATGCACCATATAGCATATCTAGAGTCTGCTATGTCTAGGTTAGCCCATGAGGGAATTGTAATTACATTTTGTCTTTGTTTAACTGTAAACACTGAAAGCAGTTCAGTCCTGTAGGAATTCCTTTGGGCTGCTACATGCTTACTTGACTTCCCATTTGTAATAATGAAGTAAGTTACTGCATCTTAGTAGGTTGAGGGAAACACATGTATAATTGTCACTGCAACCTACTTAACAAATTAAAACAAGTGACAGCTTCTCTTTGTGGCAATATTCCATTTCTGAAACAGTGGTCGGTCTGTCGGCCTTAAGGAAAAATTGTCCTTATTGCTTATAGCAACTCATCAAATTCTGCTTTCAACTTTTAGGGCAGGCTAGAAAATGGGAAAAATAGTTAGTTGCTAGATTCAACAAAGTTATTCAATTAGCCAGTGATAAATGCATCGAGCTCGGTGTCATTCAGGCAGATGTTGCAAAAACATCTACTGCTGTAGAAATCTTCTCCCTTCTACTTCATGTAATTAACCTAGTTACAGAGCTAAGTACAATGAAATAAATGACTGTGACAGAGACAATGTCTACTGTATTCCATGCACAATCTGAGACAGAGTTCTGATGCATCAAAACTGGAGCATGTTTCACTGAGTAAACAGGAAAGAATAGTAGTCACTCAATCATGATAACTAACTGATAACTAACACAGGAGGAGCTTGGAGTGGACATGAGCTCTTGCTCAGCACACAATGAAAAGTCTTTTTTCCAAATATAATTGCTGAAGAAATTCTCTTCTCTGTATTCTGTGTTTGTTTAGCCATATCAAAGTGTCTATTTAGTTCTCATCCGCAACTGTGAATGGACGGCTGGAGAGCACTGCCTAGGCATATCTCCCAATACAGTAAACTGAGGCTTAACCATTTAAGTGCTCCCTGCAAACATGAAAGCAAGTCTAAACTTTCTTTTATTTTATATTTTCTTTTATTTAAATTTTAATTTCACAAATTATATTGAAGATATGTTTTTTTTCCTCCCATAAAGGTTATTATATTGGGCCTGACTCACTAACCGGTGCTAACCTTGTTAGCACGCCTAAAGGCTTTGGGCGTGCTAACTAGGGTGCTAACTAGTTAGCATGCACCAAGCTGAATCAGATTGCACGCAAAGTACCACGCGCAAAGGCCGGTGCACGTGAAACGTTGCATAGGGTGCAACGAAAACGGCGCACCCGATGCGCCTATAACGGCGCATTAGGTGGGCCCTAAACGTCACACCCATGTGCCGTTTAGGGCGCATCCAATGGAGAAGGTAGCAAATTACGGTTGTTGAGGTTGCAATAAGCCCTTAGTCATAGTTGTAATGATTACTACCACACATGGTCCATCCACTTTAAACTTTCATTTGTTCTTAAAATGGCCAGTACCATGTACATAATAGGATAGAGATGAAATATTATTATTTAGGTTTTATATTGCGCCAGCATCTTTTGCAGCTCTTTACAGAATATATAGTATTGTTACTATCTGTCAGTAAGTAACCTCAGTGGAGCTCACAATATAATCATTACCATAGTCGCGATTGCATCCACTATTAGCATAGGGACCCCTCTATGAGATTGGCCTTGCCACTGGCACAAGGGCTTACCTACATACTTTTCTACAGAATTCAGAAAAGCCTTTTTATAGTTAAAATATACATTGGACCGTATGCAATTACGTTTTTATCCTGACTTTTCTCCTAGGAGATATTTTTTCATTTTCTTTTTAAAATAATTTTCAGCACTTCACAATTGAAAAAGCCCAAAGGATGGTGAAGAAGTACTATCACAATTATTTGGAGTATTTTTTTGCTTGCTGCTGGTGGTTTAAAAGGCGTTTAATTGACAAGTTGTGAAAATATCATCTACTTAATTGCATATGGACCATTGGCTTTTAAGCCACCGGCAAGTAAGAAAATACTACTTTTTGGTATTTTATCAGTTGCAGAGTGCTGAAAAGTTATTTAACACATAAGATAAAAATTATCTCCTAGGAGTAGGAAAGTGAATTGATTGAGTGCCATTGTTATTTAACAATTAGTAGTAACAAACACATTCTATCTATCTATCTATCTATCTATCTATCTATCTATCTATCTATCTATCTATCTATCTATCTATCTTTTTAACCACATGCTACTTACTTTCACAAAAATAATAAAATCATTGATTTTGTTATGTTTTGCCTTTAACACACGTTTAGTACAATTTGTTAAAAATAAGCTTTCTAATTACTATTTGTTGTACATGAAACAGGTCCTTTATACTACAAGTGACATTTCTGTGTTGAGCTAAAAAGTCAGAGTAGGTATATGGCAGACCAATTCTCTTTTTTTTTTAGAATTGAAATAACTGTTCTGTCATGGCTAGTTTGTGCAGCTGCTTATCTTACTGAGACTTGGGGCTTAGCAATCCTGTCCTAAGACCGCTATTAATAAGCGGAGAACTTGAAAAGAATGTTTGCCCATATCATGACATCTCAAATTTGTTGAAAATCAAAGTATGATTTTTTTTCCATCAAAGTGCTTGTCTAATTGGTAGTGACAACATAAACCATTTGTTTTCAGCACAGTCTGTAACAAATCACTTGGGGCTGAGAATGCCCGACTCCCAGATGCTAACGGGTTAAGAAGGAGGCTTGTGTTGTAATTCACATAGGGTAATTAAGCATTTTCATATGTGTGCCAACAAGTTAATTTACTTTTTGAGGTGGTGGAAATCAAAGGGATGTCTGGGAAAAGAAGAAAGCTACCGACATGTGTTGTCCGCTCATAGCTCTGAAAAGACTAAACATGGTCAGGGCCGTTAAGTTCAAGGGGAGTATGTTACTGGGTTACGGCTGCAACAGGCAGGTCTGGAAAAAACACCAAGTTGACAATGCCTATTTAGTAAAGCATCAAGCCATAACGACTAATCAAAATCCTAAAGAAATATATGCAGTAAATAGAAGACGATCTCAAATACAAAACATCATGGAGTATAGATCGTTAATTGCTATTCACACATCAACATCTAGTAATTCATATTATTTTGCTCAGTATTCAACTTATTAAGAGTTTTTGGTGTTGGCATCATAACACAAGATGTGCTTTGGAGTTTTCCTGTCTATTGCGTTTGGGCTACTCTTTAAAAAAATGCAGCAATATGTGCTGCTATTCTGCTTAAAGGTTGACTCTGAAGTTTGTTTTAGCACAACAATATTCACACTTTAGAATGTATGCCTTTTGTAACTACATGGCATTAAAATCCTATTTGAGTTTAAGTCTGTAGTTATGACAGCTTGCAAAAAACATGGCAACAGAATACAGTGTGCGTGGTATTTGACTTGACAGAATTCTCATTTCTCGTCCTATTACTTCAGAAATCTTCAAAAAGCATAGGAGACTTGCTCATATCCATTCCCTCCCTTACAGTGTCTCTATTTTTACTGCAATAACTTACTCCTAACACAGGTCAGACATTTGCAATCCATTAAAAAAAACTGTATTTTGTAAAAAATAAAACATAGGCTGTGTTTACTAAAGCATCTAAATCTCTCACGCCCGCATCTGCCTGCCGTCCCCTCCATACACTTCTGCAAAGGGAGATGCCAGTGGAAGTGATGCGATGCAGTTAGGTAGCCGCACTCACATAATTGTCAGTGGAAACGGGCCCTTATTAATGATATGTTTAATTATTGTATCTTACTAACTTTTTCCAGAAAAGTGGGTAAATTCAAGAGAAATCTTTCATGCAACAATGAGAAGAGGTGACCAGAAAGGAGAGGATAATGTGAGTGGCGATTACATGAATAGTTGGTATCTGGAGTGTTGTTAATTAGGGAAGGGTGAAACTGTAGAGTGTTTTTTAGGTGAGACTAAGGATCTTGCGTTGTATCCTTTCTGTGATAGGCGGCCAATGGAGGGTCTGACACAGTGGTTAGCATTAAAGGAGCAAGATGAGAGGAGGAGGAGTAATTTCACAGAGTTCATGATGGACTGGAGTGGAGCCATCCAGTTAGCGGGCAGGCCACAGAGGAGGGAGTTGCAGTAATCTACATGTAAAACAATCACGCTGTGCATAAGAGGTTTGATGGCATCCTGGGTGATAAAAGGGCAGATGTGGGAAATACTCTTTAGGTGGAGATGACATGAGGTAGATAGTGAGTCAGCAGTGAACAAAAGAAAGGGATGTCCCGCTACACCGTTGTAGGGTAAAAAGATCTCTCCGACTTTATTTAACACATCAGCAAAAACACAGACAACAGCTCACGCGTATCGGAGCTCTGCATTGCTCCTTAATCATAGCTAACATAGAGCAACTAGACAAAGGTATATATAGTCAATTGCCCACCCAATCATGGGCGTTGCTACTTTTCTTAAAGTGACAGCACAAACACATTTAAAATGTCAATATCCAATGTACAAAAAAGAATTGTTAAAAGGCCATCTAGTGGCTCTATCAAAGAACGCATCAAGTATCAAAAATGCACATGCTACACCAATACATATTACAGATATCAACATCAGAAGTAAATGAATAATATCAAAAGTTAATAACCACATATGTAGACGTAGTGTAGAAGGCACAACACCAGGAAGAGGAAAAGATTAAAAAAGTTGTAGAGAAAGGAGGAAGAGAAACAACAAGGATTAGATGGAAATTAGGTCCTAGCATCATATGTTAGACTGATGTCCAATCTTGAATTTAAACCTGTGGGGGTACGTGTACCCAGCTTCCATATCCATAATGCTTCTCGCTTTAATAGAAGCCTATGTACATCGCCTCCCCTAGGTGAGCATGTGACCCTCTCCACCCCCTGAAAACTAAAACCGCTCATATCCCCACGGTGTGCATGCAAAAAATGCTTGGACACACTAGAGACCTGGGTAACATAAGACTCATTTCTGAGGCATCTTGCAGGTCCGTTATAGTGTTTTCCGAAATCCGTTGCCGTAAAGGGCGTGTGGTACACCCCACGTATTGCAGCCCACAGCCAGCAATGAGATCAAATAGACCACATTTTTGGAGTTACAGTTTATATATTGTTTAATCTCAAAGGTCTCGTTTTTAGAGAACGACATAATTTGCCGTGTTTGGCTGTGGGCATGACAATACCTGCAGGTGATGTATCCACATTTAAAGGAACCCTTATGAGTCAACCAAGTGGGGGTGGGTTTGGCAGCGCTAGAAAAAAGGCTTGGAGAAAGGCAGGTTCCCAGAGTTGGTGCTCGGTGAGCAGAAAAACTGCAGCCTCCCTCCAAAACCCTGCGCAGTTTTGGGTCAGAGTGCAGAACTGGTAGATACTTTTTATTATATTAATAACTTTATTATATTCTAAGCTATATGGGGTTGTAAATGTCAACCCTCTAGATTCTTTAGTTCTGCGGTTGGTACCCACACTAAGCAAGTCTCGGTGGTCCTTGTGCAGTACCTGCTTTCTTGCCTTTTTAATCTGGCTATTGGCATATCCCCGCTCCCGCAACCTCCTCTCCACCACATTCAACTCTCCCTTCAGTATGTTCGGATCAGAGCAATTCCTAGCAGCCCTGATCATTTCTCCATAGGGAATGTGTAACGATTGTGGAATTCTCTCCGTGATCAGCGCACAAGGCATGCGCTGACACGACGGAAATCCTCCACAAACGTATAATTTGCGGGAGCCCAGCAAAAGGTGCAACGCACCTGTAGAGGGAAATTCCTGTCGGCAGGTGGAGCTGTGGAGTGCAGAGGAACAGCTCCTCTGCCCTGCCACAGACGCCAGACAGGAATTGCACGAAGGGAAGAAACGCAGGGCAAGAGAAGCGATTGCGAAAGAGAATGAGCACAGGGATAGAATGTATGTATGTGCCCCAATCTAGTCGCCAACCTGCGACGGTGCACACACAACAGCAGATATGAAGTAGGAACGCAATCGCGAGAGAGGCGATTGCCAGAGGTGACACAAGGCTACAGCAAGGCAGAGCATGAGAGTAGCAAAGGCACAGCAAATCATACAATGAGAAGATAAGGAAAATAACAAATGCTAACTAAACACCGCACTCATTCGCAACAGCGAACGCGTTTTCTGCGCGGTCTCCGCGTGATAAGCACAACAGAGACAAGCACGCCTAACTAACCACCAACAGACAAACATGAAACAGAGGACGCAAGCGCTTGCTTAACGGTTACCTCACCGAGCCTCCAGCAAGCGTTCGTAGCAGACAAGACAGATACATGAAAACAGGAATAAGTGAGAGATACGATCCACTGCTCTTTCCGCCAGAGCAAGTGCGATCCAAGTATAGAAATAGAGCGAGCTGGATCCACTGCTCTTTCCGCCAGAGCAAGTGCGATCCAAGTATAGCAAGAGAGATGGAGATCAGACGGATCCACAGCACTAGCGCAAGGCGAGTGCGATCCAGGCAAGACAGATCAGATGAGATAGCTGGTAGCAACCGCTGCTCCAGCTATACTTCAAGAACAAAGATCAGAACGACTTCCTGTCGACCACCGCTGGGACAGGACAATCGCAACAGACAAACAAAACAGATATGCAATCCTAACCACACTAAGGAACCTGATTAGTGCAGTCCCAGGAATTACTCTAGGCTAATCTTCAGACAATGAGCAAGGCTGACACTACAGGAGTGTTTCACAGGACAAACCCTTATGACCAGCCCAGGTCTGTGATATCACATGGTATTTATAGTACAAACCTCCAGAGGATGTGGCTAGGAAATTTGCATGACCAACGCATGCAAATTCCCCAGCAGCAGCAAGCTGCAAAACTGACAAAAAGTCTCTCTTCCAGAGACCTGCAGAATGCAGACCTGAACAGTGGTCAAAAAGCTGCCTGCCTGCGCAGGCAGCTGAGCGGATGATCACAGGATGGCCCTCAGGATATGGCGCGGATGGCAACTAGAGGCCAACAATAATGAATTGCCTGCACAGGCCTTTCTGAAAGTTTTTGTGACTATCTTACCTGAGGCCTGACATCCCTTCAAGGTTACATCTAAATAATCAATTTCAATGGGGTTATGGCACATAGTGAATGTTAAATTAAGAGCATTATCGTTGCAATATGTCAAAAAATCTGGTAAGGCCTCCAAGGGACCCCCCCCCCCCCATATCAGCAGCAGATCATCTATGTATCTACCATACCAAAAAACATAATTGATAAAGGGGTTTCCAGCTCCAAAGATGCAGAGCTCATCCCACCATCCCATGTACAAATTCGCCAGGGATGGGGAAAACTTGGCTCCCATAGAAGCTCCGGATCTTTGGAGATAGAAAACCCCATCAAACATAAAATAATTATGGGTCAACAGATGATCTACCGCCAACATGAGGAAGTCCCCAGTCGCCTCAGAAAAAGAGCCATATTTACGGATATGAAAATCCAAAGCCCTGAGAGCAAGGTTATGGGGAATGGAGGAGTAGAGTGAAGTCACGTCCATGGTAACCCAAATATAGTGACCTGCCCACTCCAAAGGGTCTACGCTGTTCAAGAGGTGGGTGGTATCTTGGAGGAAACCCGGCAATTTGCGGACCAAGGGCTGTAGACAATTATCCACCCACTGTCCCAGACGCTCCCCCAAGGAGCCAATACCCGCAACTATTGGACGACCCTTCGGGGGAACGTCCGGTTTGTGGACCTTGGGGAGATGGTGGAAGATAGGGACAACTGGTGTTTCCACCATTAAGTAGTCCCTCTCCCTCTCAGAAAATAGCCCCAAGGAGAAGCCCAAGCTTAATAGCTTTTTAAGTTCCGCCCGAAAGCCCGGGGTAGGATCCCCCAGCAACATCTGATAAGCCCCAGCATCGCTCAGTTGTCGCAGAGCCTCAGTCTTATAAGCATCGGAGTCTAGGACAACCACAGCCCCTTCTTTATCTGCGTTACGTATAACAATTGTTTTGTCATTTTGGCTGTAGTGCGTCCCGCTCCTGCCTAGTAAGGTCTGAGTTAGCTCTGGCAATTCTCTGTATCCGCACAAGTTCACTCTCCACTAAATCCTGGAAAGTGTCAACTGCTGTCATTCTAGTCTGTATAGGATAAAAGAAAGGGTTGGAGACGGGTATGGGGCCCAACGCCGCCCCGGCGACTGGGCCGCCACTCACCCTGGATGCATGTTCCAGGGTGAGGGCGGTAGAGGCCTCCTGGAAGGGAGGAACCCCCCACTCGTTAGGGCGGAAGACCCCCGGGGACCCACACCCGTCCCCAACCCGTCATCCGAGTTTTTAGACTCCTCCGCCTCCAAAAAGTGTTTCCTCACCAATAACATCTAACATGGTGTCAAAAACATTAAAATGATTGGATGGCGAATAGGACAAACCTCTTGAAAGTAAGGAGAGCTGGACATCAGAAAGCTGAACACTAGAGAGGTTAATGACATTAGATTGGACGCACTGGTGGTTGCAGCGATCCACACCTCTTTTCTAGATAGTGAGTCAATGTGTGGCTTGAATAAGAGAGTGTAGTCAATTAGTATGCCTAGGCAGTAGTCTTGGATCATAGGGGCTATTGGAGTTTTCTCCCAAACAGTGATAGTTATGCCAGGCAGGGGAATTAATTCATGTGTTGGTAAATAACTACAGTATTTCATTTTTTTCCCATGTGAATTTTTAGAAAGCGGGAGGGAAATTAAGAAGTAGATGGCGTTGAGGCAATCATGGTCACAAGTTGCTTACTTAGCTATACCAGGAGCTGATAGAATTGGGTGTCATCAATATATAAGTGATACTCAAAGCCAAAAGAGCTGATAAGTTAGCTGATAATGTCCAGCATGTTTGACCCCCACCAGCAGTATGCACAGGTGCTAGACTGGGCTTATCTAAGGCCCAAAATAAGTGTGTACATTCACTGAGGTCCTTAGGATCACTGTGTGAAATGCAATTTTATTCCAAAAATATACAATATAGAGAAGATAGCAAATTACGGTTGTTGAGGTTGCAATCAGCCCTTAGTCATAGTTGTAATGATTACTACCACACATGGTCCATCCACTTTAAACTTTAATTGGTTCTTAAAACGGCCAGTACCATGTACATAATAGGATAGAGATGAAATGTTATTATTTAGTTTTTATATAACGCCGGCAACTTCTGCAGCACTTTACAGAATATATTGTCTTGTCACTAACTGTCAGTAACTAACTTCAGAGGAGCTCACAATATAATCACTACCATAGTTATGTGTCCATTGAAGTCTAGGGCCAGGTTTTAGGGGAAGGCAATTACTTATCTGTATGTTCTTGGGACGTGGGAGGAAGATGGAGTGCCCAGAGGAAACCCGCACAGACAACATACAAACTTCTTGCAGATGTTGCATTGGCTGGGATTCAAACAGGGGACCCAGCGCTGCATGGCGAGAGTGCAATTCACTATGCTGCATGTGTGTGAGGAGATAAAAACAAATACAAGGACTTGTAAAGAGTACAAAGTGTTCCTATTGTAGTATAAAGAAATAAAAATGATCTTACCTTTGACATAATTACCTCACTTGAGACATATGGTATATGCGGAAAACAGTGATACTTGAGTAATCCCTCAGGTCAAGTTATGCTGCAATTTACATCACATCTGTTTCAAACCAAGTTCTGGTAAGTTTGTTTTGTAATCCCGTTTGAGACAACACAACGCACTTGCAGATGTTATTTGTTAATTATTATTAATGAATGGTTATCTAAGTTGGACTACACTTGCATTTATATGTTCCTATATATGCTCTAATAATCAGAAGTGCATACCAGTCATTTATATTTTATAAGTATAATACAGAACATTTGTTTGCATTTCAGTTATAACTGTCTACTCTATAACTATTTTAATAATGTATTTTTGAACTCAAGAACTACTTGAACATCATAGCATGATATATATGCAAAGGTGGGTGTAATGGAAAAGCAAAAAGATATATCTCAGCAAGTAATGAACATGACTGCACTATGTTAACCTGTGCTACGACATATATTCTCAAATAATTTATGCACTTTGAGTTCCTATTGTGTACATATACGTGATCTATTACCTACAATTCTTAAGGCTTGTTTTTTTCCAGATGCAGGACCTTTACATAATTTAAAATATTTTAGCAGAGAAAACAGCTTAGTATATGATCATCATCAGCTGATCTATCTTCTGAATTGTGTAAGAGTTGCATATTCCATATGAAATGACTTGGGTTAATGAAGCTTTATATTTAGTAGACTTGGATAGCTATTATTGAATTCCAAATTCACTTGGCAAACATGTCACTTTCAAATTATTCAGGAGTGATGGTGGTTTGTTCTCCATTATTAATTTGTGTCAAATAATATGTAACAGATTGTCTTTATGATAGTAATACACAGGAGGACATAGATATGAGATAAGTGTTGCTCTGATCTAACTGTTTTTGGTCATACATGACCACATGATAACGTAAAATTGTATACTTACCAATCGGTAATTTTCCTTTCCTGTACAAATTCCACGTCAGCATACTATGGGTTAACCCCGCCCCCTTGACTCCCTCAGGACATGTAACTATAAAATTAAAGATGGCTGCTCAGATCGGTGCTTTTTGTAACTAGGCCTATTAACCTATGACTACGTTTGTGGTGGGTGATTTCGTATGCTGACGTGGAATTTGTACAGGAAAGGAAAATTACCGATAGGTAAGTATACAATTTTCCGTTTTCCTATACAAATCCCCGTCAGCATACTATGGGATCTAACTATTACCAATGAAAAACAGGGTGGGAAACATAATATGATGCTGAAAATAATATATCTTTATTCAGATTTCACAGAGAGAAAATATATATCCTTTTTCTTTCTTTCTCTTTTTTAAGTATCATGAGCAGAAGACAAAACTTTCCTTCCAAACTCAGCGGCAGTAGACGCCGCAGGATCTACCTTGTAATGATTTATAAACGTGTATAGTCGACCAATTGGCCGCTCTGCAAATGATCTCTGGTGAGACTCTAGCATATGCTGCCCATGAGGCCGATAGTCCCCTTGTAGAATGGGCCCTGACTTCCTCTGGTGGTTGTTTCCCCATGGCGGTATATGCTGTTCTTATTGCCCTGACTAACCAGGTAGCAATGGTCCTGGAAGTGGCGGCATGTCCTTTTCTATAACCCGAAGGAATTATGAATAGCCTCTCTGTCTTTCGCAATGGTTTAGTCAGTTCGAGATATGCGGACAGTATTGTGGGAATATCCAAAGACTTAGGATATTGATTAGATTCTTCTGTATAACTAGGTAGGTTCCATTCTTGATTAAAATGGTAGGATGTTGCCACTTTTGGAATGAATTCCTGAACTGGTCTGAGGGTGACCCTGTCCTGGAAGAATTGTAAATATGGACTGGTGCAGGCCAATGCTTGGATCTCCGATGTTCGTCGGGCTGACGTAATTGCAATTAGAAAAATTGTCTTAATGGTCAAGTTATATAATGTGCACTCCTGTAGTGGTTCGAATGGTGGGCTTGCCATACCCTGTAGGATGAGAGGTAGGTCCCACTGTGGGTAGAGATTCCTCTTTGCTGGTCTCAGCTTAGTGGCAGCCTTCACAAATTGTATGACCAATGGATGTAGTGCCCACCGCTGGTCGGTTAAAGGGATACTGTAGTGGGGTCGGGGGAAAATGAGTTGAACTTACCCGGGGCTTCTAATGGTCCCCCACAGACATCGTGTGCCCACGCAGCCACTCACCGATGCTCCGGCCCCGCCTCCAGTTCACTTCTGGAATTTCTGACTTTAAAGTCAGAAAAGCACTGCGCTTGCGTTGCTGTGTCCTCAATCCCGCTGATGTCACCAGGAGCGCACGGCACAGGCACAGACCATACTGGGCTTCTGCTATACACTCCTGGTGACATCGGCAGGAGCGAGGACACGGCAACGCAGGCGCAGTGGTTTTCTGACTTTAAAGTCAGAAATTCCAGAAGTGAACTGGAGGCGGGGCCGGAGCATCGGTGAGTGGCTGCACCAACACAGGATGTCTGCGGGGGACCCTTAGAAGCCCCGGGTAAGTTCAGCTCATTTTCCCCCGACCCCCCTACAGTATCCCTTTAAGGCTGAAACTGCAGAGATATGCACCTTTAATGTATTGATTCCTAGACCTAGTTGTAAGCCCTGTTGCAGAAATTGCAGTATGTCTGTTACCTTTGGCCTGTACGAGTCAGTCTGGTTTGTTGTAGCCATTTCAGTAAATTTTACCCAAATACGATGATACGTTGCATTTGTAGACTTTCTCCTTGATTGTAATAGAGTTTCTATTACCTCTTGTGAACATCCTAGCAGTGCAAGTTTTTGCCTTTCAGCTTCCATGTTGTCAAAGCTAAAATCTCTGGGTTGGGATGAATTAGATGTCCCTGAGATAGCAGGTTCTGTAGGCATGGCAATGGTAGTGGTTCTGCTATCGCTAGTTCCCGCAGCAATGGGTACCAGGGCCTGCGCGGCCAGTCTGGAATTACTGTTAGTACTGTAGCTGTCTGTTGCTGAATTTCCTTTAGGACATGGTAAATCATTGGTATTGGAGGAAACACATATGCTAGGCAGAAATTCCACTCCATTGTTAAGGCATCCCAGCCTACTGCTTGTTTGAACCTGTACCGGGAGAAAAAATTCCTGCATTTCGAGTTGTTGGGTGTAGCCATCAAGTCTATCTGAGGTTGGCCCCAAGTCTTGCAGATTATGTTGAATACCTGTTTGTTCAGTGACCATTCGTTGTTGTCGTAGTGCGACCGACTCAGACTGTCCGCTACTAAATTCTGGGTTCCCGGAATGTGGATCGCCTGGATATGTGATAAATTGGTTTGTGCCCAAGTCATAATAGGTGCCACTTCCTTCATTAAGGTACGGCTGTGGGTCCCCCCCTGATTCTGTATATAAGCTACAGCTGAGGTGTTGTCCATCTTTATTAGGACCGATTGGTTGGCAATCATGCTCGCAAAGTGTAGGAGCGCCTTGAAAGCTGCTCTCAGTTCCAATATATTGGCTGAAATGTTCTCTGTGTGGTATCTCCATACTCCCTGTGCCAGGTGATGATTGAGATGTGCTCCCCAGCCCGTCTGACTCGCATCCGTCACTATTACTAATGGTGTTGGTGCCTGGATATTGTGACAGTTCAATAGATTGGATGGGTTCTTCCACCAGGATAATTGTATCCTTGTCCATGGTTGTATTCTCATGTGCTGCTGTAAACTCTTGCCATCCCATTGGTCTAGAAAATTTGTCTGGAATGTTCTCATGTTCCATCTCGCCCATCTGATCATAGGGATTGTTGATGTCATTGTGCCCAGAATTCTCATGCATTCTCTCGCCTGCATTGATTGTGTTTGCTGTGCTAGATTGATCATTCTTATGATATTGCGCATCTTCTCGAAGGGCAGTTTGACTGAATTTTGCAACGTGTTTATCTCGGCCCCCAAAAATATTAAGTTTTGTGTTGGTACTAAATTGCTCTTTTTTCAATTCACTAGCCACCCACACCGCCCCAGTTCGTCTAGAAGGATACTCCTGTGCTCTATAGCGATTTGTTGGGAAGCAGCTATCAAAAGAATGTCGTCTAAATATGCGTGAATTCTTAAACCTCTCTGTCTTAAGAGTGCTATTATTGTCACTAACACTTTGGTAAATGTTCTGGGAGCAGTGGAGATCCCGAACGGGAGTACTTTGAATTGGTAATGTTGAGGCCCGATTGCAAATCTGAGGTATTTTTGGTATTCCTCCTGTACTGGTATGTGTAAGTATGCATCCGCAAGATCCACGGACAGTAACCAATCCTTTGGTTGAATTGACGGTAAAATTGTCTGCAGAGATTACATCTTGAATGATTCTAGGGAGATGCGCGAGTTTAGTTGTCTCAAATCTAGTACTGGACGCAGGTCGCCAGTCTTCTTTTTGACGAAGAGTGGGGAATAGAAACCTGTAAACATCTGTTGGAGGGGAACCTGGATTACTGCTTCCTTTAACATTAGGTCTTTTAAATACTGGGCTAAAATGTTCCTTTGTTCTTGAGATTTTGGCATTTTGGTGGACTGAAAGTAATCTGGAGGAAATCCGTCTTTGAAATGCCACGAATGGCCTTTTCTTATCGTATTGATTACCCACGGGTCCTGTATCGATTCCGCCCACACCTTGGCATATTTGTTTAGGCGACCCCCTACTTTGTCTGTGTGGGCGGGCGTCCCCTCAGAAAGACTTTGCTGGTTGGGGGGTTGGATTACCGGTGCGTTGCTTGTTATATCTGGCGATATTTGCCTGTCCACTCTGCCATTGTCTACGAAAATTGCGATTATTTCTATTTGTAGGCCAATCTCTAGAACGAGACTGATAACCTGCTCTATTACCTGTGCTTCGTTGCCTCTTTAGGCGACGATCCTGTGGGAGCAATCCAGGCTTCCCCCCGTTACTCTCTTAATTGCTGTATCGAGTTTGTCGCCGAAAAGGTTTTTGCCGTCGAAAGGAATTTTACACCACGTGACCTTTGAATTTGAGTCTGCCGACCAAGATTTTAACCACATGGCTCTCTTGGCGGTTACAGAATTTAACATGGCTCGCGAAGTACAGCGCAGAATATCAAAAGAGGCCTCGCCGATAAAATCCGACGCTATACAAAAATCGTCTAACGCAGCTATAAGAGATTCTTTATCCAGGTCCGCCTGGATTGCCCCCTCCAGATTGTCCGCCCATGTTCTAATTGCTCTGGAAATAGAGGTTAATGCGATTGCTGGGCGACATGCGCCGCCCATATTAGTATATGACTTTTTAAGATCAGCGTCCATCTTCCTTTCCATAACATCTTTAAATGCTGTAGCATCTTCAGATGCTAGAGTTATATGCTTGGTCAGGCGTGTTACTGATGCATCAACTATTGGGGGTGTGTCCAGCTGCTGCATTAGTTCCCCTTCCAGTGGATACATCTTGTTTAGTCTGTTGGCTAGAGGGACCTTCTTTTCCATTTTAGTCCATTCTTCCTTAAATAATTCGTACACTTCCTCCATTATTGGGAACGAGTTGTTGGCTTTCTTTAGATGTGGAAAGTAACATTTAGACTTGGTAGGTGGTTCCATATCCTCCTCCCAATGTATAGTTTCCTTAATAGATTTTATAAATGGATTAATCAATGCAAAATCAAAACCTAAGTTAATCTCCTCATCCTCTTCCTGGTCCTCACCGAGAACGGTGTCTTCTTCTTCAGCGTTAAAAACAGACGTTGAAGTAGAAGCTGTTTGTTTTAGTAAAGTTTGCTGAACAATTTCCTTAATTAATTTTGGTAAGTCCGGGCTGGGGGCTACTCTTTCCTTTGGTAAGGTGTCAAAACATGTCGCACATACTAGTTTCCCAGGTAGCGGATATTCTCCACAGGCCCAGCAATAACTTTTAATTCTTTGGGGGGACTGATGTTTTTGTTTTGATTTGTGCTTTGAAGATGTACTTTGGCTTGATCCAGAAGATGCCTCCTGAGAACGAGATTCTCGTGGAGTTCCTTTGGATGAACCCGTTGCTTGAGGGCTGTAACACATATAAAAACCAAAACAAAAAGATTCCTATTAGTGTCCGTCCCTCTTTTCCCTACCTACATACTTATCCTGCTATAGCTCTTACCAATTATGTTGGGGCTGGTCTGTATGGCTTTGAGCACTATCTTCCTCCATAATGACAGATTAGTGTATCTGCAACAACATATGACAGATTACAGATAGTAGGCTTTTGAGTGTGGGACCTAGCAATATAGTGTATGGTTAAGGTGCCTCACCTCCTAATGATACCTTCACTACACAGGGCTGACCAACAATGCTTCCTCCTGCATAGAAAAATATTTCCATTAAGCTTCTTGTCTGAACAGCTACTAATGCAAAAACTAGGAGGTCATATACACTCCCCCTACCTCCTCCTGCCGCAATCCGTGTTCTGCTGATCAGAGCTCTGCACGCTGAGCCGTCTGCTTTTAATCCCCAGCGTCTTCCGGGTTGGGGTGCGCATGCGCTTGACGCACTTCCGGTCCGGCGTCCGTGGCACGCAGATTCTTCTTCCTCCCGGAAGGCAGGTGGAGTGCAGGCGAAGGGCAAAAGCACTACGTGAACAAATGTATATTTTAGGTAAGCAGCCTGAAGCGGCCGGCAGCGGCATCCGTGCGTAATTACTGCACCCAGCACCCCACAGACCAGCAGAAGGGGGCCTCTCGTACCAGCACTCCTTTAGAGGCTAAAGGTAGCGAGAGCTTCGCTCAGGAGAGGGAGAGAACCTGAACGGGGGCTGCAGGAAAACAGCCTGGTAAGAGCAAAAAAATATATATATATTACAGCTGCATAATGTTCATGTCCGATCATGCGTAGTCCTGAGGGAATCGGACAGGTGAAAAAAAGCAACGATCTGAGCAGCCATCTTTAATTTTATAGTTACATGTCCTGAGGGAGTCAAGGGGGCGGGGTTACCCATAGTATGCTGACGGGGATTTGTATAGGAAACTCTAATTTCTGAAGTTAAGATAGACTGGACAGATTTTTAAAACATTTGCTAGGTATTGTTCTATCTACAAAGTCAGAACTGGAAAGGTATTTTCTCTTGTCTTCCTCCTTCCCTTCTACATAGATAGAAACCAGTTTTACCAAATCTTTTTAACTGTAGGCAGGCCAGAAATTTGACTAAAAGTTGCTGGATAATTATTATATTTTTTTTAGTATTTATATAGTGCCGACATTTTACACAGTGCTTTGCAGAGTATATAGTCTCATCATTAGCTGTCCCTCAGAGGGGCTCACAATCTCATAGTCATATATAGAGATGGGCCGAACGGTTCGCCGGCGAACGGTTCCCGGTGAACTTCGGTGGTTCGCGTTCGCCTCCCGCAGGCGAACGTTTCCGGAAGTTCGGTTCGCCCCACAATGCACTATGAGGGTCAACTTTGACCCTCTACATCACAGTCAGCAGGCCCAGTGTAGCCAATTAGGCTACACTAGCCCCTGGAGCCCCACCCCCCTTATATAAGGCAGGCAGCGGCGGCCATTACGGCCACTCGTGTGCCTGCATTAGAGAGAGTAGGGCGAGCTGCTGTCTGTCTCTCATAGGGAAAGATTAGTTAGGCTTAGCTTTTCCTGGCTGCATACCTGTTCAATGATCCTGCCACTGCATACCTGTTCTGTGAACCCACCCACCACTGCATACCTGTTCAGTGATCCTGCCACTGCATACCTGTTCTGTGAACCCACCCACCACTGCATACCTGTTCAGTGATCCTGCCACTGCATACCTGTTCTGTGAACCCACCCACCACTGCATACCTGTTCAGTGATCCTGCCACTGCATACCTGTTCTGTGAACCCACCCACCACTGCATACCTGTTCAGTGATCCTGCCACTGCATACCTGTTCTGTGAACCCACCCACCACTGCATACCTGTTCTGTGAACCCACCACTGCATACCTGTTCTGTGAACCCACCACTGCATACCTGTTCTGTGAACCCACCACTGCATACCTGTTCTGTGAACCCACCCACCACTGCATACCTGTTCAGTGATCCTGCCACTGCATACCTGTTCTGTGAACCCACCACTGCATACCTGTTCTGTGAACCCACCACTGCATACCTGTTCTGTTCAGTGGACCCGCCACTGCATACCTGTTCTGTTCAGTGGACCCGCCACTGCATACCTGTTCTGTTCAGTGAATCCGCCACTGTATACCTGTTCTGTTCAGTGAACCCGCCACTGCATACCTGTTCTGTTCAGTGAACCCGCCACTGTATACCTGCTCTGTTCAGTGAACCCGCCACTGCATACCTGTTCTGTTCAGTGAACAGTTTGGTGTGTCAGTGTGAAGCAGTACCTTAATTACACTCCCTGTTTGATGTATACACATGCAAGATGTTTTAAAGCACTTTAGGCCTGTCATTTAGCATTCAATATGATTTCTGCCCTTAAAACGCTGCTTTGCGTCAAATCCAGATTTTTCCTGGGGACTTTTGGCGTGTATCCCACTCCGCCATGCCCCCCTCCAGGTGTTAGACCCCTTGAAACATCTTTTCCATCACTTTTGTGGCCAGCATAATTTTTTTTTTTTCAAAGTTCGCATCCCCATTGAAGTCTATTGCGGTTCGCGAACTTTAACGCGAACCGAACCTTCCGCGGAAGTTCGCGAACCCGGTTCGCGAACCTAAAATCGGAGGTTCGGCCCAACTCTAGTCATATATCTATTGTAGTCTAGGGCCAATTTAGGGTGAAGTCAGTAATATGTATGTTTTTGTGCTGTGGGAAGAAACCAGAGTGCCTGGAGGAAACCCACGTAGACACAAAGAAAACATGCAAACACCTTGCATAAGTTGCCCTGGGACACAGCGCTGCAAGGCAAGAGTGCTATCCACTATGCCATGCCTTCATGATTGTCCACCTCCTAATTGACCATTTTAAAGTGTAATCAGCACAGATATTCACACTTTCAAGGAAGTAACATTGTACAAAATGTAAATAAAAATAGAATGGGATGATTTACAAATCATTTAATTCTTATTTGAAAATAGTATCATGATAACAAGAAAACTGGAACCTGAGAAATGTTTGTGTTTTTACAAAAAAATACACACCCATTTTCAATTTGACCTTACAAAAATGTTTGGTCAGTGGCAACAAATGACTAGAAATATTGTGCAATGCTAAAAAGTAACAAATGGTGTCATATCTCACAACAGGTACATAAATGGTCAATGTTGGTTACATCAATAATGATAGGTTTAATTCTCTCTTAGTCTATTATGTATAAATAAGCACTGAATTATGTTAAGCTGTATCAGTCCGACAGAAGTGCTAAGGGTAGACACTGTGCACATAGATTTGTGTCTTTTACTTCCACTACCTTTTTGCCAAAAGATCACTCAGAATGGAAATGTGGTCCATTTCAATGAACATTTCAGTGATTGAGAAAAAAGGCTGTTTTAAATTCAAAATCAACTTTTGGCAATAGATCCCTTGCGTAGAATAAGGGTTACTGTATGTTACATTCATTTCAACGGCATAAGAAAGGCAGCAAATTGCCTAGAAATGTAATGCCTTCCACAATGGTTTCTATCTTTCCTAAGCATTGAACATGAATGGATCAAACAAGAAGTTCCACAATACGCATTTCTGTAAAGTAAATAATCACTACAACTATTATAATAGTGATCGCACCAAATGTATCAAAGCTGGCTGGCTGTCAGTGCTTGGTATGGATTATTCCTAGAGAAGCAAAAAATGCAATCTCCTTAAGACTTAAATATCTTTTAGAGTTCATGTAATATATGTGTTAGCAGGGGGATGGGGGGACATTGAGAGAAAATATATTCTCTGCTGAAGTTCCTCTGTAATTTTTTTCTTCTTGGTCTCTTAATAGCCGTTAAACTAAATTCTCTCAAATCCAGGGCAAAGACATGAAGATAGAGGTTCCAACTTAAGAAGAATTGTTTACCCATTTGAAATTGTCTCCATAAAATATGGCAGTAGAATGACACATGGCATGTACTGTTGTATCCTGAAATCCAAGGGATATTCATATAAGTCTGTAGGCTAACAGCTTGAAAGCAGCACATCCTGGTGTTACCAGAGACAAAAAGATGAAAAAATAAAAACTTTCAATTAAGTTATCTGTCTGCAGGATTGAAGGCTTTTTATTATGACTTACACTATTCCTATACCTATTTGATCTCCCATGAATTGAACAAAGCTGTGTTCTACAAGCAGTAAGTAAAAAAAGTAGTCTCGGTTACCAGAGATATCTGAAGGTGTCTTAAGCGTGATCTGATCTGCTGTTTACTGAAAAGTAATTTTGTATCCAAAATCAGTCTAGGATTGATTTGCTGAACAACCGGACTTCTTTAGATCCAGCATAAATAGTGTGACAGCCAGAAGAAACATAAACTGTATGTAAGGACTGATACATGCACAAAGAAGGACAAAGTGCATTTGTACATGATCTTTTTTATTATTTAAAAAATAATAAAAAAATAAAAAGTATTGGATTCTACCAAACTCATTTTAAAAAACAGTAAAATCAATTATATTAAGGTAATTACTTAAAGTACTACACTGGGCCCTTAGTTAATACACATTTTCTCCTAACTCTCCTTCTAGATAATTTTTCATCTTCTGTTTCAAATAACCTTTCAGCACTCTGCAATTCAAAAAGTACCATTTTTTTGCTCTTTGTTGGCATTTTCAAGGTATGAAAATATCACCTAGGAGAAAACTTAAGAGAAAAAGCAAATTGAATAAGTGTCAACTCTGTGTCAGGATACTTGAGGGTTCAGTAGCATTCAGCTGACTGTGCACTGCCATTCAGTGAAAGTTTAAGTAAGTCTGATTTAAAGTGGACTTAAAGTCTGACATAGCATTCAATAAAAAGGTGTTTCCCTACTTTTTTTTACCTATAAAGTTACCATATATGCATTTGTACACAAGTAATATTGTCTATTTACAAATTACAAATTCCCAAAGTACAGTTTATCTGCTCTGAAAGCTGCCATTGCATCTAATTCTAGCTGCTTTTTATTACATATTAAAATCTTCTAGTGAGCTGTTCTGAACTTTGTGCATGCTTGAAGCAGAGAGAGCTTGTTTTCAGTTGCTACACACAACATAACAACATTGGAATGTAAACAAAAGATAATGTTATTTCCTCTGTGAATGGGGATCTTAAGCTGACGGAGCTTTCCAGTGCAGAGCAAAGTGGTGTGCTTAACTATTTGAATGCTGTTCTGATACACATTTTTGGGGTGATAGTAGGCTTAAAGCTGTAAGGAATTCTTTAGAGCAAAGAAGAAATGCTGAGTTTCAGACCACTTTAACCACTCAAATGAAGATGTTTCAGGGGATCAGCAGTGATCAATGATCATTCCCAAGCCATCAAAGTTAGTGGAAAATGGAAGGTCCTCAAAAATGATTTTCAGGTACTTGGAGATAAACTTAAAGCAAGGACCTCCAAGGTGATGTTTTCTGAAATACTGCCAGTGCCATGCGCTACATCTGAGAGACAGAGGGAGCTTAGGGAGTTAAATAAGTGGCTGAGAAATTGGAAAGGAGGGGTTTGGGTTCCTGGAGAACTGGGCAGACTTTGCAGTCGGCTACAGGTTCTACAGCAGGGATGGGCTGCACCTTAATGGGGAGGGTGCAGCTGCATTGGGGGAGATGATAGCTAAACAGTTGGAGGAGGTTTTAAACTATGATCTGGGAGGAGGGTAAAGTCTCAATATGTAGACAAGATAAGGTAAAAAGACAGTGGGAGCCTAACATTACGGGGGTGGAGAGCGGAGTGGGGGCAGTGTTAAGAGTAAGGAGGTTGGTAAAACTTCAAGTAGCCCATTTCATGTAACCAAAATTGGAAAACGTGCTGGTAAAAATATAAAGTGCATGGTAACCAATGCTAGGAGCCTTGCAAGTAAAATAGACAAACTAGAGTTCATTCTGATTGACAAAGGCTATGACATTGTGGCAATAATGGAGACATGGATGGATGAAAGCCATGACTGGATAGCAAATTTAGAGGGATACAATGTGTTTAGGAAGGATAGAGCAGGGGAAAAAGGTGGAGAGGTTTGTCTCTTTGTTAAGAACTCGTTTACTGCTGTCATGAACAATGAGATGGATGAAGATTGTGAACATGTGGAGACCGTTTGGGTAAATATTCATGGTGGAAATAACTGTTGCCAGTTGCTTATTGGGGTATGCTATTAGTCCTGCACAGTCCTTTAGAATTTTTAAAAATATTTCAAAAGTAGGAATTTGAATAAATTAAAAATTCACATGCTGTAATAGTACAGATTTACTTTTCTATAACATATATTTCCTGTAATATAATTAGTCCAGATCTCATTAATCAAGACATATGTAAATGAAGCATTAGTAAAGTAGTGCAGATGTCCAGAATAACCAACCAGGTTTTAACTATTAAACACAAATTGAAAAATAAGTCCATTGGGTTAGTGCTCTATGTGGCATTGACCTCGATCCTTCACCCTCCGGTGTGTCTCCATCAGTAGATCCGCAAACATCTGTACTGGATGCCCTGGGCAATTGTTCAACTTCTAATCCAACTTTTTTTGCATTGCCCTTAATAATTCAGCCTCACAACGCATTCAAAATCCACAGCTCTGCATATTTCAGTTCTCTGTATGTCAAAGGGCCATCCACATATACTGTAACAGCAGGCTTGTCAGCCTATTTCTTCAAATATGGACATTTCTAGATATTTGTAGGTTATGAGGCTAGGTACAGAAAGGTGTACATCAAAAGAGATATGGGCGTCCAGAATAGCTGACAGTAGAATATCTGTAAATTTACCGATATTCTACTATTACAGTGGAAAAAAATTATAGTAAAATATCGGTAATAAATACCAATATTTTACTACAGCTAAACATAGCTCTGTTCTCACACTGAACACTCCCACTACCAATGCCTAATCTTAACCAACCCTCTATGGCTAATTTTAACCATCCCCATGGCTAACCTTAACAATCTCCCACAGCTAACCTTAATCACTCCCCTAAAGCTAACCTTAACGCCTTACGGCTAACCTTTAACTACCCCCACAGCTAACCTTAATCAACCCCCAAGGCTAACCTTAACCATCTGTGCCGTGGCGTGTGCATACTATTTTTAGCTGTTTTTGAATTGTGGGCAGCCCCAACTCCCAATATTTATCGCCCAAATTTACCCTCATTTAAATGTGTGCCTATGGCAGTGTCCAAACTTCCACTGCTAGTTGGCTCCCAAATTTCCTGTTCCCTACAAAGCCAGTACTTACCTGCATGTAACATTCCTCAAGACCTATGCGATTTATACAGTATCTATTTAAAGGACAACTGAAGTGAGAGGGATATGGAGGCTGCCATGTTTATTTCCTTTTAAACAATACCAGTTGCCTGGTAGTCTTGCTGATCTCTTTGGTTGCAGTAGTGTGTGAATCACACACCTGTAACATGGATGCAACGATTCTTGACAGATTTTTGTAAAAAGCATCTGGGCAGCATGGTGGGGGAGTGGTTAGCTCTCTCGCCTTGCAGTGCCTGTTTCAAATCCCAGCCAGGGCACTATCTGCACAGAGTTGGTATGTTCTCCCTGTGTCTGCGTGGGTTTCCTCCAGGCACACTAGTTTCCTGCCACATCCCAAAACCATACAGATAAGTTAACTGACTCCCCCCTAAATTGGCCCTGGACTACAATACATACACTACTACACGATACATACACATAGACATATGACTATGGTTGGGATTAGATTGTGATCCCCTCTGAGGGACATTAAGTGACAAGACAATATTCTCTGTACATCTCTGTGGAAGATGTTGGCGCTATATAAGTACTAAATAATAATAATAATAATCTGCATGCTTGTTTAGGGTCTATGGCTAAAAGTATGCAAGACAATGCAGATTATTATAGGTTATAAAGAAAAATAAATATGACAGCTTCCCTATCCCTCTTATTCATGTTGTCCTTTAACTGCCTGACACTAGTGCTTTATTGCTACAGTATGCACAGGTGATAGATTGACACTCCCAGAGACAATCATTCATGATCATTTCAGGTGAAAATCTGGACTCTACAAGTGTCTCACTCTGTTTTTGAAAACATCTTGTGATGCGTTCGCTGGCAAACGGTTCGGGAACCGCTCACCGACATCTCTACTCACGATTGCATGTGATTAATGAACAGGCATTTTGGATCAATGTACAATAAAAATATTGATCAGTAATTGATTGAGAATCCCTAGTTTTCAATAGATTTTAAATAGATTCAATATTTTTTATCAAATGGAACATGTAATACACTAAAAACATTGCCTAGTGGATGGACATGTTTAATGATAGTGATTATGGTAATGCTAAGTAAGGGAATTTGTCTGTGTTATACATTACATAGCTGTCACACTACACAAACTCGTATATGTGTCTTGTGCATACTGCTATGAAGCTGGTAGGAAACAGACTTCTCAAATACCTAATCCAGAGAACAAACATACATTACAATCCTTCATCGCTGAGAATGAGCTGAACCAGAAACACTGATGGAAGTTTTTTTTTTTATTCAGTGGACAAGATCAGATTTAGCTGATGCTTGTGTGGATCTTCTAAATGGTTTTGTAGTGTCATGAAATGCTCCCTGTGCAAACATACACCTAGAAAAGGAAAAAAATAAATAAATAGTGAAAATGTAAGTTGTCTTTCTGCAGCTTTTGCACAGCATTATACCTCAGACTAGGAACAACTTTCATTCTGAGCTGAAATTAACCTTTTAGCCTAATAAGTGACCTTGGCCTTTCAATTTTCAGTTTCCCCTTTGAGAATACTGTCAGGTCAACCATTTATTTACAGGTCACTTTCAAAACACAAATGTCACCGGAGCATTTTCTAATCTACTCTCTTCTGAGGCATCCCATTTGAATAACTATCCGAAGCAGCATTTTATTTATTTTTACACTTTGTTCATGCTTGGGATCATATGTTTGCAGGTCACAGCTGATGTCAGAATTCTCCACACCTTCTTAGATAGTTGCTGACAAGAATTAAACCTTATCACTTCCTTTTTCCTATTGGTTCCCCTTAATTTGATCTCTGTGAAAGGTGAACGTACAGACATAATGTGAATTGTAAAATATCCACTGCCTTTTAATTTAATTATATTTGCATTGATGGAAACCTGCAGTGAATGGAATTTGAAGACTGCCACCCTCATTTTCTTTTAAAAATTACCAGTTGCTTGCCCATCATGCAGATATTTTGACTGTAATAGTATGTGAGTCAAATACATGTAACATGCATGCAGCCAGTGTAGGCAAATTATTTTTTATTATAACTACCAGATTTGCATACATGTTCTATTTAATGATTCAGAGTATTGGCAAAATAAAAGAGATTCTCACATCAGCACGCATGAAACCAATGGATACATGAGACTTACAACATAAGAGATTTGTCAGTACAACATTTCCATGGATATGGGTATTGGATAAATAGTTAGCGTCACTGTCAAGCAGTGAAAGATGAACATTGTGATGGTAGGTGTGGCAAGGGTGCCACAGGGCAGGGTGCTGTGGGTGCCCTGCCGGTGTACCAGTGGGTTGCAGCTGCCAAAAGGCCTATAAAGCAGGGAGTGGGGGCAGGGGGTGCAGAGAGAGTGTCAGGTTCCTCAGTGTAGGAGCATCTTTAAAATTCCCTCCAGCGCCTCCTATTGGTCTTTTAACAGACCAATGGGAATTCTCGTTGGTCTGTTAAAGGCCAATAGGGTGCACTGGATGGAATCCTCTGGGCCTTGTTATACTTAGTGTAGCAAGTACTGGGCTGGGATCAATGTGTGCGGCCCTGTTCATCACGGCAGGGATCAATGTGTGCAGTATTCAGTATTGATAGGATATGGCGTTGATCATTTCTAATGATTCTAATGGTACTGTCACAGGAGTAACCAAAGGTAAGTATTTATGGTTAATTCAGAACATTAAAGAACTTTTGTTGTTGTTGGGTATTTATTTAATCTTAACTCTTTGTGGGAATGGTTAAGGGGTACATCAGTATCACTTTACTCATTTTGCCCGGAGAGAGGACAGACATCTGGGGGTCCCCATGTTAAATGGGACCCCCATATGCCACCATGAACCCTCCCCAGGGCATACATCCCCACTTCCTCCTGGGCACCAGAGATGGGGAAGAGCCCCTTGTGGTGATATATTGGGGTGCTGATGATGTTAAGGATAATACAGGAACATATTTCTTCCATTTTTCTGTCTACTGGGTACAACCTCAGATGTGTATGTATGTTAAGAGGCCAGTCGGGCAGCTGGCTTGTGAAGGTATTGTCACCTGGCTCAAGGAAGCTGTTAAGGTAATTGTCCATATGTCAATGACAACTACATTTGCATCTGAATGTGATCTTCTGAGAAATACTGTCTCAGATTTGTATTGTGCTTGGGAGCAATTGTCACCTGGACTGGCTGCAGTGTGCTTTGACGCAGTTCACACCAGCACAGGGCCAGGAATTTACATATGACAGCCAGGAAGCTTCACCCCACAATCTTTTGATGTATGGACTAGACTATAGTTTTACCTGTGGAAATTGGGTTTATGGAAGTGTTCTGAAGTCTCTGAAAAGATCAAACACTAACACAGGAATGCTTTGAAGTTGCACACGTTAAACAGGAAAATGGATTATTCCTGGACCTGGGACATTGGGGTGGCCCCGAGGCACACATTTTGCTATAAAACTGCAGCCTGGGACAGTCACAGATCATCTTCTCCCGAGAGTAGCTCATCGCTAGAGATGATCCCGAGGAAATCGGAAAATTTGTGTCTCTCCACGGTTGGATATTTGCGCTGGTAAAAGTTCAATTAACATTTATCCCATTTTATTTTTATGCAAACTTATCTTGCTGTGTATCCTTGTAAACTTTTATTTTGTAACTTTTTATGTTGTTTTTGTAAATCTTTTGTATATATTATTTTCTGCATTGTTCCACTTTTTTCCTGGAATATTAAATCGTTATTTAATAAGTTTGACTTCTGCTGTACTAAACTAACCCTCACAGCCTAGTAGAGGAGACTGAAGTGTAACGGTGTATAAGTCCATGCCTGATTGTATGATTGAGCAACACTACCGTATAAGATTGTAATTTCATTGTGTGTATGGGGCACTTCCGCGCTCGACAGCAGAGTGGGAAGTCTTGGAGTGGCTAACAGTATCGTTCGGAACAACTGTTAGGGCTCGTTTCCACTGTTGCGACGCAATTTCGCCGGCATTCCGACGCTTGTAAAAACGCATGCGGATGCGTTTCCGCATGCGTTTTTACCCGCGATTTCGCATGGCAGGGTGCCATGCGAAATTAACCATGACACTGCCAGGGCAAAATAACATTGAAAAAGGTGCAAAATCGCACGCGAAATCGCGGGTAAAAACGCATGTAACAAACGCATGCGTTTTTACTATTAAATACATTAGCGGCGATTCGCACGTATTCCCGACGCAGGCGAATTCTGTGGGTCCCGTCGTGCAGATTTGGCCCGCCGCCAAATCGCTCCCGCACGCCGCACATGTGGAAACAGCCCCGGGCACTTCAGTGTAACAAGCGAATCCGCATCTCGTCGCCGCATGCGGATTCGCTATGGTGGAAACGAGCCCTTAGTGGTTTTGCTTCACTACAGTGTAAGATTGCAACTGTGTGTGTGCGTGGTGTTCCCGTATTCGGCCTAAAGCGCAAAGTTGACCCGAATATGAAAACACGGATTGCGTGCTGAGCACTTGACAGCCGAGTGGACGTGTCTAGCAACAGCTAGTGGTGGCAGTGAGAAGTGTTTGAGGGGTCACAGCCTTGTGGTACCTCGACTAAGGCTGCTACCCCTCTCGATCTGGTCAAACCCGCAGTCAGGAACCGTATACGCAGGCGTGCCGCGGGCCGGTTCCTGACACCCCTTGTCCATGGATTGGACAAGGGCTCTGGGAGAGAAGTGGAGGCTTTTCTACCCCTCTCTGCCAGAGCCACCATGTACCATGGACCATGTGGGTTGGTATAGCTCAGGCTGCAGAGCCTCACGCAGTCCAGGCTCCACATTCTTTTCTATGCCTACCTGCATGGGTGACAAGGGGTTAAAATGGTTTTGTAGGGAGGACTACATGTCATTTTTATAAATGTAACTGTTAATAGTCCAAACCATAGGTAAATTTGCCCAGGAGCAATATTACGTCTGTACAGCGATCCCTGGCCAAAGTGTTCCTAGTTCCACCAGGTTTCCCCGGCATGAAATTCACTGTTTTTTCTTTTGACATATGTACATTTACACTACCAATAGGTTGAATCATTATCTGTCATTTAAATGCATTTCAAAAAAACTTTTTTCCTATTGTAACTAAAATCGATTTTCTCAAAAATGACAAGGTATTTTTTAAAGATTTTTTTCCCTTGTTCCCACTGTTCTCCTTAACATACCCTGAAATTTGGTGGTTATAGCATATATGGAGGCTTCAACATTAACCACTAAATCCTGTGGCCATTACCTTCAATATTAAAGGCGAACTCAAACCTTTGGGAACAATCATGTGAACAAACCTTTGTTCGCCATGAATTGTCGGTCGGTGAAGTTTTTTCATCACTAGTCTCATATTCAGTATGCCAGTCTCATTATGGTGTCTCTATGGTTAATGAAATGGAAAATTGACAGTGGGGCTGTTGTTGCCCTCTCTTTGTTAACTTCCAGAATAGCTTTCTTTTTCAGTAGTGTATTGGGTGTTTGGTCTGCTTTCCTTCTAGACCCTGCCTTGTATCTTTGTCAATTTGGAAAGGTTTGCATGATACTCACCTTTACACACATTTGGTTGTTGAGAGCCCTCACTCACTAACACTAGGTAGCCCATGAACACAGGTACTCCAACTAGTGTTATTTTATGGAGCACTGGGTCTTTTGTGATGTCTGACAAGAGCCATGGTCAAAAAGTTCTGAACTGACAGCTGTGTCAGACATGCATAGGGTAATGGATCAGGCTGCACACCCACTACATTGTGGAGGTAAGACAGGCAGGACAGTATTGTACTCAAAGCAATAACCCTGCTTTTTGAGTTTCATTTTTGCCTTTAGCTTGTCTGTAGTCCAGCCTTTAGGATGTGGAAAACACATACCGAAAAAAAAAGAGATTTCTGCCTTAGCAAAGATAGTGCTTAGGAGGAGGTTGAGGTGAGGGTATGGATTGAATGGGGTGCTAATGGAAATACACAAATAGAGGAACTTACAGTACACATGCAATGTCTATGTTGTTTGTACAAGTAACGTAGATGTTGCATGTAAAATGTTATACTAGAGTTATACTATTTGCATACACTCTATGTACATGTAAGTTTTCAATATGCCACTATATAAAAACATAAAGTGAACACTCTTGCATTATAAAGTGTTTTATTAAAATCCAGTATCCTAATCTGTGTCTGGTGTACACTATTCTTCTCTTTTTCTATATTTATCTGTTGTTCAGTTTTCAATTTTTTTTTTTATTTTTTTTTTGAAGGATGCCACTCACTGTCCATACTAGTTGTTGGTACATTCTGCATTGTTATATTTGAATTTGAAACCAAGGTTTCTTATTGGTTCAATCATCTGGACCAATGAGAACCTTTGACAGTATATTAAAACATGCACCCAACACAATAAATTTAAATTCCCTATTTCCTGATCACCCAACTTCTATGTTAGACGTGGGCAATATTTTTTTTCGGGGGATTGTACAGTTTTCTATTTTCTCTTATAATGTTTTGTAGTAGCACGTACACCAGTAAAAACTGGTCCCTATATAAAAAGAAGCCTCAGGACTGGAATTGTGGGATCTTATAATGAATCCTCGAAAGCTCATTACTGAGAGAAATCCAAGTCCTCATCAATTCCTCTGTGTAAATGGGGAAAATAATAATGGATAAATATGTTTTCATCTAGTAAAAGATGCATATTTATATTAATGTTCAATTTTATGTTACTTTTGACACACTTATAAGACTAAAATACCGGGCAGAATGTCATAAGCGATGGAGGAGGAGAAGGAGCAGATGCCAGGAGCTGGTTAGGTTGGCACAGGGATAATTCACCACTTTTGAAACAATCATTTATGAATCTAGATGGTAGACTGTGTGCTTGAAATTTTGTAAATGTATGTTTCCCCATAGATACAGACTACAAAGACAGAGACATAGATACATCATTGGAATGCTCCAAGGTGGAATGGAGGTTATGTAATGGTTCATTCTGACAAAGACAAATATGAGGCTGCAATGCCTGTGGATAAGTGGGTGTGTCTTTCAACCACCAATTTCTGTGTGCACTAAGGTAGTGAATCTTCATATGGCTAGTCATACACCTGATTTCCACATTGTTAACATCCTTGCATTTTTTAAGAACTGAGCACAGATATTGCAGATTAATAGTTGTGTCAGATCTAAAGACTAAAAATAAAAATCAGAAGCAAAAGATCTTGTGAACAGACCTAGTGGGGGTCACAACTGTTGTTGAGTACCTCTACTGCCAGATTAAACTGGCCTGATGTGGCTCCAGGCTGATGGCTGTTGCTTTGGGACCTTGCTATTCTACCCTGCTTCCACTTCCAGACTGTTGCTGCTGTGCAACTTCCTTATTTTCCTTCCTCTGCTGGTTCATACCTTTACCCAATTTTAAATGAACGATCTGATTGTCTACCACTTCCTCCGGAATGGACTCGTTTTCTTAAAGTTGACCTCAGCTCTTGCAAAGAACAGACTGAAAAGTGTTCATTCCACATAGAAATGCTGTAGAAATCAGCTGTACTGAGCTGTGTTTGTTTATTTAGCTACCGTTGAGTGTAATAAGTGTGTAATCAGTAGGCATGACACACAGTGCATTGGCGCTGGCAGTGCTGGCTGTACAGGAAAAGACAGATGATTTAACCCTCCCTTTGCTCCATGACAGTTCATCCAGTAAATTTTCAGGTCTTTTGGGGATTTCTGTGCATTGTAACAAATATTTTTTCTCTTTTATTGTTTTCATACTGTGCATAATCTTTAAGAGCAGAGAGGAAGGTCTGAGCTCAGATACACTTTGAAAGTAAGAACCCTCCCATGGGAGTGTCAATTTGTCATGTTACAGTATACATTTAATTTATTTAATCCCATATATTCCAGATGAGCACTGAAACCCCTACCCCCCTCCCTTTTACACCCCTCAACTTCCCTCCCACCTTGTCACCGTCCTAATTTAACCACATTTTTCACTACTACAGTATATCTACATCCTCTGTGACTTCATCCAAGCCATGATGTCATAGATGTAAGGTTTGTATTTTAAGCAGTACTGTGGATGATCAAGCATGCTCCTGCCACAGCCTTTCCAGTGTGACCTTAGTAAACCTTTCCTGAATTTCAGAGAAGGACATCTGTGTCATTTGGGGGAAAAGTAAATAATCAAAATCATTAAGGTTCATAATCCTAGCCATGTTCCCCACTTCTGGGAACTCTGTAGGATGCTCTCAGTTCTGGGGAAGTGTACCATCTATTTTTGGCAAAAGTCTACAGGATCCTCAATTTTGTTATGCCCTTACTTTCATTAACATCGGTGGGTACAGAATAAAGATCAGTTTACTTCTCCTTCTCTTGCCAAGCTAGAAACCCCCCATGGGAGATACTAGGCAGGAACCCCGGGTGACCTCAGAGTGGCTTGTATTTGGAAACAGAGGTAGGTTGGGAGAAACGCTGGCATAGCTCTTTCCTGGTGGCCCAGTTTTCTCTTACCCCTCTGCTGTGTTTAACCATTTATGTTGCCTGGACGTGATCCCTGGACGTGATGCTCTGATGATGCGCGCTTCTGCACTCTCCCGCGTGCGATCACGGGAGTCCTGGAGCTGCAGTTTGGCAGGGAACACGTGCGCGCATGCGCAATTGTTCCCTGCCGTTTCACGGAGCGGAGGTCCTTGATCAGCCTGCTAGCTGCGATTGCAGCTAGCAGGACGTTTTCTCATGAAAGGGGAGGTAATTCCCCTTTTTTTACCTCTGTACAGTGCTGCGATCTCCTGCAGAGCTGTACGTCTGTCACACAGCTGTCCCCCAAATTGGCTGACAGATGGAGCCCTCTCATAGGCTGATACGTATTAGATGCGGGGATAAGTGCCTCCCTATTGCAATTTGGCCGGCACAAAGGGGAGGGTGTCAGAGAGAGGAAGGTGGGAAAGAAAAGCCTCCCCTTTCTAATAAAAAAAAAAACCAAAGATCGCAGCAGCAATCAGATACCTCCGGCAGAGTGTCCTATTAAGGGCACGAAAAGGAGGTAAAGTTCATTTGTATGCTGAGTTGCAGGGCTGTGCAGCACCCTGACCAAGCTGCACAGCCCTGTATTGTAAAAAATAGCCTGGTCTTTAGGGGGGTGTGGGCATCTAGTGGTTAAGACATGTCCCGTAAAGGGCTGACCACAGACAGTGATAACACTAACTTTTTGAGACACGTTCAATAAAAAAAATTGACAGACTCCATTTAGAACTGTTCCTGTTTAATTACAGACATCCTACCTAATAGGCAAGTGTCCCTGTGTCCTGTCCCTATGTCAGTGCTTTTGCACTACTGCACATGTTTTGCACTGACATAACCGTTGGGACAGGATGCAGGACTGGCTATGGAGGCCTGCTGGTAGAGCGGGAGGGTGCGTGCATTGCGGGTGAGTGCGTGCAGTGGATGGGTGCGTGCTGTGGCATTGGTGACAGACCTAGAGCCTGATTTTAAATAGGCTTAGGTCACTAGTTCCAAAATATTTTTCCAAAGAATGCTGATACAAATTGGTTGTGACAAGTAAGACACTGAAGCAAGTGGAAGTTGTCAAAATGGAAGTTTTAATTGATCAGAACCAAAAAGTTCTAAGAAAATACATTTTAGAGAGGTGCGGAGAGTCTAAAACAACTGCAGGTTTTTTGGAAACAACTATTCTCTTATTTTGATAACGTACAGTGGCTTTTACAGCTGTCTATGTTTCAGGCTGTTGTGAGCATGTGCTTGAATGCAGAGGGTTACTATCTGTTTTACATGCTCATGCATACACAATGCTGTAAAAAATGGGGTTGCATGTAGAGAAATGTGCACCTGCACATAATGATACATTTTTGTGGAACCACTGGTTTTTTTTTGGGGGGGGGGGATACTAGTTTTTACTTTCACTAACATCGGTGGGTACAGAATAAAGATCAGTTTACTTCTCCTTCTCATCAAATGTCCAATTTCACATTCAGAGAACCAAGGTATTCTCTACATTCAAATCTTTTTTTCTTTTTCGGACTCCAGCTCAGGGGAAGAAAAAACTGTTTTGATACTTTAGGTGGACTTTGCTATGTTCAAATAAGATGGTTCATTATATTTAGTCCTCAATGAGAAATCTGTAAACCAATTTAACACACCAAACAGATTCAGGCTTGAAAAATATGTCAGACATGCCAAACTGAATTTAAAAAGATGTATTTATAATAAAAGTTCACTTAACAGATGTGTTTCATACTATTAAAGTCTTGTGAAATCATAGATGGATACTGAAGTTCAGGTTGAGGGGAGAGATTAATGATTGAAACATTTAACACCTAGAGTATTTCGCTTATCCAATGGTCCATATGCAGGATTCCGAAACCAGTCATTCAATTCTTCAGGAAAAAAAGCAGTATATATTTTAATTTATCTAGATTACTTTCTTGTATTCAATACCACAGTGTCCATTACAACATAACCAGTTGGTGATTACATTTCTTATACAACTGAAATTTACAAAAATAAAACAAAAAACAAACAAAAAACAAACAAACAAAAAAACCCACCCACAAATGTATTTAAGGATGTACAATATACCTTTAGTTTCTCAGATTCAAGACAAACTGGAATTTCCATGCTGCTTGTTTTAGAAACAAAATGAGAGTTAGTGAAATGACTACTTCACAACACAATCCCCTTAAAATTCATTCCCCTTCATTTTATGGGAAGATGGCTGGCTTAACACCAGATTAGAAAAATCCCCTCTGTACAGAGGTGTCATTTATAACTATCAGTTATTAATTAAGCTGAAATAGGGCCTTAGGCAAGGTAGTATCTATTTAGTTATCAGTTTATAACGTACCAGGCCTGGTAAAAAAAAAATGGTAGATGTGGCACACTGGTATTTCACCACACTATGGTCCTGATTCACTAAACTCTATAGTGCACTGATGCACTGACAGCCCACTGTGCAAACTGTGTAGCACAGGTTATGCAAGTAGAATAGCTCACGTTATTATATACCCGTATATCCCCGAATATAAGTCGACCTTGTGTATAAGCCGACTCCATATTTGACTCTCTTAACTCCTTCCCGGCTGCCTAATGCAGATAGGCACCGGTAGGGTGGCTGCCCAAGGACCGCCTAATGACCGAAAGGGTTCAAGTACTGTGGCGGGGTTTTGCAGGTGATTGCACACACCAATGTGCGCATCCCCACTTCAGCTCCACTCTGCCATCAGTCTATCACTAGCAGACTGTTACACGGTGAAACCACCACCTATTTACATTGTACAGTGTTGCGATCTACAGCAGCGCTGTACTGGGGACAGTCGTGTCACACGGCTGTCTCCTGGAGAGGCCCAGAGAGTGATCAGCTCTCATAGGCTGAAGCCCATAAGATACAGCTAGAAGGGATTGATGTCACCAATGCAGGCTCTGTACTGCACTCCCCTTTGGCCATCCAATCACCTGTGCCTCTCCAGCCATCAGATCTGCTTCCCTCTGGCCATCTGATCTGACATGCAGGCAAGCATGTCACTACAGAGTTGTGCTGGCATTCCCTCCAATCCGCTGTACAGCTGTCCCCACAAACCCACTCAGTACCAGTATTGGTACAAGAGCCGGCATATCACTGCTGCACTTCTCTACGATCCGTTCTGCATTAGGCATTACAGAAACAGGTAATTTCATACACTGGCTTGGACACATGGAAACAGCAAGTGACTTGCGTATAAGCTCAGAGGTGGGGGTTTTGAGCACATTTTTTGTACTGAAAAATTAGGCTCATACACGTGTATTTAAGGTAATATACTGTATAACATATTCAGAGCTTGTATAATGTACATTACTGGCGGACCAAGATTCAGGCTGCTGACCAAGTCAGACAGTCATTCATTTCTAATTCCTCAGATTCTTTACAAAATTCAATCTACAGGTTTCATGATCTGGCTTTAGTGTACCCTGTGTGGTCATCAAAACTGATTTCCCAAAATTAATTTACTGGCAGTTGAAACAAAACTTCCATTAGTCTCAATTACTTCTATCAACAACAATTATCTTTATTCTTTTAGAATTTTCCCTGCATAAAAGAACAATAGGAAGGAAAAATTTGTGAGATCAGCTAAGCAGTAATAAGGATAAGATTCTCACCTGGAGCTGTACATATAATTCTTAAAGGAAGGAAGCATGAACAGAGCTGGTTCTAGCTCCTATGGGGCCCCTGGGCAAGAGTAACTTGGGGGCCCTCTGACCCCCCTCCCCTCCCGACCACTGCTGGAACCCCCCATCACCACACAAACACACACACATACAGTATAAGTAGAGATGGCCCGAATGGTTCCCGGCAAATGGTTCCCGGCAAACTTCTGGGGTTCGCAATAGTGGAGAACCGCAAACATTTCCGGAAGTTCAGTTTGCCCCATAGTGCATCATGAGGGTCAACTTTGACCTCTACATCACAGTCAGCAGGCACATTGTAGCCAATCAAGCTACACTCCCGCCTGGAGCCACTCCCCCCTTATAAAAGGCAGGCAGCGTCAGGCTTTTCACTCACTCGTGTGCCTGCATTAATTAGAGAAGGGAGAGCTGCTGTGCATAGACTTATAGGGAAAGCTTAATTAGGCTCTTGTAGGCTTCTTAGCTTGCTCCTTGCTGATTCTTATTGATAAAAAAGCACCCCTCAACAGTTCTTTTGAGAGCTAATCTTCTTCTTGTGATCTATTTCTTTTTTTTTTTTTTAGTGTGGCCCACTTGCATTATATACAGCCCTGTCAGTCAGTCGCAGCTGGCCCTTGGCCCCTTGGTGGTATAATTACTGCTGTGCCAGGTGCACATTATCCATCAATGCATATACCTACCTGTTGTTCACTTCAGTGCACCCACCTACCTATGTGAGCGCACACAGTGTCACTGTGCCTGTCCGGTACCTGTCTGTGTGTGGCAGGTGCACATTGTAATACCCATCACTGCATATACCTACCTGTTGTTCACAGTGCACTGATCTACCTACGTGAGCGCACGCAGTGTCACTGTGCCTGTCCGGTACCTGTCTGTGTGTGACAGGTGCACATTGTAATACCCATCACTGCATATACCTACCTGTTGTTCACTTCAGTGCGCCCACCTACCTACGTGAGCGCATGCAGTGTCAATGTGCCTGGCCGGTACCTGTCTATGTGTGACAGGTGCACATTGTAATACCCATCACTGCATATACCTACCTGTTGTTCACTTCAATGCACCCACCTACCTACGTGAGCGCACGCAGAGTCACTGTACCTGCTCGGTACCTGTGTGTGTGTGGTGTGTGTGTGACAGGTGCACATTTGTAATACCCATCACTGCATATACCTACTTGTTGTGTTCAGTGCACCCACCTACCTACGTGAGCGCACACAGTGTGATATACCACTCCGTGCATACCTGTTAACTGCACCTGTGTGACTGCACATTGTATTAGTCAAGTCAGTTCATACCTTTCACTTCATCCCCCCCCCCCCCCCCCATATGGACAAAACGGACAAAACAGGTAGAGGCAAAGGTAGAGGTAGAGGCAGACCCAGAGGAAGGCAATCGGCAGGTCTTTGGGAGGTTGTGTTGATGTGATTTCATGCGGCCCTGGACCAAAGTACAGTGCTCAGAAGAAGGCATGTCCCATCAACTCCCAAGATTGTCAGGACGTGGTTGACTATTTAACACAGAACACCTCATCTTCCGCAGCCAACAGCGCTACTACAAGCACCACATCTGCTGCATTTGACAGTTCACAGGAGTTATTTGGTGGGGAAATCACTGATGCACAGCCATTATTGTTACAACCAGATGATACACCACCTCTTATGTCTGAGTTAGGTGACACTATGGACGTAACGTGTGAGGAGGAGGATGATGAAGTACCTGCTGTTGGTGCAGTTTTGGAGGTATCTAAAGCAAGAGAAGCTGGGCAGGATGATTATGATGATGACGATGATACGGATGCCATGTATGTTTCCCATAGAGGACATGAACAGGGAAACAGTTCAGAGGGGGAGTCAGAGAGGAGTAGGAGGAGACGAGTTCCTGAAAGAAGCAGGGGGAGCTCGTCATCAGAAACAGCTGGTGGCAGTGTCCGGTGCCATGTATCACCACCTATGGACAGCCAGCCAACCAACACTCCCTTCAACGTCAGCTGCTGATGCCACCATAGTGCCGGAAAAGCAGCACACAAAAGAAAAGCCACCCTCACTTCTCCTCTTCCTCCTTCAGGTGCAGCATCTTCAGCCGATTTCTCCCTTGCACCTTCACAGCCACCCTCCTTTACTCCGCCTCTGACCTTGAGCTGTTCCTGCTCGTCTGCCCACAGCATCTTTGAGCGGAAGAATCCAATTTCTGCCAGTCACCCCCTTGCCCGGCATCTGACAGTTGGCTTGGCGGAACTGTTAGCTCGTCAGCTGTTACCATAGCAGCTAGTGGACTCTGAGGCCTTCTGTAAATTTGTGGCCATTGGGACACCGCAGTGTAAGATACCTGGCAGCAATTATTTCTCCAAAAAGGCGATACCCAAACTGTACCATGAAGTTCAGAGGCAATTGGTGTCATCTCTGGCACACAGCGTTGGGTTAAGGGTCCATCTGACCACGGACAAGTTGCCGGTGAGACGCCTGATTTGCTATAGCCTGACTCACTGGAATTCGAAGCTCCTTATGTTCTCTCGCCTGCTAGAACAGGAGAGCCATGACCCAGTACCTCTACAACTACAGTAGAAGGATACATTCTTGGGAGATGGGGATGTTCTGGCCCATCAACTGGACACTTATGCAAAATGCATGCAGGCTCATGCGGCCGTTTGAGGAAGTGACCAACCTGGTGAGTCACAGTGAAGGCACCATCGGCGACTTGATTCCATATGCTTACTTCCTGGAGCGTGCCATGCGTAGAGTGGTGGATCAAGCTGTGGAGGAGCGTGAACAGGAACAGTTATGGGAGGAAACATTGTGGGATCAATTCTCATCAGAACCGGATGTTTCCTCAACACCTGCGGCAGCACAGAGGGGGGAGGAGGAAGAGGAGGAAGAGTCATGTGGGGAAGAGGAGTCAGACTCGAATGATGAGGAAGGTGTTTCTTTGGAGGAGGAGGAGGCGGCGGCAGAAGAACAAATGCAGTAGGCATCGCAGGGGGCTTGTGCTGCTTAACCTTTCCTTGGTATTGTTTGTGGCTGGGGGGAGGAGGAGGACTTACCTAACATCACTGAGGAAGAGCAAGAGGAGATGGATAGTACGTCTGGATCCAACTTAGTGCAGATGGTGTCTTTCATGCTGTCCAGCCTGTTGAGGGACCCCCGTATAAAAAAAAACTCAAAGGGATTGACAATTACTGGGTGGCCACACTACTAGACCCTCGGTATAGGCACAAAGTGGCGTACATGTTACCATCTCACCTGTAGGCAGAAAGGACGCAGCACTTGCAGAACAAGCTAGCAACTATGTTTTACAATGCGTTTAAGGGTGATGTTACAGAACAATGCAATAACCACTGCGAGTAATCCTTCTCCCATGTCCACGCAGGCAAGGACAGGACGCTCCAGCGATCTCATGGTGATGTCATATATGCGGACATTCTTTAGTCATATGTCTCGCCTTAGCCCTTCTGGATCCACCTTCCACCAATGCCTGGACCGGCAGATAGCTGACTACCTGGCCTTAAATGTGGATGTAGACACTGTGAGCAGCGATGAACCCCTGGACTACTAGGTGTGCAGGCTTGACCTTTGGCCAGAGCTGTCCCAATTTGCCATCTAACTTTTGTCTTGCCCTGCCTCAAACGTTCTGTCAGAAAGGACCTTCAGCACAGCTGGAGGCATTGTCACTGAGAAAAGAAGTCCCCTAAGTCACAAAAGTGTTTAGTACCTCCCCTTTATCAAAATAAATGAGGCATGGATCCCGGAGGGCTACTGCCTGCCCCAAGACTAAGTCAGTCCCCACACACAGCATCTCTGCCTGCACGCCGTGTGACTGCTTGCACCAAGACTAAGTTGCTTCCCACACAGCACCTCTGCCCACAGGCCGCTTGACTGCCTTCTCCGCCACCACCAACAGGGTCCAGGACTCCAGGTGGAATCCTGAAATTTTAAGGCCGCTGCTAGCAGCGGCCGCTGTAATAATTTTTCTGGTGCGTGTACATGCCTAATAATTTTTCTGGCTGCACTGCAGCTGCAACAACAAAACAAAAGGCATGTACATGTTCCAATTCCTCTTCATGATCATTACCTTGCCGCGGTGAAGGGGCTTGCGTATTACAATGAAGCAATGACCGACGGCTATATGAGGGAAGAGGGGGCACACCCAACCAAGATAATAAGGTCATTGCTTCATTGTGGAGAGACCAAATTCGATCAGCTGGACAGTCACTGTTGTTCTATCATTGAGCTACCACAGCCCGGCGACCATATGGACTTGAAAACCTCCACGGCCTGTACTCTCGCCATGGTGCGCACCAGTCCAGCACGGCCACCACTAGGAATGCTCGGAAAATTCCGCGGAATTATAAATTCCGTGATTACGGCCGGAATTAGGTTAATTCCGATAGTCAAATCGGAATTCCTATACCTCTCAAACGGAATTCCGCGGAAATTTTATAATTCCGACGGAATTTTCCGGAATAGCATAAAAATCTCTCAATCTCTCTCTCTCTCTCTCTCTCTCTCTCTCTCTCTCTCTCTCTCTCTCTCTCTCTCTCTCTCTCCTCCCCTCCTCCTCCTCCTCCTCCTCCATCCAGAGAGAGAGAGAGAGAGAGAGAGAGAGAGAGAGAGATTTTAAATTTTTTCCGCCGGAATTCCGTATAAGTCGGAATTCCGCAGAACTGCCCCGGTATACTGTCGGAATGGAACGGTAACGGAATTTCTATATGACGGAATGCGGAATTGTGCTGGAAACGGAAATGGGCTATTCCGACCATGCCTGGCCACCACAACACAAAGAGCTGTTTGCAGTACGTTACACAGGGAGTTTGGTGTGTCAGTGTGAAGCAGTACTCTAATTACACTCCCTGATTGATGTATACACATGCAAGATGTTTTAAAGCACTTTAGGCCTGCAATTTAGCATTCAATGTAAATTTTTGCCCTGAAAACACTGCTTTGCGTCAAATCCAGATTTTTCCCCGGGACTTTTGGCGTCTATCTCACTCCGCCATGCCCCCTCCAGGTGTTAGACCCCTTGATACATCTTTTCCATCACTTTTCTGGCCAGCATAAGTGTTTCTAGTTTTCAAAGGTCGCCTCCCCATTGAAGTCTATTGCGGTTCGCGAACGTTTGTGTGAACTGAACCTTCGCGGAAGTTCGCGAACCCAGTTCGCGAACCAAAAATCTGAGGTTTGGGTCATCTCTACATATAAGTTGTCAGATCTGCTCCCATTCTAAGTAGTTTCCTCCCTAATATATATATAGCCAGTGTCCCCTAGAATTATGTAGCCCTCCTCCTATAGATAGCCACATGTGCCCCAAAGGTTTAGGAAGCCCCCCTCCCAGTACTGATAGTCACATGTGCCCCCCAGAATTCGGAATATCCCCTCCCAGTACAGACAGCCACATGTTCCCCCAGGATTAGGAAGCCTCCTCCCAGTACAGATAGTCACATGTGCCCACCAGGATTAGGAAGCCCCCTCCCAGTATAGATAGCCACATGTGCCCCCAGGATTAGGAAGCCCCCCTCCCAGTACAGACAGCCACATGTGCCCCCAGGATTAGGAAGCCCCCCTCCCAGTACAGATAGCCACATGTGCCCCCAGGATTAGGAAGCCCCACTCCCAGTATAGACAGCCACATGTGCCCCCAGGATTAGAAAGCCCCCTTCCCAGTACAGATAGTTCCCCCAGGATTAGGAAGCCCCCTTCCCAGTACAGATAGTCACATATGACCCCAGGATTAGGAAGCCCCCTCCCAGTACAGATAGTCACATGTGTCCCCAGGATTAGGAAGCCCCCTCCCAGTACAGATAGTCACATGTGCTCCCCAGGATTAGGAAGCCCCCCTCCCAGTACAGATAGTTCCCCCAGGATTAGGAAGCCCCCTTCCCAGTACAGATAGTCACATGTGACCCCAGGATTAGGAAGCCCCCCTCCCAGTACAGATAGTCACATGTGCCCCCAGGATTAGGAAGCCCCCCTCCCAGTATAGATAGTCACATGTGCCCCAAGGATTAGAAAGCCCCCTTCCCAGTACAGATAGTTCCCTCAGGATTAGGAAGCCCCCTTCCCAGTACAGATAGTCACATGTGACCCCAGGATTAGGAAGCCCCCCTCCCAGTACAGATAGCCACATGTGCCCCCAGGATTAGGAAGCCCCCCCTCCCAGTACAGACAGCCACATGTGCCCCCAGGATTAGGAAACCCCCTTCCCAGTACAGATAGTCACATGTGCCCCCAGGATTAGGAAGCCCCCCTCCCAGTATAGATAGTCACATGTGCCCCCAGGATTAGAAAGCCCCCTTCCCAGTACAGATAGTTCCCCCAGGATTAGGAAGCCCCCTTCCCAGTACAGATAGTCACATGTGACCCCAGGATTAGGAAGCCCCCCTCCCAGTACAGATAGTCACATGTGCCCCCAGGATTAGGAAGCCCCCTTCCCAGTACAGATAGTCACATGTGCCCCCAGGATTAGGAAGCCCCCCTCCCAGTATAGATAGTCACATTTGCCCCTAGGATTAGAAAGCCCCCTTCCCAGTACAGATAGTTCCCCCAGGATTAGGAAGCCCCCTTCCCAGTATAGAAATTCACATGTGACCCCAGGATTAGGAAGCCCCCCTCCCAGTACAGATGGTCACATGTGCCCCCAGGATTAGGAAGCCCCCCTCCCAGTACAGATAGTCACATGTGCTCCCCAGGATTAGGAAGCCCCCCTCCCAGTATAGATAGATAGCCACATGTGCCCCCAGGATTAGGAAGCCCCCCTCCCAGTACTTATTGTCCCATGTGTGTGACCCCCAGGATTAGGAAGACCCCCATTCAGTACAGATAGTCACATGTGCCCCCAGAATTAGGTAGCCTCCCTCCCAGTATATATAGCCACATGTGCCCCCCAGGATTAGGAAGCCCCCCTCCCAGTACCAACAGCCACATGTGTCCCCAGGATTAGGGATCCCCCTTCCCAGTACAGATAGTCACATGAGCCCCCAGGATTAGGGAGCCTCCCTCCCAGTACAGAAAGCCACATTTGCCCCTAGGATTAGGGAGCCCCCCTCCCAGTATATATAGCCTCATGAGCCCCTCAGGATTAGAAAGCCGCCTCCCATTACTGATAGTCACATGTTCCCCCCAAGATTAGTATAGTTAGCCAGAAGTTCTCCTGTTTTAGGTATCCCCCCACGATAGATGTGTCACCCAGTGTTAGGTAGCCCCCCTCCCAACCACGCAGAGCAGTGCTGAGCTTAAAGTGTGAGGGTACAACTCATTGGTCTCCGGCTCCGCCCCCGGGAACTTCAGCATATCTTCTCTCCATTGCCCAGTCAAAGCGTCTCTTCAGACTCCTCCAGTGGTGCAGTAATGAAAGACGCTGAACTTTCCAGCAATGCTGACAGTTGAGTTCTATCCGCGGCTATGCTCTGCATATGGAGGGGGTGTCAAGGCGGAGCTTTTGGGGAGGCTCTTCAACCTTCCCCTGCCTACCGCAGTTGCCTCATGTCCTCCAAAGCCGCGATGCTTGGCTGGAAATGTATTGATTTTCTTTTACGGGAGATGCTGGGGGGGGGGGAAGCTATGGACTTTGGGGCCTGGGGGCAACTCCCCCCTTGCCTTACTGATAGCGCCGGCCCTGAGCATGAAGGCTTCTTAAATTGTGAGAGGAGCCTCAGTTGAATGAATTTAATCCTGGATAATTAGGTCATCCTTGTTTGTAATATCCCATAAAAGTTGGAGAGGTGCCAATCATTTATTACATCCATGCACACCTTTAGATGTGTTTCTACAAATACTATTACACAGTGGACTTTACAGAATATGTCCTCCACCAGTATAGAAATTTAGTTTTTAAAAGCTCTCTCGATTAGAGCTGAAGCTCCTCTTCTACTAAAATACAGTAGCTTCCATAGATTTCTCCTTACATGTCACCATTTGTCCTAGGAAATGAACAGCCACCTAGCAACTGTGTGCTTTCCAACTACCCTTAATGTTATTATTGGTGTTTTCTGGTATCCTTAGTAATTTTTATTATAATGAAATCATTCTACATTGCTATCAACTGGTAGAGATGTTTTTTGTTTCAGTGATGATTATACTATTGCTCCGTTTAGGAGGTCCAAAACTCCTGGAGCAGCACTGAGCTCAGTGACCTCATGCTATCATTGCCCAGATGCACATTTAAGAGGTTTCGCAGCTATACTGATTTTTTTTTTGGTTTATTTTGTACCCTTTTCATTGTATGTCATTTAAGTGTACAACTAGCTTTCATTGTCAAGGGTACTTTAGTACCTCTAATACCAATGCTTCCTCGTGCTAAAATAACTAACCAAAAAAATATCTGAACAGTACTTACCATATCACTGACATGAAACAACTCCAGCACCATCTGAATCTTGTTGTCTGGGCCTGGGGCAGACTTCTTTACAGGAAGTAGTAAATAGAAGTGCTGTTCAGCTGTAATCACATGATCAGTCAAGTTGTAAAAAAAAGAAAAAGAAGGCACCTTGGCTTCCCTTTATATGTGCCCTTATGAAAGGTTCATCTCAGGGTGCATTTGTAAACTCAGTGCAAACTTCTACTCTGAAGGGAACCTGCTGACTGCTCTACCTCTGAGCTGAGTCATATGATCAGCTAAACTTCCTCTAGAAACTTTAAGTTAGAAAGGACGGTTTAAGACCTTTTAATGAAGAAGTAAAAGTTGATTAGTTTGTCATTTTCAGAAATATTTAGAAATTACATGGCTGAATGATTACTCATTCATGTACTTTGCTCATGCTATTAAAAAAAGCACACCCCTAATATGTAGTAAATGTTTTTGTTATCCTATAGGTGGTCTCTTGTGAAAACCAGTGATACATAAATATTCCACTTCCTGCTCTGTGCAGTCAGTTACATGTGCAAGGAGATGAGAATTCAGGGAAGCCATGCACACCAATAGTTGCAATCTTGTTAGGGTTTCATGTAAGCCCAATGTAAAAATTCAGGCATGTGCATGTAACTAACCATGTCTAGCAGGAAATTAAAATAAAAATCAGCAATGATATATACTTTTTTACCCTTCAGTGCTTGCCGGTTGCCGCCAACAGCTGACTTGCATCCTCTGCTCAGAAAGTCAGTGTAAAGTTCACACTGTGTTGTTCAGTGCAAGGATAACACAAAGAGAGTTTCTGAAAGATGGAAGTGCTTATAAATGCACACATAATTCTTAAAAAATTATTTAAAAAATTGCTCTGCAGTAGGTCCAAAACTTGTATTTTTTGCATGAGAAAAGGAAAGACAGTAATAGGTCAGATGTGTACTGTTTACCCTTATCTTATATAATTTGAGAGCCTGTCTAATCACATGAGAACATGTCTCATGTAAATTAAGCAACAGTCCTGCTGAATAGGACCTCTATATTTTCCAACACACTGAGAAATATATGTGAGTAGGTGTGATGTGTTCAATGCCACCAACCATAAACCACATTTTCCAGATGGGGACAGCACCATGGAAGATATGAGTAATCTGGCTGTAAATTACGGATGGACTAATTTTTTTTACTACCTGTCTCATTGAGGCATTTTGTAGTCAACCAGGTCATGACCCCTAAAGCTCATCCTGCCTCTGCTATGCATCATAGGTTTGTATGTCAGTGATATATAGTGTATACCAGAAGTATTGATCAGTAGGCATTAATATGTCTATATGGGCATCACTAGACTAATATAAGTGATAGTCACTGAAGGTGGATCATTTGGGTAGTAGATTTGAAAAGGGCAGGGTCCATTTGTGATTTTGTTCTGTTATAAACCTTATTTTTGCAAAAAGGTGGCTTTTATGACAGATCCATGTCCACACTGATTAGGACAAAAATACATTACAAAAATAACCCATTGGACCATATGAGGTTGATTTGGTCAGCTTCACTCTGACTGCACCTTTGTCTTTCTGTTTAGCTCCCTGTGCAGTTGCATTTTCATGTAAAATGTACAGTTTGAAGATGACACCTGCTTCTGGTCCACATCAGATTTAATTTAAGCCCATCTGTGAATATGTAAAAATAAAGTCTCTCTTTGCTCATCAAGGCTTTTTGGCTGGCTGTGTTCTTAGATTTTATACAACCAGCACATACCAGTACAGGAGATTTGATCTTTCCAGTTCACATTCATGTAACCTAATGTGGCCTGAGAAAGCAAGAGATCTATGATATATTAGCAGTTAGAATGACTGGGATTTAATTAAGAAGATAGTTTCTTAAGTAATGATGCAATTATAAGTCTGAAGACTTATAGTTGGAGATATGGATACCATGATATGATACTAACTGGATTAATGTATGAGGATTTTATAACTTTTTTTTTAAATGCAAAACAGGTACTGAGAGATGGAGCCCTGCAAATAGTAGTTTTAAGGTTGGAGGGAGAAAAAAATAAGCATGTTTGTTGATGCCACTCTTAGGGCCTGGTTCCACTGGAATGGAAACGGCCATGGCCATACCATGGTTTCAATAAGCTGTGATTCCGCAACCAAAATTCCATGTGGGAAACTTGGAAATAGGCCCTTATAGCTGATAATGGAGAGGGATTGTAAGTCCCTCAGTCTGAATGTTGAAGAACATGGTAAGAACTGGGTTGAAAACTGAATGCAAAGAAACATCGCAACAGCAGGGACAGCATTAACTGTCAGCATTAGAGATGTGGACACTGAAGTTGTAGATAGTGTCTGACTTTTGGGCTCACTCACCAGTGAGATAGGACACTAGAAAAACCAAAATAGAAAGCATGTGCTTTTAAACTTTGATGATGGATAATACATTTAGCGATACCTTGGGCAGCCACACCATAATCGAGGTAATAAAGTTTGCTAATTATTGAACTCCATCAAGTTTTCAGAAAGTTTTGATTGAAAAGTTCCCCAATGATTCATCTGCTTTATTACTCACCTGACAATAAACTACTATTAGCTGCCAGGAAACCTAATACCATGTTTGGTGAATTATCATCATCTTGGATATAGGATTGGGTTTAATAAAAACAGTGTGTCAAACATGACCTCCAAGAGACTTAAAGAGAATCTGTATTGTTAAAATCGCACAAAAGTAAACATACCAGTGCGTAAGGGGACATCTCCTATTACCCTCTGTCACAATTTTGCCGCTAACCGCCACATTAAAAGTGGTTAAAAACAGTTTTAAAAAGTTTGTTTATAAACAAACAAAATGGCCACCAAAACAGGAAGTAGGTTGATGTACAGTATGTCCACACATAGAAAATACATCCATACACAAGCAGGCTGTATACAGCCTTCCTTTTGAATCTCAAGAGATCATTTGTGTGTTTCTTTCCCCCTGCATCTCTCATGCACTGAAGTTTCAGGCTGCTCTTTTCTTCCTGCAAACAGCTTTGCCCTTGTCTGTAATTCCTCAGTATGTGAAAGCCCAGCCAGCTCAGAGGACGATTTATCCAGCTTGTAAAAGATAAGAGAGAAGAGAGAAGCTGCTCTAATCTAAATAACACACAGGCAGTGTGCATAGAGGGGCCTGGAAGGGGGAGTTCATAGCAGAACCACAACACTGAAGAACTTGGCAGCCTTCCAGACACAGGCTGACAAGTCTGACAAGGGAAAGATACATTGATTTATTACAGAGACAGTGATAGTACAAAGTGCTGCAGTAAGCTAGAACACATAAGAATAGCTTTTGGGACTTGTAGGATGATAAAAAACAGGATGCAATTTTTGTTACGGAGTCTCTTTAAATGCAATTTGATACACTTGTTTTTAGACTTTTGTCATTGATCTGCTAAAAATTTGCCACAATCCATGCCAGTTGAGAGATATGGATTTTACTTGGATAAATGCTCATTAATATTGCACATCCCTTTTGATTTTGTAAAAAAAAAATAACATCAGATAAGGAGATAAAGATGCAGGCTAAAGACAGTCATTTGAATTGGGAAAGTCAATGTTAAATCAATAGCTCACGATGAGATGATTAATATTGTTTTAACTGTTTAAAACATAAAACATGGACAATGCAAGTGCTACCCATTATGGTGTTAGTGGTACTGGCTTGTCCTTGAATGTATTAAGAGTCAGTATATAATTCCATGATGGAAATTGTCAGAATAAATACTGTAGTTGAACTTCAGTGAATAGATCATTGTATATGGATTGTCTTAGTATCTACTGCATTTATGTGATTTTTTAAAAATTTATTTTTAATGCATACAAGAATCATTTTGATAGACCTACCAAAAATTGCTCTTTAAATTAGTTGTATTGATGTTTACTAGAACCTTTTTGATAGACCTAGCAAAAATTGCTCTTTAAATTAGTTGATTTTTAAAGTGGCTACAGTTTTCACGTCAGTGTGTATGAATAGAGTTTATTTTCAGCTGAATGGATGGCTGCTTATTTTAAATTATACATTTTTCTAGCTTCCCTGGTACTGTTATGAATATTGAAATTCATTACGTTGTTTATTTCCCCTTTCATCTGTATGTTTCAATTTACATCCTTCTAAAGTGTTTCCTTTCTATGTGTATGTTTCCCTATGTGTAAAAGCACTATCATGCTTACGTGGAATAGGGAGACCTGTATTGTCTGGTCTAGGAAGTGTTCTTATACAAAGGGACAAGGGTCAACTCACAGGCTCTACCATCTACCTTCTCCTTGGGGTGTGATCATGGCCATGATCCCTGTATTTCCCCCTTTATCACATTTCAGATTCATTTGTGATTAAATGTAGACAGTTTAACCACTTGCCGACCGCACGCTTATACCGTGCGTCGGCAAAGTGGCAGCTGCAGGACCAGCGACGCAGTACTGCGTCGCCAGCTGCAGGCTGATTAATCAGGAAGGAGCCGCTCGTGCGAGCGGCTGCTTCCTGTCAATTCACGGCGGGGGGCTCCGTGAATAGCCTGCAGGCCGTCGATGGCGGCTCGCAGGCTAAATGTAAACACAAGCGGAAATAATCCGCTTTGTTTACATTTGTACGGCGCTGCTGTGCAGCAGCGCCGTAAGGCAGATCGGCGATCCCCGGCCAATCAGCGGCCAGGGATCGCCGCCATGTGACAGGGGACGTCCTGTCACTGGCTGCACAGGACGGATAGCGTCCTGTGCAGCCCAGATCTCCCGGGAGAGCAGGTAGGAGAGGGAGTGGGGAGAATGTCGCCGCGGAGGGGGGCTTTGAGGTGCCCCCCCCCGCAACATGCCTGCAGGTAGGAGCGATCAGACCCCCCCTGCACATCATCCCCATAGGGGGAAAAAAAAAGGGGGGCGATCTGATCGCTCTGTGTGGCCGCAGATCTGTGCTGGGGGCTGCAGAGCCCACCCAGCACAGATCCAAACAAACAGCGCTGGTCCTTAAGGGGGGGTAAAGGGTGGGTCCTCAAGTGGTTAAACTGCATTGATGGCATTGTGGAATAGCTTCCACTTATCCAGGGGCGTAACTAGGAGGAGCAGCCCCTGTGACAACAGGGGGCCCAAGAGAGAGAGTGTGTGTGTGTGTGTGTGTGTGTGTGTGTGTGTGTGTGTGTGTGTGTGTGTGTGTGTGTGTGTGTGTGTGTGCAATTACTAACTTCCCTTTCTATGATACTCCAGATCAGATATTTTTGTGGCTACACATTTTATGGGTGTGAAGATCCTAATGGCCTTGGACTTGTTTTATAAGCATCGTAAGATGGGTCCACAGGCTGTCCTGGTCACCAAGAAGAGGCAGTGGAAGGATTGTGAGTATTAAAGCGTCCCACCCAAGTTTTTCTGGGTGACCCTATGATTTGTAGTTACCCCTCTGCACTTATCCATTATTTGTCATGTATACTTGCCTGAAATTGATGAGTTTGGCTCTTTGCGAACTACTGTATGTAAGCTATATACAAGAATATACTTATAAAATACAATCAGAAGCAAAGAGTTGTATTTAAGTAAATGCGGGTATTTTCAGCAGCATTAACACAACATATCACTAGCAAATTCCCAGCACAGTTGCTGTTAATGCTAGCAACAGATATGCTGCTGTAGCATCAGTGGCTCTGCTTAAGCCGTATAGCACAGTCGATTATGATGTTACTTTACATAAATTAGACACATCCTTAATGTCAAAATCTCTTAAAAAGATATTTCCACCATATTTATGGTGTGGATGTTAATTGCATTTTTAATGATTATATGTCCTGACATTTAAGATTATGTAAACAATGTTTGGTATTTTCTTTAGAAAAAAATATTTAACCATATTTCTTTAGCTTTGGAAAAGAGCTGAGAAGAGTTTGGCTATTAAGGGTAAAAATATGGAGTTGGAATGATAAAACTATTTCGTTGACTGTTAATATTCCTATTTGAACCAGTGAGAACAAAGAGAAGGAGAGAAGGAGGAAGTACCCAGTACAAATATCACAATAAGTACTCTTTTCAATAAAAAGGGGAGGTTCAGAATCTCAGCAAACTTTGATTTCCCCCCCTCCCATTGGACAGACTCATTTACTTCCAGTGGTGTTAGAACAAGTGTTAATGACCTGAAGTGAAAGGAATTTCAACAGTGGAGACATAGACGGAAATAAAAAACTGTCAAGGCTTCGGGAAAAAAGGCCAGAATTGTGCTTCAAATTCTGAGGAAAAAATATATAACAAATATTTTTTACCGCCACGGTTTAAACTATTAAGTAAAATTAAGAAAATAAAAAATTATATATATATATATATATATATATATATATATATATATATATATATATATATATATATATATATATATACTTTACATTAGAATAAAGTTGATTTTCCTACACTTCCCCATGGAAAAATACTTGATTTAAGAAACTTTCTTTTATTAAAGAAGACACTGCAAATAATGTCATTCATAACTGTATGTAGACCTGTTAATTTTTTTTTTATTAAATCGAGAGTTTGGCCTGTTTTTTCCTTTCCAATCATTCTAGGAGATATTAAACTGCATCAGCAGCAGCTGTACAAAATAGAGGAAGGGATTTTCAAAGGGATTTGTGTCTCCCTGTCTCAGTGCCTATACTGATCATATTATCATAACTATCACACATAACAAAGCTCTAAATCTGGAATTCAGATAAACTAGTCGGTTCTTTGAAATACAAAAATCCAAACATATGCTGTTACATTCCTTTCAGCGCTCTCTTCTTTAACATGGATTTTGCAAAATAAAAGATAGGTGATCATCAGACTTTGTACACAATACACGTTGGGTAAAAATTATTATCTTCCTCTGTTGACACAGACTAAAATTAAGGTGGGAGGGGGCATCATTGTTAGTTTTTTTTCTCCCTCAGTTCTATAAAACAAGCATTCCACATTCAGTACTAGAAAATCAAATGATCATCCTAATATGAAAAGGTTAATGAGTGCGAGGTTAGAGGCTTGTTTAAAATGAATCATGGAGTCAGCAGCGCTGTTGTGAAGATAATGCCTATGTACTTCTCTATTCCTGAGGAGACAGCTCATTATCAAGTGCTTTGTTTAACATGGTAAGTGATGATCAGCAAGTTCACTTTAAATAGCTTACCATTTCAGAAAGCAAAAAAGATTGATCATTCAGAGACTGGTGAGTCTAAACTGACCAGGAGATGCATAGAAAGTCATGTATATATAACTATATTTATTTTTCAGGAGCATAAAAGCTAAAACACGGCTATAAACAATTCCTTGCTGTTATGGCACCGCAGAATAGTCATAAAATTCTTTATAGGCTTCTAAATGCATAATGTAGCAGTATAAAGTTACTGTAACACTGCCTTCTGCTGGACATCTTTCATTCATTACTTGAGTGCCTACACTCTATAATGTGTTATGACACAGAAATCTCAGTAGATATTAGTATTATCATTATTATTACTACAACTTCGCATGTATAATATACTGTAAATTGTGCATGTTGTTTTAAGTATGCATTCAAAATTATTGTTAAAGGATGCTGAAACAGCCTCCACATAACTGTTCAATGTGAAATAATTAAGCATAATAATTAGGTGAATGCATTTCTAACATGTTATTTTTACAATCTTATTGTATAATTAAAAGTTTTTCAGAACATGTTTAAGACTACCAGGAAAGAGGACTAATACACTTACCACATAGTTTGATTCTAGGTGTATAAGATATATCATATAATAAATATAATTTTGAAAGGAGTAAAGATAATCTACATTTTTTTATAGAGACATATTTAGCTTTTCTAAATAGTATAACATATTGTTATGCTTTTTTTTTTTTTTTTTTTTTTAAATCTACATTGGGCAAGCTTTTACATTCGTCTATACTGCCCGTAGCAGAATTAATTAGTGATCGTATTCAGCAGCGTGGGAAAAAAATATCACTTTGTTTTCCTCCACAAGTCAAACTTTGGATACATTGCCTAAGGCAATATTTTGAAACACCCCTATCATGAAAGAATTTAAAATAACCACTCGCTGGTACAGACAATTAGACAAAAGCAGAATGTTTTGAAAAATGAAACATTATTCCCTAATTCAGAGGATTCGTATTATTTTTTTAATATGCGCATGGATGAAAAGCATAAGTCTTTGCTGTATGATACCTCATCTGTTTTAGAGAAAGTACATTTGCATGAATATCACATTGGTGTTTTCAGCACATTCATATAAAGAACATAGTAACATAAGCATAACTGCTACATAGCATTATGGAACATTCAAAGTACAGATTGTTAACTTAGTCAACTGATAATGATCCTGTATGTTCAGATCATAAAAATAATAAATTGAAACCAAGATTAATATAAAAAGAAAACATGCACCCGAACTAAATTACTTTAAAATACATATTTTTGTAAAATTATATTTGATATTTTTATGAATTAATATGTTTAAATGAGAAATATTTATTTTTCCAAGATTTATGCATGTGCTTTTTTGCTTACTTTGCAAAAATATAAACTTTATACATGTTTATTTTAAAAGATTTAAAATGCTGTGTGTACTGCAATATAGTCATATTTACTATTTGGACTAAAACAGGAAAATCATACTTGTATATCTATTTTCTAAAGTAGGAATCATATTCCTTATTTAAAATTTTGCAATATTAGTTGACTATGACTGATCAAAAGTGAACAGTGAATAACTTAATCATGCTTGAAAAGAGATGACAAATATACTGCTGGTAAATGATTTGTACACAGACACACATAAAAAGCCCTCACATATGCATAGAGATCACCTGAGCATTGTTTGTCACTGATAGTTTGTTTATGAGTTATTTTACAATACTAAATTGAAGTTCAGTGTGCACATTTAATATTATTGTTATGTAACATAATGTATGATTGATATAAAAAATATACTTTACAAACAAACAAAACAAACAAAGAAAACACCGTATGTGAAAAATCACAGTTTGCACTGATTTTTAGTATGTTCCTTTAACTATGACTTTTATCTGATTGAACATATAAATATTTATTTATTCAGTCACAATTTAATATTGTATGCATTTTGAATCATACTTTACCATTAAGCACATTGTTTTCACTAGTCCTGCTACACAATATTACTCAAACGTTCAATTGGATTGAAAACAAAGATGTTGATTTCAACTTTCAATTTGCCCATACAATAAGAATTATCTTAATATAGTGCATTTTGGACATATCTAACACTTTCCATATATATATAATCATTACTTACAGCTCTTTTGATTTGTTGTGTTTTTAAACATTAAGAACCAAATTTACAACCTATGCTAAGAGTACAAAAATTAATAGAAAATTGATGTGGGGGGAATGTGAAGGCTTTAACAGTTATTAACATTTAAATAAAAGTAATTTGCCTGGCTCTCATACATATCCTTTGGCTTCAGTAGTTTATGAATCAACCTCCTGCATCAATCATGTGAAGGGAGAAAAAGTACTGTCTGTAAAAAATATTTTGAGTATTTTTTTGCTTGCTGGTGTCTTAAAAGGCATTTTATTGATAATGTGTGAAAATGCCACAAAGGAAGCTTAGGAGATAACATTTATTGAATAAAGGCCTATGTAGCATTATTATTATTATTATTATTTAGTATTTATATAGCGCCGACATATTACGCAGCGCTGTACAGTATATATATATATCTTGTCACTAACTGTCCCTCAAAGGAGCTCACAATCTAATCCCTACCATTGCCATATGTCTATATTATGTAAGTACTGTAGTCTAGGGCCAATTTTAGGGGGAGCCAATTAACTTATCCGTATGTTTTTGGAATGTGGGAGGAAACCGGAGTGCCCGGAGGAAACCCACGCAGACACGGAGAGAACATACAAACTCTTTGCAGATAGTGCCCTGGCTGGGATTCGAACCAGGGACGCAGCGCTGCAAGGCGAGAGAGCTAACCACTACGCCACCGTGCTGCCCATAGTCAGAAGTATACACCTTTTAGGTACTGGAAAATCCAAAGTTAAAATTTTAATACAGAGTTTGTACATTTTTTAAAAAAATGTACCACTAACAATGGTCTTAAATTGTAATCCTGTGCCCTGTTCGGCCGAATACTGCCCCCCTATGGGGTCGCAGGCATAAGGGGGGAGCATGCCCCGATCGCGGGGGGGGGGTCGGAAATTCCCCCCACCCCCTCCGCTAGCGCTCCCCCCTCTGCCCGCTTCCCCATACAAAAGTTTAATGAAGTAAAACAGTACCGGTCCGGTGCGGTGGTAGTGGGTGGCTGGCAGTGGGCGGCACTGTTTAGTGAGTGACTGAGGAGGAGGAGTCCGGAGAGTGACGCGTTGAGGGAGGCCGGGCAGCGGGCGGTTCAGCAGTAGTACCGTACTACTGCTGAACCGCCCGCTGCCCGCCCTCCCTCAATGCGTCACTCTCCGGACTCCTCCTCCTCAGTCACTCACTCACTAAACAGTGCCGCCCACTGCCAGCCACCCACTAGTACCACCGGTACTGTTTTACTTCCTGAAACTTTTGTATGGGGAAGCGGGCAGAGGGGGGAGCGCTAGCGGAGGGGGTGGGGGGAATTTCCGACCCCCCCGCGATCGGGGCATGCTCCCCCCTTATGCCTGTGACCCCATAGGGCCCCCAAAAGCGGGATGTTCGGGGAGTTCGGGGTTCGGCCCGAACATGCCGAACATCGCGGCCATGTTCGGCGAACTTTCCCGAACCCGAACATCCAGGTGTTCGCCCAACACTATTTAGAATCTCCCACATCCCAAATTACCACTTATTTTCTTCACTCCAGCCACTAGCACAATCACCTCAAACAAATAGAAGCCTCCAAAGTGTAAAACCATCATAGTTTTTATTTCCATAAAAGGTTCCAATAAAACCAGCACAATCACATCTGGGAAAATAATGCACACTTTAGCTATATTTGGGCTTTACCTGTAGGCTTATGGCTCCCATGGCAGAGAAACATCCCTCTCTCCACTGCACTACTGAGCTCCACCCACTCCATGTGGAGGGTCTTGTATCTCTGCTACAAATGCCAGAACATGTCACTATGTCCAGACCGCCCACCTATTCATCCAGACTCCTGGTGATTTGTGGATGGCTATGACCTTTTCAAATATACATGCTTTACTAATTTTACTCAGTTTTAAAATACCATAATGTACCCTTAGTTGTTTACATTAAAAACATTAATTATCACTAACCTGTACTGTCTTGCTTATTGTGTGCTGAAATGCTGCTAACATCTGTACAGAATTGATAAGGAGTATTAAGGGACAACATACAATCAGTGATGATATTGAGAATAGTTACAAAACATTGAAGTTAGTTAACAGCAATCAGAACATACTGCAGTTAGGGAATGTGTACACTGTCACAATTGGATCTCAACAACATGTCTCAGCTTGCGATATACAAGGATGCCAGAGAGTGCATTGCCAGCATTGTCTAATATGGGCACACTGATGTACCACAAATAGCTTTGTATTCCATGCAGAGCTGTACCATTCAGCATAGTAGGATAGGGAAGAGCTGAAATGGAGAGCAAGGCAGCTGCCATGCATTTGTGTATAACACACAACAAACTGCATGCTGAGAGAAGTGCACTATGCTCAGGTCCTTAGTTTATAATTAATATAAACATGGATGAATAGCTTATACTATTCATATTGCCAGATTTACCATAAGGCACTATAGGCACGTGCCTACAAGTGCCTGATGATGGAAAGGCAGCTCACTCTCCTCCCAGAGCACCTCCCTCCTTCCCTATGCAGAGTCCTGATGAGAGTGTAAATGAGAGGTTACTCACCCTGCTTTCGGAATGCCCCCGAATGAGATCTTCCTTCAGTCAGGGTTATATCTAGTTACTTAATACTGAGGTTCCTCTAGCTACCTAATACTTGGGAGCACCTCTAACTACTTAATATTGAGGGCACCTCTGGCTACCAAATACTAAGGGGCAGTGGGGCACCTGTAGCTACCTATGATGGGCAAAGGAGTAAGGGAGAAATGACAGTTAAACCAGCCAGCACACTTGTGGTGCAGTTTGGTGGCGAGGTTGTAGGTTCAAGGAGGGCAAAGCCTAGGGTGCCAGGACGTCTGTGCCTATAGGCTCCTGTGAGGTAAATCCGGACATTTAAGACATTTTAAGCACACAAAAATGTAAGTATTTTAGCATATTCATAATCCACATCACAAGAGTCTTCAAGATACAACTTTTTAATCAATTGTGTTGAATTAACTTTAGTGCAGATACTGTGTACATAATGAACAATCCTTCTCTGTACAGTTACTAACAGGAACAATAGAGAAGGCAAGAAAAAGACTGCAGTCTTTGATAGATCATGAACATAACTGTCATAACCATTGTTTGGACAGGTATTTTTAAACAGTCAGTTTCAGGTTTGTCTTGAATCTTTTGCACCACATCTTAAAGCTTCAAGGATAAAATGAGTTGTGACATAGCAGTGAAGATTAAATTTGTAACAGATACAACCGCGATAAAGAACTGGCTTATGATTTCACAGTGGTATTACCAGACTTAGTACAGTATTTAAGTGGATGGAATGAAAGCCTGTTACTAGCGGTTGCTTTTTATATTAGTACTGTAATATCTTTCAAAGGCCAAACCGGCAATTGGGTTTTAGGCCTACACTTCTAATTTTATGACCATTTTATACTGTTATTGGTGACGTGCACTTTGCCACCATTTCGTTTAGATCTAGATTTCATTTCAATTTCATCCATATTTTGCTCCTATCTGGTTTAAGTCAAATAAATGGTGTATCTGCTATTATTGTAGCACTCACCCGTAGTCTTCAGGAGAAATACAAACAAGGGGACTTAGTTATTGAGTCTTTATATGTGATCAGTGTTATTTTTTTATTGCTTTTATACATATCATTTAGGCCTCACCCTATTACAATAACTTTAATATAATAAAGGTTCTACTAACATTTATAACTAAATATTGTTTTTCATTGCAACTGAAAACTATAACAATCCATAGCAATCTGCAATCAAGTTTAATCCTTTTAAAGGAAGAAAAAGATAAACATAATGGGAATCTTATGAAAATTGGTGCCAAGATTTCCAGGCCCATTCCATGAGGAATACATGCAAAGAAGAATTTTCAGATAGACACAATCAATTTCCTCAGTGAAAAGAAACAGTTAGGCCTAAGTCCAATATTAATTAACTAATCCAATGTAAATTGTTGGTGGATCAAACTCTATGATGTTTACTTTCTTTTGGTTAAATCTGCACCTCAGTTTTGTACTTAGTAACATGTTGGGTAATTTATTGTTTTTTGCATCTTTTCTTGTACACTGCAATCTTTTTAAAATTAGCAAAATTTTTCCTGCAACTTTACTTTCATGGATAAAAAATAAATATATTTTTATCTTCCAGGACCACTATCTGAATTGAAAAAAATAGTAATATATTTAGCAAAACGTTAGTAGTGTTGTTTGAAGATTGCTCTGTTCGATTCATGAGCAGTTCAGGCACACAGGTCAAAATATGTAGCATTTCTCTTTTGGTATGAGCCTTAGTAGGGGTCAGTTTAAGAAACAGTATTATCCCTGCATTGGTCTGGTCCTGAAAAAAAATCCTTGTTTCAATATTGTCAGTGAAAAAATGTTTTGTTTTTGAAGTACTTGTATGAAGGATATCAAGCTAGAAACAGTTATGGACTTTATATTAGGCATCTTTTATGGTACCCAAAATTAGATCTTGAGCATTCTAGATTAAAATAAGTACATTTCACCCTATTTGCATAGCATGACATGAAACCACAGATAGCTTTCTTTGCAACAAAAAATTAGAGCATCAGCCTTGGTTTTTTAAGGATATTAATTTTCTGTTATCTATAGTACTATATTAGGACACCAGCAAAACAAGCCTGACAGTTAGGTAGAAAGCCCTTGGTAATGACCCATCTCCAAATTTTTATAGTCTTTGACCAGAAACCAGAAGTTCTAGGACGAATCTTCTTGAAAGTTAACCTGATCTCAGCACAGAGGCAGAAGGCAAGGGAGAAGAAGGTACAGTAAATATATATAGCACTTTTAGGTTTGAAGTTTAGGTGATTCTTGCTGGGCAATCCACTCTATTACATCTTCCTTATGTTGCTGAAAGGGACAGCCAACACCATTTGTAAGAAAAAACAGGCATGCCAGGCCTCTCGAAAGCTATGAGGCTCTGTTATGGTATTGCAGATCCTTGCCTCTCCCCTCCCCCCTTCCCCAGGCTGTTGATGCTGCTTCTTCTTTTAGTTCTACCTAACCATGATAATCTACATAACTAAAATCCTGTTTATTATTATGATTATTATGTATTTCACAGAAATTAATAAGAAGAATTTTGTATTTTTTAAATTTTAATCTTTTGCATTTCATGTGATATTTTTGATGTTTTACTATCTATTGTAAACTTGTTATGTGTGAAAAACAGAGATAGCAGAAAAGAGGGACAGAGGTCCTCTAATTAATAGCCCTTTTGGGGTGTCGCAGGTGTTCCTTAATAACTCTTCTGATAGATTGGTGACATCATGCGTCTGCTGCCTGCTTCCTCCTGCCTTGGACCACTGTTGTGTTGTGCTAACCTGCTTCCTCTTTCAGCATCTTGCTTATGTGCAACTTCCACCTTGTCTTCCACCTGCACATTGCTTTGTGTGTTCCATGCTGCAAGCCCGTGAGCCTCAACCACCCTGCCATGTGCACCTCCTACTACTACTTGTTTTATGAAAATATTTTCTCTACAGTGATAGTAGAGAAAAGTGTCTAAGGCCAAGGCAGGCAACATCACAGTGTCATTTTGAAACTGGAGAAAAAGTGTTGAAACCAACAGAAGTCCATTCAATAGCATTGTTTTTTAACTACCTGCCAATGGGCAGGACCGCGACGGCAGCCCCAGGGCCGCCTAATGCCAATTGGCGTCAAGTCCGGGGGCCGGCTACTGCAGGAGATCGCGCATCTCGACTTGGTAGGCGGAGCTCCGCCTTCAGTCTCTTGCTGCTCAGAGACTGTTAGACAGCGAAACCGCCATCTTTTTACTTAGTATTGCGTTGCGATCTGCAGCAGCGCTGTACTGGGGACAGCTGTGTGACATGGCTGTCCCCTCCATTGGCTCAGAAGTGATCGGCCGTCATAGGCTGAAGCCTATGACAGCTGATCACAGGGATTGGCTGGTGGGGGGAGGGAGCAATATATAAATAATTAAAAAAAAAAAAACAGTAAACTGTATTTAAAAATACACAAATAAATATTAATAAACAAACAAATAAACATCCGGGGGCGATCTGACCCCATCAACAGGGAGCTTTGTTGGTGGGGAAAAAAAGGGGGGGGGGGAATCACTTGTGTGCTGAGTTGTGTGGCCCTGCAGCTTGGCCTTAAAGCTGCAGTGGCCCAATTAACAAAAAATGGCCTAGTCTTTAGGGGGGTTTAGTACTGTGGTCCTCAAGTGGTTAAGTTATCATAATAGCTCTCAGAGCAGTTTTTTAAGATACTTTAAAGAGGAACTTCAGCCTTAACAAACATACTGTCATTAAGTTACATTAGTTAGGTTAATTAAACTAGATGGGTAATATAATCTCTTACCCACCCTGTTTTAAAATAACATGCAAATGTTTGATTTCATGAGGGCAGCCATCTTTTTGGTTGAAAGGAGGTGACAGGGAGCATGAGACACAGTTCCAATTGTCCTGTGTGCTGATCACCCCTCCCAATTGCTAGGCAATGTGAATAACAACATAGGAAATCCCATCATGCTTTACACAGCATCAGGGGAAAAAAGCCTAGGCAGTTTTCTGTGATGGGTGGAGCTTAGCTAAAAATACAGCTAAAAATGATGCTTTGGTAAGAAAAACAAAGGTCTGATGCCGTGAAACTGTTAAAGAAACACCAAGCCTTTTCAGTTCTGCTGAGTAGATTTTTTAGTCTGGAGGTTCACTTTAATACTAAGATAGTGGTGTTAAAAAAAGAAAAACTCTTTAAAATCTAGCAGTCCCACTTCCTGCCTGCCTTAATAAAATGGAAATACAGTTAACCACCCTGGCGTTCTATTAAGATCGCCAGGGCGGCTGCGGGAGGGTTTTTTTTAAATTAAAAAAAAACTATTTCATGCAGCCAACTGAAAGTTGGCTGCATGAAAGCCCACTAGAGGGCGCTCCGGAGGCGTTCTTCCGATCGCCTCCGGCGCCCAGAATAAACAAGGAAGGCCGCAATGAGCGGCCTTCCTTGTTTTGCTTAGATCGTCGCCATAGCGACGAGCGGAGTGACGTCAGCCGCCTCCGATCCAGCCCTTAGCGCTGGCCGGAACTTTTTGTTCCGGCTACGCTGGGCTCAGGCGGCTGGGGGGACCCTCTTTCGCCGCTGCTCGCGGCGAATCGCCGCAGAGCGGCGGCGATCGGGCAGCACACGCGGCTGGCAAAGTGCCGGCTGCGTGTGCTGCTCTTTATTTGAACAAAATCGGCCCAGCAGGGCCTGAGCGGCAGCCATCGGCGGTGATGGACGAGCTGAGCTCGTCCATACCGATAAGATGGTTAAATAAGCCCCAAACAGTTTCATTTTTCAAATATCAGTAATACAGAGACAGTGGATTTGTAAAAATTGTAAAAACTGACAATCATTTCCTCCTTGCGACTCTAATATAAGGCATCAGGATTAGAATAAAACCCACATAGAAATGACGTGCTGAGAGTTGGCTTTAAATAAATGTATTCAAATCATTGGCAGTCACTTTCTCCCTGTCTGGTCTAATATAATGTAACTTTAGTAGATGAGGCCCCACACAGCAATGGTGCGATGTGAGCAGATGTTGCATTAATGTATCCAAATCTACAGCAGCCACTTGCCTGGTTTAGTCTTGTACAGTGCTGCTCGGATACTACTTTTCACTATCTGGATCTAATTCGGATCCGGATAGCCCTATATCCGATCCGGGTCGGATATCCGAGTTTAAAATGTTCCAATCCGATATCCGACCTCAGTATCCGTCCGGATTCAGATATCCGGATAGAACACCGGAAGTGACCTGAAAATGGCAAAAAAAAAAAAACATTCAGAGGTGTCTCTCTCTCCCTCTCTCTCTCTCTCTCTCTCTCTCTCTCACTCGGATTTTAATAAAATATCTGAATTGCTATTCAAAGTTCGGATAGTGGAAACAGTTTGGATTATCTTGGTACTTCAGATATCCGGAATCTGGAAGAGAACCACTGGTCTTGTATACACAAGGAGGGACTGACACTCGGAAATGGCCTCATAATCCCCCCCCCCCCCCCCCCATTTGTGCCCAGACCTAAGCTCCTGTGTACAATACAATCTGAAGGAAGGGTCATCACCACCACCACTTCAGTAATAAAAGATTTTTATTTTTAAAAGTTGTTATTTAATGATGCAGTAACAGACAAAGCATATAGACACAGATATCCTGGTTTAACCCAGTATACAGTGAGTAGAATGCGCAACACACAGCAATGACAAGGTGAGAGTGGACATTGAATTAATCTATTAAAATCCGCTACACTTGCTTTCTCCCTGCCTATTGTACAATTATATATATGCAATATCTTTAGGCCCAGGACACAAAGAAAGAACAGAAAGAGTGGTTTACTACTCAACCAGAGGCGTAGCAATGGGTATAGCAACCATAGCGTTGCTATGAGGCCCGCGGCAGCCCTACGTCACAGGGGGCCCACAGCTGAGAAGACTTTTTTTTTAAATTATGCCGGCCCGGGCCACCCTCCCTCACCTCGGCGAGCCCCCCTCCATTTATCAGCGGCGGGAGAGCGGCATATACAGCAGGCTCCGGTGGGTTAATCAGACGCTAGAGGTTCAGCTGCCTTCGGGCTACGCTGTCTCCTCTGTATTGCTGCTCGCACTGCTTCCTGGCTTATTGCGAGCAGCAATACAGAGGAGACAGCGTAGCCCGAAGGCAGCTGAACCTCTAGTGTCTGATTACCCCGCCGGAGCCTGCTGTATACGCTGCTCTCCCGCCGCTGATAAAAGGAGGGTATACCCCAGGTGAGGCAGGGGGGATAGGAGTCGGGCCCCTACCCCACTAAACTACTCGGCTACCTACCCTCCCACCCAGCTACCTAACTGCCTACCCTCCCACCCAACTACCTAACTGCCCACCCTCCCATCCGTCTACCTAACTGCCCACCCTGCCACCCAGCTACCTATCTGCCTATCCTACACTCAGCTACCTATATGCCTACCCTGCCACCCAGCTACCTATCTGCCTACCCTGCTACCTAACTGCCTACCCTCCCACCCGTCTACCTATCTGCCTACCCTGCCACCCAACTACCTAGCTGCCCACCTGGCTACCTAACTGCCTACCCTCCCACCCGTCTACCTATCTGCCTACCCTGCCACCCAGCTGCCCACCTGGCTACCTATCTGCCTACCCTGCTACCTAACTGCCTACCCTCCCACCCATCTACCTATCTGCCTACCCTGCCACCCAGCTACCTAGCTGCCCACCTGGCTACCTATCTGCCTATCCATCTCCCTATCTGCCTACCCTGCCACCCAGCTACCTAACTGCCTACCCACTGCAAATAGTGTGCCAGCCAGCCCAACCACCCTCCCTCCAGGTAATTAATGTTAGCCCACTATAGACCTGGCTACATATACTGCATTTTGTGGGGAAATTTGGCGACAATCTGATTGCAATTTGTGGGGAAATCTGTCGACAATTTGCTTGCATATTGTAGGGAAATCTGCCAAAAATCTGGTTGCATTTTGTGGGGAAATCTGCCAAAAATCTGGTTGCATATTGTGTGGAAATCAGCCGTCAATCTGGTTGCATTTTGTCGGGAAATCAGATTTCCTCACAAAATTTTTGGTTGGGAGGTCCGAGGTCCATGGGGTTGGAAGGTCATGGGGGGCCCATAATTTTTTTTTGCTATGGGGCCCAGTCATTTCTAGCTACGCCCCTGTACTCAACTATTCACTATAGACCTTGTCTGTAATAAGCTCTTATATCTTTTAAATCCTGTAGAGCATGTCCTGCAAAGTAGTTGAAATCAATATTCCCCCACCACTCACCCCAAAATAATATCTAACAGAGCACTGATGAAAGTACCGTAACTAGACAAGCAGGCAGGGAAATGGCTGGTATTTAAAAGTCCTTTGCTGGGCCATATAGGATGTGATCGAAAGAGACATGCTTTGCCCAGTTAGGATTCCATATCTCTGGCTGCTGAAGATGTCCATGGCATTATGATATAGGACCAAATGGAATAGAACCAAAAGCTGTGAGCAGACATTTGTAATTTTGATATCACTGTAAACGTGAATACTCATATCAATAAGAAAACCCTCAGATCTGAAGACCTAGGGATATTTAGCCATGTAATGTGAAAGGGAGAATGTAATGCTGTCTATCCTATGCAACAATGAACTTTTTCTAGAGTTGTAGGGGAGGATGTTTAGGAACATTTAGCTGGATGCAGACTAAATGGATAGATAAAGTGATTTTAAAGGGAACCAGAGATGAAGACTGTGTAAAAAATGAAAAAAGATGTTATATATACTTGGGGCTTCCTCCAGCCCCATAAGCCTGGATTGCTCCCACGCCGCCATCCTCCGCTGCCTCTATCGCCGGTACCGGATCCCGTCAATTCCGGTGGACGCGACCAGTCTTCCGCATGGACAGGGGCTCCCTCCGGCTCTGTACGCATGCGCCTGCGCAGTATGGAGGGAGCGCACTGCGCATGCGTTGACTGGCTCGACTGTCCTGAAATGACGGGACCTGGTACTGGCGGACAGAGGCTGCGGAGTACGGCGGCGTGGGAGCAATCCAGGCTTATGGGGCTGGAGGAAGCCCCAGGTATGTATTAATATGTTATGTTCTTATATCTTGTTCTCTTTAAAGCTGCTAAATCTCTAAAGCAGTTCCGTGCCTGTGTGTCATTGCCAGCAGGCAAAACAGCGGCATTTGAATACTGAAGGAGGAGAGTGGCTTGGGTGCTTATTGCGCAGCCGTGTCCACGGTGAGCTAAAAGCTGCCTCCCTGAATGCCTGCAGGGCAGAGAGTGTGGGCTGTGGGGGCCTTTCTTGTCAGTGCCGGGGGTACAGCGGTTATGGTGAGTGACTTTGCATGAGAATTTATGGTGGTTAGGAAAACTGGGGACGAGAAAAAAAAATAAAGGATTATACCATCAGTTATTTAGTTTATTTTACAATGACTGACAAGGTTTCCCCTATGATGGGATTATAGTTGCAGAAGTCCGCTAGTGTCAACGCAGGGACTGACGCATAAAGCATACTGTGACATATGGATAGTTAAAGGACCATGCTAGAAATTAAAATAAATGACACTGTGAATCCTTTGTATGATTGATATATCTACTGTGGCGGCGTTTAAAATTGAAATGTTTCGTAATAGTGGTCCTATGGTTGTGTAATGTGCATTAATTATATACTGTATATAGTCTGAATTCTAAAGTTGAGTTAAATTTTAAGGAAGCCAAAGGAACTACATTTATGTCTCTAAACAAAACATTTATACAAGCACACTTATAGTCAAATAAAGAAAGCAGCCTTGCTTGCGTACTTTAAAATCATAATATTAACAATGTATGGCACCAAAGCTTACTGAGGAAACACATTTTAAATATTTGAGAACTGATTTGGTGCAAAGAAAACTGGAGCAACATTGAAACAATTTCTCAGAAAGTATAAATATTTACACTCGCAGCCTACAGTTTATATGGACAAACAATAAAGTTGTAGGATACCCGAGGTGACATGTGACATGATGAGATAGACATGTGTAGGTACAGTGCCTGGCACACAAATAACTATGCTGTAGTCCTTTTTTCTCTTTCTCTGCTTGAAAGAGTTAAACATCAGGTATGTAAGTGGCAGTTCCTGTCTGAATCAGGACTGGTCAGACTACAGTAATAAGAAATTACAACTATAAAACACTTTCCTAGCAGAAAATGGGTCAATAAAACACTTTTCCTAGTGATAAAAAGGGTCAATAGTTCATAGATTTTGGCTATGACATACTTCAATGAATGTGTCATTGAGCAACAGTGATAAAACAGTAAAAACTTAAAAAGTAATTTTAAATATAAAATAAAAATGTGGAATATCTTAAAGTGTAACTGTCGGGCATAAAATCAAAAATCAATTATTTATTTTTATCTGGTAAACAAGTAATAAGGATGCTAACCAGGCAATCCAAAAAATGATTATTTGTTTTTACTGTTTCCCACTGCTCATACAGTATTGTCTTGTGGAGTTACTTAATAGAGATATTATATATATATTTACAATCATGTACTTGGCGTTCAATATGTGTTTTTAGGTGTTTTAATTCATTTTTGAATAAAGATCATTATTATTGATACATGGTTTGGAGTGGTGCGGTGATTTAGGGAGCTACTTGTAATGATCGCTGCTGCAGCAGCTATTGCTGGAAGTAGTGCTGCAGCTCAGGCAGTTCTGATCTATTTCCATGCAAGCTGTATAGCTTTGTCTGTTTTTCCCTGCTGTCAGCTTGTGACTGATTATCATTCACCTGTGTGGGAATCTGCATGTCTGCTCCCATTGGATGACCTCAGTATAAAGATCTGCTTCCTGCAGGGTTTCCTTGGGTTTTCATAGCTTCAGCTTAAGCCTGTCTTGCTGTCGCTTTAGCCCCCGATCGTGTTTCTTGTTATAAAGATACTTTGCTGGTCTTTGCATCATATATTGGTTCATTGCCAATATATATGCATACCAGCACGTTTATTATTTTCCTTGTATTTGTGTTACGTTAATACATCAGTGTCGCTGATGTATACGTACACAAACTGTTTATATCCTGTGTGCAGTTAGTCAGCTTTCCAGCACGTTTTGGTAGGTTGCGCGTACCGTGACCACCCGTGCTGAGGTAGTTACCCTGCTCCTGGTTCTGTTTGTGGATTGCGTTCATCTCTGCGAAGAGATAACGAATCCTTCTGAATCCTGTTCTGTTACCGTTTGTGGATTGCGTTCATCTCTGCGAAGAGATAACGAATCCTTCTGAATCCTGTTCTGTTACCGTTTGTGGATTGCGTTCATCTCTGCGAAGAGATAGCGAATCCTTCTGAGTCCTGTTCCCTGTGTTACTCCATTCCTAGTCAGCGTTCCTGCTTATGTCATATATCGGTTCATTGCCGATATATACATATGTTAGTCAGACGTTACAAATAGTTTCATTGATAGCTGTAATTGTAATACGCTAGGAAAACATACTTATTGTATATTTATCTGTGTTACGTTCATCTATCTTAATCCTGCTATTTTCTGACTGTCCTGTCCTGTCTTTGTGAGGCACGCCATCGCCGCATCGCATTGGCTGCCTCATTCCAGTCTGTCTGGTTTTGGACGCTTGCTGTCGCTAAGTAGCCGCTAGCTAGCAAGCGTTCATTCTGTCTACCTGTCCTGATCTCCTCAGTTCCGGTTTATGCGCTCAGCGCTACTTTGCGCTGAGACGTTATACGAAAGCATTGTTTGTGGCTGTCAGATCTGCACCGGCTCTGTGCGCCACAATCTCCTATTGGAGTCAGTCCTCCCCTCCACTATACTAGGGATAGCCTGTTTCCTGGTGCTAGTGTGTGTACCTCCTCCACGTCAGCTCATGCGTTGCATGCTGACTGTGGAGAATACACCACCAAGCGTTACATTATGAAAACCCCATTACCAATCCCCATTGTGGGGGGGATTCCCAGAAAGTATGACACTGTTAATTATGGTTCCTGTTCCTTTAAAAAATTTGAAGAACTTAGCTTTGAAACAGAAAATGAGTTTTTCTCTGAATGTGCCAGGTTCCTGACCAATCCTGATCTCCAAGTGACTCCTGTTTCAACCTGGGCACTCCAACTAAGTTATATTTTGTTTAAAGGGGAATTATTCCAGTGGGCATTTGATGTTCTCAATCATTCCGATTTGAAAGATAGACCGCTGGAATTTCTAGCGTTTGTGATCCATAACTGGTTGCGCATAGATCCATTGCCTTTTCCTCTTAATGAACTCCTGGCAGCAGGCCAATCAGCTGCTCCGTCAATTGCTTGCAAGAATGAGCAGCAAGCAGAAAGTGTTACTGATAATTTTCCTGCAGCTTTGAATAAATCACCAAAAACCGCAAGGTCAAAGGCAAAACGCAAACGTTCTAAGAAACGTGTCCAATCTGCAGAATCGTTATCCTTAGCGACTGAGACCTATAATGAGATTCTGCCATTAACAGATAATGAAATGCAATTGTCTTTCAGGGGAGTTAAATGGACTTATGAAACTACTAATGAACTTTCCTCCCTGGCTAGGGAAAATAAAGATTTTTGTTTAAAAGAATTATCTGAGTATGATTATGAGGAGATATTACAGAGTATTGAACAAATCAACTTATTTGTAAAGCAAGGAAAGTTTGCATACACTACAGTTCAGCACTTGCTACAGGTATTGGAGATTCTTAGGAATAAGGAATCTGCCAATCACCTGCTAATTAACCCAATATATGTCCCTGCTACAATCATATCTGCAAACCATGATCTGCCTGTTAAGTATGCTTGGAATCCTCCATTTGAGAAAGGAGAGATGGAAGCTCTGGTCAATGAATGGAAGAATGATTCAAGTTTATTTTGTCAATTTTACAGTGCAAAAAGTGAATTGGTATTGAATGCATGCATTAAGTCTGCCTATAACCTAATAAAAACTGGTGTGTGTGAGTATGCCTTTGTGGCTCCATTGATTGATGTGTGGGAACTGATTTTGGATGATTTTTTTGTGACTCCGAATTCGCAAATTTGGCGTTCTGACCCGCCTGCTTCAGCACCTTTGGCTGATTCAGCAGGTGATTCGGAGCTCTTTTTGTGTGAAGTTGAAGTTCCTGCAATTCCACCCTGTACCATGGATAACTCAGTGTTACTTCCCAGTAAAACAGAAGCCACTGATACTTTCTTAACTTTGCCCTGCACAAATTTCTCAGCAGAGAATCCAGAGGTCCTGCTGACTTCCGAGTCCAGCCTAGCCAGTACTCATGACTCTTTGTTCAGTGAAACAGACACCAGAAAAATCTTGCCTGTCTCTGCAAACACTTCTGCAGAAATTACCTGTGTTAATAAAGTTCAACTCCTGTCTGATCCAGCAGATGCCAATAGATGCACTACATCAGTTTCCGAGTCCCAGCAATCCTGTCTAGAATCCTCAGAACCCCAGCATCTGAATTTTCCAATTTTACAAATGAATGGTGATTCAGATGCGCAAACATTGTGTCTTGATCTTCCTGTTTCTACACCTCGCTCTAGTTTCGTGAATAGCTCAGAGCATCTGCTATGTGAACCTGAAATCGCAGAATTATTACCTTGTTCAGAAAATTTTCCAATAAATTTGCCCTGTACCATGAATTGTGCAGTAGATCTCTCCAATGAAACTCAGGTCACAGAATCATTATGCTGTCCAGCAGGTGCTTCCATGGTTTTGCCCTGCAATATGGACTGTTCAGTGATCCTGTCCAGTGAAGCTGTGGTCGCAGAGTCTTATGCTTCACCCAGTACTTTGGATACTTTAAACCCTCTAGCAGAGGAGGCTGAAGCACTGCTTACCTCAGTTGGTGTTGCAGTAATATTCACTTGTCTAGCAGCTGTTTTGGAATTACAGTCTGCTCTAATAAAACTTGATGAATTTCTGCCCAGCAAAGCAGAAGCCATTGAAATATTGTCCTCGTCAGCAAGTGTGTCAGATACCTTGCCCTGTACACAGTCTGATTTAACCAATGTTGAGTCCCTCTCCAGTGTTGTAACAGCCGAGGAACTCCAGCCCTGTCCTCTGAATGTTTCAGAAGTCTTGCCCTGTAACATGGATAATTCTGATTCTCTGGTCAAAATAATAGAAATCTCAGAATTTCAGTCCGGTCTGATGAGTGTTCCTGAAACCCAGCCCTGTATCCTGAAAGATTCTGGTTCTCTGGCCGCTGTGGCAGAGGTTCCAGAGTTCCCTTCCTGTCCAGGGAATTCCTCAGTTTTGCCTAGTCCAGTGGGGGCTGCTGCAATACTGACTTGTTCTGCAGCGCCTCATGAGCTCCAATCCAGTGTATTAAATGAGTCTCTGTCCAGTCCAGAGGTAGTTGTGGAGTCCCTGTCTGGTTCAGTGCATACATCAGAAGATTTGTCCTGTCTTGTTAGTGCCCCTGAATCTGATTTGTTACTGACTTTGCTGGAATCAGCGACATCTAAGTCTGATCCAGCATTCTCGTGTAAAAGTCCAGTAGTTGCGAAGTTTAGTCATGATGATTTTTTTTTGGCCAGTCCTGGTTTTGGTCCTGTCTTGGCTGACCCTGAGGCTCACAGTTCCTTGACATGCCCAGAGGTTTCTCTTGTGCCGGTGTGCCCAGATGTTCTTTGTGTGCCAGAATGCCCAAGTGTGTCTAAGGTGTTAGCGTGCTCTGATGCTTCCTTAGTGGGAACACGTTCTGATATTGCCAGTCTGCCTGCATGCCCAGAGATGGTTCTGGTCCCTGAAAGCCCTGATATTGATGTTTGTCCTTGTGGCCCTGACTCGGGAATTGCCCTAGGTTCCATAGGGGTTCTTGATAGTTCTCCATGTGAGCCTAAGGGGCATTCTGACCTATGGGGATCTCTTTGGAGCTTCAAGGTGTTCTGGGAGGTCTCTGAGAAAACTTGTCCTGGTGCCTTGGACTGGTTCAACAGTGGGTTTTGTGTTGGTAAAGACAGTACCGGTGGGCATTGCAAAGGCTTTGGCGTTTCTGAACTGTTCCTGGAAGGCGGTGGGTATCGCTCAGGGAGTTTCGGAGGGCTTTCTTCTGGAAATCATGGTTCTGATGGGTGTCACACTGGGGCTTGTAGTACTGATGGGCATGGTTCTGTAGGTTCTGGTTCTGATGGGTCCAGTCTTGTGGGGACTGATTCTGGAATTCGGTCTTGCCGGGCTGTCCCGGTCATCATGAATTATCAGTCAGACTGTTTTGTTGGAAATTTCAGTTTTGAAAAGCGTCTGGAATCCACTTTTAAAGGCGGGGGTACTGTAATGATCGCTGCTGCAGCAGCTATTGCTGGAAGTAGTGCTGCAGCTCAGGCAGTTCTGATCTATTTCCATGCAAGCTGTATAGCTTTGTCTGTTTTTCCCTGCTGTCAGCTTGTGACTGATTATCATTCACCTGTGTGGGAATCTGCATGTCTGCTCCCATTGGATGACCTCAGTATAAAGATCTGCTTCCTGCAGGGTTTCCTTGGGTTTTCATAGCTTCAGCTTAAGCCTGTCTTGCTGTCGCTTTAGCCCCCGATCGTGTTTCTTGTTATAAAGATACTTTGCTGGTCTTTGCATCATATATTGGTTCATTGCCAATATATATGCATACCAGCACGTTTATTATTTTCCTTGTATTTGTGTTACGTTAATACATCAGTGTCGCTGATGTATACGTACACAAACTGTTTATATCCTGTGTGCAGTTAGTCAGCTTTCCAGCACGTTTTGGTAGGTTGCGCGTACCGTGACCACCCGTGCTGAGGTAGTTACCCTGCTCCTGGTTCTGTTTGTGGATTGCGTTCATCTCTGCGAAGAGATAACGAATCCTTCTGAATCCTGTTCTGTTACCGTTTGTGGATTGCGTTCATCTCTGCGAAGAGATAACGAATCCTTCTGAATCCTGTTCTGTTACCGTTTGTGGATTGCGTTCATCTCTGCGAAGAGATAGCGAATCCTTCTGAGTCCTGTTCCCTGTGTTACTCCATTCCTAGTCAGCGTTCCTGCTTATGTCATATATCGGTTCATTGCCGATATATACATATGTTAGTCAGACGTTACAAATAGTTTCATTGATAGCTGTAATTGTAATACGCTAGGAAAACATACTTATTGTATATTTATCTGTGTTACGTTCATCTATCTTAATCCTGCTATTTTCTGACTGTCCTGTCCTGTCTTTGTGAGGCACGCCATCGCCGCATCGCATTGGCTGCCTCATTCCAGTCTGTCTGGTTTTGGACGCTTGCTGTCGCTAAGTAGCCGCTAGCTAGCAAGCGTTCATTCTGTCTACCTGTCCTGATCTCCTCAGTTCCGGTTTATGCGCTCAGCGCTACTTTGCGCTGAGACGTTATACGAAAGCATTGTTTGTGGCTGTCAGATCTGCACCGGCTCTGTGCGCCACAATCTCCTATTGGAGTCAGTCCTCCCCTCCACTATACTAGGGATAGCCTGTTTCCTGGTGCTAGTGTGTGTACCTCCTCCACGTCAGCTCATGCGTTGCATGCTGACTGTGGAGAATACACCACCAAGCGTTACACTACTGTTCTTGTTAGTTGTTAATATATATTTGGTTCCTTTCTGCACACTCTGAGGAATATGCTATTGTAATATTATATTGAGTGGTAGATGGTGCTTGCCCTTCCTGTGTGTCTTCCAATCCAAAAATTGAAATCATTATTACTTTTCTTGTTGATAAATGATCATTACCCAGTTTACCTGACTCTTATTTGGTACACACAGAATTTGGTACACAAAAAGGAAGTTGCAAGGCACGCTGGGTTGCCCTTTTTTGCTTCTCTATTTCCCCTCAGACATAACTAATGCAGCCTGATTGGCTAAAGCCTCTTTCCCTCCTGTTTTCCCCTCCCACACCTCTGCTTCTCTCTGATTGGCCAATATTGCTCATGCTGAGACAATGCACTTTCTATAGTGAAGGGTGGGCAATTCAGGCAGAGGAGAGTAGGGCAGGAAATGACATCAGGATTGGCTTCAAAATAGCCGCAGTTAAAATTGGAAATGCTAAGAAGGATTTTCTCTTTTTTTTCTGTAGAGAAATCACTAAAATCAAAACCTGGACAGTGCAATACATATGTTATGTAAGTAGAAGTATTTCTAAGATAGTATGGCCGACAGCTCCTCTTTAAAAAGTCATTTTTAGGATAAGGAGGATAGATACAATTGTTAATTTCATTAGTTTATTTTCACCTCAGTGTCCTTTAATGCATTCGAGCAACATTCCTTGTCAAATCTACATGAAAGCACCTGGTATACACCTCAATTCTAAACATACTGAGAAAGAAACTTCTGTCCATGTGAGAGGAAAATGGGTAGTATCAAGAGGTAAGTAGAGTCAATAAGCTATAATTGATAACAGTGTGTACCTGCCTTGCTGAATAGCACAGGATTGTGGGCTAGAAAGTATCTAAATTGTCTTAGGTCAGATTTTAGTCAGTTTTCTGAAAGTTGCAGTTGAAGATTTCAAAGACAGATTGTATGTGGGAGTTTAAGAGTAAGAGACAGGCTAATTTTTGTGTATGGAAAAGGTGACTAATCTACTGTATATGAGAGAATAGGATGTTTAGCAAAGTGGAGATCATATCATTCAAATCTGAAATTAATGTAGCAATGTATGATGGAGGGAAATTGATGAAACTTTGATAGTGAGCATGGTCTGAAACCGAACTCATTTCTTCAGTACCCATTAGTGTTCAAAGGTGTATAGACTTTTCAGTTTAGTCATTACCAAATGCATGGCTAAGGTATTTTGGGATGGTGGGCAGTGGTGCTCATCCGGATTCTGGATATCCGGATTACCCGGATATCCAAACTTTTTTCCACTATCCGACCGGATTCGGATTCCAGATACCTGGGCCCAAATCCAAATAGCACTATGCGGATATTTGGTCGCATACCCGTATATCCGCGAATAACCGGCGGATATCCGAATCCGAATACTGTAACTAAGGAGATTACGTCATTGAGCCAATCAGATGGCTCCAAGCAGAAGCCCTAGCAATCAATCACAGAAGGAAACCCTGGCCAGCCCCACCTGACCTCATTGAGCCAATCAGAGGGCTCCCAGCCTAAGCCCTAGCACCCAATCACAGAAAGGAACCCTGACCATTCCCCCCTGTATAATAAGGAGGGCTGCTATGATGAGAAATATCATCCTCGCTTGTCACTGCTCACTGAGAGACATGCTCCAGTGCAGCTGGCCTAGCAAGTGCTGTATACAGTGATAAACCTAAAGCTGTTCAGTGATTAACACATTCATTATCACTACCCTATTGTTATATTGTTTATTAGATAGTTAGCTTGATTTCATCCAGTGACAGTCAGAGTGTGTGCTGCAGGGCTGCTGCTATGTGTCTGTGTGTGTGCTGTGCACAGACCAGGCCAGCAGCTGCCTGCTGGCCTGCTATCCTTAGCTACAGTACAGGTTAGGTTAGGGGATAGGATTACTGTGTTATTGTGTAGTTAGTACTGTAGTACTGCAGTCAGTGCTAGTTAGTTGTTAGAGTAGTAGTACTACTGTGTTAGCTTAGCACAGAACTGCTGTGCTGTTGAGCAGTGCCAGTATGACAGTTAGTGTGCACTGGTGTCTTCTCCTCTGCTGTCTGACTGTCACTCGGCACATGGCACTTGGCACATGGCAGGTGACACTTGGCATGTGGCAGGTGGCACTTGGCACGTGTCACGTGTGTCACTCGGCATGTGTCATGTGGCACGTGACACATGCCAAGTGCCAAGTGCAAAGTGCCAAGTGCCAAGTGCTACGTCCGGCATGCTCCTGGCAGACGTAACACCTGCTGCATTGCACTGCTTCTGCTGCCTTTGCTGCTCTCACCGCCAGGGTTCCACAGGCCACTGCTGCTGTGCTGATACCACCTATATTTAACCCAAAACACAATTGCTGCATAATTTTTTGGAGGTGTCTGGGATGAAAACTGCCATGTCCCAGTTGTGCGATTGGACTTTGGAAACAATGTGGGCTGCACAAGCGCTGTCTGGAACCTAGTCCTGATGTTAATTGACAGCCATTTTTTTTGAGGGGGGGGGGGGATTTTAAGTCCCCACATCATCAAGTAGAGTTTTCCTTTAAAAAAAACATGATGCTACATGCCTCATTTACCCTAAAAAAAACGTTTTAAAAGTAATTTAAAGGCCACTTCCAGTTTTCTATCCGGATATCCGAATCCAGGCGGATATCTCAGATACTGGGTTCGGATACCCGATTCTATTTGGATATATGAACGTCCGGATTTGGATATCCAATCCGGATATCTGGGTATCCGGATCAATTCGGATTTTGAAAAGGGGTATTCAAGCACCCCTGATGGTGGGTCCCAGGAAGTTCAGTAGATTACCATAGTTGAAATATACATTACTTAAGCATATTAGGACATTTGTAGCCTATTGTGAGAAATTATATACAACATATGTACTATTTCAACTAACATAATCTAAGGGCTTCAATTTCAATGTCAGTAGAATTACCACTCACTGGACAATCCAAAGACTTGATGGAGAACTAATTAGGTTGAGATGGTTTATGAATAATAAGAGAATGGTTATCAGTAGGAAGTAATCATCTATATTGTTTATTCAAACATTCTTTACAGAAAGTACCATAGATTAACCATATCTCTACTTACCTGGTACATCCCATAAAGGTTACAGACCCAAATAAAAATACCTCCCCCCCAACCAATAATATCAAAAGTCCATACAGTTCACAAACAAAATGGGGTTTAAATAAGCCAGCACAATAATTATTATTTTTACAGGTATCACTTTAATTCTTGTTTGGTCTTTAGTTTCGGACAAAGTGCAGAATAATGTTCAGATTTGACAAGCAGCATTTCCAGAGACCTCTTATTTGTTGCCTTTGGAAATTCTGCTTGTTAAATCTGGATGTTATTCTACACTTTTTCCCAAAAAGTGAAGACCAAACAAGAATTAAATTGTGCTGGCTCGTTTAAACCCAATGTTGTGATATGTATAAGCTTTTGATACCCCATTAAGGACCAGATAATGTTTTACAATCCTTACCCTTTTATTGGCTAAAGCTATGTACCCATGTCACGATTTTCCAGACAATTTTTCAATGACTGACAGTTTTTTGAGCACTGAGCGGTCACTTCCACGATATTGTGACGTGGGTAGAGGCACAGGACCACACAAACGTCGCTTAACAACCATCACATCCATCATGGCAGATCGTATCGCTAAGATCCCCAACGACTCTGGAGCAAAGTTCCGCAATCGTTTGAAGTCTTGTTCGTGTAATGTCGCATGACGTTGTGCATACCCGCTGGCAGGAAGAGGCATCGTTAACGACAGTCATCAAAGGGATGTCGCAGGACCCGTCAGGTGGTGAGATTAGAGCTTTACAGGGATGAGTTAGAGGTGGTGCATGTACTCAATCATGGCCAGAGTGCCTAAAGATAGTATTATTAAGTATACACAAACACGGCACAGATTTAACTACTTACAACAGTTAACAACTGCTGGTTAAATACTACCATTTACACAAGCTTGTGAGATATGCAGTGAAAAGCCCCATTGATGGTTTATCATGCAGTTTTGTCAATGAGTTGATGCACACCAAATTGAATCAGATACAGATAATCATTAACAGTGGATTGTATATTGAAGTCTATACAATGCAATACTATGTATATGGTCCAAGGATTCTGTATTCATTTTGTTGCTAACAGGTCTGCACATGTGAACCAATATTGTTTTCTACAATTACTGCCCCAATTTACACCTTTAAACAGAAACTTGCATTACAACTATGTTTTACATAGATACCCTATGTTACGCGATGCAACTAAATTAAGAAAGGCATAGGAATCTGACATATAATCTGTACAATTACTTAGGAAAATGAATTGCCTTTTACTGTACATGCACAGATGTGTGAGCCATAGTATTATTATAGTAAGTTGATAAATGGTACATGTTCCTACTCTTATTTGTTTCTGTTCATGGTGCTAGGTTAACGTGCCCTTGTGTACTATGCCAGACTGATAGAATTTCGTGCCTTTGAAAACCATTCAAATGTCGCTTCAGGAGACGGTGGTATGAATTTCATTGCAGACCCTTTGTCGTAATGGTGACCATTGAGGCCATGCTTCCACTGTAACCTCAGATAGGTTAAAAAGGCTCCTGTTCATTTTTTTTCTACGTTGGAGACACTATGCAGCTGTCTATCTTGTAATGTTGTTAAGAATAAAACTGTGTGCAATGTTATGGAGCCTATGGTTACAGCTGAAAGAAAAAGGTATACATACAAAATCATTCTGTGTTCTCACTTTTAATTAGCCACTGACTGTTGAAAATTGTGTATTTCATAGGCAAAGGAGCCTAAAAGAATGAACGTGATGGTACAAATTTATAAATGCTGCAGTTTGCTACAGTAATTTAAGCTTGATCTATCCATGTAGTATCTGACAAGAATATTTCTGTTTTAGGAGAAGGAGTTTTAGAAGAATATACATTGTTATTTTATTACAATTAAATTCAGCTATCTATGATGTGAATGTTATTGTTGTGGATAAATCACTTTTTTACTTATCAAAATTTAAATAATAAAATTATCTTGCTGTTTTGCCAACACCTAGTGATTTTCTTACAAAACAGGAAAAAACCCAGACGTTTACAATGGTGAAATACAGTGATAAATGGAGATTTTTTAAAACAATAAAAAGTCTGTTGGCTGTAAAAATGCAGTCAAGATGCGGTTAGAAACTCACCATTATTGAGCAGATGTCAGGTGTCAGTTTCTCTCATTGACGTGCACTGACTAAGTCATTTTCAGGTCAGCGCGAAGCACTGTATACAGTGCTGTGCTAGGACTACAGTCAGAAAGTACTTCTGGCAATAAAACATCAATAGAAAAGACAGGAATGTCTGCTTTTTCCTATTTTTCATTACATTATAAAATGAGTAAACCAATAATGATGTTAAAAACAGTGAGAATACAGTAAGAAAAGTGCTCTTTTTTGTTTATAACCATTTTATAAACAATTTCCATGATGTATAAATAAGTTAGTGAATTTGTAAGTTTAGATGAAAAAGAATCTTTGATGGGTATGTTTCTGCCATCATATATAAAAAAAAACCAAAAAACTTCTTAACAAGGGCAGCAGGGTGGCAGCACAGTGGCATAGTGGTTAGCGCTCTCGCCTTGCAATGCTGGGTTCCTGGTTCGAATCCCAGCCAGGTCAACATCTGCAAGGCGTTTGTATGTTCTCCCCGTGTCTGCGTGCGTTTCCTCTGGGCACTCCGGTGTCCTCCCACATCCCAAAAACATACAGATAAGTTAATTGGCTTCCCCCCTAAATTGACCCTAGACTACAATACATACACTACACAATATAGACATATGTCTATGGTAAGGACTAGATTGTGAGCTCCTCCAAAGGAACAGCTAGTGCCAAGACTATATATACTCTGTACCGTGCTGCGGAAGATGTTGGCACTATATAAATACTAAATAATAATTATGATGCAAAAATGAAATAGAACTTTTTTGTCAAGAGTTTAGTTTTAACTTGGTTATTAGGAGCTATGCATCAGCTTATCTTTCATATTAAAGTGGACCTGAACTCAAAACTTCCTCTCTGCTCTAAAAGATACACAGCAGCATATTAACCTTTAAAGAGAATCTGTATTGTTAAAATCGCACAAAAGTAAACATACCAGTGCGTTAGGGGACATCTCCTATTACCCTCTGTCACAATTTCGCCGCTCCTCGCCGCATTAAAAGTGGTTAAAAACAGTTTGTAAAAGTTTGTTTATAAACAAACAAAATGGCCACCAAAACAGGAAGTAGGTTGATGTACAGTATGTCCACACATAGAAAAAACATTCATACACAAGCAGGCTGTATACACCCTTTCTTTTGAATCTCAAGAGATAATTTGTGTGTTTCTTTCCCCCTGCAGCTATCTTCCACTGAAGTGTCAGGCTGTTTCTTTCTGCAGAGTGCAGACAGCTCTGCCTGTATGTAATTCCTCAGTATGTGAAAGCCCAGCCAGCTCAGAGGAGGATTTATCCAGCTTGTAAAAGATAAGAGAGAAGAGAGAAGCTGCCCTAATCTAAATAATACACAGGCAGTGTGCAGAGAGGGGCCTGGAGGGGGGAGATGCATCACAGAACCACAACACTGAAGAACTTGGCAGCCTTCCAGACACAGGCCGACAAGTCTGACAAGAGAGAGATAAGTTGATTTATTACAGAGATGGTGATAGTAGAATGTGCTGCAGTAAGCCAGAACACATTAGAATAGCTTTTGGAACTTGTAGGATGATAAAAAACAGGATGCAATTTTTGTTACGGAGTCTCTTTAAAAAAAAAACATTTCTTTGTTACAGCTGACAGCAGACATAGGGTTAATATCCTGTGTTTACAAATTGGCAGCTCTGCCATTGCAAAGGAGATTCCAGTGCTGATGCAGCTGAGAGATAAAATTACAGTTGTGATTAGTCACAGATGAGGGGGAAATAGACTAGCTAAACTCTTAAAATACATACAGGGTGCAATTCTCTATGTTTTTCATCTGTCCTGTACAAGAGTTCAGGCCCACTTTAATGAAAAGAGGGTCTGACTCAACTCTTTTTGTGCAACTACAGTATATGACTAATATTCCATCATGCTTAAATCAACCCCCTCCCCCCCCAAAAAAATCTTTCAAGATTGCAGATATGGCCTACAGTATAGTGACTCTCACAGGCTCCTTTTAACTATTAATATACATTTAAATTTGTATGTTGGAGTCAGTATAGCGCTCAACATTTACCAGTGCTGAAACATTAATAACCATAAGTCCAGAATGGTGCTTCAGATACAAATAGCATAACAGTTCTTATATCTCTCAGTGACAGTTCTTAATCATTAATCTCATAGAGTGCCCTTATCCAGGCTTGCGATTGTCAGGTAAAATTCAATACTCTCACCAGATCCAGTGGCTGATTGATTAGGATCAGCAAAATGCGTTCTAATGGTGCAGTTAGTCCCCACGATCTCTTGTGCTTGTTCCTGCCGACAAGCTCAAAAATAGACAAAGGGAGCAGACATAGCGTGAACCAGTTTTGGAAATGAATGGTATCCTTATTCCTTCCCCAACAACAAGCACCGTGTACACACTGTTAGTACCACACCCTGGTGAATATAAGCATATCTCCACGCTCACCAGATTCCTAGGCTGACCTAGCAGGAGACCAGCAAATGCGCTTGGTGGGAATGATCCCAATGTCCCTTAAAACAGCAGGCTTTTTCTCCCTTTAAGGCTCCCTGCACACTGCAAATCCGTTTTCAGATTCAGTTTCTGATTCCGTTTCCGATTCCGATTTTATATTCTGATTTTCCCTGAATACATTCAATAGAAAAACGGATCAAAAAACGCAGCATGCAGTGAAGATTAAAAATCGGAATCGGATATAAAAAAAAGATTACAAAGTGGAATCGGAATTGGAATCGCATGCAGTGTGCAGGGATCCTATAACAGGATCAGCAGCTTGAGTCCTCTGTGAGCTGACAGGAGGACTCAAGCTGCTGATCCTGTTTTAAAGGGAGAAAAAGCCTGCAGTTTTAAGGGATATTGGGATTATTCCTACCAAGCGCATTTGCTGGTCTCCTGCTAGGTCAGCCTAGGAATCTGGTGAGCGTGGAGATATGCTTATATTCACCAGGGTGTGGGACTAACAGTGTGTACACCGTGCTTGTTGTTGGGGAAGGAATAAGGATACCATTCATTTCCAAAACTGGTTCACGCTATGTCTGCTCCCTTTGTCTATTTTTGAGCTGTTTTGGCAGGAACAAGCACAAGAGATTGTGGGGGCTAACTGCACCTTTAGAACGCTATTTGCTGATCCTAATCAATCAGCCACTGGATCTGGTGAGAGTATTGAATTTTACCTGACAATCGCAAGCCTGGATAAGGGCACTCTATGAGATTAATGATTAAGAACTGTCACTGAGAGATATAAGAGCTGTTATGCTATTTGTATCTGAAGCACCATTCTGGACTTATGGTTATTAATGTTTTGGCACTGGTAGATGTTGAGCGCTAAACTGACTTCAACATACAGCTTTTGAGGGTGGAGATACCCACCCACGGTGTAGCGAACCATTATAGCAGTGTGAATCGTTGTGATCATTAGTAGTATTTCAGTGTGATTTGTTGTGATCCTTAGTAGTATTTCTTCAGAGGAGCACATGTACCACTACAGTGTTTTTCCAAAACTGAAGGTATTTGCAGTTACTCAGCTTTATGTTAGGGAGAAAGATCTACCATGGCACACTACTGGAATGTTGTTTCTTTTTAGTCCCTTACAGGTCCCTAGTGGTTTTGGGTCACCATGATCTTACTGGGTACTCTGTAAGGTGTGTTTTGCAACAATAATTCAAATGAATGATATTATTATCATTGCTTAAATGGAACCAGAGGTAAGAGGAATACGGAGGCTGCCATATTTATTTCCTTTTTCGAGCAATGCAGATTGCCTGTCTGTCCTGCTGCTCCTCTGCCGCTAAAACTTTTAGCCAAAGAAAGTGAACGAGAATGGAGATCAGGTGCTCTGACTGAAGTCTGACTAGATTAGCCACATGCTTGCTTCAGGTGTGTGATTTAGACACTACTGAAGCCAGGAAGATCAGCAGGACTGCCAGGCAACTGGTATTATTTATAATGAAAGAAATATGACAGCCATCATGTACCCCTTACTTCAGGTGTCCGTTAAGGATGAGGATTTTGCTGGTTTATTTTTTTGGGGATACTGATTTGTGCATTAGCTTGCTTTGCGGTCTCAAACTACAGTCAGCTCTTTGAGAATTGTAAAGTCTGTTCAACAAATTAGCAGAGGGACTGGTGGTTTTAAGTAAAAGACTTTAACAGGTACTAAAGCTTATGTGAATTTTGTGTTAAGGAGTTGCAGGTATACAGAGTCAACTGTAGCTATTAAGACGGTGTGCATATTTTTCTGAAGCTGGATTTGCTGGGCATTATATAGCAAGCTGTTAGCTTCTCAATAAAACCCAAGCTGTTTCCGCTCTCGGTTGTCCTTGGAAATGTATTATTAATTTAATTGTACAGATGTACGTCTTTGCATCTGCTGCAGAGTGCAAAGAAGAACAAAAAGGCTACCAGAGAAATGGAGACTTAATAATCATGCTCTGCTCAACAGTCTCACAAAAATAAGACATTAGCCCTTTGCATGAAAACGCATAAAGTTTTAAAAAGCAGCGGAAAGAGGCTAGGAATGGTGGGTTTATATTTTTAGATACTTGAACGATGCTTTGATTATCCAATACTAAAGCATTATGCTTAGGAGGTTGGAAGGTTGGACAAAAGAGCAAGTGGAATGGAAAAGGAATCTGCTCAAGTTATTTATAGCAGAGGAAGGATCAGGCAGACTTACATAAGAATCCACTGATGAAGATCGATCACCAGCTATACAAATGAAAGCCCATTCTATCAACCTGGATGCACCTACTGCACAAAGTAAGTCCTCTTGATATCAAATACATCCCTTAACATATAATGGACATAGATGGTAACCTGTTTTTTGTGGTAGGAGTCACTGTATGCTTTATATGTAAATTGATAATGAGGTCACCTACACTGTTATCTGGAGTCTAGGTTCTCAATACATGGAATTTGCAACCAAGTAGTTACTTATAATGGGCTCAGGGGGGAATTAAAATTATCACAGTCCGATTCTTACAGTAAGTTTTGAGATAATAATAAAAAAAGTAAGCACATCTATCTAAATAAATATTCTTAGATTTGTGAAAAGAAGGGAAGGACTGGCAAGCATTTCAGCAAAATTATACAATATCCCTAAGAAATATATTTGTTTCAGGGGATTCTTTACATAATGCAATTTACAACAGAGAGTACTTTACAATCACTGTCATTCATAATGGGGTACATGCTGTAATAATGGTGAGAACCACTGATCTAGAGTATATAGTTCAAAACTTTTTACAAGAAACTATAAATGTTCTAAATGACAATTTGCAGGGATAAATAAAAATAAAATAAAAAAACAAGGGTGTTTTAACCAAATGAAAAAAATGCATACAGTTGAGCGGTATATTACAAAGACACTGGGTATGATTTATTAAGGTTTTCCAGGGATGAAGAATAGAGTTGAGTTGAAGTGGTTAAGAAAACCTGTACTCAATTTTTTATTTAAATACAATTTGTTAAGAATGAATTCCAGTGTTTAACATTGCTTTTTTTTTATAAAATAATGTTTCCACATATTGAACTTAAACTTAACAAATGCTCAGTTATAAAATTATATATATATATCTATATATATATATATATATATATATATATAATCAAAAGGAAAATCAGACAGTCACTGAATAAAGAAACAACCAGCCTTAAGAAAAAATAAATAAGGCGAAGGAAGGCACTCATTCATTTGGGCACTCGTTCTATAGTGACTGTAGTCAAATGTCCACAGTAGTAAAAGCACTTTTTTACCCAGATCCATAGAAGTTAAAAATGACAAGACATAAAGTACAGCAGATACAGCGACAGACCACTGTTTTGGGCAATCTGCCCTCTCTCTGACCTTCCTTGTGGACTGATAAATAAAAAACATGGCCTTGTTTGCTCTCCAACTGTCAATCACATAAGGCAGGCATATACTGTTCAGTCTGCAGTAGATCAGGTAGACCACCAATTGCAAAAACATTTGTGCAGCTTTCACTAATATTTATAGCAACTTTATGGCATATTTTTGGCAACAGAGGAATTTCATCATAAAATCTAACATCTAATCTATTAAAAACATGGCACGGTGTATGTCTAATTTGAGAAAGATAATTAAAATATAAGTATATGTACTCTTTGTTTCTTACATGTATAGATCAAATGGTACATTATATAGTGTTGGTCAAATATCAGGTATCAGAGAAACCGAGAGCCCAATATAGTGTAGTATGTGCAGCATAAAATTAGTAAAGATAATTAGTGAGAAGAGTATACTCACAAACGTGGGTTACCACAAAGGCAACCACTGTATAGGCAGGTGAGGAGCTTAGACCTGTCCTCACTCAGGGTTAAGAAGTCGCTCTCTGTAGATCAGAAAAGGGGTAGATCACCCCTCCACCAGGGGTGGACACGGTACAGCAAACGGGGAACAGAGGCGCCAGCAGGGTAAAAGTGGATAAAACCTTTAAAATTTGCTTGGAGGAAGTGGTGAACTTACTTACCACGCCCGCTTCATCAGGCAATAAACATGGGAACAAACAGAATTTCACCCCTTGGGGCTCTTTGCCTCTACTTGGAGGTCGGTATATTACTTGCAATGGAGCTCTGAAACCAGTTAAGTTTTTGTCAGGAGGATCCCACTCAAGGTCCACTGTCTCTACTCAAAGACCTGTATAACATAGATGGAAACCTGGCTATTTTTTTAACTGGAGGAACCTCAACAGGGCTCTTGGCCTCTACTTGTAATGGAGCTGGGAAACCTGGCTAATTTTTTTCACAGGAGGACCCACCCTCAGGGGGTCCCTCTGCCTCTACTCAGAGGCCTATATAAAATCTCTTGTTAAAATAGCCCTGCTAGCAAGATTAAAAAAACACCCTTTTTTAATGTACTTGGAGGCTATACAAGCTCTACACAGTCCAGAAAATTAACCTTAATTTGGATAGCAAATCATACAGTTTGATACTTGACCAACAGCAAACAGGGAACAGAGGCGCCAGCAGTGTAAAAGTGGATAAAATCTTTAAAATTTGCTTGGAGGAAGCGGTGGACTTACCTCCATAAAGCAGACACGAAAGACTGTCTGTATAATAGTAATCACATTTATTATATAGTACCCCAAAAGTGCAACGCGTTTCACAGGCCACGCCTGCTTCATCAGGCAATAAACGTGGGAACAAACAGAATTTCAGCAGTAGCAGGAGTAGCGCTACTGCTGAAATTCAGCTACTGCTGAATTCAGCTACTGCTGAAATTCTGTTTGTTCCCACGTTTATTGCCTGATGAAGTGGGTGTGGCCTGAGAAACGCGTTGCACGTTTGGTGTACTATATAATAAATGTGATTACTATTATACAGACAGTCTTTCGTGTCTGCTTTATGGAGGTAAGTCCACCGCTTCCTCCAAGCAAATTTTAAAGGTTTTATCCACTTTTACCCTGCTGGCGCCTCTGTTCCCCATTTGCTGTTGGTCAAATATCAAACTGTATGATTTGCTGTCCAAATTAAGGTTAATTTTCTGGACTGTTTAGAGCTTCTATAGCCTCCAAGTACATTAAAAATGGCATGTCAGCTCTTCACAACACTGTACAAACCAAGAAAAAGGGTGTTTTTTAATCTTGCTGGCAGGGCTATTTTAACAAGAGATTTTATATAGGCCTCTGAGTAGAGGCAGAGGGACCCACGAGGGTGGGTCCAGCTGTGAAAAAAATTAGCCAGGTTTCCCAGCTCCATTACAAGTAGAGGCCAAGAGCCCTGTTGAGGTTCCTCCAGTTAAATAAATAGCCAGGTTTCCATCTATGTTATACAGGCCTTTGAGTAGAGACAGTGGACCTCGAGTGGGATCCTCCTGACAAAAACTTAATTGGTTTCAGAGCTCCATTGCAAGTAATATACAGACCTCCAAGTAGAGGCAAATAGCCCCCAGGGGTTTCACTGGTCACCAAATTAGCTAGGTTTCACAGCTCCGTTACAAGTGAATACAGGCCTCTAAGTAGAGACAGTGTGGTCCTCCGGACCAAAAATTAGCTGACAGGTTCAAAGGTCAGTTACAAGTGACATATGCCTTGGAGTAGAGGCAGAGGGCTCCAAGTGGTGTACATTAGCTACAGCAAAGGGGAGATCTAGAAAAATTATGCTGGGGAGGTAGGGACTTGGAGAGCAGGTAATATAGGACTTGGAGAAGAGTCAAAGGGCTCTGAGTGGTAAAAATTATCTTGTGGTAGATAGGAGATGCAGAAAAATTATGCTGGCTTCAGAGGAGTGGAGGAAAGGTTTTGGAGGGCAGGCCGCTAAGAAAACATGCAGTCATAGAAAATGCCCTTTTCATCAGAAAAAGTAAGGCCACAGAAAACAGTCGGGAAGATCTGTGCCAGGGGCGTAACAATAGACCCTAGAAGGGATATAATTGCAGGGGGGGCCCAGAAGCCACAGGGGGCCCCGTGGGGGGAAAAGTTTGTTTTCCCTGTCCTGAGAGACTGACAACTAAGGGAACAGAGAAAAAAAAGTTCTGCTCTCTGCACAATTGTTTTAATGACTGCATCTGCTCAGCCACGAATAAGGAATCATACAAAGTTTTGTAGACAGTCCCTATGCAGTGTTGAGCAGGCTCTTGTGTACAGCACCCAGTCCTAAACCTCTCTACCCCTCCCCAAGTGCTCTGTACTGTGGTGATGCTGGAGGAGTCTGCAGAGCTAGTTCTGCTCCATCAGAGATGGACAGAGTAAGTGTAATAAGCTGAGGCTGGGAGCACACTCATCTGTCAATTTTCTATACGCATTTTCTGCACGCCATGTGTGTCTGTATGTGTGAAAACATGCACGTTTTATCACAGAAGCTAATGTAATTGATAGAGAAAATGCCTGCAGTTCTACATTGCAGTCAGTTTTTACCTGCATGAGGAAATCACATTCAAGTGTGCATTAGCCAATTGAATAACATTGGTTCTCAATTTACCTGTGCAGAAAGTGAGGGGAGGGGCCCTCCAAAGTTTCGCAGGGGGGCCTAGTGATTTCTAGTTATACTCCTGATCTGTGCTTTGGGGCCTTATTGCATTTTGTAATAATAATAATAATTATAATAATACATTTATATAACGGTGACTGTTGGCATGGCAGAAAGCAGGAGAGGAAAATTAACTGAATTTTTTTTTTCTATTAGAAGTTGGTATAGAAACTGGATAGACCAGCACCCGAATGGGGACAGACGTGTGCTAGAGTGGAAAGACCCAATAGCCCTCAGAGGGTCAGCAAAGTCCAACACGAGAAGTCCACAGCACCACGTCAGTAATGTATAGCTCTTTTATTAAAAGAAATACAAAGAGATAGCCATAGCAGCGACAGACGCTGTTTCGGACAAAGTCCTTCCTCAAGCTGTATCAGGCTCTCTCTGAAATACAATCCAATTGCTACTCCTATATATACTAGCTGTCAAAACGACATAACCAATCAGGATGCAGGGTATATGGAGGACCTGATGGGGAACTGCAAGAAAGCCAAGTAAGCTACACCCACTAAGATAAAGAGCCAATCGCTGTCAAACCCAAAAATTCAAATATTCCCTTACCTCCTCCTTCCAACTGACAAAATTGTAGAGGACCTGATGGGGAACTGCAGCTCACTCCCCGTGTGCCATGCCAAAACACTTCCTGGAACGTCATGGTGACATCATGACGTACGCATTGACGCATGCGTAAACGTAAATATACGCGGCAAAAAATCCGCATGATTACATGCGTACAAGTGTCTGCGCATGCGTAAAAATGTCCGCATGAATCCCAAAAGTGGGAAATAGAAAAAATGCAAAAAGGCACAATAAATATGTACACAAATATAGAGCGTACAATATGCAAAGTGATGATGGCATGACAATAGGGGATATCAAAAACCATGCTAACCTACATTAGCCAAAGTATGTTCACCCATAAAAAATTAATGGATGAAAAGTGGGCCTATCTGTGAATATCAAAAGTCAAAATACAGGTTCCCCCATATCCTATCTGCATCCCGACCACATAAAAGAGACACACATTACAAATATTAGAGCCATAGATATAAACCAACAACCCCTTACACTAAAAAAGAAAGAGATTGTGGATCACAATATATCACAAGCATGCCACCCCCCAACCTCCACCCATAACCAAGCTAGACCAAGTATCGAAGACAACGGAGTTAGATACAAAAAGAGAGATCATAGTCCCTGTTAAGTCCACTATTACCCAGTGCTCCCAGGCGTTTAATCCAGAAAGCTTCCCTCCTGAGAAGATCCTTCGCTCTATCCCCCCTAAAGTCGCTGGGAACCCCATCTATGACTTGAACTCTCAGTTGCGAGACCGTGTGGCGGCATACAGTAAAATGCTGAGAAACAGCTTGTTCCATATTAAGTGTTCTAATAGCAGATTTGTGAGAGGAGATACGTTCGCGCAGCCGTTGTGTGGTTTCACCCACGTACACCAACCCACAAGGGCATCTAAGCAAATATACAACATATGAAGAATCACAGGTGTAGAGGCCCCATATAGAGAACCTCTCACACCTGGATGGATGCGCGAACGTATCTCCCCTCACAATATGGCTGCATAAATGGCAGCCTAAACACGGGAAAGTGCCCCTTCTAGAGGTCACCGCAGGGATAACAGGCCTAGATTTAATTTTATCTCTTACTGTAGGGGCCCGCTTAAATGAAAAAAGGGGCGGATAGCGGAACTCCTCAATATGAGGAAAGGATTCTTTCAAGAGGCCCCAATGTTTCCTCACAATAGACCCCAGCTGATTGCTGCAGGTATTGTAACGGGAAACAAAGGGGAGTCTTGGCCCAGAAAAACGTTTCCTACGTGAAGGCAATTCATCTAAGGTATATTCAGGATAACCTCTACGCCTAAACTTATCCCTCATTTCCACAATCCGGGTCTCCCTGACGGCAGGATTAGAGACAATCCTCCTGACTCTACCCAACTGGCCACCCGGAATATGTTCACGGGTAGACTTAGGATGAAAACTATAATCAGAGAAAAAGCATGTGTGCATCAACCAAGTGAACCTGACAAATCTGGCTTTGCAAATTTGGCCTATTGGCTAATCACGAGACATTGCTCATGCAAATAAGCATTTGCTTTCGCATGCCTAAATATGCAGGGTCAAAACCAAAAACCGCAAAACAATCGCCCTGCGGGAATTAGTTCATGCTATACAGCACTATCCAGGGGCGCCACGAGGAGGCTTCCCATTGCCCCCATACAACCGGGGGGCCGTGGGGGTCCCAGGCACTCTCACCGCCTGGAACCCACACAGCGGCACCCCGGAGGTGGAGGCCAGGGGGTGCAGGCGATCTCCCCAGCGTGGCCAGCGCCGGGAAGAGCCGCCCGCACACACCTCCCAGGATTAAATACAGGCACTTACCTCAACGTCCATTGCGTTCTGCTATATGCGCATAACCTGGGCGCGACACATAAGGGGCGGACAGGCGCAAATAGCCTGCTCCAGGGCTCTCACCTCCTAAAACAAGCCACTCACTACCTGCCCTCAGAAGAAAGAAATGCAATGCTAACTATAATCAGAGAAAAAGCATGTGTGCATCAACCAAGTGAACCTGACAAATCTGGCTTTGCAAATTTGGCCTATTGGCTAATCACGAGACATTGCTCATGCAAATAAGCATTTGCTTTCGCATGCCTAAATATGCAGGGTCAAAACCAAAAACCGCAAAACAATCGCCCTGCGGGAATTAGTTCATGCTATACAGCACTATCCAGGGGCGCCACGAGGAGGCTTCCCATTGCCCCCATACAACCGGGGGGCCGTGGGGGTCCCAGGCAATCTCACCGCCTGGAACCCACACAGCGGCACCCCGGAGGTGGAGGCCAGGGGGTGCAGGCGATCTCCCCAGCGTGGCCAGCACCGGGAAGAGCCGCCCGCACACACCTCCCAGGATTAAAAACAGGCACTTACCTCAACGTCCATTGCGTTCTGCTATATGCGCATAACCTGGGCGCGACACATAAGGGGCGGACAGGCGCAAATAGCCTGCTCCAGGGCACTCACCTCCTAAAACAAGCCACTCACTACCTGCCCTCAGAAGAAAGAAATGCAATGCTAACTATAATCAGAGAAAAAGCATGTGTGCATCAACCAAGTGAACCTGACAAATCTGGCTTTGCAAATTTGGCCTATTGGCTAATCACGAGACATTGCTCATGCAAATAAGCATTTGCTTTCGCATGCCTAAATATGCAGGGCCTCCTCGTGGCGCCCCTGGATAGTGCTGTATAGCATGAACTAATTCCCGCAGGGCGATTGTTTTGCGGTTTTTGGTTTTGACCCTGCATATTTAGGCATGCGAAAGCAAATGCATATTTGCATGAGCAATGTCTCGTGATTAGCCAATAGGCCAAATTTGCAAAGCCAGATTTGTCAGGTTCACTTGGTTGATGCACACATGTTCTTTCTCTGATTGTAGTTAGCATTGCATTTCTTTTTTCTGAGGGCAGGTAGTGAGTGGCTTGTTTTAGGAGGTGAGAGCCCTGGAGCAGGCTATTTGCGCCTGTCCGCCCCTTATGTGTCGCTCCCAGGTTATGCGCATACAGCAGAACGCAATGGACGTTGAGGTAAGTGCCTGTTTTTAATCTTGGGAGGTGTGTGCGGGCGGCTCTGCCCGGCGCTGGCCACGCTGGGGAGATCGCCTGCACCCCCCAGCCTCCGCCTCCGGGGTGCCGCTGTGTGGGTTCCAGGCGGTGAGAGTGCCTAGGACCCCCGCGGCCCCCCGGTTGTATGGGGGCAATGGGAAGCCTCCTCGTGGCGCCCCTGGATAGTGCTGTATAGCATGAACTAATTCCCGCAGGGTGATTGTTTTGCGGTTTTTGGTTTTGACCCTGCATATTTAGGCATGCGAAAGCAAATGCATATTTGCATGAGCAATGTCTCGTGATTAGCCAATAGGCCAAATTTGCAAAGCCAGATTTGTCAGGTTCACTTGGTTGATGCACACATGTTCTTTCTCTGATTGTAGTTAGCATTGCATTTCTTTTTTCTGAGGGCAGGTAGTGAGTGGCTTGTTTTAGGAGGTGAGAGCCCTGGAGCAGGCTATTTGCGCCTGTCCGCCCCTTATGTGTCGCGCCCAGGTTATGCGCATACAGCAGAACGCAATGGACGTTGAGGTAAGTGCCTGTTTTTAATCTTGGGAGGTGTGTGCGGGCGGCTCTGCCCGGCGCTGGCCACGCTGGGGAGATCGCCTGCACCCCCCAGCCTCCGCCTCCGGGGTGCCGCTGTGTGGGTTCCAGGCGGTGAGAGTGCCTGGGACCCCCGCGGCCCCCCGGTTGTATGGGGGCAATGGGAAGCCTCCTCGTGGCGCCCCTGGATAGTGCTGTATAGCATGAACTAATTCCCGCAGGGCGATTGTTTTGCGGTTTTTGGTTTTGACCCTGCATATTTAGGCATGCGAAAGCAAATGCATATTTGCATGAGCAATGTCTCGTGATTAGCCAATAGGCCAAATTTGCAAAGCCAGATTTGTCAGGTTCACTTGGTTGATGCACACATGTTCTTTCTCTGATTGTAGTTAGCATTGCATTTCTTTTTTCTGAGGGCAGGTAGTGAGTGGCTTGTTTTAGGAGGTGAGAGCCCTGGAGCAGGCTATTTGCGCCTGTCCGCCCCTTATGTGTCGCGCCCAGGTTATGCGCATACAACAGAACGCAATGGACGTTGAGGTAAGTGCCTGTTTTTAATCTTGGGAGGTGTGTGCGGGCGGCTCTGCCCGGCGCTGGCCACGCTGGGGAGATCGCCTGCACCCCCCAGCCTCCGCCTCCGGGGTGCCGCTGTGTGGGTTCCAGGCGGTGAGAGTGCCTGGGACCCCCGCGGCCCCCCGGTTGTATGGGGGCAATGGGAAGCCTCCTCGTGGCGCCCCTGGATAGTGCTGTATAGCATGAACTAATTCCCGCAGGGCGATTGTTTTGCGGTTTTTGGTTTTGACCCTGCATATTTAGGCATGCGAAAGCAAATGCATATTTGCATGAGCAATGTCTCGTGATTAGCCAATAGGCCAAATTTGCAAAGCCAGATTTGTCAGGTTCACTTGGTTGATGCACACATGTTCTTTCTCTGATTGTAGTTAGCATTGCATTTATTTTTTCTGAGGGCAGGTAGTGAGTGGCTTGTTTTAGGAGGTGAGAGCCCTGGAGCAGGCTATTTGCGCCTGTCCGCCCCTTATGTGTCGCGCCCAGGTTATGCGCATACAGCAGAACGCAATGGACGTTGAGGTAAGTGCCTGTTTTTAATCTTGGGAGGTGTGTGCGGGCGGCTCTGCCCGGCGCTGGCCACGCTGGGGAGATCGCCTGCACCCCCCAGCCTCCGCCTCCGGGGTGCCGCTGTGTGGGTTCCAGGCGGTGAGAGTGCCTAGGACCCCCGCGGCCCCCCGGTTGTATGGGGGCAATGGGAAGCCTCCTCGTGGCGCCCCTGGATAGTGCTGTATAGCATGAACTAATTCCCGCAGGGCGATTGTTTTGCGGTTTTTGGTTTTGACCCTGCATATTTAGGCATGCGAAAGCAAATGCATATTTGCATGAGCAATGTCTCGTGATTAGCCAATAGGCCAAATTTGCAAAGCCAGATTTGTCAGGTTCACTTGGTTGATGCACACATGTTCTTTCTCTGATTGTAGTTAGCATTGCATTTCTTTTTTCTGAGGGCAGGTAGTGAGTGGCTTGTTTTAGGAGGTGAGAGCCCTGGAGCAGGCTATTTGCGCCTGTCCGCCCCTTATGTGTCGCGCCCAGGTTATGCGCATACAGCAGAACGCAATGGACGTTGAGGTAAGTGCCTGTTTTTAATCTTGGGAGGTGTGTGCGGGCGGCTCTGCCCGGCGCTGGCCACGCTGGGGAGATCGCCTGCACCCCCCAGCCTCCGCCTCCGGGGTGCCGCTGTGTGGGTTCCAGGCGGTGAGAGTGCCTGGGACCCCCGCGGCCCCCCGGTTGTATGGGGGCAATGGGAAGCCTCCTCGTGGCGCCCCTGGATAGTGCTGTATAGCATGAACTAATTCCCGCAGGGCGATTGTTTTGCGGTTTTTGGTTTTGACCCTGCATATTTAGGCATGCGAAAGCAAATGCATATTTGCATGAGCAATGTCTCGTGATTAGCCAATAGGCCAAATTTGCAAAGCCAGATTTGTCAGGTTCACTTGGTTGATGCACACATGTTCTTTCTCTGATTGTAGTTAGCATTGCATTTCTTTTTTCTGAGGGCAGGTAGTGAGTGGCTTGTTTTAGGAGGTGAGAGCCCTGGAGCAGGCTATTTGCGCCTGTCCGCCCCTTATGTGTCGCGCCCAGGTTATGCGCATACAGCAGAACGCAATGAACGTTGAGGTAAGTGCCTGTTTTTAATCTTGGGAGGTGTGTGCGGGCGGCTCTGCCCGGCGCTGGCCACGCTGGGGAGATCGCCTGCACCCCCCAGCCTCCGCCTCCGGGGTGCCGCTGTGTGGGTTCCAGGCGGTGAGAGTGCCTGGGACCCCCGCGGCCCCCCGGTTGTATGGGGGCAATGGGAAGCCTCCTCGTGGCGCCCCTGGATAGTGCTGTATAGCATGAACTAATTCCCGCAGGGCGATTGTTTTGCGGTTTTTGGTTTTGACCCTGCATATTTAGGCATGCGAAAGCAAATGCATATTTGCATGAGCAATGTCTCGTGATTAGCCAATAGGCCAAATTTGCAAAGCCAGATTTGTCAGGTTCACTTGGTTGATGCACACATGTTCTTTCTCTGATTGTAGTTAGCATTGCATTTCTTTTTTCTGAGGGCAGGTAGTGAGTGGCTTGTTTTAGGAGGTGAGAGCCCTGGAGCAGGCTATTTGCGCCTTTCCGCCCCTTATGTGTCGCGCCCAGGTTATGCGCATACAACAGAACGCAATGGACGTTGAGGTAAGTGCCTGTTTTTAATCTTGGGAGGTGTGTGCGGGCGGCTCTGCCCGGCGCTGGCCACGCTGGGGAGATCGCCTGCACCCCCCAGCCTCCGCCTCCGGGGTGCCGCTGTGTGGGTTCCAGGCGGTGAGAGTGCCTGGGACCCCCGCGGCCCCCCGGTTGTATGGGGGCAATGGGAAGCCTCCTCGTGGCGCCCCTGGATAGTGCTGTATAGCATGAACTAATTCCCGCAGGGCGATTGTTTTGCGGTTTTTGGTTTTGACCCTGCATATTTAGGCATGCGAAAGCAAATGCATATTTGCATGAGCAATGTCTCGTGATTAGCCAATAGGCCAAATTTGCAAAGCCAGATTTGTCAGGTTCACTTGGTTGATGCACACATGTTCTTTCTCTGATTGTAGTTAGACTTAGGATGAAAGCTGGTAAATTCCAGCAAAGAATTTCGGTCAGTTGGTTTGACAAATAGATCAGTTTGGAATGTCATTCCAGAACGGATTACCATAGTGTCCAAGAAGGCAACACGATCGGGGTGCACATGCGCCGTCAACCGAATACTCGGACAGCTCTCATGAAGATCATTAAGGAAGACCGCCAGGGCCTCCTGGGGCCCCCTCCATACGCAAAATATATCATCGATATATCGTAACCAGCACACAACATGCCTACGATAATATTCATGAGTGTAGACAAATGCCTCCTCAAAGAGGCCCATATAAAGGTTTGCGTAGGAGGGGGCCACATTTGATCCCATGGCGGTCCCCCTGCACTGTTGATAGTATACGCCCTCAAAGACAAAATAGTTTTCCTCCAATATAATCTTAAGTAGAGAAATAGCAAATTTCCTCTGCCCCTCAGAGAGATCCGATTGGGTAAGTAAGAACCAATCCACAGCCTCTACACCCCCATCGTGTGGGATGGAGGTGTAGAGGCTTTCTACATCAAGAGTTACCAAATAAAAATCAGAAGATCCGACATTCAACAACTTCAACTTATCAAGGAACATGGTTGTATCCTTGAGATATGAATCTAATAATACAACAAACGGTTGCAATAACTTGTCCAAAAATTTGGCCAAAGGGACAAAAATTGAACCTACCCCAGCCACAATGGGTCTCCCCGGTGGCTGGAGTAGGTTCTTATGGATTTTCGGTAGCGTATAGAATTGGGGGGTTGCAGGGTGGTCACATAGTAGAAACCTACGCATATCCTCATCTATTATATTACTAGAATAGGCCTGATCTAAGGCAGTCTGTATTCTATAGAATACAGACTGCCTTAGATCAAATTTTTGGTAACTCTTGATGTAGAAAGCCTCTACACCTCCATCCCACACGATGGGGGTGTAGAGGCTGTGGATTGGTTCTTACTTACCCAATCGGATCTCTCTGAGGGGCAGAGGAAATTTGCTATTTCTCTACTTAAGATTATATTGGAGGAAAACTATTTTGTCTTTGAGGGCGTATACTATCAACAGTGCAGGGGGACCGCCATGGGATCAAATGTGGCCCCCTCCTACGCAAACCTTTATATGGGCCTCTTTGAGGAGGCATTTGTCTACACTCATGAATATTATCGTAGGCATGTTGTGTGCTGGTTACGATATATCGATGATATATTTTGCGTATGGAGGGGGCCCCAGGAGGCCCTGGCGGTCTTCCTTAATGATCTTCATGAGAGCTGTCCGAGTATTCGGTTGACGGCGCATGTGCACCCCGATCGTGTTGCCTTCTTGGACACTATGGTAATCCGTTCTGGAATGACATTCCAAACTGATCTATTTGTCAAACCAACTGACCGAAATTCTTTGCTGGAATTTACCAGCTTTCATCCTAAGTCTACCCGTGAACATATTCCGGGTGGCCAGTTGGGTAGAGTCAGGAGGATTGTCTCTAATCCTGCCGTCAGGGAGACCCGGATTGTGGAAATGAGGGATAAGTTTAGGCGTAGAGGTTATCCTGAATATACCTTAGATGAATTGCCTTCACGTAGGAAACGTTCTTCTGGGCCAAGACTCCCCTTTGTTTCCCGTTACAATACCTGCAGCAATCAGCTGGGGTCTATTGTGAGGAAACATTGGGGCCTCTTGAAAGAATCCTTTCCTCATATTGAGGAGTTCCGCTATCCGCCCCTTTTTTCATTTAAGCGGGCCCCTACAGTAAGAGATAAAATTAAATCTAGGCCTGTTATCCCTGCGGTGACCTCTAGAAGGGGCACTTTCCCGTGTTTAGGCTGCCATTTATGCAGCCATATTGTGAGGGGAGATACGTTCGCGCATCCATCCAGGTGTGAGAGGTTCTCTATACGGGGCCTCTACACCTGTGATTCTTCATATGTTGTATATTTGCTTAGATGCCCTTGTGGGTTGGTGTACGTGGGTGAAACCACACAACGGCTGCGCGAACGTATCTCCTCTCACAAATCTGCTATTAGAACACTTAATATGGAACAAGCTGTTTCTCAGCATTTTACTGTATGCCGCCACACGGTCTCGCAACTGAGAGTTCAAGTCATAGATGGGGTTCCCAGCGACTTTAGGGGGGATAGAGCGAAGGATCTTCTCAGGAGGGAAGCTTTCTGGATTAAACGCCTGGGAGCACTGGGTAATAGTGGACTTAACAGGGACTATGATCTCTCTTTTTGTATCTAACTCCGTTGTCTTCGATACTTGGTCTAGCTTGGTTATGGGTGGAGGTTGGGGGGTGGCATGCTTGTGATATATTGTGATCCACAATCTCTTTCTTTTTTTAGTGTAAGGGGTTGTTGGTTTATATCTATGGCTCTAATATTTGTAATGTGTGTCTCTTTTATGTGGTCGGGATGCAGATAGGATATGGGGGAACCTGTATTTTGACTTTTGATATTCACAGATAGGCCCACTTTTCATCCATTAATTTTTTATGGGTGAACATACTTTGGCTAATGTAGGTTAGCATGGTTTTTGATATCCCCTATTGTCATGCCATCATCACTTTGCATATTGTACGCTCTATATTTGTGTACATATTTATTGTGCCTTTTTGCATTTTTTCTATTTCCCACTTTTGGGATTCATGCGGACATTTTTACGCATGCGCAGACACTTGTACGCATGTAATCATGCGGATTTTTTGCCGCGTATATTTACGTTTACGCATGCGTCAATGCGTACGTCATGATGTCACCATGACGTTCCAGGAAGTGTTTTGGCATGGCACACGGGGAGTGAGCTGCAGTTCCCCATCAGGTCCTCTACAATTTTGTCAGTTGGAAGGAGGAGGTAAGGGAATATTTGAATTTTTGGGTTTGACAGCGATTGGCTCTTTATCTTAGTGGGTGTAGCTTACTTGGCTTTCTTGCAGTTCCCCATCAGGTCCTCCATATACCCTGCATCCTGATTGGTTATGTCGTTTTGACAGCTAGTATATATAGGAGTAGCAATTGGATTGTATTTCAGAGAGAGCCTGATACAGCTTGAGGAAGGACTTTGTCCGAAACAGCGTCTGTCGCTGCTATGGCTATCTCTTTGTATTTCTTTTATTAGAAGTTGGTAGCAGTTGCAGACTAATTTGTGCACTCTGCAGTTGTGGCCAGCTCCAGGCTCTGCTCAATATTGGATGCCCAGTAGCACAGTGGGTCCTCAATTTGCAGGTTGCATTCACAGATGCCTGATCTAGAGCTCCAGTATTCCTGGAAACAATGACTGAGAAGCACTGGCTGTCACTCACAACTGCAGCAAGGCTGTTGGCTATCCGCCACTCAAAAAAGCCTGAATGGATTGGCTTAGACCAGCTGCTGCAGGCCATACCACTAAACTTGTTGTTTGGCTGCCATGGCTAATTGAACTGCTAGATGGATCATCCCTGCTGCTGGCACAGGGAAAGGCAGAGCAAAAGTCCCTTCCAATTACTTCTTGTCTTGGTAGTGCTGCATTTTAGCTTCCCTCACTTGTAGCAAGATGAATTGTGCCATCCCAGGCTTGTAGCATGGATACTGCTATAAGCCAACAAGCAGCAGCAGGACAGGTGCCCTGCGGCGATTTCTTGCCACATGGGGAGCCCGGACCACAAGCAATCCTCTGATGAGGCCAAGTGAATCGGGCAAAACAGCTGCAAGGCGCAGTGGGCTAGGAAACACTCCCCCCCCCCCATAATGCCTACCACTGAACACCACTGACACACAAGCGTAGTTAGCCTGCACTGCTAGCTCACTCCATGCTGCTTTGCTTTTGTGTCAAACTATGCTCTATATTGCAAGGAGACCCTCAGAGCTGCCTGTTGGGCTACCGCATATCACCAAAGCCCGCAGCAGCTGCAAGTGTTACACTGGGTGTTTATCTACCGCCGTTAAACATCTTCCCCCTCTTGCCGCATTTTTGAAGTTCCCGTCGGGGCTCCCCATTGGTCCACTGTCTGGACCAATAAAAATAGTCCAGACAGTGCATAGTATGGGCATTAGTGAAAAATAAATCTATCCACAAGAGAGAGTCATGTAGCCATGAATAGAAGGAGAGATTCCTCTGTATGGGATGTATAAGCCACCAAGCATCGATAAGGTCCGTAGTCTCCACAAAATCAGTCAAAAAGTGATCATTCTCATGGACCCTGACCCCCAGAGGAGAATTTAACTTATATGACCTATCTTCTCTAGGATTCACTACCCCAATAAAATCTCCATGCACCACACAGTATGAAGACCAATACGAAGACTGGTCTATCCTTGCAAAAAGAGATGCAACTGTGCTTAGGAGAGACCCACTTGGGACAATATACATTCAACAACATCAAATGATATTCCCGAATGTAACCTAGACCCAGCATCCACTTTCTGCTTCACTGGCCTTAATTCACTAAGCTTATCTCCTGTCTTTAATAACGTTTCTAGAGTTATCACCATTGTGATGAGGCATGTAGTATTCAGCCAGGGGGCATCCACTGCATGAGGCACCAGAACAACCTAAATAAAAAAATACATTTGTTGTTGTTTGCCAAGAAGACCCGTTGTGTTATACAGCAGTGTCATACCCTGCAAATAACTTTTGTACTACTATATTAGCAACTCAACTGTGAAGATGAGGAGGAATAGTGACCTACAGTTCTAGATAATATTATAGATAACAAACTAAATTTGTAATTTTTTTTTGACAAGAAGACCTGTCACACACTGCATATAACTTTTGTGCTACTATATCAACAACTCAACTGTGATGGGGGAACACTGTCCTACAGTGCCAATTCTTCAAAAGTTTGAAAGGGTTTTGGAAATAATAATAGACACATGTTATTTGCATAAGAGCTCCAAGGACAAAGTGTTTCCTTTAAAGAGTAATTGAGGTAAAAAGGACAGAGCCTATAATGACAGGCTCTGACTAAATGATGGAGGATGGGGAGGGGGAGGTCTGCGGGGTTAAATACTACTCACCTGTCCTTACATCTTTCCTCCAGAAAGGTCATCGCTTCAACTCCCACAACCCCTTCCCAGAGATGGGTGCTGCGCCGCTGACCATTTTTTTTAAAACTGCTTGCCGAGGCTGTGGCCATGCTCAACTGTTTGACCATGGCTCACCCCTTGCTAGGAACCCACCAATCAGGCCCTGGCAGGCCGCAGCCATGCAGGTGGAGGTTTCAAAGTGCTGTATTTAACCTTGTACCCACTCCTCATCTGTCTTCATTAAAGAGGAACTCCAGTGAAAATAATATAATTAAAAAAATGCTTCATTTTTACGATAATTATGTACAAATGATTTAGTCAGTGTAAATGATTTAGTCAGAGTTTACCTCTTTTATATCCCTGATTTACATTCTGACATTTATTACATGGTGACATTTTTACTGTTGGCAGTATACTATAAAATATAATAAGTGTACTTATTCTATTTTATAGTATACCGGGCTCTAATATCAGAAACATTGTTTCTTGCAATATTTCAAAGCATAATGTAATCAAAATAAAACAATGTTTAAAGAAAAATTGCAAGAACTTATGTAACTGTGGTTATACTGTACATTTATTTAACACATCCTGGAGTTCTAGTGTAAAGGAATTCTTAGCAAGCATGGCCTAGTGGTGTACATTGAACAGACTATTTGTAAGCTTCCGGTAGAGATCCATTACATACAGTAACTGTACAGCGGTAATTGTGATATTTTTTTTTAATATTTTTTTTTTCTTATATTTAGGCATTCATGGCAGATATGGAGGATTTCTCACAAATATTGGTAACATCTAAACCTCACTGTGATAGTAGAGGAGGCGTGCATCAAAAAAGGGCGCCTGGAAAAAAGGGCGCGGGATATAGCCAAAATTATAAGTTGTAATGTAAAACAATATTTTTTGTTTATAGCTTATAAACAAAAATGTAGTGCTAAATAGGTTGAATAAAAGGAAATGAAATGGCAAAATACCATCTATTACAACAAACGAATTCGGAAATGAAATGTCAAATAGCGTCTATAACAAAAAAACAATATTTACACTTGTATTAAGCATAGTAATACAATGGTAGAATTTACAGGTATTTTACTGCAATTATACCTAACTGTAGGCTCACACAGATCTCCCCCTATCCCGAACCCCTAGACCCTCCCTCCTCATTTGTGTAAATATACAGAATTTAATAAATTGTATACATTACAAATATTGTACTGTAACTATACCTAACCCTACTCTCACACAGAACCCTCCCCGTACCTATCCCTAACCCCTAGACCCCCCTGTTGGTGCCTAACCCTAACCACCCCCTGGTGGTGTATATTGTACTGTAACTATACCTAACCCTACTCTCACACAGAACCCCCCCTGTACCGATCCCTAACCCCTAGACCCCCCTGGTGGTGACTAATCCTAAAACCCCCCTGGTGGTGCCTAACCCTAAGACCCCCCTGGTGGTGCCTAACCCTAACCACCCCCCTGGTGGTGCCTAACCCTAACCACCCCCCTGGTGGTGCCTTACACTAACCACCCACCTGGTGGTGCCTAACCCTAAGACCCCCCCCCCCCTCTCCTGGTGGTGCCTAATCCTAAAACCTCCCTGGTGGTGCCTAACCCTAAATCTCCTCTAGTGGTGTCTAACCCAAACCATCCCCCTGGTGGTGCTTAACCCTAACCACCCCCCTGGTGGTGCTTAACCCTAACCATCCCCACTGCACAAACACCCTTACACACATATAAACAATAATATATTTAATCCTTAAAATCCTTCACTATAAATAACATGAATAGAGTAATTTATATATTTGTAATAGAATAAATAGCCTTAAAATCACATACACAATAATAATATTATAAATAGAAAAAGGTGTATATATACTGTGTATATATATATATATATATATATATATATATATATATATATATATTTAAATAGGTAGCCTTACAATCACGTACGCATTAAAAATCTTAAAAAAACGGTAATGTTAAAAGCGATATATTAGTACGTTAATAAATCTGAAAACTATAAGCGACGCATTATAAGTGTAAAAAACAAAGTTAATACCAAAAGCTATGTATTTCTAGTAGAATAAGGTTGGAAACGATATTTAAGCATTAAACGTATGAAAATTATTTTTAAATAATAAAATAAGTGTAAACGAAAATGTACTTTTTATCATCCTGAAAGCAAAATTTAAAAAAGGAAAAATAAGTAAAAGCTCCTATAAGCGAACTTTAACCACCTTGGCGGTAATGACGAGCTCAGCTCATCCATTACAGCCGCGGTGGATTACTCAGGCCCTGGTGGGCCGATTTTCAAATTTTTTTAAAACACGCAGCTAGCACTTTGCTAGCTGTGTGTTGTGATCGATCGCCGCTGCTCGCCACCGATGCGCCGCTACCCGCTGCGTTACAGTCCCCCCCCCCGAGACCCCTCCAGCAGCCTGGCCAATCACCGCCAGGCTGTACTATGGGGTGGATCGAGACTCCCCCGACACCGTGACGTGGATGACGTCATCCCGATCGTTGCCATGGCGACGGGGTAAGCCAAACAGGAAATCACGTTCTGAACGGGATTTCCTGTTTGCTCTGATCGCCGGAGGTGATCGGAAGGGGTGGGGGGATGCCGCTGCACAGTGGCTATCATGTAGCTAGTGCTAGGCTAGCTACATGATTTTAAAATTTTTTTTTTAAAAACTGCTGTGCCGCCACTCTAGCGATTTTAATCAAACGCCAGGGTGATTAAAAACAAAAACAAAAGTAAACCACAAAGTCAAAACGAACTTGTAAACAATATTTGTAATAAACCTTATTCTATAAACGGAAATTTTTGTTAAAACGATCCCTGCAACCGCTATTTCTCGGGCGCCCAAATTTCCTGCACAGTGGTGGCTGGATGGTGTAATGGTTAAGGGCTCTGCCTCTGACACAGGAGACCTGGGTTCGAATCTCGGCTCTGCCTGTTCAGTAAGCCAGCACTTATTCAGTAGGAGACCTTTGGCAAGTTTCCCTAACACTGCTACTGCCTATAGAACGTGCCCTAGTGGCTGCTGCTCTTGCTCTTTGAGTCCGCCAGGAGAAAAGCGCGATATAAATGTTATTTGTCTTGTCTTGTCTTGTCCTGTCGGGCGCCCAATAGCCAATATTTTGCATTGCAGTCTATGGCCACGCCCTTTTTGTCCATTAGCCATATGTGCCCTTTTTTACTGCTTCCGTAGAGGAGATCTTTAGACACCCATTCCAAGCCCATCAGCTCCGTCAGTTTTTAATACTTTGGTTGAAATAGTGTAGTGGCTGAATGGTCTACTGGTTAAGGGCACTGCCTTTGACATGTGAGACCAGGGTTCAAATTCTGGCTAGGGTCAGTACCCATTCAGTAAGGAGTCCTTAGGCAAGATTCCCTAACACTGCAGGGTGGCCTCTTGAGCATGCCCCAGTGGCTGGAGCTCTTGAGTGCTTTTAGTCTATTACGAGAAACGTGCTATACAAATATTTGGATTAAATACAGTTTAAGAAACACAAAATTAAAATACACTAAATATAGCATAGTGTAGATAATAGTTTTTTTTTACTTTTTCTTCTTTGCAAATTTTTAATTTCTTGAACGACATGACAAAATGCACTACCTGAGCCCAAAATTCTTCTACCGTGTTAGTTTTAGCTTTTTGTTTTTAGGCTTGCACAGGTGTTGAGTGTTTGTATAGAGAAACCATGGCAACATCTCAGTTTATAAACAGATATTTTATTGAAAGTATTTCCTTCAATAAAATCCCCTGAAGTATTCTTGAAATTTTCTTTTAAACAATCCAGTTGTAATCAATTACTGATGGAGTGTTTTTCATCTGCTTCTTGATATATATAACATTTTGTTTGTACAATCTAGTGAATATAAAGAAATATAAGCTTTGGCATTTTCAGTCATCTTAAATTTCACATTGCTTTTTCTTTGGGACTTTTATGAGCAGTTGCCTGCTCATAATAGATATGGTTTCTTGATATGACCAAGCCTTTGTACAACTGGTGCACACAAACATGGCATTCTCCAGCCATATGTAGATATGTAGGCAGTAGTCTCCAGCTGAGAGAACATTTTATTGCTGTACGTTTTTATAGGTAGAAGTGATGTATACATTAAATGCTTTCTATGGTACAGTACTTTACTACAACAGTATGTATTTAAGGATAGGTTTGTCTTTTCTGCGTGGTAAATTTTAGCTCATTTAGAATATTTGCCTATGCTGAAACTTTTTATCGCTGTTCATCTGTACACGTGTAAGTTAATAAACGCACTTCATTTGTATACGCTGTGCTTCTTGAATTCATGGACAAAAAGTAGGGATAATAAAAATTGCACCCTGCAGGAAGAAAACACAGAGACAACAGGATCCCAAATGGTGCAGTATGTCACAGTACCAGAAGCCTGTAAAATATGCGAATGTATTATACTCACAAAGGTGGGTTGCAGAAGGGCAACCGACCACTAGAAGCAGGTGGAGATGTATAACCCCGACTCCACTCGGGTGACCAGACAGAGCTGGTGATGGTCCCACTCTTGATAAAAAGCAAACCTCAAATGACCTAAACTGGTCAAAGAGGGTTGATCCCCCTCCAAAAGGAGGGTGAAGGCACAAGGTAAAAGGGGAAGAGGCGCCCAGAGCAGATAAAATACGTTAAAAACAAATAAAATGAAAAAAGTGAGGTGGCTTACCTCAATGAAGACAAATTCACGTATTAATAGAATTTTATTGCACTGGCAACGCGTTTCGTGGGTGCATACCCACTTCCTCAGGCCAAATAGCAGTGCCTACAATCATCAGACAAGGCGCTTAATGCCACAGCACTAACAGCATATCAAAAACATAACTCTACCTTTAACAAATAGTACAGACAACATTGTATAATGAGAATCAAAAAATAAATAAATAACAGCATTCAAACAAATTTATGCATATAGAATTTGATTTCAACTATCAGAGGCAACTATCAGTGCCAGAGCAGTTACATGCAATTTAAATAAGGTTATAATATGCACACAAAATACATGACTGTAGTGCATTCAACGCTCAAATGCTTTGCATAAATTTGAATGCACGTGTAGCGGATATGGTTCCATTTAAACAAAAGTTATTTTAGTACATGAGGTCATGCTAAAATATGTGCATAATACACAAGTATAAAAGCTAATGCTATAGGATCGCATAAAAATATATATATAAAAGATTAAACATTAAATCTCATAGACTAGGCATACTACACATTAAACAAATGCAGCTGCACTGGAGTAGGTCCCCACTGGTTGCCTCTGATAGTTGAAATCTAATTTTCATTTTATTTGTTTTTAATGTATTGTATCTGCTCTGGGCGCCTCTTCCCCCTTTACCTTGTTTTTTCTTGAATTCATATACACAGTTCAATAGGTAGAAAATAAAAATACAACAAAGAAGTATGGAATTATTAAACTTCTCAACAGAAAAATGAAAAAAAAAAGAGATAAGGATTTTGAATTAACGAGTTGTTCATTTATATGTTCATTTAATTTTTTTCTCCACTTCAAGCTTAGAAGCTGTACAGCTGGGAGGAGACATTTGATAAGTGCATGATATATCTTCATGCCCTTCCTGTGACTGGTCCTCTTCTCATCCATTCCAACTGCTGATATCCCTTTCTTTTGTTCTGCCTGAGCAAGACAATTGGCCTCAATTCACTAAGCTTAACTCCTGTCTTTAATAACTCTTCAGAGCTGTTTTACAGTTATCACAATTATATCACCATGGTGATAACTGTAAAACAGCTCAGAAGAGTTATTAAAGACAGGAGTTAAGCTTAGTGAATTGAGGCCAATTTTTAAGTGTAGTTTGGTCACCAAGAAATCAGAAGGAAAAAAAACTGAGCAAAGGGCCAATTTCCAAAGTAACTTTTTATTAAGCAGACATTGCCTGATTTCAGCACTTCTTTGGGAAACAGGCCCTACATCTGTTTGCATTCTTCACATTGTGCTGTGCGAATGACCTGGATATTGTTCCACATAAAAGAATTCTTTGCTCGAGCATAAAAAAACACATTGTTCTTCCATGTCACAAAATATTTTTGCTATTCTAAAGAACTATTAAGTTGCAGGTCAGAATGTAGTAGATTTATACAAATTAAAAAAGAAGAGGTTAAAAGGGGAACACTGAGAAATGATATGTGTTCAAGAAGGGCTTGCTTGTTACACTTGTATGCGATGATAGATCTGTGTGAAATGTAATCCTGATTAAAAATACATGTGTAGAGCCCTATATATAATAAACTGCTTTCATATGAATCCTGGGGATTCTTCCTAAGAGCGAATAGGGTTCATATAGCACTCAACTTGAATACAGTATACAAGTGAAGTTTGTCTCAAAGCGGTATGAAACTCAGCATTTCCTCATTGCTCTAAAAGATTATTTACAGCATAAAATCTACTACCACAAAAACAAAATTGTAGCAGAACAGCATCCAAACAGTTAAACACAGCACTTTGTTCTTCAATGGAAAGTTTATTGCTTCAGTATGCAGTTTCTGGCCACATCCCAAGAGGGGAAAACATTATCTTTTGTTTACATTCCTTTGTCAGATTTAGTAAACATTAGAAAGGTACTGAAACTGAGCTCTCTCTGCTTCTAATATGTGTGCAGCAGAGACATTATCTATACATAGATTTTAATATATAAATACAGCAGCTATGCAATAAAATGCAATGGCAGCTTTCAGAGCAGATAAACTGTACATTGTGATTAATGGACAGACAATATTACTTGTGCACAAAAGCAAATATGATAACTGTATGGGTAAGAACAAGTAGGAAACACACATTTTTGTTGAATGTAATGTCAGAATTTTATCCCACTTTAACTACTTGAAGACCACCCCACGCCAATAGGCGTGGCTGCGGTGGCAGCCCCAGGACCGCCTAACGCCAATTAGCGTCAAGTCCTCGGGCTGCAATTTGCAGGAGATCGCACGCAGGCTACGCGTGCATCTCCTACTCGGGGGATGGAGCTCCGCCCCGTCTTTAGTCTCAGCAATTGCCACTCGGGAGACTGTTAGATGGCGAAATAGAGTAGTACAGCGCTGCAATCAGCAGCAGCGCTGTACTGGGGACAGCCGTGTGACACGGCTGTCCCCCTGGGACATTAGAGAGCAATCGGCTCTCATAGGCAGAAGCCTATGACAGACGATCTCCTGATTGGCCGGCTGGGGGAGGGAGGGGTTTATCAAAATAGTAATAATAAAATAAATAGTAAAAAAGACGTAAAAAAACGAACATAAATAATTATAAAAAAAAATAAATAAACACAGGAGGGCCGATCAGACCCCACCAACAGAGAGCTCTTTTGGCGGGGGTAAAAGGCGGGGAATCACTCGTGTGCTGTGTTGCACGGCCCTGCGGCTTGGCCTTAAAGCTGCAGTGGCCAATTACTCAAAAAACAGCCTGGTCTTTAGGGGGGTTTAGCACTGTGGTCCTCAAGTGGTTAAACATAAAATTACTACATCTATTGCTTCGCTGAGTACAGCTCTTCTAGCATTAAAATGAAGGTTGCATACTGTAAATTATACTTCTCTATTTGCAATAACAGTGAATTCTTGAAAAATTTGCTTTTGGAACCATGTCCTCCCTTCATCAGGTTGAGAAATGTGCTGATTCCTTGATAAAGTAGTCCTAAAACATTGGAATGTTTAACCACTCTCAATAAAATTTGATGGCATGGTTGCAGAACCCTTGCACTGCTTGGTTCACAACGCAATGGATGTAGACACTACCATTTATATCAAGCTTTTCTCCTGGTGGATTTAAAGCGCTTCAAAGCTGCAGGCACTCAGATCGTGCTCCATGCCATCCTTGCCCACAGGCTTGAGATGGCATTTTAACCTTGGTCAAAGGCTCAAACCCTACATCAAAGGCAACAGCCTTAAAGGATACCAGAGCCGAATCAACATGGAGAAATGGGGGAAGCAGGCATATACTGACAGCTGTCCTAATGTCCACTGCTCCCACCGGAAAACGGGTGAGTGCTGAGTGGTGGGCTTCAGGACAACTGGCAGTATATGCCTGCTCCCCCTATTTCTCCATGTTGATTTGGCTCTGTTATGATTTAACCAGTACACTATCCAGCTGTAGAAATATCACAATCCCTGAAAAATGTGTTGTCTACCTGTCTGTAAGTCAAAGGATCTGTGCCATAGCAGGTTATGTAAAGGACATTAATGTTGTCAACTGCAAAGTTACAATAAGCTGAACTAGCTCTCAATGCCATTAGCAAAAATATCTACAACACAACAAGAAGCTGTAGGAGTCAGGCAACATGTCCCTCCTGTTTAGCAAAAATTATACATAAGTTTAGCATTGAATATGTAGGTATATTAAAGGAAACTACTGGTGCACAGTTGGAGGCATGTAAAAAGTTCACCATTGCACTTACTATAGGAGAGAGAGAGAGAGAGAGAGAGAGAGAGAGAGAGAGAGAGAGAAAGAGAGAGAGAGAAAGAGAGAGAGAGAGAGAGAGAGAGAGAGAGAGAGAGAGAGAGAAAATATTTTCCAAGATGGTACAGCAATTTAACTATACAGTTCAAGGAGAGTAGACAGTCGTCCTGCTAAAAGTGCAAACATTTGAGTGGGTGTGTTTCCAAAAATGGTTATAGAAGCACAAGAATTATTTCCTGTCCTTTTCAGATTGCTTGAAAATTAGTTGTAGATTGATACATAAGCTATATGCTGTCCAAAGTGAGTGGGGCAAGGATATTCTAAAGATCCAGGGCATGTGACCAGCCTTATCATGAGATATAAATTTGCTTAAAGCTGATCTGAACTCAAAACGTCCTCTCTGCTCTAAAAGATACAGCATAATAACCTTTAAGAAAAACATTTATTTTTTACAGCTGATACAATAAATAAATAAATCATAAATTATACATCTGCAGTGTGCCTACTTCCCGCTTTTATGGAAGCAGATATAGAGTTAACATACTGTATTTACAAATTAGCTGCTCTGCCATGGCAGAAGAGATTCCTGAGCTGACACAGCTGAGGAGATCAAATTACAGTGATGATTAGTCACAGATGAGGGGGAATTAGACTGATTAACTTAGTATTTTGGTGCAGAAAGAGCCTAAGCGCTTTGAGTGCTATGGGAAAAGGCGCTATAGAAATGTTATTGTATTGTATATTTATATATATTACTTCCCAGGAATCCCTGATGTTGCATTGGCAGTCTTGTCGTGTTCTGCCAACAGCTTAGTACTCAGCTCCTAAATCTTTTTTTGTCTTTCCCTGCCTTGTCTTATTTGAGCCTGGCTACATGCATCTCGGTCCATGCATTCTGAATGCTGTGTCCTGCATAGCCTTGTCTTGCCTGGAACCTGCATCCTGTTGTATGTATTCTGAGTCCTGCAAATGTTCTGAATCCTGGACTAATCTTGTCTGTCCTGTCTTGCAAAACCTGTTGCATGAATTCTGAGTTATGCAAATCCTTAATGCTGAATATCCTGTGTTTTGAATCCTGTTCCTCAATATTTAGTCTGCAATCATTGAACTGTAACAACTTAAAGGGATACTGTAGGGGTGTCGGGGGAAAATGAGTTGAACTTACCTGGGGCTTCTAATGGTCCCCCGCAGGCATCCTGTGCCCGCGCAGCCACTCACTGATGCTCCGGCCCCACCTCTGGTTCACTTTTGGAATTTCAGACTTTAAAGTCTGAAAACCACTGCGCTTGCTTTGTTGTGTCCTCGCTCCCCCTTATGTTACCAGGAACATACGGCACAGGCACAGACCATACTGGGCCTGTGCAGTACCCTCCTGGTGACATCAGCGGCAGTGAGGACACGGCAACGCAGGCACAGTGGTTTTCAGACTTTAAAGTCTTTGATTCCAGAAGTGAACCAGAGGCGGGCCGGAGCATTGGGGAGTGGCTGCGTGGGCACAGGATGTCTGTGGGGGACCATTAGAAGCCCCGGGTAACTTTAACTCTTTTTCCCCCGACCCCCCTACAGTATCCCTTTAAAGATTTCTTGTATGCTCCACCCACAGCATTATATAGCTGGCTGACCCAACTTGGGTCAGATCAAATTACCTCCTTGTTTTTCTAGACATGGGACAGCCAAGGGAGCAATAATAATAAGCCATGTGGTTAAAGGGACCCAGAGCAGTGCAGAAACTATGTAAAGATGCATACCATTTTAAAGCTCTCTTTCTCCTCTTTCCAATGATATATAAACCGCCGCCATAAGCCTTTTAGTTTTTGCTATTTTCGCGATCAAAATTGCCGCAGTTGCGATTTTGATCACGAAAATAGAGAAAACTAAAAGGCATAGGGAGATGACTTGAGTGTCGCCAGAAAGAGGAGAAAGAGAGCTTTAAAATGTTATCCATCTTTCCATAGTTACATTGTATTACACAGGGTGACTTTTTGCTGAAAAAGTCGCCCTGTGTAATACAATGTAACTATGGAAAGATGGATATCATTTTAAAGCTCTCTTTCTCCTCTTTCTGACGACACCTAAATCGTTGCCCTACGCCTTTTAGTTTTCTCTATTTTCGCGGCCACAGCAATTTCAATAGCAAAAATAGCGAAAACTGAAATGCGTAGGGTGGCGGTTTATATATCATTGGAAAGAGGAGAAAGAGAGCTTTAAAATGATATGCATCTTTCCATAGTTTCTGCACTGCTCGGAGTCCCTTTAAACGCACAGACACTCTGATGCAGATAACGTTATTGTGCTTCTAAAAAGCTTTTTCAGCATTGCATGTTTGGTAAAGTAATGACTCCAAACAAGGAGAGGAGAGGTAAAAGATCTAGCATGCACTCATACCCTTAACTTATTTTTATTTTAGGAGGAGAAAGAGGTGCATAACCGGGGTAAAAAAAAAAAATCTGGAAAACTATGGGTTGGAAGACGAACAAGTAGAGGAAGAGATGGAAGAAGACTGGAATTTGGCAAGTACAGGGACCAATCACATTACCCTTCAGTTCCTAGTTGTAAAACATCATTCAACCACCCCCAGCTGTCACTACATTTATGCAGAAACAGCCAGTGGAGCTCCTTTTGGTGTGCTCAAGATTGCAGTTGTTCTTTACAATAATTTCTGACAGAAGAATGGTCAACTGCAAACATTTAAACCGAGGCAAAAACATAAACAAACCAGACAAAACCTGTATGAACAATCAGGTAAAAATCCACCACCCATTTCTGTGGAAGGACCTCTTCCGTTAGATTGAGTAAAGGGATCAGCTGCTTGTGCAAGTGTCTTCTTGCCATGTTGCAACTGCTTCTTTCTCCTAGAAGAGGGGATACATGTGGAATGGGAGGGGCGCTGCTGCACAAGAAGAGCTACAACATAATTGGCCTAGGGGCTCTAAAAAGTATAAATCTGGCCTTGACCACTTTATACACAGAGACAACTGTAATCAGACAATAGTAGAGTAAGGGTCTGGGGTTGAGATGGAACCGGCCTGAGAACACTGCTGGCCAATTAAGAAAAATTGCTTGTTCATGATTCTGATCAGTTTTCTACTACTAGTTCTAGGTTGGGTGCGTTACATTTTCCATGCTTTCATTTTATAATGTGCAGTACAAGAGAGCGCAGATGAAATAAAACACTTGAAAAAGTTGAATGTATTAACTGCTCTTGGGGACAACCCTATATGAACGGACACTCCATTGCCTGCTGCCATTTTAAGCTTAATAAGATATATATATATATATATATATATATATATATATATATATATATATATATATATATATATATATATATAGTGACAAAGTGAGTGGGGAGACACCACTTACTTTTTCCTGTGTTATAGATGGGAGGTATATTGCTCCCAGGTTCCAGTACTTTCTCTGGTAAGCAGCTCCAGAGGCTGTAGTTGGACTTCGCTGATGCAGGTTAGCATTAGCCAAGTCCTGGTCTGGGTCTGGAGCTGGCCAGGAGTAGTGCAGGGTGGGTGCTCCTGGCTGTCGAATCCTCGCTGGAGTTGTTCATCAGGTTTTCTGATGTGCACCTGCTGATTAATCAGGTGCTAATGCTTAAATAGGTAGCAGGCTAGTGTGCAGATGGAGAGAGTGAGGAGACAGACTGACAGAGTGTCAGGAATAGAAGTCTGCTGTCTAGAGCTAGGAACGCTAGCAGTGCTTGGAGGACTTTTCTGTGCACTGTGTGTTATATATATATAAATATATATATATATATATATATATATATATATATATATATATATATATATATATATATATATATATATATCACATAAGCAAAGTTTATAGTTCAAGTGGTTGTTGAGAACAGCTATTGACATAATGACTATCAAGAATGGGCAGATACGACACATGCTTTATGTTTCTTCAGGTAGAATGCACTTTTGGTATGGAGCCAATATTCTCTGAAGGTATATGACTGTTTTAGCAGTGATATTTTGGAATGCCACAGTGGATTATCTATAAATAATTGAAAGTAGACTTGCATTTGATGACTTCCTATCAACCTGTCTTTTCGTCACGAAAAACTGTAACAAATCCAGCAGATGTTTTGCTCCCATAAAGGATACTAAGATTATTCTTGATGGGTATTATTAATCTATCAATCTCAGCACTATATATGCAGATCTCCACTGCCATATCATGTCACAGATCCAGTTATTATAGATGTCAGGGCAGTTAGTGAGAGCATTGACTGTTACACATCCTCTAGCTTCAGTATTTCTATGTATTAGCTATTTTTAGAACGTATTGCAATTAATGCTAAAGATATGTGTTAGATGAAATCTAAGCGATGCCAGATGACATCAAGAGAAGAAGAGGAACCATATTTGATATATGGAGCCCCCACTACCATGCTTTGCAAATGTGCTCAAGATAAGCAGCTTAAAATTAAACTTTTTATATTAGACATATAATAGTTTACCACAAAGTATAGTGTATCCTTTATTTGAAAATAATCAAATTAGTTTTGTGAATGTTATTTAGTAAATTAGTGCAGGTGTCTGTTTAGCACAACGCTGATGCCTGCAGAAGTCAAGAGGATACACTAGTCACCATGTATGGTCCTCATTTTTACATCTGTTTTAATACATGATGAGATTATGACTCTCATTGTAACGGTTGCGAAATCGTCTCCGCGGTCAGCGCACCAGACGTGCGCTGACGCGGCGGATTTCCTCCACAAGCGTATAATTGAGGACACCCAGGCTAGGTGCTATGCACCTGCAGAGGGAAATTCCTGTCGTCAGGTGGAGCTGTGGAGTGCAGAGGAACAGCTCCTCTGCCCTACCACACACGCCAGACAGGAATTGTACGAAGGGAAGAAACGCAATCGCAAGAGAAGCAATTGAGAGTGAGCACAGAGACAGATTGTGTGTGTGTGCATAAAATTAGTCGCCAACCCGCGACTGTGCACACACCACAGCAGATAAGAAGCAGGAATGCGATCGCGAGAGGTGCGATCGCCAGACGTGACACAAGGTTACAGCAAGGTGGAGCACGAGAGTAGCAAAGGCACAGCAAATAATACAATGAGGAGATACGGAAAACAACAATGCTAGCTAACCGCGAACACCGCACTCATTCGCAACAGTGCACGCGGTTATGCGTGGTCTCCCCGTGATAAGCACAATAGAGACAAGCACGCCTAACTAACCATCGACAGACAAACATGAAACAGAGGTCGCGAACGCTTGCTTAACGGTTACCTCACCGAGCCTCCAGCAAGCGGTCGTAGCAGACAAGACAGACACACGAAAACAGGGACAAGCGAGAGATAGGATCCACAGCACTAGCGAGAAGCGAGTGCGATCCAGGTACAGAGTAGCAGAACAGAAGGATCCACAGCACTAGCAAGAAGTGGCTAGCGCGATCCCAGAAGACAGAACAGAAGGATCCCCAGCGCTAGCGAAAAGTGGTTAGCGCGATCCCAGGAGACAGAACAGAAGGATCCCCAGCGCTAGCGAAAAGTGGCTATCGCGATCCCAGGAGACAGAACAGAAGAGATAGCTGGTAGCAACCGCTGCACCAGCTATACTCCAAGAACAGAGATCAGAACCATTTCCTGTCGACCACCGCTGGGACAGGAAAACAGCAACAGAACAAACAAACAGATAAACAATCCTCACTGCACTAGGGAAATCTGCCTAGCACAGCTTCCAGGAATTACTCTAAGATAACTTCAACAAGAAGTAGCATGGCTGACACTCTCTAGGAGTGTGTACTACAAACCCTGAAGGAATGACCAGCAAAGGACTGTGGGTAATCCCAACCTTTATACTGCCAGTCATCACAGGAGGCAGGTAGGGGATTTGCATAACGAATGTATGCAAATTCCTCAGCAGCAAACTGCAATACAGACAAAAAGTCTCTCTTAAAGAGACCTGCAGAATGCAGACCTGAACAGTGGTCAAAAAGCTGCCTGTTTACACAGGCAGCTGAACATATTTCTCACAGTACCCCCCCTTCTAGGGTCGAATTCCAGACGACCCTCAAAAGTGATATCTTCAAACAACTCTAACAGAAGACTCATGAAGGTCGGGACAGCCCGACAAGGTCCAATTCCAGAGTCAGTCCACCCGAAACCGACCTCATCGGAAACAGAAGCCACCGAAACATGCGCATCAGCACTACAAGTCTCAGCATAACACCCATCAGGACTGTGGATTCCAGAGAAGAAGCCATCGACACCCTCCAGACAATACCCACCACCTTCCAAGGAGCGTCCGAAAATACCAAATCTGCCACAAAACCTGTTCAAAGTGTCTCTTTCAAAACAAAAGCCGCTGTTGATCGTATTCAGGGTACCAAGCAAAACTTCTCTCGGAATCTCCCAGAACGCCTTGAAGCTCCGCAGAGATTCCAAGAAGCCAGAACGCTCACCAGGCTCACATGGAGAGCTACCAAGCACCCCCATGGAACCTATGACAGTTCCAGATTCAGAATTAGCAGGACACCCATCAAGATCAGGACTTTCAGGGACCACTTCTGGGCATGCAAGCAGGCAGGTTAAATCAGAACATGTCTCCACCGAGGAAGCATCTGAGTACGCTGGTAACCGAGGCACACTTGGGCTTTCTGGGTCACAGAGCACACTGGGGTACACCAGCACAGGAGAAACCTCAGGACATGTTGGGGAACTGTCCGGCACGACAAGACCAAAACCAGTACCGGGCAGAGAATCATCATGAGTGGAGGTCACAGGCACTGGACTTTCAAAAGAAGACTCGGATACAAATTCAGAAATTTCTGTGACAATAATATCATCATTGACTACATATGAGTGAAGCTCCATCAGAGCTGAAAAGGTAGCCAGCAAGGCAGCAATGCCTACGGAAGAGGGTAACACCTCAGAAGGACTTGGGGGGCAGGAGACATCTCCTACAAGTTCTGCACCCTTTGGGAGGAACTCGGAGACCTCCAGAACATCAAACAAGACCTCAGGAAAATCATTTTTCAAGTTTTCTAGGAAGGATTCTGAACTATCCATGTTACAGGGCAAAACTGGAACTTTATCTTGTGGACAGGGCAGATGTCCCAAGGAAGGTTCCACCATAAACTGAGATTGAATTTCATAATCATGAGGGGAATGTACAGGCATATTCACTGGACCACACACTGACTCCCTAACTTTAATCTCACTGCACCCAGAATTCTGCGTAGCAGTCAAACTAGCTTGCAATTCCAAAACTGCAGAAAAACAGGTGAAAATAGCAGCAATACCTAAACGAGCCTCTATGGACACTGCAGGAGATATTGTACAAGGCAATATTGACTCATCCAGAGTACTGGGTGGAGAGTCAATACTTTCTTCAGAATCAGACTCGCAAATGTCAATGCGAGTGGACATAATGGGCTTGATTCACAAAGCGGTGCTAACTGTTAGCACGCCTGTGAAAACCCCCTTAGCACGTCTAAACTTTACGCGCGCAAAACTTTATGCGCGTAAAACTTTACGCGCGTACTGCACAGAGCGCAGGGCGCTCCGCGCGAAGTGCCCATTAAAGCCTATGGGACTTAGCGCGCATAAAACTTTGCGCGCGTAAAACTTTGCGCGCGCAAAGTTACCGCGCGATCTAATTGAGAAATCCGGTGCTAACCTACTTAGCACCCTGGTTAGCGTGTCTAAAGACTTTAGACGTGCTAAGTAGGTTAGCACCGCTTTGTGAATCAAGCCCCATGTCTTTATTCATGATACAGGGCAGGCTCAGAGACATCTTCTCTGGACAGAGCAAAGGTGCGTCAGTATCAGGTTCGCAAACCCAAGGCGCTGTCTCACTCTTGGACTCGGCTAACGATGTCGAATCCGAGGAGTCAGAACGCAAAATTTGCGAATCCAAGATCGCAGTCGATTGCGAAAGTGGACATTTCGCAGACAGGGATTCAGAGATCTCCAGGCTGGATTGCTGGATCTCAGAAACGCCAGCTGACAATGTGCTTTTACAAACATCAACTGAATGAAGTACACATTCAGAATCATTTTCCACATACAAATCAGCGGACTCACAAAGTCAAATTCACACCCCTTTCTTTTTCTTAAGGCAGAAGCAGAACTTATACATGCTCTCAAGACAGACTCACTTCTGGCAATGTAGTACTCACAAAACGACTTTGAATCGTTCTCCAATTCGTACACCAGAGATTTGAGCTGCTTTTTCTGGAACGGGGGCTCCCATTCACACCTGACTAGATCTGAGCATATATACTGAACAATATTAGAAAAAGGAGTTGTGACAACAACATGAGAAACTTTATTAATCACATTACCCTTACTCTTGAAACTGCATAGTTTGGGAATTTTCCCCATAGCAAGATCATAGATGGAGGATCTTAAAGTAGTACTGGGAGAAGAAGATCTGTTTTTACAAGACAAGGGATCCCACATATCATTGACAAAACTGACACACCCACGCCGATCACAATCGGCAGGAACATCTGAGAAACAGGCATCAGATCGCACAGATTCAACCTCCAAACAAACAGAAGAAACTTCATCAGAATTCACACAGGTGTCCACAAACGAGGCACACTCATTCATCTCAGGTCGCACAGTGCTTAAACTCACTTGCTTTACCCCCGGAAGACAGGAAGGATCATGTGATAATGGTGTCTCTTTATTGAAAGTAATTGGTTGGTGTGTGTGCAATACGTCCAAAATGGTTTCCCACACGTAAATCACCAGATCCACAATACATTCGTCACATTCACCAGAATCAATCAAAAGGTACATAGAGTCGAGACAATCATTCAGGATATCCTCGCTTTTTGCGATATAAAAATCGCAAAAGGACTTCCAATCCAAATCAAATTCCTCCACCAAGGCCCCAATTTCCCATGAGGGAAATGGCAGTTCAAATAACCCGGTATCGAGATAATCCCCATATGGGTGGGGATCAGAGACGAGCACCGATTTTTTAACTGATTTTTTATAGTGTGCGATCCTACCTATAATAGGATCCACATACGCTTTTGTCTCAGGCAATGACATCTGAAGCAAATCAAAGGTTCCCTCTGCCCTGGGAATTTTGGTTGGGCTGGTCATTCTGTAACGGTTGCGGAATCGTCTCCGTGGTCAGCGCACCAGACGTGCGCTGACGCGGCGGATTTCCTCCACAAGCGTATAATTGAGGACACCCAGGCTAGGTGCTATGCACCTGCAGAGGAAAATTCCTGTCGGCAGGTGGAGCTGTGGAGTGCAGAGGAACAGCTCCTCTGCCCTACCACACACGCCAGACAGGAATTGTACGAAGGGAAGAAACGCAATCGCAAGAGAAGCGATTGAGAGTGAGCACAGAGACAGATTGTGTGTGTGTGCATAAAATTAGTCGCCAACCCGCGACTGTGCACACACCACAGCAGATAAGAAGCAGGAATGCGATCCCGAGAGGTGCGATCGCCAGACATGACACAAGGTTACAGCAAGGCGGAGCACGAGAGTAGCAAAGGTACAGCAAATAATACAATGAGGAGATACGGAAAACAACAACGCTAGTTAACCGCGAACACCGCACTCATTCGCAACAGTGCACGCGGTTATGCGCGGTCTCCACGTGATAAGCACAATAGAGACAAGCACGCCTAACTAACCATCGACAGACAAACATGAAACAGAGGACACGAACGCTTGCTTAACGGTTACCTCACCGAGCCCCCAGCAAGCGGTCGTAGCAGACAAGACAGACACACGAAAACAGGGACAAGCGAGAGATAGGATCCACAGCACTAGCGAGAAGCGAGTGCGATCCAGGTACAGAGTAGCAGTACAGAAGGATCCACAGCACTAGCGAGAAGTGGTTAGCGCGATCCCAGGAGATTGAACAGAAGGATCCCCAGCGCTAGCAAAAAGTGGCTAGCGCGATCCCAGGAGACAGAACAGAAGAGATAGCTGGTAGCAACCGCTGCACCAGCTATACTCCAAGAACAGAGATCAGAACCATTTCCTGTCGACCACCGCTGGGACAGGACAACAGCAACAGAACAAACAAACAGATAAACAATCCTCACTGCACTAGGGAAATCTGCCTAGCACAGCTTCCAGGAATTACTCTAAGATAACTTCAACAAGAAGTAGCATGGCTGACACTCTCTAGGAGTGTGTACTACAAACCCTGAAGGAATGACCAGCAAAGGACTGTGGGTAATCCCAACTAGGGGTGCTCAGCAGAGCTCGAATATTCGAGTAGCTCGAATATTCGAGCTCTTTTCCAGCTATTCGAGCTCGGTATTCGAGCTCCGAATAGCTGTAGCTATTCGAATGGGCTATTCGAGTACACTCGAATAGCCCATTCACTATTCGAGCTATTCGAGCAAAACGGCGCTATTCGAGCTCGGTACCGAGCTCGAATAGCGTCATAGCCCAGATTGATGTCCTTAGAGCCAATCAGAGGGCTCCCAGGCCCTCTGACGGCAGCCAATCACAGAGGGGGACCCTGGCCAGCCCCTACCCTATAAATAGCGGCCGCCATGTTAGGTTTCTCCGTGCTTGCCTGAGACTTGTACAGAGAGAGAGTTGCTCCTTTGTGCTTTGGCTTAGCAAGAGCTCTATTGTGGTCATTTACCTAGCGTTTTTGCTCACATACACCTCTTATACACACCTATATTGTTGTTAGTTAGTTAGACATTGTATTTTAGTTAGTAGCTTTTGTGTTACATAGAGACAGGCCAGCTGCTGCAGGCTTACAGCTTTAGGCCTCAGGGCCTTGCCTGTGTGGGCAGCTGTCCTCCTGTCCTCTGTTTATTTCTCTCTATTCTATACCAGTATTTCTGCTGTCCTTTACTACTGATTGTATTAGTATTGTAGTTATATACTGTAACTGTACTAGGACACTCACTGTCACTGTTCATAGGCTACTAGCTGCTCCTGCGTGTGTGCACTCACTTTCTGTGTACACACTACACACACTCTATTTCCTTCTGATAACTGATTGATTATTGTAATTGATTATTGTAATTAGTTAGTTGTACTTACTGTTACTACTTACTGTACTAGGAGTCTAGGACACTCAGTCACTGTTCATAGGCTACTAGCTCCTGCGTGTGTGCACTCACTGTCTGTGTACACACTACACACACTCTATTTCCTTCTGATAACTGATTGATTATTGTAATTAGTTAGTTGTACTTACTGTTACTACTTACTGTACTAGGAGTCTAGGACACTCAGTCACTGTTCATAGGCTACTAGCTCCTGCGTGTGTGCACTCACTGTCTGTGTACACACACTACACACACTCTATTTCCTTCTGATAACTGATTGATTATTGTAATTAGTTAGTTGTTTGTACTTACTGTTACTACTTACTCTTACTGTACTAGGAGTCTAGGACACTCAGTCACTGTTCATAGGCTACTAGCTCCTGCGTGTGTGCACTCACTGTCTGTGTACACACACTACACACACTCTATTTCCTTCTGATAACTGATTGATTATTGTAATTAGTTAGTTGTTTGTACTTACTGTTACTACTTACTCTTACTGTACTAGGAATCTAGGACACTCAGTCACTGTTCATAGGCTACTAGCTCCTGCGTGTGTGCACTCACTGTCTGTGTACACACACTACACACACTCTATTTCCTTCTGATAACTGATTGCTTATTGTAATTAGTTAGTTGTACTTACTGTTACTACTTACTCTTACTGTACTAGGAGTCTAGGACACTCAGTCACTGTTCATAGGCTACTAGCTCCTGCGTGTGTGCACTCACTGTCTGTGTACACACACTACACACACTCTATTTCCTTCTGATAACTGATTGCTTATTGTAATTAGTTAGTTGTACTTACTGTTACTACTTACTCTTACTGTACTAGGAGTCTAGGACACTCAGTCACTGTTCATAGGCTACTAGCTCCTGCGTGTGTGCACTCACTGTCTGTGTACACACACTACACACACTCTATTTCCTTCTGATAACTGATTGCTTATTGTAATTAGTTAGTTGTACTTACTGTTACTACTTACTATTACTGTACTAGGAGTCTAGGACACTCAGTCACTGTTCATAGGCTACTAGCTCCTGCGTGTGTGCACTCACTGTCTGTGTACACACACTACACACACTCTATTTCCTTCTGATAACTGATTGCTTATTGTAATTAGTTAGTTGTACTTACTGTTACTACTTACTCTTACTGTACTAGGAGTCTAGGACACTCAGTCACTGTTCATAGGCTACTAGCTCCTGCGTGTGTGCACTCACTGTCTGTGTACACACACTACACACACTCTATTTCCTTCTGATAACTGATTGCTTATTGTAATTAGTTAGTTGTACTTACTGTTACTACTTACTCTTACTGTACTAGGAGTCTAGGACACTCAGTCACTGTTCATAGGCTACTAGCTCCTGCGTGTGTGCACTCACTGTCTGTGTACACACACTACACACAGTCACACACTCTATTTCCTTCTGATAACTGATTGATTATTGTAATTAGTTAGTTGTACTTACTGTTACTACTTACTCTTACTGTACTAGGAGTCTAGGACACTCAGTCACTGTTCATAGGCTACTAGCTCCTGCGTGTGTGCACTCACTGTCTGTGTACACACACTACACACACTCTATTTCCTTCTGATTACTGATTGATTATTGTAATTAGTTAGTTGTACTTACTGACTGTTACTACTTACTTACTTACTGTACTAGGGACACTCACTCAGTCACTGTTCATAGGCTAGCTCCTGCGCGTGTTTGCGCGTGCGTGCACTCACTGTCTGTAGTGTACACACACTAAATTTACTTGTGATTACTACTGATTATTGTAACTGCTAGTTGTACTTCCTGACTGTTACTACTTACTTACTGTACTAGGGACACTCACTCAGTCACCTCACCCACCAACCCACTCCATTAAAGTACCCCACTTTTCACCTGCCCTTTTAAAAAACTTTTGTCTATACGCCCAAAACATCGAAGATGTCTGGAAGTGGCAGCCAGCGCGGTTTGGGCAAGGGGAAGGGCAGCAAGGGAATCAGGAGGAGAGGGAGCAGCATTGTGGCAGGCCGCGGCCGCGCCACCATGCACAGTTCCGCAGCAGCAGCAGCAGCGTCAGTGGCTAACATTCCTCCCATAGCCACTGGCCGTGGACACCTTGGGCGCCGCCCAGCAGGAGCATCTGCAACTCACGCTGCAGAGACACAGCAGCAGCAGCGTGTAGCACCTGCTCCGATTTTCCTCCAGCCGGGTCGGAAACGTCCCATTGAGGAAAAGCATGCAGACACTGTGGTGCAACTCATGACGGAGGATGAGCAGCCCGCCATCAGCTCTGCATCCGAGGCCTCCACCCTCACCACCACCACCCCTGTTCGCAGCAGCCGCCCAGCAGGGTCTGGGGAGGAGGCCAGTTCACCGTCACTCGCCGACCTGTCATTCAGCAGTCTTTTGACCCCAGGCATCATGAGTAAATTGTCTGCTGTTGTTGGCGATCTTGAGGAGGAGATGCTGATGGGCACTTTGGGGGATGAGGGATTGGACAGCAAGACTGTGGCGACAGTCAAGCAGCCCATCCATGCATCAGGAGAGGAGTTTGGGGGGTCATCATCCCAGCAGGACATGTTTCAGGAGGGGGAGGATGATGATGACCCGGTGACAGACAGAGACTGGGTGCCACCACCTCCAGGGGATGTCGTCCTCAGCAGCTCTGAGGAGGAGGAGGAGGATGCGCTTGTGGGCCTTGCAAGGAGGCGCATCATTGCAAGCATTGGCAGCAGTAGGCAGGTCCCACAGCCTGCTGGTGTCTCAGGCTCAGCAGCAGCAGCAGCAGCATCTGCCAGTACCACCACCAGCCGCACCCAAGCCCCCCCCCAACCACCACAGGGAGACAGGCAGCAGCGCTTCCATGCCGTAGGGGGATGTTTCTGTCACCAATCTGGCGATATTTCACCATGCCCACTGTGTACAGCAAGTACGCCACTTGCAACCACTGTCAGCGGAAGTTGAGCAGAGGTGCAGACCCCTTAAAGTTCAGCACCAGCTCGCTCATCAACCACCTTGCTGCGAAACATTTCCACCAGCATGAGGAGTTCCAGAGGCTGAAGGCATCTGGTGCTGGCAGTGGCACCACACCCATCACTGCACAGCCTTCAGCAGCAGCAGCAGCAGCAGCAACAGCAGCCACCCGCCCTCCTGCTCCTCCAGCAGCACCAGCAGGAGTGCGGAAACGCACTGCTCCTCCCCCCTCTGCAACTCCTGCCGCCGACACTGAGGCCTGTTCTGGCAGCCAGTCCTCAGTGGCCTCCTCCGCTGTGTCTGCTGATTCCCGTGCCAGCAAAAGACCACGCCAGAGCCTTTTGAGCGAGTCCTTCCAGGGGGTGGTTAGGGCTCTGCCTCCCAGCAGCCATCGCGTGCGGCAGCTGAACGGCTTGCTGGCACGGGCCATGTGCTCCCAACTCCTGCCATACACGCTCGTGCAGGAGGGGAGCGACATTCGTGCGCTGCTTGCTTGCGCAGCCCCAGACTGGCAGCTCCCCAGCAGACACTTTTTCTCCCGCAAGGCCATTCCTGCACTGCACTGCTTTGTGATGGCCAATGTGGAGCGAGGGCTGGAGCACGCGGTTGGTGAAAGGGTCCACGTCACCATGGACTCCTGGAGCAGCCGCTTCGGGACAGGCCGCTACCTGTCCTTCACTGTCCACTGGGTCAGCTTGGTGGAAGGGGGTGAGGATGGGAGAGCAGCAGCGGGCACAGCAGCAGCAGCAACACAGTGGGTGGTGCCACCCCGCAGGGTCAGGGGAACTGCAGCAGGTTCCTCCGATCCTCTGCCATCCTCCGGCACACCTGGCCAAACCCCCCGCCTCAGCAGCAGCGTGAAGGCCCGCCACTGCCAAGCGCTGCTACACTTGGTCAGCCTTGGGAAGACCAAGCTGATGGCAACCCATGTGTTGGCCAAACTCCAGGAGCAGGAGAGGATTTGGCTGACCCCCAGAGGCCTCAGAGTCGGAGAGGTGGTGGCCGACAATGGGGCCAATCTGGTTGCCGCAATAGACAGGGGAAACCTGACCCACATCCCCTGTCTTGCCCACGTGCTGAACCTGGTGGTGCAGAAGTTCTTGCGCACCTACCAGGGGATGGGCGAACTGCTGGAAACGGCAAGGAACGTTGTGCGTCACTTCCGGCGCTCGGCTGCAGCCTGTGCGAGCCTGGAAGATGTGCAAAAGGAGCTGGATCTGCCACGCCATCGGCTGATCCTTGACGTTCCGACTCGCTGGAACTCCACCCTGGCGATGTTGGAGCGTCTGGTTGAACAGAAGCGCGCTGTCAAACAGTACCTTGCCCTGGCCACTGTTTCCGCCGCTCAGAGAAGGGACAAGACCAGCAACATCCCGTCCATCGTCCCCGATGATGACTGGAGGCACATGCAGCAGGTGTGCTTAGTGCTGGCTCCCTTTCTGCAGGCCACTAACATGGTGAGCAGGGACCATGCTATGGTCTGCGAGTGGGTGCCCCTGGTTTGTCTGCTGAACAGGGCCCTCGATGCTTTGCTGGAACAGGGAGCGGCAGCCTTGGACCAGCAGGAGCGGCAAGCAGCTGCACAGTCCACCTCTGAGGGGGAGGAGGAGGAGGACTTGGTGGAGGTCCCTGACCTTGCTGCTGATGAGGGGGAGCAGCACAGTGCAGCTGAGTTGGTGCGGGGCTGGAGAGAGGATGAGGCTGACGAGGCAGAGGAGGAGGATGAGGACAGCAGCACTGCCGTCGATGTGCCAGTAGACGTGGCCCGCCTCTTCCCAATGGCAGCGCACATGCTGACGTGCCTGCGCAGAGACCCCAGGGTGATCCAGATGAAGCAGAGGGAGGACATCTGGATCAGCATGATGTTGGACCCACGCCTCAAGGGGAAGTTGAGCCAGTTCCTGCCGCCTGCAGGAGGAGACCCAGCGCAACAAATAAGGAGCTTGCAGCAGGCCCTTGTTGAGCGCTTGGAGATAGCCTTCCACCAGCCTTCCACCCCCACTGTCCAGCAGCCAGCACAGAGGCAGCAGCAGGTGCCTGCATCCAGCAGCAAGCGCCCCACAGACTTGCTGTCTCTCAGCCACGAGCTCTACAGGACTGTAGAGGCTCCGGCAGTAGTGACTAGAGAGGAGGTGCATGCAGCAGCATCCTCCACCGGTCACAGCCAGCGCCTGACCCGCATGGTGGCTGACTACATGGGGTCCTACAGCGGGCTTGACAGCGATGCCCCTGTTGATCCCATGGAGTATTGGGTCAAGCGCCTGGAGATCTGGAGCGAGCTGGCGCAGTACGCCCTGGAAGTGCTGTCCTGCCCCCTTCCAGCGTGCTGTCCGAACGCTGCTTCAGTGCAGCTGGTGGTGTGGTCACCGAGAAACGCTCACGTCTGTCTCACAAGTCTGTGGACAGACTGACGTTTCTCAAGATGAACCAGGCGTGGGTGGAAGGCGAGTTCCTGGCCCCTGTTGTCGGCGAGAGGGGGACATGAACTGGCTAAGAACCATCGTTAATGTGCCTTACCACCCTTTACCACCTCCTGGCTCTTGCTCACTAAGCCAGCCTGGTTCACTTTGACTATTACGTCGCCTGCAGCCACACATTTTACACCTACAGTGGGCTGCTGTGTACTGCCCTTCTGCTGTCTGTCTGTGTTTCCCACTGCCAGGGTACACAGATTTACCTTCTGCTGCCACTCTGCCACCAGCTATTACGTCAAACAATAGCTATATATCTGTGTAATTTGTTTTACAAACAAAACCAAAAAACCATTAAAAAAAAAAAAAAAAGGTTTAATTTTTCTGAGGTGCCCGGGTTGAAAACTGTGTTGTCCCAGTTGTGTATTGGACACGATGTGGGCTGCACGACCGCTGTCTGGGACCTCCTGTTGTGTTCATTTACGGCCTGGTATCACCGCTAGGTACCAGGGCTATTATGTCACGCTGCCTGCCTGCTGCCACACTCACACTACTCCTCCATTCCTCCTGCTGCTGCTGTCTGTCTGTGTTTCCCACTGCCAGGGTACACAGAATTACCTTCTGCTGCCAGTCTGCCACCAGCTATTACGTCAAACAATAGCTGCACACATAATTACTCCTCCATTCCTCCTGCTGCTGCTGCTGCTGTCTGTCTGTGTTTCCCAACGCCAGGGTACACAGATTTACCTTCTGCTGCCACTCTGCCACCAGCTATTACGTCAAAAAATAGCTATATCTGTGTAATTGGTTGTAAAACCAAAACTACAAAACCATTACAAAAAAAAAGGTTTAATTTTTCTGAGGTGCCCGGGTTGAAAACTGTGTTGTCCCAGTTGTGTATTGGACACGATGTGGTCTGCACGACCGCTGTCTGGGACCTCCTGTTGTGTTCATTTACGGCCTGGTATCACCGCTAGGTACCAGGGCTATTATGTCACGCTGCCTGCCTGCTGCCACACTCACACTACTCCTCCATTCCTCCTGCTGCTGCTGTCTGTCTGTGTTTCCCACTGCCAGGGTACACAGAATTACCTTCTGCTGCCAGTCTGCCACCAGCTATTACGTCAAACAATAGCTGCACACATAATTACTCCTCCATTCCTCCTGCTGCTGCTGCTGCTGTCTGTCTGTGTTTCCCAACGCCAGGGTACACAGATTTACCTTCTGCTGCCACTCTGCCACCAGCTATTACGTCAAAAAATAGCTATATCTGTGTAATTGGTTGTAAAACCAAAACTACAAAACCATTACAAAAAAAAAGGTTTAATTTTTCTGAGGTGCCCGGGTTGAAAACTGTGTTGTCCCAGTTGTGTATTGGACACGATGTGGGCTGCACGACCGCTGTCTGGGACCTCCTGTTGTGTTCATTTACGGCCTGGTATCACCGCTAGGTACCAGGGCTATTATGTCACGCTGCCTGCCTGCTGCCACACTCACACTACTCCTCCATTCCTCCTGCTGCTGCTGTCTGTCTGTGTTTCCCACTGCCAGGGTACACAGAATTACCTTCTGCTGCCAGTCTGCCACCAGCTATTACGTCAAACAATAGCTGCACACATAATTACTCCTCCATTCCTCCTGCTGCTGCTGCTGTCTGTCTGTGTTTCCCAACGCCAGGGTACACAGATTTACCTTCTGCTGCCACTCTGCCACCAGCTATTACGTCAAAAAATAGCTATATCTGTGTAATTGGTTGTAAAACCAAAACTACAAAACCATAAAAAAAAAAAAGGTTTAATTTTTCTGAGGTGCCCGGGTTGAAAACTGTGTTGTCCCAGTTGTGTATTGGACACGATGTGGGCTGCACGACCGCTGTCTGGGACCTCCTGTTGTGTTCATTTACGGCCTGGTATCACCGCTAGGTACCAGGGCTATTATGTCACGCTGCCTGCCTGCTGCCACACTCACACTACTCCTCCATTCCTCCTGCTGCTGCTGTCTGTCTGTGTTTCCCACTGCCAGGGTACACAGAATTACCTTCTGCTGCCAGTCTGCCACCAGCTATTACGTCAAACAATAGCTGCACACATAATTACTCCTCCATTCCTCCTGCTGCTGCTGCTGTCTGTCTGTCTGTCTGTGTTTCCCAACGCCAGGGTACACAGATTTACCTTCTGCTGCCACTCTGCCACCAGCTATTACGTCAAACAATAGCTATATCTGTGTAATTGGTTGTAAAACCAAAACTACAAAACCATTACAAAAAAAAGGTTTAATTTTTCTGAGGTGCCCGGGTTGAAAACTGTGTTGTCCCAGTTGTGTATTGGACACGATGTGGGCTGCACGACCGCTGTCTGGGACCTCCTGTTGTGTTCATTTACGGCCTGGTATCACCGCTAGGTACCAGGGCTATTATGTCACGCTGCCTACCTGCTGCCACACTCACACTACTCCTCCATTCCTCCTGCTGATGCTGCTGTCTGTCTGTGTTTCCCACTGCCAGGGTACACAGAATTAGCTTCTGCTGCCACTCTGCCACCAGCTATTACGTCAAACAATAGCTGCTCACATTACTCCTCCATTCCTCCTGCTGCTGCTGCTGTCTGTCTGTGTTTCCCACTGCCAGGGTACACAGATTTACCTTCTGCTGCCACTCTGCCACCAGCTATTACGTCAAACAATAGCTGCACACATAATTACTCCTCCATTCCTCCTGCTGCTGCTGCTGTCTATCTGTGTTTCCCACTGCCAGGGTACACAGATTTACCTTCTGCTGCCACTCTGCCACCAGCTATTACGTCAAAAAATAGCTATATCTGTGTAATTTGTTGTAAAAACAAAACAAAAAAAAACAAAAAAAAAAGGTTTAATTTTTCTGAGGTGCCCGGGTTGAAAACTGTGTTGTCCCAGTTGTGTATTGGACACAATGTGGGCTGCACGACCGCTGTCTGGGACCTCCTGCCTGCTGTGTTTATTTACAGCCCTGGTATCACCGCTAGGTACCAGGGCTATTATGTCACGCTGCCTGCCTCATTGACTGCCTGCTGCCACACACTCATTCTCCTCCTCCTGCTGCTGAATTTACCTCCTGCTGTCTGTGTGTTTCCACTGCCAGGGAGCACATACAATGGCGCTTCCAACATGCGTGCGCCACCAGCTATTTGTTACGCTTAAAAATAGCTGCATTTCTTTAAAAAAAAATTTGAAAAGAGAAATAAGTGAAGAAGAAGACGATATAGAAGAAGATGAAGAAGATGAAGAAGAAGAAGATGAAGAAGAAGAAGAAGAAGAAGAAGGAGAAGAAGATGAAGATGAAGAAGAAGAAGATGAAGAAGATGAAGAAGATGAAGATGAAGAAGATGAAGAAGATGAAGAAGAAGAAGATGAAGAAGAAGAAGATGAAGAAGAAGAAGATGAAGATGATGAAGAAGAAGAAGATGAAGAAGATGAAGATGAAGAAGATGAAGAAGATGAAGAAGAAGAAGATGATGAAGAAGAAGAAGATGAAGAAGAAGAAGATGAAGAAGAAGAAGAAGAAGAAGATGAAGAAGATGAAGAAGATGAAGAAGATGAAGAAGAAGATGAAGAAGATGAAGAAGATGAAGAAGAAGAAGATGAAGAAGAAGAAGAAGATGAAGAAGATGAAGAAGAAGATGAAGAAGATGAAGAAGATGAAGATGAAGAAGATGAAGAAGATGAAGAAGAAGAAGATGAAGAAGATGAAGAAGATGAAGAAGAAGATGAAGAAGATGAAGAAGAAGATGAAGAAGATGAAGAAGATGAAGAAAAAGAAGATGAAGAAGAAGAAGATGATGATGAAGAAGATGAAGAAGAAGAAGAAGACAATATAAAAGAAGAAGAAGATATAGAAGAAGATATAGAAGAAGAAGATATAGAAGAAGAAGATATAGAAGAAGAAGAAGAAGAAGATATAGAAGATAAAGAAGAAGAAGAAGAAGAAGTATATACAGTACTGAACAAATTTCTGGACACAACTTCTCTTTTCAACTTTTTTTTTTTTAAAGGAACATCCCCACATAATCACTTGCTGTTGTTACTTGGAAAAAAAAGAGGTTTCTTGCATCATTCACCCTCAAAACAAGTGTTGGAAGCTATTTAAGGCCATTTCGAATAGTCAGCTCGAATAATGAGCTCGAATACCGACTCGAATAGTGAGCTCGAATTCCGAGGTCGAATCGAATAGTAAAAATTATTCGACTCGAATATTCGACTGACCTTGATTAATTTACTATTCGAATTCGACCTAACTCAAATTTTGAAAAGGGGTATTTGAGCACCACTGATCCCAACCTTTATACTGCCAGTCATCACAGGAGGCAGGTAGGGGATTTGCATAACGAATGTATGCAAATTCCTCAGCAGCAAACTGCAATACAGACAAAAAGTCTCTCTTAAAGAGACCTGCAGAATGCAGACCTGAACAGTGGTCAAAAAGCTGCCTGTTTACACAGGCAGCTGAGCAGATTCTCACACTCACATTCCCAGAATGCATACAACATGGGATAGACATAGGACTCATGAAGTAAGAACACGTTGATGTCATGTTTATAGCTTATCCTCTGAAACATCGGTTGAACTAACATGGTCCTGTGATCCATGCATACCTACAGAAACAATGTTTATATGAATCATACAGGTACAGACTAACCAAAAAGCTCATGTTGAACTAGAACTCATTAGTGTGTGTAAGGGGCTACAATGGTCCTAAAAGCCCCCTTACTAAAATGCTATGGAAAACAAAAGTTTGCTTTCTTAAAACAGAAATACAGGTTGGAGTGAGCTCTGAGATGTCTCCCAGTGCATCACTGCTGAATATATGCAAATTAACCATTGTTGCCCTTAGAAGCTAAACGCACCTCCAGATCCGCAGGAATGCAATGATATGTCAGCTTGTAATTAGTACAGAGCCATAATAATCCAACATGCATACAGACTGTTTCGGATTGGTTGATCCTCTATCGGATTGGTTGACCTACTCTATCATAAAAAGGTCAAGTATTCAAAGTAAATCTAACTAGTTTAACTAGTTCTATAATCAGTTTGTTCATCAGCTTGAGGATTCACAACAAATATCTTCTGTTTAAAGATCAGTCTGAATAATATTCCCTAACTTCTACAGAATGACCACATTTTAAAATGAAAATAATGATGATTTTATCCTCTCCTTCAACATCTTCAAGAAGGCCCTCAAAACGCACCTTTTCTCTTAGTCCTATCCCCCCTCACTGGTGCTCTAAACCCCCAGCTGACCTCTGGTCCCCTACATTTCTTGTCCCTACCTCTCCCTCTCGATTGTAAGCCTTCAGTAGGGTCCTCCTCCTTGTGTCTCCTACCTGTTCACGCACCTCCATTACCACGTACACCCATGCTATGAATTTGAGTGAAATATTGAGTGAAATAGACTTACCTAATCTTCATGCTCCCATCCAGTGACTGACTAAGCATTACCTTGTACTCATACTGTGATGCATAATCTGGTTTTGTACTCCTGCATTGTCTTATTGCTATATTTCACCCTAAATATTGTCTGTAACCCTAACTAATGTCCAGCGCTGCGTAATGTGTTGGCGCATTATAAATACAATAAATAAATAAATGTTGAATGATGATGACCACGTTATAAAAAATATAGTGAAATATACAAATAAAGAACATTTAATATGTTTATTAGTTTTTTCTTGTAATTGTATTTAAAACTGCACCACTAAGGGTTTTTTTCCCTTAAAAACCAAAGCAATTTTCACCTTTCAGTGCTGCTTTTCTTCCCTTGACAATACGTTTATCACTACTTCTCACACCTAAATGATCTATTCAGTGCTGCCTATAATTATTCATACTCCTTTCAAATTGTGACTTAAAGTTACTTTTATTCAACCAGCAAGTAATTTTTTAATGGGAAATGGCATAGGTATCTTCCAAGACGATGTACAAGAGGCATTATTGTGGGGGAAAAAATTATCAGCTTTTATTTACATTTGAGCAAAAAGTGTCTAGTCCAAAATTATTAATTATAGAAAAGCCTTTGTTGGTTATTACAGTAATCAAATGCTTCCTATAATTGCAGACCAGCTTTTTGAATGTCTCCACAGGTATTTCTGCCCATTCATCTTTAGCAATGAGCTTCAAATCTTTTAGGTTGGAGGGTCTTCTTGCCATCACCTTTAGCTTCTTCCACAGATTCTCAATTGAATTCAAGTCAGAACTCTCGCTGGACCACTCCAAAAAGTTAATGTAGTTTTCTGCTAACCCATATCTTTATAACCACCTTTGCGGTGGGTTTTGGGTTATTGCAAATGCAGTTAACAAACCAGCCCAACTGTTCCGCACAGTGGAAAAACTCTGCAACCCGGCATGTCAAAAACTTAACATCGAGTCTTCAAAGGACCTCTGTGACCAATTTGCCCATTTCTTCACAGACAAAGTCTCCGCTATAAGGTCCGCCATCCAACTTACAGCATCTGAGCCTAATATAGCGCCGAAGACCATTAGCAGAGACAATGTAACACCTTGGTCAAAGAAATTGATGAAGAAGTCACATCAAGCATCCTCCTTCACGTCCACCTAACTACCTGTGACCTAGATCCTGGCCCAACACAGTTCATGTTGAACTGCCCCGACCTGTTCGTACCGGTATTCCTAAAAATTGTTAACTGTTCCTTAAAATCAGGGATATTTCCTGCTTTACTGAAGGAAGCAATCATCAGGCCTCTCCTCAAAAAACCCTCCCTGGACCCAGATGCAATGACCAGCTACAGACCTGTCTCTAACCTTCCCTTTCTGGGCAAGCTAATTGAAAAAGCTGTTTACCTCCAGCTAGAAGCCAAAATCCTACAAAACAACAGTTATGACCCATTCCAGTCTGGCTTCAGGAAACACCACAGCACTGAAACGGCCCTCATCCAAATATGCAACCACCTGCTCATGGCAAGAGACAGAGGAGAGTGCTCCATCCTCATACTGCTAGACCTTTCTGCAGCCTTTGATACAGTTGACCATGACATCTTGATAAACAGGCTACAGGAATACTGCGGCATTGATGGCATAGTTCTTCAGTGGTTCTAATCCTTCTTGAGTGGCAGAACCCACAAAGTGTCTATGGGGCCCTTCCTGTCCACCCCTGTATCACTTAGGTATGGGGTGCCCCAGGGCTCAATCCTCTCTCCCCTGCTTTTCACGATTTACATGTTACCGCTGGGAAAACTAATCCAAAAACATGGCCTGACATACCACTGCTATGCAGACGACACTCAACTATATCTTTCCTTCAAGCCTGGTGTGACAGACCCAACTCTAACTATAAACGCCTGCTTACGTGTACTACAGCAATGGATGAATGACAACTGGCTGAAACTAAATGCAGACAAAACTGAAGTCCTTCTGATAGGAGGGCAGAGCATGATAACAAAACAACTTAACTTGCAGTCTTCACCACTGGGAATAGGAGGCACGGATCTGCGCAGCTCTGATCATGTGCGTAGCCTGGGAGTTCTAATTGATTGGGATTTAAACTTTAGAACTCAAATCTCTGCTGTGGTGAAATCATCCTATTTTCACCTGAAGAACGTTGCAAAAATCAAGCACCTCATACCCCCAGAAGATCTGCCAACCTTAGTCCACGCCTTCATCACATCCCGACTGGACTACTGCAATGCTCTCTACACTGGCCTTCCAAAAAAGGTCCTGTACCGACTACAGCTGATACAGAATACTGCTGCCAGACTGCTAACCAACCAACCCCGTCACTGCCACATAACACCAGTCCTGCACTCCCTTCACTGGCTACCTATAGAATGGAGGGTCCTATTCAAGATCGGCCTACTGACATTTAAATCCCTGAATAATTTAGGCCCTGGATACATGAAAGATATGTTGCAGCTGCGTAGCAATCCCCGCATTCTCAGATCAACAGGTTCTAATAATCTAGTCATACCCAGAGTCCACTTGGAAACTTTTGGTCCCAGAGCCTTCTGTCATGCTGCCCCTACGTTTTGGAACTCCTTACCTCAACAGATCAGGACAGCTCCATCCCTGGACGTGTTTAAATCCAGACTGAAAACCCACCTGTTCAGTTTGGCATTTGCAGAAATATAACTTTTGTTGTGTGAATACTTCATCCTACTAATTACTGAATCTGAGAGAGCCTAAGCGCTTTGAGTCCTATGGGAGAAAAGCGCTATAGAAATGTTATTGTATTGTATTGTATTGTATATTGTCATGCTGAAATGTCCACTGGTGCCCACTGCCCGAGGCCACGTTTCTCTGCAGACTGCCTGATGTTGTCATTGAGAATCCTCATGTATTGCTCTTTTTCCGTGGTGCCGTATACTGTGATTAGCAGGGGTACTCGGATACCACTTTTTAAAATCCGAATTGATCCGGATCCGGATACCCAGATATCCGGATCCGGATCAGATATCCGAATCCGAACGTTCAGATATCCGCATTCATGCGGATATCCGAACTCTCAGTGAACATTCAGCAAGCTAAGATGATATGTCTCATCATGACAGCCCTCCTTATTATACAGGGGGGCTGGCCAGTGTTCCTTTCTGTGACTGGGTGCAAGGGTTTAGGATGGGAGCCATCTGATTGGCTCAATGAGGTCAGGTGGGGCTGGCCAGTGTTCCCCTCTGTGATTGGTTGCTAGCAGGGGCATACCTAGAAAGCCCCGGGCCCCCCTGCAAAAAAAAATCCGCCCCCCCCCCCCCCCTGGGCCCGCTCGGGGACTTTTTGGGGGCAGGAGGGGTCACAGCATAAGAGGAGAGCTGTGGCCACAGATCGGTGGGTAGGGGGGAAATCCCCCCCTCCCTCACCTCGGGCTCTCCTCTTAGCGCTCCCCCTCCTGCAATCAATCATTGGTGGTGCTCGTGGCAGCAACGGCGGTGGTGGCAGGCAAGCTGAGCACATACCGCCTTCTGGCCAGAGGTCTCCAATCACTAAGAGCTTCATAGAACTTCATAGTTCTATATGTTACACAGGAAGTTCCATAAAGCACTTAGTGATCGGAGACCGGCCAGAAGGAGGCATGTGCTCAGCTTGCCTGCTGCCGCCGCCGTTGCTGCCACGAGCACCACCAATGATTGCAGGGGGGGGGGAGCGCTAAGAGGAGAGCCCGAGGTGAGGGAGGGGGGGGATTTCCCCCCCCCCCCAACCGATCTGTGGCCACAGCTCTCCTCTTATGCTGCAAAACCCCTCCTGCCCACAAAAAGTCCCCGAGCGGGCCCTAGGGGGGCCCCGGGCCCCCCCACGATGGCAGGGGTCGCATCCCCTATTGTTATTCCAGTGGTTGCTAGGGCTTCTGCTGGGAGCCCTCTGGTTGGCTCCAGGACATCATCTCCTTAGTTACAGTATTTCGGATCCGGATATCCGCAATATCCTCTGATATCCGGGTTATGCAGCCAACTATCCGCAGATAACTATCCGCAGATTATTTCTTTAGAAATCCGGAATCCGATCCAGATAGCGTTAAAATGTTCGGATATCCGGGTTACCTGGATATCCGGAATCCGGATGAGCACCACTGGTGATTAGGTTCCCTGGTCCATTGTCTGAAAAATACCCCCAAAGCATTAGGTTCCCATCACCATATTTGACAGTGGGGATGGTGTTCTTTGGGTTGAAGGCTTCTCCTTTTTTACACCAAATGAAGGAAATATAATTGTGACCAAATAATGTTTTTTTTGTTTCATCTGACCATAACACAGAAGACCAGAAGACTTCTTCTTTGTCCAGATGAGCATTTGCAAAGGCCAAGAGAGCTTTTGTGTGCCTTATCTGGAGACATGGCATCCTCCTTGGTCTGCATCCGTGGAACTCAGCAGTGTGCAGTGTCCGTTGGACTGTCTGCCTTGAGATATTGTTACCAGCAGAGCCCAGATGCACCAGGATGGCGTCGGTGGTGATCCTTGGATTCTTTTTCAACTCTCTCGCTATCCTCCTGGCCAGCCAGCCCAGGTGTCACTTTTGTCTTCCGACCACATCCTCTGAGATTTTCCACAGTACGGAGCATCTTGTATTTTTTAATGATATTTTGCACTGTAGCCACTGGAACTGAAAAACATTTAGAAATGGCCTTGTGCCCTTCCCTGACTTGTGAGCAGCCACAATGCGCAGCCATAGGTCCTCACTGAGCTCATATGTCTTACTATGACTGTCCACAAACCAACTGCAGAGAGCTGCTGTTTTCCACCTGTTGAGTTGATTAAAATGGCTGTTTCCAATTAATCAGGGTAATTAGGATGCTTTAGAACAGCTTGGACTATTTGGATTGGTATACAACTTTGGATTTTCCCACAGACTGTGACAGTTTGTGAAGAGCATGACTAATTTTGGACTAGACACTTTTTGCTTAAATGTAAATAAAAGCTGATAAATGTGTTTTTTTTCCACAATAATGCCTCCTGTACATCGTCTTATTATCTTTGGGAGGCACCTATGTCATTTCCCATCAAAAAATGACTTGCTGGTTGAATAAAAGTAACTTTAAGTCAACATTTGAGAGGGGTATTCATAATTATGGGCAGCACTGTATATATTTTTTTCAGGACTAGGCTTTCTTTGGGTGGTACGTTTTTCTAAGAGTTATTTTATTTTGTATACATTTAAAAGAGAATAACAAGAAAAAAACTTGAACAAAATAATTATTACTCAGTTTTCAGCCATTTTTGTTTTAAAATAAAACATGCTACTGTAGATAAAAATTCCACTCATTTTATTCTCCCATTTGTATTGGTTATTACAACTTTTAAATTATATTCCTAGTGCAAAGTATTGTTTTTCTCATTGTACACTATCAAAAATTAATAATAAAATAAAAGTCCTTATTTGCAAAACTTAAAGAGAACCTGTACTAAGTAAAAATATTTAAAATAAGCACATGAGGTAACTTCAAATGAACATTACAGAGTTACCTTGCCCTCAGTTCCTCTCAGAAGCTCACCATTTTCTTCTGACAATGATCCCTTCCAGTTCTGACAACATTTTGTCAGATCTGAAATATATCAGTTGCTGTCAGTAAAATATCAGTTGCTGTCAGTTATAGCTGAGAGGAAAACTGATGTACCAGGTAATGTCAATGTTTCCCTATGGCTCAAGTGGGCGATGTTCCAGTTTAACTGTGTGCTGACCAGAAAGCTGTTGTGGGTAATGGCTATTTTCAAAATGGAGGACGGAAAATTCCCTTGATCACCGTGAACAAACAGGACACGGGACAGGAGAAAGACACTGAGGAGTAGACTACATGGAAGGTAAGTATGACTTGTGCATGCTTATTTTGACTTTTAATTTTCAGTTCAGGTTTTCTTTAACAGTAATACACCCTCATGACATACATGTGTAAAAAGCTCAGTCCCTAAGGTAACCATTTGTGTATTCTCTTTGAAATTCTGTCACTTTGTCTCTGAAGTGTTTCATATGGGGGCAGGGAGGTGGTAGAATGATTTAATAGACTTTTTATAGGTATAGTAGATGTATGTTTAATATTTTATTAATGTGATATTTATTTTTTATCCACTAGATGCCCATACACCCTGCCTCCTGTCTACATAGAAGACTCTATTACAGCCTTCTGAGTTAACTTAACAGTATGCTTAAAAACAAGAAGAGAATCGAGAGCCCAATATGGTGCAGTATTGTCAGGTAAAATGAAGAGTTCAATACAATTTTATGTGTATATACTCACAAACAGCCACTTTAAATGCAGGAAGGGAGCGTTAGGACCTGACCCCACTCGGGTTTAGAAGTCGCTCTCTATAGATAGTAGATGGGGATGCACCCCTCCACCCAGGGTGGACTAGAAGATCAGAAAAAACCCTGTATACAGAGGCGCCAGAGTAGAGTAAAACATTTTAAAAACAGCTTAAAAACAGAGGGGGATGTTAAGGTGGACTTACCTCCCTCTTTCAAAAAAAAGAAAACTCTGTCTTGATAAAACAGAACTGACAAATAATTTATTCAACTCCACAAATGTGACGCGTTTCGCGGGCGTCACCCCGCTTCCTCAGGCAAAAATGGGAGCATGACTAGAATAAAAACAAAATGTACACAAAGTAACTAACCACAGAATTGCAACAATTGGCGCAGCAGATAATTGGTTGAAAGCACATAAAATAATTGCTACATAAAGCATTGCTACAAAAAAACATTTTCGGCCCACATAAACACAGGGCCATGCGAACAAGCTTAGATGTAAGAAATCAAATAGCTAAGGCTTAATGCTCACAGATTTGAGGGTTCATATTGTATGTCTCAAAGTGAAACAGTTACATGGTAGAGTTAGGTATAGGCCACGGTCTATTCCCAGACAGCATATAGAGCTTTATATGGACACAAAAAGGACTAATATAAACTGCAAGCATATCCCATATCCCAGCCACTGCTGGGTATCCCGTAACTATCCCACTGGAAATACTCACTTCCTGTGCGACATTAGCCACACTTCCTGTTACCAAATACTTCCTGTTACCAAACACTTCCTGATTAAGACTTCAGTCCTGTCAGTTTGACTTCTCTCCATATTTAAAGCAAGCCTCACTTCAAAGTGACAAAGAGGCGCTCAAACCTATTGTTTGACCAACTGAGGTAAGTTATCCTATACTTTATGCTTGCAGGAAGTGACAGTTTGTTGTAGCAGTTGCAGTGATCCTTCATTCATCATAAACTTTGAGTGGCTTTGGAAACACATGTTCTTATTCATCAAACTGTGCTGTACCACGTTACACTCGTAAATATAAACATAAGCGTAAATATAAACTTACAAGCATCTACATTCCTGGGAGCTAAAGTGAAGTTTTTTCGGGGCATAGATACTCAAACCAAGGCATGGCAAGTGCTTAAAAGAGTTATCCAACATCTCTCCCCTTAGACTCTCACACTCTTTTCTCTAACTTGAACAAAGTTGTCTGAATAACAATAATTTAAGCCCTTATTTTTACCTCATTAATACCCCTATCTTTATAGTTGTTATGATATTCATCTTTATGGTCATCATTCTCATCACAGCTATCATCATTCGCCAGCAGATCAGTTGCAGAGTAAATGGAGATGCGCCAGTTGTGAAACAAATTGTAAATTAAGTGTTTAGTTTTGAATGTTGCTGTTTTTGTGCATTTATAGTTGTATTTGTACTGTATATCTCTGCATAGAGATGTACATGCATGTATATGCACCAGTAAAACTATGGTGTATTCTCACCCATTTCTCAGGTTTAGCTGTGATTGTTCTGTGCAACCACTAGTGTTGCAAAGTTTGTACAGTGAGATGGACAAGTCTCATGTACAGAAGCAAGTCTCCACTTGAAAAATGATTTATTCAAAGGGCATTCACAAACCAACAGTCAATGATTACATGCTATCACAGATATCCTAGGTTTTTAAGAAGATGTTTTTGATGATAAAAGGAGTATACACAAGTATTGGACGTCCAAGAAATAAAACAATGGAGTGCTTGGCCAAAAATAAGATAAAAATGCAGGGTATTTTGACCCTAAACCAGGGGACCAAGAAAACTATTGTAAATGTGTAAGAAAGCATTTTAAAATGAACCCGAGAGAGTGATATGAAGGCTCCCAAATGTATTTCCTTTTAAAACAATACTAGTTGCCTGGCAGCTCTGCTGATCTCTTTGGCTGCAGTAATGTCTGAATTAAACCAGAAACAAGCATGCAGCTAATCTTACCAGTTCTGACAATATTGTCAGAAACACCTGATCTGCATATACTTGATCACGGTCTATTGCTGAAAGTATTAGAGGCAGAGGATTAGTAGGGCAGCCATGCAACTGGCATTGCTTAAAAGGAAATAAATATGAGTTAACATGAAGTGACAGTTTGCTGTAGACATATGGCTATGATAGGGACTAGATTGTGAGCCCCTCTGAGGAACAGTTAGTGACAAGACAATGCAAACTCTCTAGAGCCCTGCGTAATATATCGGCGCTATATAAATACTTAAAATAAATAAATTAAATAAATAATTATGGTAGCCTCCTTATCACTCTCACCTTGGGTTCACTTTAAGTAAAATAGACATAAATCAGAGCCATAAATGTCATAACAAGTTTACTTTCCTAGATGTTCCTGAAATTAAAGTTTTGCATGGTGGGACTGACCTGACAATATGACAGTTGTTAATCCTTAGGATTGTTTTTGCTATGATGCAACCCATACTGCCCTAGATGCAAATGTGGCAATATGCACTGACTGTGAGCTTATCGTGGTGTTTTTTATATCAAAAGCTGTGCCCAGCTCTTATTCCCTATTCATTGCCAGTAACTATGCACCTTGGTGGGTGGTCTACTGTATCATTTATCTAATAAAATAAATGTACAGTGCACTTGCAGTGTGCTCTTTGGCAATCCCTATTGGAAAATACTTGTGTGCAATGCGTAGTGTATCAACACTAGGACAAGCAATAAATAATAAAAAACCTAACCTTTTCCTCCAAGCCTTATTAACCCATGCAGGATTTTTCAAGTCAGAGTGATCTTCACCCTCAACGAGTACTACCTCACACAGCTTTTAACATTAGGGTAGGATATGGCAAGTATGTAACACCTCCTGTGTACAGGAGGATGTAGGGGTGATACAAGGAGCCACCCTCACACAGTTAATATAGGTAAGAGGGGTAGTTTCTTTATCCTTACCCATGTGTAGATTAAAAATACTAAAAGAACACACAATCAACATCTAAAACTGGTTTCATGAAATAAACACACCTGGCATTAAAAACCCTCTATTAAAATGCAATGACATAATCTTTATAAGAAGCAAGTCCTCTAGAACTCACTTCTAGAACACCACTCAGACATCTGCACTAATTGCATCTCCACTGCACACAGACTTGGAGCACACAAACTTGGAACCCCAGAATCAGGATATTTGACTTAGTCTCCCTGAGGTTTCCCAATGCCCCGTCTGTCTGGACCAGCAGGATTTTACAGATGCAAATTTAAAGAGAACCCAAGCCGAAGCTCAGGTTCACAAAGAGATGCTTAGCTAAAGAGAGGGGTGCCTTGCGATCCTATTGAGGCTTCCCTCTGCATTGTCTGCTCTCCCACTACTGAGTGTGGACCCCCTCCATAACCGGGCCATTGCGCATGCGCAGTAGCACAGAGTCGTTTGTGCACGAGCGGCTCTGGCTTACTGTACACGCACAGCCGCGCATATACCCAAAGAGAAACAATTGAAATTGGGGACTATCCATTGTCGTCACTCTTCCCGGGGGCTGTGCGCAGCAAGATGGAACAACAGAATGCCAAGGGAAGCCTCAGTAGGATTCTCAGGTTTCTCTCTTTAGTTAAGTGTCTCTTTTTGTACCCAAGCTTTGGCTCGTGGACACTTTAAGTAAATCCCTGCTAAAGGTGAATTTCCGCCTGGGCCTTATTTGAATTTGTTATAGAGGAATCCATTTGGTTCAGGACAATTAAAGCAACAGGAAGGTTCAGGGGATAATGAATACTCTTATGCTGGGGCTCCCAGCAAATGTGTGCAAGCCAAATGAAGAATAGAAGGAAAACAGAAAACAGTGACTTGAATAGATTCCTTAGGACTGGGGAAGGGTAAAGGAAATACATTTTCTTCTTTACTTATTATTTCAACATTTAATAAAAAAATTATGCATATTTATTACATCTTGTAATTATATTGTACTGTGTATGCATTTTTCCTAACAAAACTGTTAGAGAAATGCAGATCCACAAGATCTATGCCATCCATTGGGGATCGCTACCTGATTCCTGGGGGGGGGGGGGGAGAGGATATGTCTGCTAATACCTCTTGGGTGCAAAAGGTTCATATTGTTAATTCAGTTTTGCTCCTAGATCTTTGCTATCACAATGTTAGATGTATGTTTCTATGAAAGAAGAAAAATCATGCTATTCCTCTGCTATGACCTTTGAACACGTCTGTCTGCTGCCTGCCATAACCTTTAGGAAGGTATTTGCTGTTTCTGACTGTAATTTTGTCTGGCCATTACATTTTCTTCAAGTCACAAAGCCAAATTCAAACTCACTTCTAGGAGATCAGGGTGAAGAAAACTTGGCCTGTGAAAGTTTCCTCCAATTGGCATTCTGGCCACTTGTAATATGGAGGGTCTACATTTCCCCATTACATCATAATACTTGTAAAGAATGTTTTTTCCTGTATAATTTTGCTGTAATATGGAGATTGCATAGGGTTTTTTTTCCTATTCCTTTAACAATATATTACTGTTATTATCATGTATTATTATTATTATTATTATTATTATTATTATTATTATTATTATTATTATTATTATTATTATTATTACTACAGACTTAAGGCACTGTCATAAAATGTCCATAAGTTTATTTTGATGCACACATCTTTTAATTCTTAATGTTCTCCGGATAGAACGTATTATGCTTTCTTGATTACACGCCATCTATTGATTACTTATCTGAACCTTTGTTTTTCATTATTGACTGCTGTGGAGGGGATTAATTTCCTGCTGGTACCGCTGCATGTCAGAACTAATCTTTTATGACTGATGTTTCCTGCGAATGCAACAATATTTTTCACCTTACAGTACAGATATTGTCTAAAGCTAAATGTGTCTCTGTATTCTGTTTTGTCGCAAAGAATTATTACGAAGTTCTTTAATATTGTCATCCATACTGCTTTCTGCTGCTCTTAACATGTACCTTAGCTTATTTTTAGCTAAGCTATATTTAATCTTATACATTCATACAACAATAACATACATACAGTATAATTAGTATACTGTTCCACAGATAATAATAGAATCGTTGTTAGCAAGACATACTAGCATTAAAACTTAAAAAAAATGTAAATGTGCTATACAACCATGTGGTTTTATGTCCTCTACTGTTTCATAGTCCTTAGTTAAATTATCAATTTTTTGCTGAAGGCCCTTTGCAATCTAAACCCTCCCTCTGGAATGAACTTCTTTAAACCAAAATGAAATAAAATAAAGGTAAGTAAAAATAAATAGATTTTCCTATTGAAAGTTATTACTTCAGGAATGAAGGAGATGGATATTGATCCAGACCATCTTTTGCCATTACAGTCAGGTCCGCAACGAGAGCTTGGCCACTTTATTGTAGGCAGACAGCGATTGCCTTTCACTTATGTTTTCATTGAGAATCACTGAGAACTAAACACCTTTTTTTTTTCTCATTTGAGAACTATATTTTGCTTTAGACAGACATCATAGTTATAATCATTTTGTACAGTCCACATTGTATAACCATCAGACGCTGGACAGCAATAATCGAATACTGAAAGAATAATTATATTTGTTTCAATAAAACTTATTCAATTCTGCAATATCAAGTTCTAAAGGTACTGAACCAATATGGTAATATACTATATAATTAGTTATTTTCTAAATAGGTGCATGCTGTTTAAAAGTAAACTTAAAACATGAATGTATTAAATCAGTCCCAAATCGCTCCTTGATCAATAATGTAATAATAATGCATTACTGATTTTGATTCCCTGAAGTAAAATTAAAACATCATGGCTGCCTATTGTTAATAAACAGTTCTGTACTTCAACAGTGTTTATCCAGTTAAGATTCTTGGACATGACTCTCTTGTCCAAATTTGTTCTTCTAAAGATTCCAAAATGAGATAGTCATCCTGCTCTGTAAGCCGCATGATCATCATCACCATTCATGCACAGGCAAGTGCACCTGTTTAAAAGCAAATGATTGTTGCCGTGCCATAGCAGCAATCATTCATTGAAAAGAAAGAAAGAAAGTTTAAATGTGGCAGTGTCATGCTAAAAATGAAGTTTTTCCCGCTTGTGGTGAAGTCCAGTGTCATGTGTCACGTGTCAGTGTCTTGCCAAAAAAATGCCGTTTTTTCCCCTTGTGGTAAAGTTCTAACCCCTACCTAACTGATTAACCCCTTATGTCACCAATTTGTGGCCATAAGATTTAAGGACACCTGTAATGGCAGTCGCCCGCAGCAATTAGATGCGATTGCTAGGACAACAGTTCAGGGATCTAATTAGGGATGGGATGAATCCACAATTTCTTCGAATCCGAATCCGGATCCGAATCTAAAAAGGTTCTCGAATATCTGAAACCTTTCGAATCCCGAATCTAACGAATCCTGCACATAAGAATTGTGCGATCCATGGTATAGTTGCCCGCAGTATCTTCAGTATAGCTAGCAAGGTATAGGGGCCTTCACTATAGGTTGCAAGGTATTGGGGCCTTCAGTATAGGTTGCAGGGTATAGTGGGCTTCAGTATAGGCAGCAGGGTATAGTGGCCTTCATTATAGGCAGCCGGGTATAGTGGCCTTCAGTATAGGCAGCAGGGTATAGGGGTCTTCAGCATAGGCAGCAGGGTATAGGGGCCTTCAGTATAGGTAGCAGAGTATAGGGGGCTTCAGTATAGGTAGTAGGGTATAGGGGGCTTCAGTATAGGTAACAGGCTATTGGGGGCTTCAGTATAGGTAACAGGCTATGGGGGTGCTTGAGTATAGGTAACAGGCTATTGGGGGCTTCAGTATAGGTAGCAGGTTATGGGGGGCATCAGTATAGGTAGCAGGCTATGGGGGGCTTCAGTATAGGTAGCAGGCTATGGGGGGCTTCAGTATAGGTAGCAGGCTATGGGGGCTTCAGTATGGGGGGCTTCAGTATAGTTAGCAGGCTATGGGGGCTTTAGTATAGGTAGCAGGCTATGGGGGCTTTAGTATAGGTAGCAGGCTATGGAGGGCTTCAGTATGGGGGCTTCAGTATAGATAGCAGGCTATGGGGGACTTCAGTATGGGGGCTCGATGGTACTCTACTTGCGCAGCTAGTGGGGATATATGGCATATATGGTGTCTTTTGTTTGGGCATTTTTAATTAAGGTGTTTAAAAACTGTGGCACCTGTTATGTATATTAATTAAAAATGGTGAAATTTGAAAAAAAAATTACATTTTCTGCATCTACACCTAATTTTCCCCTATAAAATACCTGTACAATTAAAGAGTCCTTAGAAAAAAATTAGTACCCAAAGAAAGCCTAAATTGTCCCTCCCCCCCCCCCTAAAAAAAATATGTATGCCTTTGGTGTCATAAGTAACACAAAAAAGTTGTTGCTGTATCACTAATAATACAACTGAATGCCAAAATTGTCAAAATCGTAGGCATGTGAAGTGGTTATGCAATCAATGTACATCAGCTCAAATATTTCTGTATCCATGAGAGATCCGCTCACAAAGCTAGCAGATCAGGTCATTACGCTGAGCTTTCCTGCTCATGTAAAAGCCCATCCTACTTCATATGTACAGACAGGAACAGGAAGCAACAACGAGAGAACATTAATCATACTTCAATACAGATCATGGATATGTGAGTACAGAGTATGGCCAGAAATAAGGAGTAGTGAGGAAAATGCAGGAACAAGTATGAGAGGTAATCCCTCTCACCGCTCACCGCGGAATTCATTTTTCCGCAATTCCGGACGGAATTTGGTGGTTCCGTTCCGTCGCATCAGTACGGAATTGCCATAGTGCTATGGCGGAAATTCCGTGGAACAATGCCTAATTCCGGCGGAATGCGGATTTTTGTAAGCCAATCACAAGGAAGCCCCTAGAAGAAGCTTAAAGTGAGAACAACAGGAATTTTTTCATAAAAATAGGAATTTCTGCACAAATCAGAGGCTTACAAAAACCACCCAAACGGATTTCTGCGTGAAAATCGGAATTATTTCAGCACCCATTACAGTCTTAACAAAGACTAATAAATCCTATGTTAGCAACCAGCTCCCTAGCTATCTAGGGAAATTTTGTGTAGGTCCCATAGCCTACGCGACACCTCCTGCAGCACCAAAACCACTGCCATGGGACCACCGCCAGGTCCCAAAGCTTACACGACACCTCCTGCGGCGCCAAAACCACCGCCATGGAACAACCGCCAGGTCTCAAAGCTTACGCGACACCTCCTGCGGTGCCAAAACCACCACCATGGAACCACCACCAGGTCCCAAAGCTTACACGACACCTCCTGCGGCGCCAAAACCACCGCCATGGAACCACCGCCAGGTCCCAAAGCTTACGCGACACCTCCTGCAGCGCCAAAACCACCGGCATGTAACCACTGCTAGGTCCCAAAGCTTACGTGACACCTCCTGCAGCGCCAAAACCACCGCCATGGGACCACCGGCAGGTCCCAAAGCTTAGGCAACACCTTCTGCGGCACCAAAACCACCGCCATGGAACCAGCGCCAGGTCCCAAAGCTTACGTGACACCTCCTGCGGCGCCAAAACCACCACCATGGGACCATCGCCAGGTCCCAAAGCTTACGTGAAACCTCCTGTGGTGCCCAAACCACCGCCATGGGACCACTGCCAGGTCCCAAAGCTTACGTGACACCTCCTGCGGCGCCAAAACCACCGCCATGGGACCACCGGCAGGTCCCAAAGCTTAGGCAACACCTTCTGCGGCACCAGAACCACCGCCATGGAACCACCGCCAGGTCCCAAAGCTTACGCGACACCTCCTGCGGTGCCAAAACCACCGCCATGGGACCATCGCCAGGTCCCATGGCTTACGTGAAACCTCCTGTGGTGCCAAAACCACCGCCATGGGACCACTGCCAGGTCCCAAAGCTTACGTGACACCTCCTGCGGCGCCAAAACCACCGCCATGGGACCACCGCCAGGTCCCAAAGCTTAGGCAACACCTTCTGCGGCACCAAAACCACTGCCATGGAACCACCACCAGGTCCCAAAGCTTACGCGACACCTCCTGCGGCGCCAAAACCACCGCCATGGGACCACCGCCAGGTCCCATGGCTTAAGTGACACCTCCTGTGGCGCCAAAACGACCACGATGGGACCACCGCCAGGTCTCATGGCTTAAGCGACACCTTCTGCGGTGCCAAAACGACCGCCATGGGACTACCGCTAGGTCCCATGGTGTAAGCGACTCCTCCTGCAGTGCAAAAATGACCGCCATGGGACCACCACTAGGTCCCATGGTGTAAGCGACTCCTCCTGCTGCAAAAAAAAAAAAGACCGGTGGAACAGCCACTAGGTCCCATGGGCTACCATTTAGCAAAAACGAGGTTTCATTTGTGATTACTTTAATTTTTTCACCGGAATGCGGAATTTCGCGGAAATGTAATGGCGACGGAATTTAGCGCTGGCGGAATTCCGTAATTCCGGCGGAACGGAATTTGCTCTTTCCGATCATCCCTAATGAAAGGTATGGAGAATCTGGTGAAGAGCAGACAGTTGACATAATGCACATACCATATACAAGTTGGTGTGGACAAGTGTTTGCAAACAACAAGCAGCACACACATCCAAAGCACTGTCACACAGGTTTTCCAGTTTATAATATTTTAAATTAACATGATCACATACTACATTAAGGAACTGGTAAGAGACTGCCAGGCATCTTAACTGGCTTATACTAATACATGCAAATAATGTAATCACTGATTTTCTTAATAAAAAAAAAGCATGCAGCATAAGCATATTGGTAAAAATATAAAAATAGAAGAAAGTACATATAATAATCAATAGTGTTTATTAGCAAATTTTATTTATTTATTTTTTTACCAGAACGTGGATAGTTCTCCATATTGTAAGTACCATAACCCTTGCTATTGCAAATTTTCCGGCAGTGCAGATTACAATTCTCCCTCCAGGCCGCCTTGGACTCAGGAGTAAGATTCAATTTGGCTGCCAGCAAGCTGAATTGCACTGGGTTTTTTTTTGTGTAATTTGGGCTCCGTCTTTTGGCGGCACTCAAATTACCTTCTGAGCGCCACTATAGCCGAAATTAACATTGCAGTCTATGGCGGCATCCAAATGTCCAGCACCTTTTTTTACCTGTCTCGTGAAGAGACACGTCCCACCCACATGAGTCAAGATCTGACCTTCTGTCATAACTTTTGTGACTACTCTGTCGTTTGTTCAAAGGTCAATGATGAAACATTCTACTGTATAATCCTTCCCTACCCATTTACAGTATATGCTGGTTCCAAGTTCAATGTTTTTTTTTTTTCTCTCCTTTTTTATATGTTGTATGAAGCTGGAAAATCTAAGCTATCAAATTGTTATTACCCCTGAACACTTTTAATCAGCATTCCAGCCTTGTGGGACCCTGATTTATGCTCAAGTGTTCATTTGAACTAAAAGTGTCCCTGTATCCTTCTATTATTTTACTCACAGACGTGGAGGGGAAGTGTTCCCTGCATGTGAATCTGGCTGTATAGCAGTGTACAGTGTGGTTGGGTACAGGAAGGGTGAAAAGAATGCTGGATTCACCAGCTAGGTGCTGACCCTCACTGTCCAGTTCACAGGCTTAAAGTGAAGCTGCAGTGAAAAAAGTCAGATACTTACCTAAAGGTAAGGCTCAGGATCCTATTCAGCCTTTCCTGTCCCCTTACGGTCCCCTCATTCCAGCACTGTCACCCCCTTTACAGCAGACACCTCTATGAGCCTTAGGAAGGCTTCTGGGAGTGCTTTTGTCTCTGAGCTTTTTCGAAGATGAGCAGCTCTATACTGCACATGTGTGAGTAGGCTCGAGTGTGTGCACTCATGCAGCACAGAGCCACTCATCTTCTGGAAAACACTTGGGGACATGAGAGCTCCTGATGCTTTACAATGACTCCTGGAGGCAGCAAATTAAAACAGGGTGACAGTGGTGGAACTAGGAAAACAAAGGAGACGTGGGAAGGCTCTTTAGGATCCAGAGCCTTCCCTCTCCATAATTAAGTATCTGAATTCTTTTCTTTTTCATTACAGATTTGCATCAGCTCCAGAGGTCAGAAAAGTGTTAAGAGTTTGAATTAGATTTTACAAAGTTTTGGGGACCTCTTACCTTTTTCATGCATTGGTGGAGGTTTACTTGTTCTGGCTCTTATTTGTTGCTGGCTTGTCTGAATTGCAGTTTCGGCTCGGCGGAATCACAAATATTTTGGTAGATAAGACATTTCAGGAAAAGTATACTGTATTTCAACTGTGTATTTAACTGAGCGCGCAACTCTTTTCCTGGAGATCAGATTTAATCAAAGACAGCCATCTCCAAGCTGACTGATATGCTGCCGACAAAGTACTTGTGCTACACCCTGAAATCTGCCTGGAGATATGATTGATGTTTTTTCAGTGTGGATGACATGTACATTTGAAAGGTAAAATAATGTTTTCGCCTGAAGTTCCTCCTTGAGACACACCACTAACACTCTTGGTAATTCGTTTTGTTAGCTGCAGTTCAGTGGTTAAGAAAAATCTCAAACCATACCCCCAAATTAATGAAACTCTACACCCCTGTGTAAACAGAGGGGGCTGTCCGCCAATCACAAGCTAATCACTATAGGACAATGCACCACAAAAACTATATGCAATGTCTCACTACTAATGCTGTACAATGTTCTTTATTACAAAACCTAAAATGTACTGCCTAGGCTGGTGAAACCACAATTAACATTGCAGTGTACGTGGCACTCATTTTAGCAGGTGGGCGCTGGAACCCAAATAACCTAATTCTCACCAAGCCAGCTCATCTCACTGGCTTTCCAGACCTCTAGAATTAGTCCAAGGCAAGATTTATGAAAAGGTTACAAAGGCCCGGGTCTTGGCAGCTGTTGCTTAAAGGGGCAGCTGGGAGTAGTAGAGGTGTGACTGTAAATGGAAAAGGGAGGCTTAAAATCAGAAATAACACATGGAAGAAAAGAGCTGCTGTCCAAGGGAGCCATACATAAAAGTAAAGGGCTGCTTTACATGAATGTTACACATGGAAGAGGGGGCTCTACCTGTTATGGTCAGGTTGCTGTTACTGTAACTGTCTTGTTGTTTTCCTTCTCTGTGTAACAGTGTTACACATAGGCCTCAATTCACTAAGCAGTTTAGACTAGTCTACAGATTGTTTTTAGTCTACTGATGGTTTGGTGTAATGTTTTAGATCTGTTTTTAGACCTGGTCTAACATTCAGTAATTACACAATTCACAAAGGCAAACAAGGAGTAATCACACCCACTTTTTGTGACAGAAATTAGACCAACTGATTTTGGTAGGTAAAGTAATTCTGTGAGGTATTTTAGATGTGAGGATGGAACCTTTTGAATTTATGCAGGAGTTTAATCGTATGCAGAGGAGAGCTCATCAAAGGACAAGGATGCCAGTCATAGCTACTCGTTTGTGAGTTGTATCTTCTGAACATTTCCCCTTCCTTACCCACCTAATTACCAAATGGTTTAGACCAGGTCAAAAAACAGGTCTAAAACATTTGGTAATAGTGAATCCCCCTTTGATGCAACTGACCAAACCATGAGTAGACTAAAAACCAGCAGTAAATATGAAGGAGGCACTCAATTGGCTTCAAACTTGCGTTTTATCAAATCCCAGTAATACACAGTGTATTACTGGGATTTGATAAAACACAAGTTTGAAGCCAATTGAGTGCCTCCTTCATATTTACTACATTGAACCGTGTGTGGAGTGGTGACCCACAGAGGGATTGTGCACCGGCAACATAGACCTGACTAGGCCTATTCCACAGGGACTCGCTGCAGTTTGCTTGTTGTAAAAACCAGCAGTAGACTAGTCTGAACTGCTTAGTGACTTGAGGCCATAGAAGGAAAACAACAAGACAGTTGGCCTAGGGACAGAAAAAGTGTAAACCCAGCCTTGAATGAGTCCCTTTATCTCCAGAATGTTGCACCAGTTCCTGTTTATATATGACATTGACGTGGCATAGTTCAAAATCGTGAAAGGCTAGAGAAAAGAAATGTCTTTGGCCTTTTCAAAAATAAGAGGAAAGAGGTGATACTGGAAAAATCAGCAAAACACTCAGATTGTACAATTCAGCTTTTATAAATCTGCCTCTTTAGATGTGAGTATTTTGTACTATTACCTTCTCATCCTGATGTATATTTCTAATGTTTATCATACATTATTCCAGAGAGAGCGCTTGCTGGCAACCTCACATACAGCTCTATAACTGTGAATTCTGACACCTGGGGATTAAGCGATCATTTGAATGATCAAACTCCTCATTGCGGACCAAAGCAGAGATAGTCTTATAATAACTGATATTCCATGTTACTTATTCTGCATTCAGTCCATCCTGCTTAGTCACAAGATAAAGAAGTGTATTTACTCATTTATGTGCATATTACTATATAATTACCAGGATTAAGGGGGGATCATTTTGGAGCCCTATAATTTTGCTACCAAAATCACTTAAATAATTACCTTTTCCGGCCAGTTTTATTGACTATGTAGTAGGATAAAAAGTAATCTTTTTTTAGTTTGAATGGCATAAAACAGCCCTGAGACCGTTAACAGAGTGATACATTTCCTATTTCAGTAAGCTTGTGGAAGCTTAAAGGAATAGATCAAATAAATGTATGAATTCATAAACACTGGGTAGAAATATTTCGAATCACTGTCAGTTGACTCTTACATTCCCCTGCCAAAATATGTGGAAGCATGCATGGATTGTACTAGATTAGTGAGAGGGGTTCACTGCTGCTGCATTAGCTGGGTATCTTAGCAACAGGATCATGCCAGATTTTCCCAGGTTTCTATGGTGCTGTATGTAATATCCTGGACATAATCTGTCTTTTAATTTTCTTTGGATTGTAGTGATATTACAGATACATGTGTTCAGTTACAGATCTTTATTTAATAAGAAGAATGCCTTAGCAGGAGATTTGTACTATGTCAGAAGTGGGAAGCTGGCAATAAAGTTCCTTCAGGTTTAGTTCGGAAACATCCTTGTATCCGTTTTCAGATTGACAGGGAAACTTAGTGCCTTCATTAAGAAGTATTTGGTAGTTCATGTCTTGATGCTGTTAAAATGAAAATGCCGCCATAACTCATAACAACGGGGAACATTATTTAATGTCAGCTAGAATGCAAATTGCTTGTACAATTGAAATGTCATCTAAAACATGCCATCGTATGCAAAAGCACTTTATTAAAGTCACCTAGAGCAACATCTTAAATTTGGGATTGCTTTAATCCCTCATCTGCTCTTTCTTTACCTTTGATCTTTTACAGAGATGTTGAATTTACTTTCGTATGGAATTTGCATCTCCTGCCTGCAGAATGTCTGATACATTTATCGAATAATGAAAAGCAGCTTCCTTTGTCTTCCCACTTTCCTTCCTATGATAATAATTTTTTGGATAATATATGTTTTTTCCAAAGGTAAAACAAATTTTTTGCGCTCCCAGCCATGCACACTGTGTTGGTTTTCAGTCACTTGTTAATCACATGGAAATTCATACAACGGATTCCTCTGCTGTACCTTGCTTCCCTTGGTATAGGGTAAAGGGCCCCCTGCATACAAAATGGACTGGCACATTTTAAAAATATCATTATATGCACTTGTTGTCTTTTGAACTGAATTCATGTCACAGTAGGGATGGTCGGAAATGTTCATTCCCATTCTGCTGAAAGTGCCTTACCGACTGACTTTCCACAGAATGTTTTTTTGTTTTTGTTTTTTTCCATTTTTGTTAATAAAGTTAGGTAGTTTAATTTTTTTTTTTTCAAAATCAGTTACATTTTGCTCTATTATGTAAACTCTATTATGCTTACAGCTGTGGTACACTTACCTGACCAACCTGGAAGAGGCTGAGGGGAGCATTTAAGTGAGTGGCAGTGGGGGGAGGAGGATGGGTGAGCAGTGTTCATGAGGCCTGCTTCCCATACACGCTTGCTCTCCCCATTTTCAAATTTTGTTCTCAGCTCTGGTATCCTTTAATGGCTTCTTCTGTACTACCACTCTGAAAAGCAGAACACTGTCACCCAGTACAGGTCTGTGTCCTTCATGTTGTGATATGGGGGTCCTTCCAAAGACACATCAACAAAAACTGCCCCATTCGTCAGACACATCAGCAAAAACTGCCCCAAGCTTGAGGCAGAGGACTCCAGCTCCTGTTCCTCATCCAGGGCAACATATCCACCATGGTTTGTTCCCCCCAGCCATGGACAAGACCAGGGTCCCCTGAAAGGTGAGAAGTCCCCCTGAGAACCTGCTCCACCACAGCCACTATCCTCCTCCTCTGAGTCCTCTTCAGACTCCTCCCTCTGCCTATGTGCAGCCAATGATATTGCCCCCTCTCCAATTTTTGACAGCGTAAACTCTTTCTCCTCTTCCCACTCCTGCTCATCCTTGGCCTGGTCAAGGACACATCGCATGGCACGCTCCAGAAAAAAGATATACAGCATGATGTCACTGATGGCACCTTCACTGCACCTGACAAACTTTTTTCCTCCATACACAGATCTTATCCCCTTGTCCATTGGGGACCCTAGGGACAAAGAGCTCACCTGCCAAGCTTTTGTATTGCCCTCTGATGTATTTATACATGTTAATCAGGTCACCTCTCAGTCGCCTTTTTTCCAAGCTCAATAAGCCCAGTTTGTCCAACCTTTTTTGGTGAGTGATATCTTCCATCACTCTGATTAATTTAGTTGCCTATCTTTGTACCTGTTCTAGAAGGTCAATGTCCTTATCGCTGCTTGGCATTGTATAGGTTACTTAACTTGTTATCAACCAGTATTCCCAAGTCCTTCTCCAAGACTGATGTTCCCAGCTGTATGGGTAGAGCTGGAAAATCACATGGCTCCCACTTCAGTTTTATTTTGTCTGCCCCATCCTAGTGCCAGGATTGCTGACCTTGCAATTCACATAGTAATAATTTTGCAGCAAAATTTGCAATTGCGATGCATAATCATAATGAGAAATTTCAAAATAAATGTAGCAAATAATCACAATTATAATGCGCAATTTTGCATTGATTTGTAATTTTGTGAAATATTCATTTATGTGAAAATACCCATTGACCTCAATGCATTTGGCGAAAAGAAATTTTTGCATGCATGCTTATACATTTTTGCATATATACTCAGCTGTGCAAAATGTATTTTCTCATGCCTATTGACAACAATTTATTTGGTGAAAATTAATTTTCATATACATGCCCATACATTTTCACACATACTGTATACTCATTTATGCTCCTATACTCATATACTCATTTATTTTCATGGGAAAATGTAGTAAATTTGGGTTAGTTAACATTGCCTTCCAGCTCTATTTTTTGCATCAAGCCCAAACTTTTTCTGAAGAGAGAATCATGGGTGACAAAATTATTTCGTTCCTACAAGGGTAACCACTGTCTTGGGCTCTCAACTCATGGAACAGAACAAAGCCCTTCTCATTGATGTAACTGCTGAGTCAGCACTCCAACAAATCGAATGTCCCATAGAAGATTATGTCACTGAGTTACACTGCTGCTCCACAGACACACAGTGAAATTATCCTGCTCTCAAACATCAATTTTGGCTCAGTCTTTCTGAACAACTCAAGGAGAAGATGGCCCAACTTGGTATTTTGGAAACTTCAGGAACAAAGCAATTATTGATTCTGTTCCACTGCAGACTCAGAGAAAGTCAGCAGAAGAGATCAGGCGTTGTTCATTCTACTTGGGTTCCATTTGCTTTCTCAGGACCTGGTAGCTCTACAGTCAGCCAAACCCCTGCATCATCACACAGCAAAAAAAAGTTGAAGCCATGCAACCAGGCTTAGCACAACTCTCCCTCTCCTTTGAGGATCTACTCTGGTTGCAAGCAAATATTTGCCTATACTGAAGAAAATATTTTGTCCCTACCTGCTGTAAAGGATAGCGGAGATACCGCCGCAGGGGCATGCGGCATGGCGGCTATCTCCGCGTATCAGCCGGCGGCCTCTGCCACGCAGTTACATGCTGCCATTTTGCCTGGTCCTTCTAGTGCACATAGAATGAGAGCTACGCACGCCAGGCGACAGGACCTTTATGCAAGTAAAAGGGGAGTCAGCTGATCAGCTGGTCAGCTGACTCCAGTAGTGCTCCGGATTGGCTGAGTGACTGGGGCGGCGCTGTGGAGCACTCTGATTATATATAGGACCTGCCTGTCAGTTGCTGGTTGTCTGCTGTTGCAAATGCTAACGTGTTAGCGCTCAGACCCTAGTCAGATCCTACAGTGTGCTAGAACCAGCTGGAGCTGGGGATCCACACTTAGCCAGTTTCCGTTGATAGCTTAAAGTACTAATTGCATTGTGTTATCTGTGTATTAGACCTTAGTCTAGATCCCAGGTGTTGAAACCAAGGACTTCACACCTAAACTAGGATATTGCTATATTCCTATTGTTTATCTGTTATGACCTTCTGCTTCCTTGACCACTCTCCTGTTTGCTGATTCGGTACCTCTGCCTATCTGATTACTGTTGCTGACTCTGCCTGAACCTAACATTGAATCAGCCTTCTGTCTTTGTGCTTTATATGCCCGTACGTTGCCTACTCTACTTGTCTGACCTCCCTGTCCTCACTAGTGGGTCTTGCCATTAGTGAGGAATCTCTAATAGCTGTCACCTACTCCTTAGGTGATCAGCCCTTGCAGCACTATCTGTAACATTTGCTCCTCAAGTGTCCGCTAGCTGCAGTATAGTCTTAATCACCTGCTCCTCAGGTGATCATCCTTGCAGCACAGTCAGTGGTCCCTGCTCCTCAGGTGTCCACTGGCTGCAGTACAGTCTGAATCCCCTGCTCCTCAGGGGATCCTTGGCTGCAGTGTAGTCTTAATCACCTGCTCCTCAGGTGATCATCCTTGCAGCACAGTCAAGTGGTCCCTGCTCCTCAGGTGTCCACTGGCTGCAGTACAGTCTGAATGCCCTGCTCCTCAGGGGATCCTTGGCTGCAGTATTGTCTGAATCTCCCGCTCCTCGGGAGATCTCCTCTTCTCATTACTGTTGCACCAAAACACAATCCCACATTGGTTGCCCTGTGTCTAGCTATACTAGCATTATTGGTGATTCTGCAGATCACCACATAATCAGGTATAGTATCTGTATTATTGGTGATACTGCAGATCACCAATAATCAGAAAATCTTTGTTGCTGACACCAATCGTTACACCTGCCCTATAAGACCCCGGGGTATATAGCGGGAACTGCTGAATCTGAGTCTGTCCCTGTGCCAGCCCTCCTTCACTAATCTGCCCCTACTTTTGTATCTGCAGGGCCAAGAAAGCTCCATAAGGTAAAAACAATTATTGATTCCAGGTGCATGTGCCTACTTAATCAATATGACTCTGCCTGCAACCCAAGCCATCACTTCTGCCCATCCAATTGGCAAACAACAGTTGAATTCTAAACATCAATTCAGTTTCCCACTTAACCAGTGCTTACTAGTTATTCTATCTATTTTTGTCAGCCATCTTGGGCATGTCCTGCTTGTTTACCCATAACCCTGATGTTTACTGGAACATGGTGTGACAACCAATTCTGCTAACCTTCTTTGCACTGTGTCTTCAACATGTATCTTAAAAGGATAAAAAAAAACTTGTTCCTGCACCCTACCTAGATTTTCTTGATGTTTTTGACAAGAAGGTGAGGAAATCCTGGGGGCCACAACATGTTGAATGCTTGCAGCAAATATATGCTTCACTAAATTATGTAACACAGCAAGCTCCACTGATAACCACTAGGATAAAACAATGCATTTTAAAGAAAACGCCCAGCTGTTTAATGCAGTAAATAGCCAGGCGTTTTTTCTCCGTGGAGAGAGGAGAGGCGGGGCCAGGCACCGGAAGTTAAGTGATGTGACGTCTTCATGACGGCTTCGTGGGACAAGACAAGTATTTTCTTTAAAGCAAGGTTTAAGGATAGTGTTATTTAGGATGGAGATCCTCTTTAAGTAGTGGGCTATATAATGGGACATTTGTAAACCATCAGCCATGGTGTTCATTCCAGAGTGTAGTATATGCTGCACTTAACAATACAAGCCACACTTTGGAAATCAAGAAGCAAGAAGAGTAAAACACCACTAGCAGAGTTAATCAGTGCTTGCAGGAATTTGTGCTGCACTTAATTTTGTATTACAAACTCCTTTGACAGTTAGCAAGAAGCAGTGCAGGATGTTATGATGATGACTGATGGCAACATTAGTGCTAACAAACTCTGACTGCATTGAGTTCTAAAATGTTCCACCTGCTGAGCTATTTAAGCCTCTCCCAAACAGCAGTAAACATAACTTTCTTTCCCCAAAACATCCTAGCCAGCTAAGTAACCCCTCAGGGTCTATAACAGCATTACTATCTGAGCATAGATGACTGAGCTGATTGCTGACCACTGCCAGTCATGGCTTCTCTTTTGTACCCTGGGTGTGTCCAAACATTGGATGATCAAGGACATCTAATAGAACACCTTCCACAATGAATATAGTTACCAGAGATTCCTAGACTACCAAGCATGTACCCCAATGCTTATTGGTGGGCCAAGAGGCATTATGAAATAGCCCATGAAGATTCCAGAGCTTTGACTGAATATCAGCGTAATTCAGGTAGTTCACTCAAAGATCACTCAATTTGACCTTGACCTGAACCTGAACACTAACACCATTTGAAATAATATGTGAAACAATATTTTCTTAAGATGCCATTTAGCCAACATGTAAACACTGGGATGCTGATATTTTTATTTTAACTAAAAACATTACAGAACAGTGGAAACAGTGGAAAACAAAATTAATCCAGTAAACTTGGATTGGATATTTTTTAATTGTCTGCATCAAAAGACAAAAAAATAAAAACCTGGGTCATGACAGAACATAGCCAAGGTTGCTAAAAAGTTCAGGAATTAGAAAATCTGTGACTCCACTCATCTAAACACAAGTAATATGATAACATTTTAATAAATAGATCTAGGCTGCTTTGGATTTATTAAAAAATACATTTATGTAGATGTGTGCAACCACAATGCCATGCCCCATACCTTAATTAGAGATTGCCCGAACCTCCGATTTTAGGTTTGCAAACCTCCGCAAACTTTCGCGAACCGCAATAGACTTCAATGTGGAGGCGAACTTTGAAAACTAGAAACATTTATGATGGCCACAAAAGTGATGGAAAAGATGTTTCAAGGGGTCTAACATCTGAGTTTTTGCATGGATGAGTGGGATAGATGCCAAAAGTCCCGGGGAAAAATTTGGATTTGACACAAAGCAGCGTTTTAAGGGCAGAAATCACATTGCATGGTAAATTGGAGGCAGAAAGTGCTTTAAAACATCTTGCATGTGTATACATCAATCAGGGAGTGTAATTAGAGTACTGCTTCACACTGACACACCAAACTCACTGTGTAACACACCGCAAACAGCTGTTTGCATTGTGACGGCCGTGCTGGACTGGTGTGCACCATGGCGAGAGTGCAGGCGATAGCGGTTTGTAAGCCCATATCGCCGCCAGGCTGAGGTAGCTCAATGACAAAACAACAGTGATTGTCCAGCTGATTGAATTTGGTCTGTCCACAACAAAGCAACAACCTTATTATCTTTGGTGTACCACCCCCCAAGACACTCATATAGCCGGCGGTCGTTGCTTCATTGTAATACGCAAGCCCCTTCACCGCGGCAAGGTAACGATCATGAAGGGGAATTGACACATGTACATGCCTCTTGTTTTGTTGTTGCAGCTGCAGTGTAGCCAGAAAAATTAGGCAGGCATGTACACGCACTAGAAAAATTATTATAGCAGCTGCTGCTAGCAGCGGCCTTAAAATTTCAGGAATCCGTCTGGAGTCCTCGTGGACTCTGTTGGTGGTGGCGGAGAAGGCAGTCAAGTGGCCTGCAAGCAGAGATGCTGTGAGGGACCGACTTAGTCTTGGGCCAGGCAGTTACACGGCGTGCAGGCAGAGATGATGTGTGTGGGGACTGACTTAGTCTTCGGGCAGGCCTGAGCGTGCTTTGCAGACCAGTCATCCATGGTCAGATGGACCCTTGACCCAATGCTGTGTGCCAGAGATGTCACCACTTGCCTTTCAACATCACGGTACAGTTTAGGTATCGCTTTTTTTGAGAAAAATTTGCGGCCTGGTATCTTCCACTGTGGTGTGTGGCTTTGCTTTTGTGTGCTGCTTTTCCTCAGGTGGTCATCCCATTGCAGTTTGTGTTTTGTAATCATGTGCCTTCGTAAGGTAGTTGTCCCTATGCTGGTCTTGGTCTTTCCACGGCTCAATTGTCAGTGGCAGAGAGTACAGATGGCATTGCTCTCATCTGAGGCAGACACACCTGGGGTGATGGCACTTTGGTGGTGGCGGCCAACTGAGTGTTAACTGGGGTGCCAGAATCAGAGCAGGAGGAGAAAGATATGTTACGCTTCCATGCGGAAGCTGAGAAAGATGAGGTGTTCTGTGTTAAATAGTCAACTACGTCCTGACAATATTGGGGGTTGATGGCATGTGCCTTCTTCTTAACACTGTACTTTGGTTGAGGGCCGCACAAAATCACAACAGTGCAACCTTGAACTGCCAGGTGGCCTGCCTCTGGCTCTGCCTTTTCTTTTGCCCATATTGGGGGGATGAAGTGAAAGGCATGCACTGACTTGACTAATACAATGTACGGTTACACAGGTGCAGTGAACAGGTTGCAGTGACTGGTATTACAAATGTGTAGCTGCCTGTCACACACACACATGGACTGCAATGACAAATGCAATGACTGGTGGCATTAACAATGCATGCGCTCATAGGTATAGGTAGGTAAGTGCACTGAACAGTGAACAGGTGCAGTGATTGGAATTACAAATGTGCAGCTGCCTGTCACACACACAGGTAGTCACTGAATGTGCTGGGCCTGGCAGTGGCACAGTAGGAATTAAGGTGCCAAAGGCCAGCTGCGACTAAATGACAGGGCTGTATATAATGCAAGTGGGCCACACAAAAAAAAAGATCACAAGAACAACATTAGCTCTCAAAAAAGCTGTTGAGGGGTGTTTTTTTAGCAATAGCAAGGAGCAAGCTAACAAGCCTACAAGAGCCTAACTAAGCTTTCCCTAATGTATCTGCAGCAACCTCTCCCTTCTCTAATTACTGCAGGCACACGAGTCAGTCCAATGCCTGACACTGCCTTCCTTTTATAAGGGGGGTGGGGCTCCAGGAGGGAGTGAAGCCTGATTGGCTACAATGTGCCTGCTGACTGTGATGTAGAGGGTCAAAGTTGACCCTAATGATGCACTATGGGGGGCAAATCAAACTTCCGCAAAAGTTTGTGGTTCTCCGCGATCACAAACCACTGAAGTTCGTCGGGAACTATTTGCCGGCGAACAGTTTGGGCCATCTCTACCCTTAATTTCTCAATTCTCTACTAATTCAGTAATCAAGCAATATGATCCAATGACCAATTAAAAAAATCTATCCCAGCTTTGCTGAGCCCCTCACAAATTCAACATATGCCGTATATTTATTTTACTGTTAGGAATCAAATGATAAGCCTTTTAGTAAAAATTGTTGAAAGTGCGCATATTTTAAGTTCATTTATGTCAGAGGTTTTTAAACTGTTCCTCAGCTATGAAGTATGGATTTCTGATGAACCTACAAGCTTTCCTTACAACAAAATGATATGTTAATAGAAAAGAACAGAAAAGTAACATAGTTCCACAAGATGTAGCCCTCATGTAACTTAATTGTAGCATTCAAATCCCAAGACAGTGCAGTGGAGCATATGTTCAGTTTTACTGCCAGTGATCTGCCATTCAAGTAGGAGCTATTAACCTCATCATAGTCAGGTATGAAGGGTCATAATGACACAACCACTTTTTGCTTCCTAAGTGAGCTGAAATACTCTACAACTCAACATGCAATTTCAGAACCTACATAATTTCTTATGTTATATTAGATAGACATTAGTGATATAAAGGCGTATTCTAATTATAAAAGTGTGTAAAAAAAATAACATAAGAAAATGTATCATAGTCCTTTTGATCTTAGCATTTTAAGCCAACATAGCATATTAATGCATGCTATGTCATAAAAATCCAGACAAGCTGGTAGACATCTTTCAGTTTTTTAATGAAGTGAGCAGCACTCTATGATTTGTGGGTGGCAGGGAGTCCTTGTAAAAATATATATCCACAAGATAGACTTTATGAGAAAGTTGACTTTGGGGACCCATTTATTCTGACGGCAAATGCAGCTTTCATGTTCTCTAATATAACTCTGGCAGCTGTGATTCCAGATTAAAGATTTTTCATTCACATTCCCATCCTGATTGCTCTGCATGGTCCTTATATTACCTTATTGTCAATAGCAAGTGTTCATCCAACTGGGAGTCGTGTAATAACCAGCTGCCACTTAATGTGTAGACAGAACATTTGTCTCAGCCAGCTCATCCCTCAAGCCTTGTTTCCCTGCACTGGGAGCTGGGACTTCTTCAAGAAAAACAACAGCTGAACCTCAGCACTATCCCCTTCCTTACATCTTTAGCAGTGCTCCAGATAAAATAAACAGTTTGCACCCCTGCCCAATAAGGGTGAGATGTGGGTTCTGTACTTTTTACAAGGAGATGAGGTTCTTGGTGACAAGAAACTTTATCCCTTCAGGTCATTTTACTCCATCTAAATATTTATCTCTGTATTTCACAACTCATTTTCCCCAATTAAGACACTGGAACTATCTGTTTACATGTACTGATGTGCTAATCAATAGACCACTGATTGTGGGAAACTTGAGTGTTGAGTCTCACACCATTTATGTCAGGCATTCAAACTGAGACTTCTAGCCCTTTCACAATTACTTACAATCAACACTGAAGACTACATTCAGTAGTTTAAGAGCTATGTGTAGCTTGTTATCAGCTATGTGGAACTAAATAAAGACAAACTGACCACTTATATGAACATAGTTTTTCATGCCGAAGATCATTATTACAGTGCTGATAGTACATGAAATATAAATCCAATATTATGTTTTACCATCAACATTTTCTCTCATCAGACCTGATGCACTAAACTCCAGTAAAGTTGGAGTGCGCATGGAGCACACAGCAATTTTACCATTACTAGCTCCGGGCATTAACCCATTAACATCACATACCTTACTGGGTTAAAGCATGTGTTGCTATAGTTATGCATGTTACTTTACATGATACCCAGAGCAACAGGTGTGTTAACCCGGTAACTCACATGACGCTAATTAATTAACGGGCTGGGCTCCCCCTGCGCTAGTAACAGTAAATTTGTTGTGCACTCTCTGCATATGGCAACCAGAGTTTAGTGCATCAGGACTATAGAGATGTGAAGTGACTGTGTATGGAGTGTATGACTGTATATAACTGTAGGATGTTCGTATTCCTTAAAGAGAACCTGACCTGAAAATTAAAAGTCAAAATAAACATAAACACGTCATACTTACCTCCTGTGTAGTCTACTCATCAATCTCTTTCGCCTCTTCTGCATCCTGTTTGTCCACTGTGATCAATGGAATTCTCTGTCCTCCTTTTTGAAAATGGCCGTTACCCCATAACAGCTTCCAGGTCAGCACACTGTTAAAGTGTAATATCGCCTACTTGAGCCATAGGGAAGCATGGACATTACCTTGCACATTCAGTTGTAACTGACAGCAGCTGATATATAGCTGACAGCAGCTGGTATATTTCAGTTCTGACAAAATGTTGTCAGAACTGGAAGGGATCACTGTAAGAAGAAAATAGTGAGCTTCTGAGGGGAACTGACAGCTAAGTAAGTAAGTAATATTCATTTGCAGCTACATCATGTGTTTATTTTAAATAATTTTACTCAGTTCAGGTTCCCTTTAAGTAGCAAAATTAGACTTGCTGAGACTTTTACAAACCAATAATAATGGTGTTTTATGCAACCTCCACAGTTGTTATATTGTACCTCTTGATCTGATGACAGATAGTTTTTTCAAAGTAATACGTTTATAGTAAAAACTGTATGTAGTAGGAGTTAGCAGAAACTAAAGCTAGTGCAGTTTTATTTTTCTGAAATCAGATATGAAGTTACAAAACAGAGATTCAAGGCAAATATTGTATCAACGTATAATAATACATCGATTCCAAAATCATAAATCAAATCAGAGGTATTGTTTATATCTTCCTATGTTAGACCTTTTGACCAAATTATTGTGACTCTGCATGGATTTTACTTGCACCCTCAAACATTTTTTTTCAGCTATTGAAAAGTTTGCCATGCACAATGGTAAGTTCCCAAAGTCTTCTCACGTAAGTCAATGTGTGTGATTGAGCAAAAAAATGTGTCCTCATCTATAACAAACACCACTGCCTATGTTCTCCTCCTCTCCTCTTTAAAATCAATGGATTGGTGATATCGGTGTAACATTTCACAATCCCATTAAGCTTGGTCTGAAGTTTCATGGTACTGGAAGACCTTGCTCACACCTCTGATGCCTTCTTGGTTCCAGCTCTTTGCCCTGGTCCTTGAACATTATGGATGTTTGTCTTCCAAAGATGTGCAATTACAATATCTGCTGGTGCATAAAGAAACCTTAAAGGACAACTGTAGTGACAATAATATGGAGGCTGCCATATCTATTTCCTTTTAAACAATACCAGTTGCTTGGCAGTCCTGCTGATCTATTTTGCTGCAGTAGTGTCTGAATCACACCAGAAACAAGGATGCAGCTAATCTTGTCGGATCTAACAATAATGTCAGAAACACCTGATCTGCATATGTTTGTTCAGGGTCTATGGCTAAAAGTATTAGGCTCAGTAGGATAGCCAGGCAAGCAGTATTACTTAAAAAATAATAAATATGGCAGCCTCCATATCCCTCTTGCTTCAGTTGTCCTTTAATGCAATATGTTCCTGTGTGCATCTGATGTTGTTGACCAGAGGCAAGTTCAAAAGGTTGATTGTGTCACTGTGTAAGTAATTGAAGAAAGAGGACCTATCTATGACTGAATCCATAGACCTCTTTAAGAGCCCCTGCATGACACAAGGTCTTCCTCCAAGAACTTAATTATGTGTTTCAAGGTTCATGGAATCTCAGAATCCCTCACCAGACACCAGTACCCCATATAAAGCACTCTAACTGTATCTTCTGCTATCGCCCTCCATATGATACAGACAAGGAAAGCACTAAAATAAAGGACAGTTACCTCAACTTCAGTAAAATAAAATATTGGTTGTGAGTGACTCCCCTTTAGACTTACTCTCCAGCATAATAGTGTTACTCTTCAAATTTCAGCTCTTAAGAAGGGACAAATCTTAAATTGGATTGAAGTAATGGGAGTCAAGAAGTGGGGTTTAGGCATCAGGAAGGGGGAGTTTTATGGTTAGGTGCCAGAAAGGAGGGTTTTAGGGTTAGGCATTAGGAAGGAGGGCTTTGGGGTTAGGCATCATTGGAAGCGGGAGGGGTCTGTGTGAGAATAGGGTGAGGTTTAGCTGTAGTAAAATATCGGTAACATTTACCAATGTTTTATTATCGTCATTACCACAGTAAATATTTATCATTTTCATTTGGCACCCAATTCATGATAGTACTTATCATTTACACTTATATCAGCTTCAACCCATGCCCATTTTTCTTCGTGCTCCTATTTCATGCATGTGATTATAGATATATTATTATCATTTGCACTCAGACATTGCTGTAATATCTGCAATAAGAGCTGGGGGTAAGCGTTAGTAAAAATCTGACCTATGCCATATTACATGACATCATGTTGCAGGAAGGGAGATTTGAATTAATTAGTTGAATGATGGAAAGGCTACTACATGGTCCAGTAATCTAATAAAGGAGTGATGTCTCTGTAAAAGTCTTCTCCAATGATTTGAACAAGGCTTCAACAGATATAAAATATATTGCATGTTTCTAAAAAACAACTGCTGGTGTCTTTTCTATTGACAATTTTATAAGCCTGATAGAAGCTTGGCAATTTTGTAAAAGCTTTTCCAACTATGTAAAGGTGAATAATAATAATAATAATAATAATTGTACCACAGCTTTCAGGTTTCATTGCATGCCCTCCAATTCCCATAATATTATATATTTTTTCTTGAGTCCACTGGAGTGGAACAAGAACATTTTCCTGTCAATTAATCAGGAGAACAAATCAGCCAGCTGGGAGATCTGAGGGTTTAACAGCCTCTTGCTGTGCCGTGTGGTAGCTCAATGTGTATACAACTTACAATTATGCATAGAATATTTCTTTAACTTGGCTAGAGCGTTCATTGATCTGTAATATTGATTGTGTCATGTCAGGCCCCTAACAAGACTTTGATTGTTAATGTGTGTAAACTGTTTAGTGGAACTTGAATTAGAATGCTTACATGCATGGATACACATAATGTATGCCATTAAATGCAATATAAATAATAATTTAAAAAAAGTCTTGTATACATACACATGTTTAAGTACACTTGATGTCAGTAGATCTCAATGATCATATAACTGTCATTCAAGCTATATTGAAAGCATATAGAGATGGGCACTTAATGTAAATTGTATGTGTTGTAATATAAGAATATAAGCTTATGGTAAGAGAATATTGCTTTCCTTATGTGTCAAGTATACCACACACTAAATGTAAAGGCTTGAATTACCATAGACTTCAAAACAAATGTTTGCCTGTGTATGTGTTTGTAACATTTCCTTTTTTCAGTGTGCTATAAGGTCCCTTTGTCAGCTCTGTAGATGAAAAGGCAGTGCTAATTCCATCATCATGGTATAAGATGGATACACACTGCAGTCAAATGAAAGTGCTTGCGTAACCTTTAAGAACTGCACACCAATAGGAGGGGAAATTAAAAGTATTACGTTTTAATAAATAATGATATATTGATAAATGTCAATGTTTGATTAAAATATAGACGTGTGCCAATGGTGACAACATCCTTAGTGATATTTATTGTGTAATATCAAAGTATGTACACAAACAAGGGTTACTTATGCTCATCCTGCTGGAATGTAAATAGGAGTAAAACAGGTGCTGAGGGATTTGGTCAATTTACATGCAAACAATAATTAACCCTCTGCTTGCAAACCACATGTTTCAAGCTGGAACACGAACAGCAATAAAAGCAACCAAGAGTTGTCAAATTGATGAAACTCTAGACTTCCAATAAGACTGCAGTATCTTTTGTACTTAGCCAGTTCATTCCTTCTTAGTTCCTGTCTTAGAGCTCATTCCTATTCCACTTATGTTAGCTACGTGCAGAGCTTGGATTTGGGCTGTTTCTGGTGGGATCTTTGTCTATTGTGGTGGTAAGGGGATTGTATTCTATGTTTATTTGATTTTGCACTTCACTGATACTCCTGACAATGCCTGCATTGGGTGAAACATGTATAGTTTATGTACAGCACTTTGTGAAGATACCACACCCTATCACAGTGTTTTGATTCCTACCATATGCATACGTTATTAATCCTTCAGTGAAGGAATGGTGTTTACTATTGGCTTTGCTGTGTCCTAACCTGTAGAGGATATGCCCTATCTTACTATAGTAAATGCTGATACATACCCAGTACCCCCATATACTATAGTGTTATAGGATATCAGGCGATATAGGGACTATATTGGTGAATAGCCACCAATATATGTGGGTGGGAAGATCAGCAAAAACCTCATCTCATAGATGCACCTTAATCTTTAACACACTAACATATTCAACCGACACACCTGGTGCACTGTTGTACTGGTATGCATTTAAAATGTCCAGTGTACTCTCAATTGCTGAGACAAACAATCAATCAAACTCTATACATAACAATTGATAGGGTGCACCAAAACCTGCCAATGGCAATTGCAGTGTCAGAGGTGCAAGAAAGGGATGGGGAACAGTTTGTTAATGATTACCACTATGCAAAATATCTATAGAAGTGATTTTTATGAGCACAGGACCAATAGAAAGCTAATACTGCAGCTGAGGGAGCGCAGCTTGGGGCCTCTCTGGCCCAAGGGCCCCGATGCGGTTGCAACCTCCGCACCCCCTATTGCTACGCCCCTGTGTTCATCCATTAACCCTAGTTCTTAACCACCCAATTAGCTGCTGTAATGATTATGACCAAACCTAAAATCATACACAAATCTTAGTTTGTTTAACAGCAATCTCCTGGGATTCAGAAGTTGTTGTGGTCATGCTTCAGAAAATTTGGTTAGCATTACCAAGAAACCCTGACAATCCATTTCTCATATCTTTAATGGTTATTTTCCACTTAAATTTGCAGTTTAAATGCCATTTAAAATACTGTGATTGCCCTATATGAAAATATTTAACTACTACTCTTTCATTCTTTTTATTTATATTTATTTCCGGTAATTGACGAATAATCATCCATATTTCCCGCTCAGTACAGGCAACCTCTATCTAGGAATTTTTTTCTCAACAAATGAAAATATATTTTTTGTTTTACGCTTACATATGAATTAAGACTGAGTTTAAACTGAGTAACATTAATCCTTATCCACAACAATTTGAGTGTAAGCAAATACAGGAAATGTAATCAAAACCAGAGATTTGCCAAGCTACAACAATATTAAAATAATTCATATGCCAAAAATGTAAAGAGATAAGTATAGTGACCATGACATTTATATGTGTTGTAGACTGAGAATTTTATCTTATTAGAAAAGGATTACAATACTAGTTAAGTACTGAGAAGGAATTAGTCAGAGATAGATTCGCCACATGGGAATATTCAAACTGTCAATTGCCTCAAAATGACACAGCCCGATGTAATTCAAATTTCAAGCATTCAGCAAGTAATTTTGTCCTTTCCTCTCTGCCCAGTAAAAGAAAATTGCAGATGCTTTTCCGATCTTTGAATCCTTAATGAGAAATGGAGAAAGATGGTGCTAACATGATAAAAGTGTCCATCCATAAATAACTGTTTGAAAGTGATCTTCCATGAACAGCTTAACTATTTAAGCACAAGGTAGCTGACAATACCACACCCGTTAGTGGACAATTTAATCTAAACTGAATTAGTTCCAATAACTCAAGGGTTAAAAAGTTGCGCTCCACAGCACAGAACTTGATATGGCAATTAGTTACAGTATATAAAAGAGGAAAAAATGTCACCAGTTATTCCTGATCAGAACACATATATCCTCCACTTCCAATAAACTTCAACCTAGCAGCGCTCCAATCCAAAAGTCCTTATGTCCACACAATAATAAATTGGATCACCCTATAAAAACAAACCGTACATAGCGCAATACTGTATAAATATAAAACACCCTGGCTGTGATCACTTCAGGACAGAAGAGGTAGTGCTCTTGTCTCTTAAAGGATTTGGTTTTAAGGTTCCTGCGCCCAGGTCACAGGAGGGCTGACACGCTACTATACCAAGGTGAGTGTAACCCACTTGGGGGGAGTGGACCCCATTAATGGTTCCCGGTGTAGGCATTACCTCTTCTGTCCTGAAGTGATCACAGGGTGTTTTATATTTATACAGTATTGCGCTATGTACTGGTTTTTTTTGTAGGGTAATCCAATTTCTTATTGTGTGGACATAAGGACTTTTGGATTGGAGCGCTGCTCGGTTGAAATGTATTAATCTAAATTGAACCATGTAATAGTAGGCAAAACTAACTTTGATATCTGATACATATCTGCCTAGACACATTCTAATTCCAGTTGCATGATGATCCCTCAGTAGGCAGGTGCCATATAACATTCATTTCCCTTAAAACAGTCACATAGATTGTTAATATTTTTCACATAGGAGCTTCTATGTGCTCCATTATTGGGAACAGGAGTGGAGTCACAAGGGTTTTTCCTGTACTCTCTGACTGATAATGTATTTAAAATGACCTATTCTTGAAGGTATATAGGTAGAAAAAACAAAGTTTTGTAAAAGTAATATCTAATAGTAATACCTAGTTTGTTGCCAGGTAAATTGATTAGTCCAGGTGTTAAAATGAGTAACAAAGGCTTTTAAGCTGTGCACTGTGCAGCTGCTTATTATTGCAGCAAGGTAGACATTTCTGAACAGGGGCATAGCAATAATACTCCTAACACAATGCGGAGAGTACTAATACAAAAGCTGCAAAGCAGAGCAATTGCAGCTTGTTGGAAGCTTTGGAAATTCTTATCTGACTTCAGATTGAAACAGGAAGATCATTTTTAATAAAAGTAAATTGCAAAAAGATGTGTGCTGTGCCTGTGATCAGTGTGTATATTTAAGGCAATTTTATATTTGTGAGTATCGCTTGTACGGATTGGTCTTTTTAATCCTCGTGTGTTCAGAGATACAATTGTATTGCCTTTTATTACAATACTTAACACACATTTTTGAATTATGCGGTGGTGGTCACCGGTCAGTTATGTGTATGAGCACCGGGTGACTGCAGGTAGACCACCATCGGGCTGATGTCTGGATAATAGCGATGAGAATTCTATACTACACTACAATTTTCAATTTTTTTAACAAAAAAATTGCATCTCTTTTTAAGTTTGTAATGTAGATGACAGCTTATAGAAGGAAATTGATATTGTAAAGTACTAAATTGTACAGGATAGAAAGTACATAGGAAAAAGTTTGGTCTTGCGGAAGAAAGGCATAACTGAGGTACAAAAAAAAGGTGAAAAACTGGCTGCAGACAGGGAGAAATAACATCAGAAGATGATCCAAGGCCCTTCACAAGACAGTGGACCTGATATCAGGACATGGATGTAGGACAAAATCCAGAGCTTGATCAAGAACTGGCAGAAGACATTGTTCAGATGATGTTACTCTCCCATTACTGTGAGAACCCTACTTACTTCCAGCTTGCTGCGGGAAAAATGTTATTTTTTATTTTAATAAAGTATTTGAAATACATCAAATACAGTATTTTATAAGCATGTAAGGTGCAGCAGACACTGATTGATTACATAACCCTTAGACTAATGCCAACATCTGTAGGTGTTTCTGTGATTCCTCATCCTTACGACACAGATGTCCAAAGATGCTGATGTCGCTAGGTGTCTTTGTTTCCCCATATTGACCCAAACTTCATACTAAATAGGGAAGAGCAGAAACTACGCCAGTGCAAATTTACGCATCGTAGTTCGCATCTACGCATCGTAGTTTGTAGGTGAAGTTCCAAAACTACGCTTACGAATTTACACGTAGCGAAGTAATGCTACACATAGCTTACGCCCACTATGCGTAGTTAACATGTGTATTGCGTAGTGAACTACGAATGCGTTACTTGCATCTCATTTTCCGTGTGCGATTGTATGCTTACAAATCTACGTGTTGGAAAGGGGAATGTACGCATAGAAGAGTTCCCAGCGTAACATCTTCTGCATGCAGGCATAAGCATACGCATATACTACGCTTCGCACTACGCGTAACTGCGTATTTTAACGCGTAGTCTACGAAATGCATACGAAGCGAATATTTGATTTCGAAGCTGTAGTTTGGCGAAGCGTAATGGCGTAAAACTATGTGTAGTTCCAGCGTAGCGAAGTTGACTGACTACGACCATCCCTGATACTAAATGCCTTTAGACATCTGTGGCAAAGGAATATGGGGAAACATAAACACTTAAAGACATTGGTGGCAGGCAGAAGTAGTTTTCCACTAAAACACCTTTAGATGTCCGTGACGTATGGATGCAGAAACACAGAACAGCCTATAGATGTCAGTGTCAGTATAAGGGTTAAAAGTATTTATGAAAATCAGTCAGATATTATTTTTTTAGTTCCTTCTATTCCTTTGTGTTTTTCCTGTTAGATTGCAGCAGAATACTGAAAACCTCCTAACCAAACACCTACAACTACCTGAAGGCTCTGGAATCCGGACATTTGATTTTCTGTCTGTGGGGGTCAGAATTTAGGTGTGTGGGTGTGTTTTATTGACAGGGGATTTGGAAATCATTTACTCCATCACTTACAATGGTTCCATGCTTAGCATGGTTCCTGCCCCCTGCTATCACCCCCTTCAGGAACTAGTGGCATCGGAGAGTCAGTGCATATCAGCATTTCATTTGATAATTTCAAGAGATATGATGGCCTTTTTGAATTTTAGGCTGGATATATTTTCAGGTACATGGAAACTAAGTAAGTTTAACCACTTAAGCCCAACTGGACGAGATTTCTCGTCCAGTTGGGCTGCGCGCACTCCCGCGGGTCGCGCGCGCTCCCGCGGGCCCCCCCGTGCGCGCCCCCACTGCTGGCTGCTAGCACACCGATCAGTGAAAGGGATTATAAATCCCTTTCGCTGATCGGACCCCCCCGGAGAAAAGCCGACAGCGTCTCTTCAGATGCTGCGGCTTTTCTGAGCTCTGGTCTCCTTTCTTCTGCCTGGGAGCGAGATCGATCGCTCCCAGGACTTTTTGATTCTGGCCATCTTGTGGCCAAATAGCAAATTACACCTAAAAAAAAAGTTTTAAAGATAAACATATAAATATATTAAAAAAAACCCCGTTTACCTCCCACACCAAAAAATACCCACATACAAGTTTAAATTAAAAAAAAAAAAAATTACAATAAAAAAAACAAAACAAACATAAATAGTTACCTAAGGGTCTGAACTTTTTAAATATGCATGTCAAAGGAGTATATCAATATGATTTAATAAATTATGGGCTTCTAAACAGTGATGGACGCAAAACGGAAAAAATGCACCTTTATTTCCAAATAAAATATTGTCGCCATACATTGTGATAGGGACATAATTTTAACGGTGAAATACCCGGGGCATATGGGCAAATACAATACGTGAGTTTTAATTATGGAGGCATGTATTATTTTAAAACTATAATGGCTGAAAACTGAGAAATAATGAATTTTTTCCATTTTTTTCTTATTCTTCCTGTTAAAATGCATTTACAGTAAAGTGGCTCTTAGCAAAATATACCACCCACAGAAAGCCTAATTGGTGGCGGAAAAAACAAGATATAGATCAAATAATTGTGATGAGTAGTGATAAAGTTATTGGCAAATGAATGGGGGGTGAAAGTTGCTCGGATGTAAAAAAATTTCAACCCTTCGGGCTTAAGTGGTTAATTATTTATTGTGAATGATGATTTTTGTTTTTATTACACAGCCAATAATAAAAAATCATCATTCACAGTAAATGATGAGCTTTCATTACATTGCATAAAATAGTATTGTACTGTGCTGTTAGCATGAGGGAAAATAAACATATGTGGGTTTTGTTTTATAATTAATGTCAATATACGTCAACAAGCATATGTTCTAATTAGTGGTTTCTATTTTATAAATGACTCACATGAAAAGTTTACCTGTTAATTTCAATCTTAATCTCGAGAACATATGGTAATGTGCAACATCAAAAGATACTTTATTGGAAGTATTGAAGATGCAGTCTAGACACGATATTGGATTATAGCATAACAAGCCCCTTGATTAAGCCAAAAGAAAAGAGAGGGTAATCTCTAGCATACTTTGCTGGGATTTCTCTTCACATCATATGTCAGCACTTTTCATGGATAGCGCCTTAAAACCCTCGTGCTTTTCACATTTAAATCTCTACTCAACATGGAGCACTTCAGAGAAACAGTTTTTATAAGATGCAAATGGGTGAGCCTAAACTGTCACGGGGTATAGAAATAAAAATCAAACCTTGCAACAATAAGTAAAAAGAATGTGTCAAATGATTAGAATCCTTAACACAAATACCTGAACAGAAATGTTAGAGAACAGTATTTACTCATACTGGCTGAACTAATGACTGAACATCCCTACATTATACACTAAGGTAATTCAACATGTCAGGATGTTACTACAGTTTCTATTATGCAATCAATAAACAGGTTACAGTGTAAAATATTTGTACAAGATCCATTCAATAGTATGAAAATATATTTAGAAAGTATGCTTTGATATTTTTGGGAAAAAAATGCTCGGCTTCAAAGCACACTTACAATAGGATCATTACAAGGAATGTGGTTTTGCCAAAATTACTTAAGTTACAACTTCAGGTAAGTGTTAATGTCTTTTTGTTTGTCATAGTGCTGCTTCAATGTCATATGAGTCATGTAGGGGGTAACCACAGCTAAAGCTATTCAATGTATCTTTATGTTTTATTTAAAAATAATATATGTATTTTATTTTTTTTTCCTTTATAGATCCATTCAGATTGCAGAAACATTTACAGAATTTTAAGCAATTTAGGGCTGGTTCACATGGAGGTCCCATGGTGTCTCGCTCAAGCATGCAAAAAAGCATTTGGCAGCTTTCATCTGTGCTTCTCTGTGGCATCAATTTTTACCCCAGCAGAAGAACAAGGAGGGGTGGCACCTAGCGATCCTGGAAGCTACATGTAGATTCCAGTATCACCTCCGATGACGGAAACAATGGGGATTGGAAAATAGTGTTTCCCTAAATTACATTAAATGACGGTAAATTACGGTGCTGGCACTGTCCAATAATTTGAATGGACAGCACTTAAAGTGGCAGTTGTTTAATAACGCAGGACACCAGTGTGAACTGGCCCTTTATCTGCCATACAAATTAAAGCTAGAGAGTATTGTATGCTTAAGTGATTCAAATGGAAAATAAGAAAATAATTATAAAAAGAATATTTGCATCAGATGTGTTGAATGCCATATCTCTAACATGACATGAGGATCTGTTGGGACATGGCTGGTAAAATGTAAATGCACAGACAACACCCAAGCCATGTAACTCTCACACCATGCATGCATTGCTTTTACAATGTGCATTATACTATTTCACTATTTATTTGTGCATCACACAAGCAAGGCTAACATTGTGCATATAATGTCCATTATACAAACTGAGTAATGAGCATTCCATAGTTTGTGTAACTTCAGGTAATATTTATGTGAGCTATCTACAAACATACATTTTACCAGCCATTAGCAAATACACCCCATTGTGCCTTACTTCTAAATCTGGCAACATGAAGTGTAACTGTAGTAGCCACATATTCACTAATTTGTGTAGTTCTTTTCAAGAAAAGAGGATGTACTGTGTGTGTGTGTGTACGCGGATGTGTGTGTGTGCGCGCGTGCGTGTGTGTGTGCGCATGTGTGTGTGCGCGCGCGCGTGTGTGTGTATACATGCAGATAAGAGTGCATATTAGAAGTATGCAACACTTACCATCAATATATGTGAAGAAAATTTAACTGTAGAAAGTAACTTAAAATGAATACCATATGAAAAGAAAATGTATTTAGACGTAAAATCTGACCTGAAAATCAATGACTTTCTAGCTTAAAAATTATTATGCAATGAAAATGAAGTGTAAAATGTATTTAGTGTTTAATATCTAACATTTGTAATATATCAGAATTTTTTTTTACAAATATTTTTGAAATCTCAATAAAAAATAGAAAATTAATAGCATGGCCATACATACACTTGTTAAAACAGTACATGTCAATATATAGTTTGATAGTATTTTTAAACACTAGTTCACACCCTTTAAGCATTGCATGAACTAATTTTTTTTTCATTTGACTTTAAAAAAAACAATAATGTTATGGCTAAATTAACACTTAGCCAAAGAGGGATGCTTCACCAAGGCACAGTAAGGGTGTATACACAAAAAAATAACGTACATTTATAATAAGAAAAAACTTTCCTCAAGATTATAAAAGAACAGAAGAATAGAAATGAAAGAGCAGAAAATTGCAAGAATAGAAGAACAGATGGCAGAAGAAAAGAATAACTTAGAGAATAGAACAGAAGAAAGTTCAAGTATGCATATTAAAATGACAACGGATAGAAGCATACAGAAGAATGTAACACTGCCACATAGAAGTACACACAAGAGGAACAAAGGATATATAAGGTTATGATGATGAAAATAAAAGGTCAGATGGAAAAAGTAACATTATTTTTTAAAGTATTTTTTATTTTATTGTATTGTCTTTACATTTCAAATAAAGATTTTATTATTATTAATATTATCATTATTATTAATAATAATAATAATAATAATATTATCTTTACACGTTATTTTAAATAGGTAGGGGCATAAAAACTGAACTCCTTTGCCTGTTTACCAGGAAGGAGGCAGACATTTGAAGGTTGTCTTATTAGTATGGGGGCCTCCAGATATCCTCATATGGCAACTCCAAGGCCGACTCCTAAATGTGTTGGAGTGGCTATTCCCCCGTCCTCTGGCTTGAGGTAGGAGTAAGCCTCTTTTCCTGAGGCCTAGTTCACAGTGCTCAGTTGCATTGAAGAATAATTTTGCATGTCAACTCACTGCCCATTCAATTCTATGGGCCTGTTCACAGTACTGAGTTGCATCTTTCTAACTCGCTGCAGATAGGCTTTGCATGAGTCTATGTCCAGTCTCTATTGCCATTCACTCTCCTTATAACGTGTGCATTATGCAACTGACCACTGTGAACCTAGCCTTAAGGTTAGACAAGAGGAAGCTCTAAAGGGGGGTTCTTCTTTACCCCCTCTTGCAGATCAGCCCTATGTTATGTACCATGTGAGCTGGTAATGTCAGGAGATGGTGTCAGTGGCTTCTACAGTCCCTACATTATACCAGCCTCCATGGTAGACAAGGGGTTAATGGGGCGGGGAAACTCTTTTTGTTTAAATTAAATGTCATTAAAAATAAAAATCTATTTTTAAAGTCCCACTTTTACACATAACACTTGCTCATGGATAGATGACATAAATGGGCAGTGATGTCAAAAGTGATACTAGTCATCACACTGCCCAACTACTGCACATTTATTTGTCAAATGTGCATTCAGGACATTATCATGCCAGTGGGAAGGTGAAAATGTACAAGAAAGTGTGCACATAGGTGCACTTTTTTCCTTTTAACCTTCCTGGCGGTAACCCCGAATGTAGTTCGGGGTAAGCCGCGCAGGAGGTTTTCTCAGGCCCTGCTGGGATGATTTGCTTAATTTTTTTTGCTGCACGCAGCTAGCACTTTGCTAGCTGCGTCAGCACACCGATCTCCGCTGCCCCACGCTCGATCGCCGCTATCCATCGCGCCCCCCCCCAGACCCCGTGCGCTGCCTGGCCAATCAGTGCCAGGCAGTGCTGAGGGGTGGATCGGGACTCCCAATGACGTCACGATGTCGCTGACGTCATCCCGCCCTATCGCCATGGCGACGGGGGAAGCCCTCCAGGAAATCCCATTCTTTGAACGGGATTTCCTGATCGGAGATCGCCGAAGGCGATCGAAGCGGGCGGGGGGATGCCGCTGAGCAGCGGCTATCATGTAGCGAGCCCTGGGCTCACTACATGATTTAAAAAAAAAAAAACAACCTGCTGCGCTGCCTCCTGGCAGAATTCATTAGACCGCCAGGAGGGTTAACTTCATCTGTGCCCTGTGCAAATGTAGTAGCAGCTGGACAAAAGTGTGATAGCTGTGGTGTTTATGGGATCCTAACACAACAAAGATGTTGGATTCCACAGTGCAGTCTTAACCACTTGCCGATCGCACACTCATGCCGTGTGGCGGCAAAGTTGTTGCTGGAGGACCAGCGACGCACATCTGCGTCGCCAGGTGCCTCCCTAATTAATGAGGAAAGGCCGCTCGCGCGAGTGGCCGTTTCCTGTTAGATCACGGAGCGGGTCTCCGTGAATAGCCTGCGAGCCGCTGATCGCGGCTCGCAGACTAAATGTAAACGCAGGAGACGTTTGTCAGATCGTCGATCCCCGGCCAATCAGCGGCCGGGGATCGCCGCCATGTGACAGAGGACAGCCTGTCACAGGCTGCACAGGACGGATAGCGTCCTGTGCAGCCCCGATCGCCAGGGGTGAGAGGGAGGAGAGGGAGGGGGGGAATTTCGCTACGGAGGGGGGCTTTGAGGTGCCCCCTCCGCAACACCCAGGCAGGCAGGAGCGATCAGACCCCCCCTGCACATCATCCCCATAGGGGGGAAAAAAGGGGGTGATCTGATCGCTCTGCCTGCAACCTGATCTGTGCTGGGGGCTGCCCTCCCAGCACAGATCATAAAATAACACGCTGGTTCTTAAGGGGGGGGGGGGGGGGGTAAAGGATGAGTCCTCAAATGGTTAAGTAAACCGTAACCTCTTATTTATTTAAGAATTTGTAAGATTCCTTAATCACCGTGTGATGTTTCCCCTCTTTCAGAAAACAAATGGTTCCATGACAGATTTTTAAATGTGATTGGTTGAATAAAGCTATATGCTTAGGACTGACCTGTTTTTGTTTCTATCACATACCTTTTAATTGAGTCATCATGCAACTTTTTGAGTGGTAAGTTAGATCAAATCGGTATTTTCCAATCAGACATGGTTTATGTCATGGTTTGTTTCTAGCAAGAATGAATACAAAAGATTGTGACTTTTTACTCTTTTTTTTTTCTTTGTGCACTGCTTTGTTTTCTCAGGAATATTGTGGGAATGCATGCAATAAGATGAAGGAAATATGGGCATGAAAGTAAATGCCCAAAGGTTTAATACCCCAAACAAAAGGAGGCCAGTTGTGATGTTATGAAGACAAAATAAAATACATGTAATATTTGTACAGGGAACCCACTTCCAGGAGTACAAAGCTCTGAAATGAGAAAATAGTTATTGGCCAGCAGCTTAATATGATAATTCCTATAATAACAGTTCAAGAGACACAGAAATACTGACAAATCTGACAGAAATACTTTTCCAGTTAGTACAGATGACTAAATATAAAATGAGTGGATACATGATAGTTAAAAGGTAAAAATGTAAGGTGTTTACTTTGGTTTCAGTGTATGCCCCTAAGCCTGGGCAAATAATTTTACTTTAGATGTTTATGTAGGATATGGAATCCCAAAAGGTGGTCTCTTTTAGAATAGATAATGATCTCAAATTGATAATTCAGAAATTATGCAGTAAAACCTGATCAGTCAGGACAAGACAAAAAATGATGTTGGGTGCTTCTCAGTTTGTAGGATTGAAAGAACAATTAACCCAATACATATTTTAGCTTTACGTTATTGTTTTCCTAGTTGAAGCCCTTGATTGAATCACTAACCAGTTGCAATACTGTAGTTATTTCAGTGCTAAATATACAATAATGGATGGTAACCTAAATAATATGTTCCCCTAAATTTGAACAAGATAGTTAGGCAGGGCATCCCTCCATGCATTATCAGGCAAAGAATAACTTCAAACCACATCATTAGATAGTGTCCCCCAAATTACATAATTAGGCAGAACATTTCCCCAAATAACACAGGCAGATTATCACTTCATATTGCATGATTAGGAATATCCACCTCAAATACATCAGCAGCTATCACAAGCCTTTATGTAGGTATGCATGTAGCTGGGGTAGCCCAATCCCCAAATATTGATAAGAAGAAACATGGAGTTGCAGCACACAGCTTGGGGGACGACCAAAACTGTCTGCCTGTATACTTGTGTATTGCTCAAATAAAAAAGAGCTGTGGGCTGCAACTCCACGTTTCTTCATATTCTTCATATATATATTTGGGCAACCTTGTTAATCGTCATGATTTTCCTGTATAAATCGTTAGTTGTTATGATAAAAAATGTCAGTTAAATATATCATATAGGAAACACACACAGTGATATTTGAGAAGTGAAATGAAGTTTATTGGATTTACAGAAAGTGTGCAATAATTGTTTAAATAATTGTTTAAACAAAATTGGGCAGGTGCATACATTTGGGCACCACAAAAAAGAAATGAAATCAATATTTAGTAGATCCTCCTTTTGCAGAAATTACAGCCTCTAAACAGTTCCTGTAGGTTCCAATGAGAGTCTGGATTCTGGTTGAAGGTATTTTGGACCAATCCTCTTTACAAACATCTTTAGTACATTCAGGTTTGATGTCTTCTGAGCATGGACAGCTCTCTTCAACTCACAGCACAGATTTTCAATTATATTCAGGTCTGGGGACTGAAATGGCCAACATAGTGGTCAAATATTTCAAAGGACATATTAACCAACATTTTAAAAAGCACCATTTGGTGTCTTTTGTTAACATCCAGATTAAATTGATCAAACTGCAGAGGTATGAGCTCCCTTTTGATCCCATTCTTACCTATAGGGTACAAATACAGCAATAATATTATAAACCTGATATCAATCTATGGCAATACAATAAACCTAAATGCAAAGCACTGCTGACCCTTCACCATATGGCAGAAGAACATCCATCCAACCATATAAAGTATTCCACCAAGTGACTCTCAACCATATTAATAGGAGACACCGAGAGCCCAATATAGTGTAGTATGTATTGGAAACTGTGAGATGAATATACTCACAAACATGGGTTTCCTCTTAGGCAACCACTGTAGATGCAGGTGAGGAGATTAGACCTGTCCTCACTCAGGATTAAGATGTCGCTCTCTGTAGATCAGGAAAGTAGGGGTAGGTCACCCCTCCACCAGGGGTGGACACAGTATTATCGTAAGAGAAACAGAGGCGCCAGCAGGATAAAAGGTAATAAAAATTTTAAAATTTGCTGGGAGGCAGTGGTGGACTTACCTCCGGAAGGCAGACTCAAAATACTGTCTGAATTAAACAAATACATTTATTATTGGTACCCCAAAAGATGCAACGCGTTTCGCAGGCACATCCCGCTTCATCAGGCAATAAGATAGGGGACAAACAGTAGCTCGTCAGTAGCACGAATGGCACCACCTACTCAACCATATTGTTCATACAACACAATTCACTCACCAAACACTATCATGCTATACTACTCTACATTGACATTACCACCAGTCCAGATAATAACTATGGTGCTTATGTAAAGTGATAAAAACTGCTATCCAATGTGTGATAAATAATCACCCTACAACCAATTCTGGTGGTGTAAGTGTCTGACTGTTCAACAGTCTCTATTCTCTAGATTGTAAGCCTTCGGGCAGGGTCCTCCTCCTTTTGTGTCCTACCCGATCATGCACCTCCATTACTGTGAACCCATGCTATGCATCTGAGTGAACCTAACTTGCCTAATCTCCATGCTCCATCCAGTGACTGACTAAGCATTACCTGGTACTCATACTGTGCTGCATGATCTGGTCTTTCTTGTATTCCTGTATTGTTGTATTGCTGTATGTCACCACTAAATATTGTCTGTAACCTAAACTAATGTCCAGCGCTGCGTAATATGTTGGCGCTTTATAAATACAATAAATACATAAATAAATATTCCTGTTCTTTGAACCCACCATTTTTATTCTTTACTTTTACTAGAGATGGTGTAGGAGGGGAACTGGTTGCTAGATCAGAAACACATACGTTTCTACATTTTAACACTTTATTCATTCTCTAGGTTGCACTTAAAGAGACACAGAAGCGCAAAAAAAATGTATGATATAATTAATTGGTTGTGTAATACGAATAATTACTAGAATTTTAGTAGCAAAGAAAATATTCTCATATTTTTATTTTCAGTTATATAGCATTTTTTTTTTAAACATTGCATCATTCTCTAATATTTGCAGTTTAGACACTACTCAGCAGTCTAAATGGGTTCAAAAGTTCTCTAGCCTGCTCTGGAAAATCTTCCCTGCAGAGGGAAAAAAAGATAAAATGTCTTTTAAAGCTTATTATCTCAAGTGTCTGGCAGAGTTCTCTGCGACTTTGAAAGTCGTTGAGCTAAATGGCTAATTTGCATAGATAACAACTGGAGTTTCTTAGCTCTTCCTTTACTGGAAAAAATATTATGCTGGGTACACACGGTGCGTTCCAGCACTCGATGCCCCGCTCGATTCCCGGCCGCTCGATTATTTCGAGCATTTCCGGTCACGTTTCAATGATTGTTAGGTCGATTCTCATGTACAGTATGCCAAATTGACCTACTGATCCATCGAAACACGAATCGGACATGTCGGAAATAATCGAGCGGCCGGGAATCGAGCGGGAATCGAGCGGGGTATCGAGTGCGGGAACGCACCGTGTGTACCCAGCGTTAGACTTGTGTCTCTGCTGCTAATGTTTTTTCATTATATCATAATTATTTTTTTTCGCTTCAGTGTCTCTTTAATAAAGTGCAGAGCAAGGAGTTACTGGTAGGTGCAGTTCTTAATAAATTTGAATAAAATGCCTTTAATATATTTTTTAAAAGTATTTAAACTATCCAGTATCATAGTACATTAAGCGTGAAGCTTGTAGCTTGTATTAATTTAAACCAAAAGAATATAAATGTATAGCCTTCAAAAATGTTCTGTTTCACATTTACTTTTATCATCTATAGCTGTTAACAGAGCTCTTCAATTTTAATTTCATACCACATAGTCATTTATTAAGTCAGGCTTATATATATTCACGAACATTTGTCATTCTTGCTGGGCCTTGGTGTAAGGCAACAGAGGTGAATCTGGAGTTAACAGAACAATATTGTGGCATGTCCAGCCATCATTTCAGTACGAATCATACATCAAAGAGAGAAGCACATATGGTTTTGACAGATATAAAGATGGTAGCGGTGAACATGAAAAAAAGCCTTGCAAATGTATTTCCTAGGTATGGTACGGGTGTCTTCATAAAAGTATGAAAAGAAGAATAATTTTCAATTTGGAATTTAAAATAAGGTTGCACATGATCATTTTTACAGCTTTGTGAAATACATAAACACATGATAAGGCCATGTTTTAAACGTAATGGATTAGACAACATGTATAGAAGACTATGGACAAATTATAAGGGGAGCCTAAGCTAAGCTAAACCTTATTTTCCACTTAGGGATACAGTAGGAAGGGATAGCACTCCTGACAGGATTTTATTGCTGCCTAAGTGCTCAGTAGATTTTCTCTCATCTCAATAGGTAGAAAGAGGAAATCTCCTGAAAGTAAAAGGAAATCCCATCTCTGGCAGATGACTAGAAATGTCTTCCCATACAGATATCCTATCCATCACCTTAAAAGAGAAAGAGCTTTATGCCTTAAAAAAAGTTCCTGTCACTTTAAAAAATAATGTTTGCAATGACAGATATAAAGGTGTAATAGACCCTCCATCTTTGCATAATCATAACAATGGTTAAAGTGAACCTAAAGCCACTGAAAAAAATTAGATGAACTCACCTGGGGCTTCCCTCAGCCCCCTGCAGCCGATCGGTGACCTCGCAGCTCCGCTTCGATGCTTCTGCACCCGCCGGCGAACACTTCCGGTCTGGCCGTCACCAGCCGACAGGCATGGGAACGCGAGTGATTGTTCGCGTTCCCAGCCTGTATATCGCCCCCTATGCTGCTATTGTAGCTAGGAGGCTTTAGGTTCACTTTAAGGGGTCTGTTAGACCTTTGCTGCCTGTTAAACAACAAAAATAACAATTTACTTTATTTATTTACATTCACAGGATGTTTAAAGAGGAACTCCAGTGAAAATAATGTAATAAAAAAAAGTGCTTCATTTTTACAATAATTATGTATAAAATGATTTAGTCAGTCTTTGCCTATTGTAAAATATTTTAAATCCCTGATTTGCATTGTGACATTTATTACATGGTGACATTTTTACTGTGGGCAGATGATGTAGCTGCTGCATGCTTTTTTGGCAGTTGGAAACAGCTGTAAACAGCTATTTCCGACAATGCAACAAGGTTCACAGACAGGAAACTGCCAAGAGTACGTACTCAGAATTTCTTTGTGGGAGGGGTTTCACCACAATATCAGCCATGCAGCGCCCCCTGATGGTCTTTTTGTGAAAAGTAATAGATTTCTCACGTAAAAGGGGGTATCAGCTAATGATTGGGATAAAGTTAAATTCTTAGTCGGAGTTTCTCTTTAAAGCAAACCTGAAGTAAAAATAAACTTATGAGACAATGAATTGTATGTGTAGTACAGCTAAGAAATAGAACATTAGTAGCAAAGAAACGAGTCACATATTGTTTCCAGTACAGGAAGAATTAAGATAAAACTTCAGTTGTTATCTATGCAAAAGAGCTTCTCTGAACTCTTCAACCCAACTTGGGTCATATACACCCTTGTTTTCTGAAGCACTTAAACAGCAGAGAAACAGTGAGAGACAGCTTGAGATAAGGTTTTGAGATAAGGCAGAAAAGTTAAAATGGTCATTATTTCTGATTTCTTTTATAGTTTAAAAGACAGAGTATGCTTTTAAAACAGCAACTGTGTCAGAATGATGTAATGTTATAAAAGGCTATATAACTGAAAATAAAAATATGAGACTATTTTCTTTGCTACTAATGTTACTTTCCATATCTGTACTACACATACAACTCATATCTTACGTTGTTTTTTTTTTTTCACTTTAGCTTAAAAACAAATTTGGACCAAAAATTAGCAGGGGTCTTGCTGGCTTTCGGATTGTTAGCATGGGAGTCTTTATTATGGACCTCTATCGCTAATAACTCATGAATGGGCCTCAATTTACTAAACAGTTTAGACTAGTCTACAGGTGGTTTTTAGTCTGCTGATGGTTTGAAGTAATGTTTTAGACCTGTTTTTAGACCTGGTCTAACATTCAGTAATTACACAATTCACAAAAGCAAGCAATGAGTAACCACGCCCACTTTTTCTGACAGAGATTAGACCAGCTGATTTCTGTTGGTAAAGTAATTCTGTGAGGTATTTTAGATGTGAGGATGGAATCTTTTGAATTAATTATGCAGTAGTATAATTGTATGCAGAGGATAGCTCATCAGAGGAGAAGGATGTCAGTCATAGCTACTTGTTTGTGAATTGCATCTTTTGATCATTTCCATTGCTTTACCCACCTAATAATTACACAGGTCTAAAACATTTGGTAATAGATAATTCCCTTTTGATGCAACTGACCAAACCATCAGTAGACTAAAAACCATCAGTAGACTAGTCTAAACTGCTTAGTGAATTGAGGCCATGGTGTCTGCGGATGCCTTATTACGCAAAAACCAAATAGGCATGTACTAGCCCAATGGGGGTATGCATACTATAGGGTAGCACACTTTTACTCAGCTGTAGCTCAAAGCAAGAGGGCATGTCAAACTTGATTCAGGGGAAATAGTGAGACTATGGCTAACCTCATCCATCTTCATTATAGAAGATAACGGAGCACAGCAACACCCAGACTTTGTTGCGACGTGCCTCAGTCCATCCGGCAGCACCCTGGATCGTCACTAGCTTGAAGGAAGAGGACCGGCACCGTCGTCTTGAAATAGCTCTTTTTTTTTAGTATGCCATCATATAGAAAACATCTGCAACGTTTCAAAGCATATAGCTCCTTTCTCAAGCAAGGCTATATGTGGTCTGACATTAAACTTTTGGTGGTGCATGCATATTTTTGTACGCATCTGACATGTACGGAGAAGAGCTGTGTCACAGGTTTGGTGACCTATCAGTGTGTAACAGCATAAGTTCCCCATCAGGTCCTCCAATGTGAATCTTACTGTGATTGGTCAGTTTGAATACAATGCTGTGATTGGATGCTGTTTATCACAGTGGACAATATAAGACTGTCAGTTTGTCTGTTTGATGTCAGACCCCATATAGCCTTGCTTGAAAAAGGAGCTATACGCTTTGAAATGTTGCAGATGTTTGCTATATGATGGCATACTAAAATAAAAAGAGCTATTTCAAGATGACGGTGCCGGTCCTCTTCCTTCAAGCTCATCCATCTTCATTCTAATATCTATATTCACACTTGCCAAGCTTTCACACAGTGTGTTCTTTCCATGGCTCCTTATTAGGTGATTTCTCTGTATGTGATACAAGACTTATAGACCTTTTCTTTTAGTCATTCTACCTATATTTAAATGTGTTCCCCTAGTCTTGCTAACCTGCATATGCTGCCACAAGTAAGCAGTGAACACCTAATTCTGGAAACCATAGACAGACGTCTTCTATAATTTAAATAGTATGAGCATTTATGATGCAATATTCATAGAGGAACACACATATGCATGAGGGGCATTGGCTTTTGCTGTAGAATGTCAGAAGAAATAAGACGACCTGGAATTGCATCATTTAAGCCCTGTAAGTCATAATCCCTACCATTTAGACAACCAAGGGGTCCAGGCCAATAATGTGTAACAAAAAAGGGAGGAAAAAAACATATGGTATCAGTGAAGATTGGAAAGAGAGCTTAGGGTCAGAGGTCGACACAGTGAGAGGTTTTGCTCCTTAATAGGTTATCTGTGGATCTGCAAAGCCAAAGTGTAATTGGGTTCTGCAGTATGATTTTGGTTTGTAATTGTGTATGATCTTTGACAGTTTTCACATTCAAGCTTGGGAGATTTTTCTAACTTGTTGTCATTGTCAAAATAAATTTCATGAGGAATGTTATATACTTGACTGATAACTTGTTTAGATAAGAAAAAAATAACATGTACGTTATAAAAATAACGCTTTTGTAATTTTCGTGTTGGGATAGCTTTTCAAGTTAAATGAAGCTAACCACTTTAGAAATAGCAAGAATATTTTGTTACTGCAGTTAGCATTTTATTTCAAGCAATAAATAAGCATTTACCAGTTATTACATGGAAAATGTAATTAGACACTTTAATTTATAAAAAAAATCTAAATAAATTGTAAAAACAAAAAACAAAAACAAACCTACTCTGCAAGCTTCTGGTCATGTGATTATGCTTTATAGATACATGATGTTAGACTGGGCACCACAGATACTTGCTGGCATGTATACATCAACCCAGACTCCAGGCAGGCCAGCATAGTCACTGCTGCCACTGCTTGAAACTATAGGGGCCCATTTCCATTGCATTTGGATTCACAGTGTGTAAATTCGCATTGGAAATGTGTGTAATGTTACTCTATGGGACAGCCCCATTCACTGTGGGTGATTCATACAGATCTGCTCTGGGAACAAACAAACATTTGTGACAGGAACAATATTATACAATGTAAACCGATAAGATTAACATGTACCTATAAAGCACCAAGCCTACTTAAAACTTTCCGGTATTCCCTTTTAATTTTTTTTTTCCACTGTAGGGGTTAACAATGCAGTGCTCTAAATCATGGTCTCTACAAGCAGATGAATTTCCCTGGTGACTAACAAAAGGTCATCAGACTTGAATATGGTTGCAAAAAATATTCCTGAAAGCAAGAAATATAAAATACACGAATATCTCTGCAAATTGCTACTCAATCAATTAAAGAATTGTGAATCACTACTGTCAGTAGCCCCCAGCTATTTATTGTTTACTTCACATCAACAGCAGTTATTAAAACTACACCACTGTACAACATCATTATTGAGGTCCAGCCTGCTTATCCAACATCATTTTCTGTCTCTCCCTACAGTGCCCATTTTGGCAACAATCTGATTCAGCAGACCAAAGCATACATGCTCACACACAAACCCTTTGGGTTAGAATCGGGTTATCAAACATGGGAATAGGGCAGGTTAGGAATACTGTTAGATCAGGAAATGAATGAAGGAAGGAGTTTAAGTTAGGTAAAAGTAACATGATGATGGTTATGGAAGATCAAGACTAAACCCTTGGGAAATGTAGGGTTAGTCTAGGGATTTGAGAAGAGGATTGATATTATTTAGCAGTTATACAGCACTGATATCTTCTGCACTTTACAGAGTATAGGTCTTGTCACTAACTGTCCCTCAGAGGACAGAGTAAGCAAGCAGCTCGGGGTGACCCAAACCACTAGGAATGTATAGGAGGATAAAACAGATTGAAAAGCCCTCCTACTAATAAGCAATGTTTGGTGAAATTTGCCTTCTTAAAACAGAAGGAAATTTGCAATAATTCAGCTATAAGTTAACATTTGTGGTTACCCACAATGTCCGTCGGAAGGGCTCACAATCTAAACCCTACCATAGTCAAAGTCACATGTCTAGGGCCAGTTAGGGGGAAGTCAGCTACCTAATCTATATGTTTCTGGGATGTGGTAGGAAACCACGGAGACACGGGCAAAACTCTGTGCAATAGTTCACTGGCTGTCATTTGAACCGAGCACCTAATGCTGCAAAGGGAGAGTGTTATCCACTGTGCCACAGTGCTGCTCAGTACATTAGGTATTGAGTTAGGGTGATTACATTGTGAGCTTCACTGACAAATGATTAGTGATATTGCTTTAGCCTCTCTAAAGTGCTGCAAAAGATTTCACTGTTTTAAAAATGCATAATAATAACAAAGTAGTACATTAAACTATGGCTGTAGCAGGATTAGATTGTGAGCTCTCTGATGACAGCCGGTGATATGACTATGTACTCTTTAAATAGCTGCAGAAGATGTCAGTGCTATATAGATACATAATAATGATATGGTAAGACATTAGACTATAGCTATGGTAGGATAAATAGGTTGTGAGCGCTTCTGTACCCTGTAAAGGGCTAAGTACGTTGTCAATGCTTTATTCATTTTACTGATAATAACAGTTAGGGTGAGACATGCTTTTAGAGAGGGAGCAAGATGAATATAGTAGAGGTGGTAGAGATAGGGAGAGAGTGGAGAGAAGGAGGGGAAGGACAATACAGGGGAGGACAGGGATGAGAGAAGGTAAGATTAGAAGGAGAGTGAGAGAGGGGAGGGTTAGAGATTAGATATGTTGTGCGCTGCTCCATACAGGATGCCTTAAGAGATCCTCTTGGAAGTGTGTAGCAGTCTAGGGCAGAATATGGGCCTTGATAGATTGCAATGCATTCTGCATGGAGCACCTTCCAAACAGCTGTGCCTCATTCATAATACTTAGCTGTGATAACAGTTTAAACAAATACTAATCTGAAAATAAAATGAAGGCTAACACCTTTCTTGCTGTTATATTCATTTTATGTCTTCAGAAGCTTTTAGGTCTCACACCTAGAAGAAGGATTCAGCCAGTGCAGTGAAATCAGACCAACTCATCCGTATGCTTCATATGGGTCAGTAATTAAAACAGTGTAAAACGTAGAGGATCAGCACTACAGATTGAAAGTCAGTAAAGTTCTCCCCATTCTTTTTCTTAGTAAAGGTACTCTCTTTAAAGAGTTTACATAGCCTAATTTTAAAATAGGTCCGTTATCAATAATGCAATATATGTGCACCATTTCATTAAACCATCCTTTTTAAGATACTGACATGTCAATTCCAATATTTTTATAATTAAGAAGCTAATATACTATGGTTATACTGTTATTAAATCAACAGGTTTTTTTCACCCATCACTGTCTGACAATGTTTCTTTAAAACTGTTCCTAGTGTTTCTACATGCTTAGACTCTGTACTCTTGTTATCAACCCTCTAGAGAAATATTTGCATACACTGGTGTCAACTCTTTTTATTACATTAAACAGTGGCAGTGACAAGCTTGTATTTAACACAAAAGCATGGTGGGCAGTACGGTGGCGTAGTGGTTAGCACTCTCGCTGGGTCCCTGGTTCAAATCCCAGCCAGGTCAACATCTGCAAGGAGTTTGCATGTACTCCCTTGTGTCTGTGTGGGTTTCCTCTGGGCACTCTGGTTTCCTCCCACATCCCAAAAAACATACAGATAATTTAATTGGCTTCCCCTGAAAAAATTGGCCCTAGACCATACATGCACTACAGCAGGGGTAGGCAACCCGCAGCTCCGGAGGCGCATGCGACTCTTTTTCACCTTCGCCGCGGCTCCGGTGTCAGTGGCTGCGGCGCGCGTGTGACGCGTGCTGTCGCTGGCCGGCAGCCTATCAGAGAGGCCGCTGGACCAGTGCAGTGCAGGGCTTCGGGCGGCCATTTTCCCGTAGCCCTGCAGTGTAAAGCAGGAGTACGTGACGTAGGAAGAGGATCGTGGGAGTTGCGCGCCACAAGGTCGAGACCGGAGGTCGGGACAGGAGGAGATCGTGACAGGAGGTCTTCTGACTAGGTGAGTAAATGGGTTTTTCTTTTCAGATCTGCTGAAGGATTGTGCATATTGGGGTCAGATCTGCTGAAGGATTGTGCATATGGGGGTCAGATCTGCTGAAGGATTGTGCATATGGGGGTCAGATCTGCTGAAGGATTGTGCATATGGGGGTCATATCTGCTAACGATTTGTGCATATGGGGGTCATAACTGCTAACGATTTGTGCATATGGGGGTCAGATCTGCTAACGATTTGTGCATATGGGGGTCATATCTGCTGAAGGATTTGTGCATATGGGTGTCATATCTGCTAACGATTTGTGCATATGGGGGTCATATCTGGTAACGATTTGTGCATATGGGGGTGTTAGGGGGCAGTGTTAGATTTGTTTTATTATGGTTTTGCAGCTCCCAGTTTTTTTCTCTTTTCGGAAACGGGTCCAAGTGGCTCTTTATGTCTTAAAGGTTGCAGACCCCTGCACTACAGGATACATACATATGACTATGGTGGGGACTAGATTGTGAGCCCCTCTGAGGGACAGTTAGTGACAAGACAATATACTCTGTACATCGCTTCGTAATATGTCGGTGCTATATAAATAAATAAAAGTAATATCAGCAATGCAAACTCATTTGCCTTATTGATCAAGGTCTCATTTCAGGTTGTTTTAAGCACACTTAAGTATAAGCACACTAACCCTTTGATAGTGGAGATTCAGATTCTTTTCATGAAAGGTTCCCTTTAAGTGAATTTTCACAATACAAAAAGACTGTTTAAGCTACTGCACTCTGTCATCTATATGTTCAATTGTATGTGTTGTTAATATATATATATATATATATATATATATATATAGTAGAACCATTTTGTCACATGACAATATAGAAAACATTTATGTCATCAATATCTAATTTATTTCCCACCTACGGGAAAAAATACTAGAGAGACAGTAAAGCAGTTAAGACTAACTGATTTATTTTACAGGTTAAAAAGTTTATCATTGCGAATAATTTAACGGGCTGTGAAACAAATATTTTCCTATTGTTTTAGCCTCCATGATTAAGCAGTCAATGCTGTCAGTTATGTTCTTATAAGCCTAGTTGGATCTATTTCATGTTAGAGAAAGAGCTCAGATAAATCCGGGAAAGCTTAATGTTTATCCAATGTGAAAATAATTACTCAAAGTGTTATTCTTAATCCAGATAATTAGAGCGAGGAAGGGAAGATCAGTGTCATTGTGAATTATTCCCTTGCAATTGACTCTTGGTCCTTGTAAGTTTCAGGTGAAGATGCGAATGGATAAAGGTTAGATTAAATATAATCCAAAGTAGCTGCAGCCTTAATCTGTTATGATACAAGGATGATCACTTAAAAAGAGCTGGATTGTAGGAATGTTTCTGGTTGGATAAGATGCTGCTCAGCTGGGACTAGCCTTAAACAATGCTTAGCACCATGTCACTCTCTGTGTAAGCACTTCTGCATGACTGCACAGTGTCATAATACTGTCATATAGTCCACAGGACATCACTAACCGGTGTGCTACTGTAAGCACATACTTGCTTTATTTCTGATTCAAGGGAAACTGAATAAGGCAAAGTCACTACGCTATCTGTCACTAAAGTGCACACGTTTGCAGATTTGCAGACGTCTGTATAAAGGAAATAATTCCTGCAGAGCTGGAGGGTTACCAGAGCAGAGGTCATATTACATTGGAAGCCTTGCAATGTACATGCTATGATACATGCATGTAAGATGGGAAATTGACAACCCATTCCCACTATTTTACAGCTGACCTGAACTCAGAATAGGAAGTCTTTTTTGATAACCCTGTCCTACTGCAGTAAAAGCACAATTGTGTACATGTAAAAAAACTAACATTTTTTACATGTTCAAAAAAAAAAACTGGGGCTCTATTATTTCCTATCCTAGCAAATATGTAAGCATTCTGAGATTGTAACAGTGTTCAAAGCACCATCCTTCTCCTATATTTACACCTAATGTGGGTTTTAGGGATGCTTGCTCATCCAGATTCTGCAGAATTGAAATTTCCGCATCTCGGATCGGAAATCGTAATTTCCAATCAGAATTCGGAAATCGGAAAATGGAAATCGGAATTCCGCAAAAAAATAGATTTCCCGCAACTCAGTAATTTTAACCTAATCACATAACTCAGAAGCATTGGACAAATCAGAGAATGCAGAATTTGTTTTTGTAAAAATTGGATTACCAAGGTAATGTTAGATTCCATTTTTTCCGATTTCCGATTTTTTTTTTTTTGCATTATCTGATGCAAAAAATGACAAATAAAATACTCCTTGGAAATTAGAAAATCAGAAAAATACAAATCAGAAATTTGTATCAGCATTGGCTGAAATCGGAATTTCCGCAGGGATTTCCGACCATCCCTAGTGGATTTCACCACATCTTTAACTGTGTCTTCTGTGACAGCAGTAATTTTACGTAAAGTATTAAAGTTGAACTTCCAGTCAAATATAAAAACTGCCCTTTAAGGAAAAGGCAGGAATGTTTCATCTGCTCTATGCTGGTCCTTTTTCTCCTGTTCTAATTCCTTAGTGTCCTAGGCCTCAATTCACTAAGCAGTTTAGACTAGTCTATAAATGATTTTTAGTCTACTGATGGTTTAGTGTAATGTTTTAGACCTGTTTTTAGACCTGGCCTAACATTCAGTTATTACACAATTCACAAAGGCAAACAAGGAGTAACCACGCCCACTTTTTCTGACAGAGATTAGACCAGCTGATTTCTGTAGGTAAAGTAATTCTGTGAGGTATTTTAGAAGTGAGGATGGAGCTTTTTGAATTAATTATGCAGGAGTTTAATTGTATCCAGAGGAGAGCTCATCAAAGGAGAAGGATGTCAGTCATAGCTACTCGTTTGTGAATTGCATATTTTGATCATTTCCCCTGCTTTACTGAGCTAATTAGCAAATGGTTTAGACCAGGTCTAAAAACAGGTCTAAAACATTTGGTAATAGTGAATTCCCCTTTGATGCAACTGACCAAACCATCAGTAGACTAAAAATCATCTGTAGATTAGTCTAAACTGCTTAGTGAATTGAGGCCCTAGTCCTGCAGTAAAGCCTGCAGCAGGAATCCCCAGCTAGTGAGGTCTGTCTAACCTTTTTCTTTCTGGTGACCAGTATGGTGACTGTATACCCTGTTAATCAAAATAGCCCTTATTCAATGCACTTTTTCTCCTAAATTTTCTCCTGGGTGATATTTTTATACATTAAAGTGTACCTGAGATGGGGCTAAAGAAAAAAATTGTATACACACCTTGGGCTTCCGGCCTGATCACTCCCTTGTCGTCCTCAGTCGCTACCTAGTTTGTCTGCAACTGGCCCCAGTAAGTCATCCATTCAGGGGCCAGTCTGCACAGGCGCAGTCAGACCGCACGTGCTCTCCCATCGTGCTCCCATGGCACATGCGTAGCTCTACTTATTCAGTTGCAGTATGGCTGCACTCGTATACAGTTGGGAGCATGGTCATGATAACATATCCCACAAGCTCTTGTTGAATATGTTCCAGGAGTCCATGTGCTGCAATGTTGAGGGTGAGGAGGACACAGGAGGCTTCTATCCATACATGTCCCTCTTCATACCGTCTTTCCCCAAATTTAAGACATCCTCCAAAAGTAAGCCCTAGCCCATATTTCGAATATACTCGAAATATAAGGCATACTCCTAAAATAAGCCCTAGTCAGAATGGGCACTAGGGTCCTGCTCCACATACCCCACGGCCCGCCCGCTTTACCTCCTCTGTGCCGGCTCCTGTCCCCCTCAGTCGGATCCCCCTGCGGTTACTGCCGGGCATCATTCAAACCGCAGATCAGCGGTGATGTCAGCTCCTGTAGCCCAGTAACAGCGCCGCCCTGTACAGGAAGTAAACACAGATCACTTCCTGTATATGGCAGCGCTTACTGGACTACATTAGCTGCCTTCGCCGCTGATCTGCAGTTTGCATCATGCCTGGCATAAACCGCACGGGGATCCATTTCTTGAGGGGGACAAGGAGCCAGCACAAAAGAGGTAAAGTGGGCGGGCGGGCAGGCGAAAGGGGGGGGGGGAGAATCTGCCTATATACACAGGGGGGAGGGGAATCTGCCTATATACATGGGGGGGGGGGGAATCTGCCTATATACTCAGGGGGGGAGAATCTGCCTATATACACAGGGGGGGGATCTGCCTATATACACAGGGGGGGGGGGGAATCTGCCTATATACACAGGGGGGGGGGGAATCTGCCCACAGGGGGGAATCTGCCTATATACACTTGGGGGAATCTGCCTATATACAAAGGGGGAATCTGGCCATAGCTACCCCCGCAAAGTATAAGACCTCCCTGAAAATAAGCCCTAGCACATATTTTGGAAGGAAAATTAATATAAGACAGTGTCTTATTTTCGGGGAAACATGGTAGGTTAGTTTCTACCTTTTTTGTTTCAATCTGCCTCTGGTACACTTTGTAGTGGGGACAAGAGGGGAAAAAAATCTTTCAAAAAGACCTTGTAGTTTTTGAGAAAATCAATGCTAAAGTCGGCGGAAATTTTAGGAAAAATTTCCGCAAAAATATGCCTACAGCACTTGTATTACCGATTTCTGAATTCCGATGCGGCAATGCAATTTCTACTCAGAAATGTAGAAATTGCATTTCCGCGGAATCCCAAAGAGCATCCCTGTTTGCAGCAACAATTTCTTTAAAAAGGTGCCAAAACTGTCCAAAAACCCAGGCAGTAGCATGGTGGAGAAGAAAATTGCTGCTTGCGCAGTGTGAACCCAACACTGCACTGCAAACAGGGCCGGATTTCTGGAATGTTCTTCCATCACTACAAACAAGCAATTTACCTGGCTCTAAATTTCCTTGGGCAACCACAACCCTAAGGCACGCCTAAATATGAAAGAGGGGTTGCATATTTGAAAAAGGAGGCTGAAATTGGGGAGCAACGCATAAAAAAGTGAAACTGATGCTCAAAGGAGCTTCAAAAAGCAAAGGGACTGCTGTACATGGTCAATACACAGCAAATCGGGGATGCTGCACAAGAAAGGCAAGCCACAATATACTTGGCCTAGGGGCACAAAAAGTGTAAATCCAGCCTTGACCACAAACCCAACAGTGATGTGAAACATTTTGTGTGACAATTGCCCACTTTTTCTCCTGAGTTATCTCCTAGGAGATCATTTTCATCTTCTCTTTAAAATAACTTTTCAGCATTTTACAGTTGAAAAAGTACCCAAATATTTAAGAAAAAGTACTATCTAAATTATTTTGAGTATTTTCTTGCTTACTAGTGGTTTAAAATGTATTTTATGCCAAGGTTTGAAAATACCTCCTTGGAAATAACTCAGGAGAAAAAGTTAATTGCATATGGGCCAATGTCTGGTGAGGTGAAACAACATTTTTAGAATACAGTGTGGTCCCAAAATATGCTTTGTGCAATGTTGGACTGGGCCTAACACTGCACTATAAAGACAGTGATGTTATGTAAATACTTTGTGTGACAATGTCAGGTGAAAGCAAATTTGTAAGGTACAGTTGCGCCAGTCAATCAGTTTGCCGTAGCACAGTGACAGGCTGTAACAGTGACGCAGCCACACTATATTAAATGGGCGGAGTATTATAAGCTAGCCACACTGTAAACAACAACAACAAAAAAATCAGGATTAGTCCTCAAAAGCACTTTTGGGGTCCCTAGTTATTGAATTACAAGGCGTAGTACACCTATGGGAGCAGCTACATAGCACTGGATAACTGTGACCTGCTATTTATCTGTTCCTCAATCAGCAGCACATGGGGCGAATGCAAACATAAAGTGAAATGATCCTTGTTCACCGGTAAACATGTTCGTCCACCACTACTTTTTTCCTTTTTTTATAAAACAGATTGCCACCCATTCTCCATTTTTTTTCAAATATGATCATTACTTTTGTAACTCTACATGAAAAGGTTATAATTTGATGCTCCAATATTTTCAAAACTTTTTTATTACCGGTAAGTGGTTTTCCAGTTTACAAAAGTAGTTGAAAAGAGAATGCTGGACATATCCCACTTTAAAAAAAAATGTGCATAGGTAAGAAGAATAATACACATATCAACAATTTATAAAAAGTCTAAACTGAGATTATAGAGCAGTAGAAAAGAAAAAAATAACATAACTTGCTGTATGGCGAGCATGACCACCCAGTAGTAACTAGTCACATCAAACCTTTTGATATTCTTAATCTTTGTATATATATATATATATATATATATATATATATATATATATATATATATATATATATATATATATACCCACTCTGCTCCATTCAATATAATAAACAGTGAAAGAAAAGATCAGTCCATCAGTGCACCATATCCCTTATTCGAACAGCCATGTAAGTGTTCCATGTAAGTGTTCCATAGTTCCCAATGGTAAGTAAATGTATGGGTCAAATCATGAAGATTAGCAAATATATATTCATATTCATAGTTGGAGTTAATTATTTGGATAATTTCTTCAAGTGAAGGTATCTTGGGATTTCTCCAATGTCTAGAAATTGCATTTTTTGCTTCAAAGGTGACATGAGCAACCACATGTCTTGGTGTGTGGAGAAGGGATTAGAGGCCTACATTAAAAATGGCCAATCCAGGATCTAGTGTGTCTGGTGTGTACTAGGCATTATGCTGGGAATACACAATGAGTTTATTCACCAGATATACTGTCTTATAGAGTTTCCAATCGTTTTTTTCCGATCAAATTTCCATGAGAAAAACGATCAGTAAAACAAAACCAGATCGGACCTGTTGGAAATTATCTATCGAGCCATCTATATGCCAAAAAAAAAACCCTCAAGGTATATTCCCAGCATAGGTCTATTACCTATGTGGTGACATATCAGATTGAAGCTTTGTTAACATAATCTTTTTATAAAAGGACAATCCCACCAGATATGAAGTAAAGAACCCGTTTAGGAGCAATTTCTCCAAAACCTGCATTTATTGTGTGGGAACCGATGCTCCAACATGACATTAATCAGCAGGTAATCAATACTCTCTGCTCCCACACTTCTTGACTAAGCCCAAGTGACTGCAATGCATAATGATATGGATAATGCAGGGGTACTACATTAATGTGTACCTACAGGAGTCGGTCATGCTGGAGTGTACGTGTTCCTTAAAGCGGTGGTCAGTAGCTCCAGTTGAATGTAGTATCTGATCACTACTCACGGTTGTTACTTTTCTCTCAAATAAATAGTGTGAGATGCCAAATTGACTTGTATTGCAGCTGCTTTATTTTTTAAAGTGGGGCTCTATGGCAAAGAAGCAAGAACAGTGCTTGAAATAAACTAAACTTTGCTCCATTGTTCCAAAGGATATTGCCAATATTGTAGTGGGAAATTCAATGAGGCAAACAATAATGAAGGGATCAGGCTGATTGTCACACATAAACACAGAGATCAGCACATAAGTGCTAATTAATACTGGGTCACTAATGAGAAGAAGCATAAATTGTAAAAGTGGTGACCCAGCTAAAAAGTGTTGAACTTTTCAACTGATTGCCCCTTTTAGAAATGTAATACATTAAAAAGTCTAGAAATAAGAAGAACATTTCAGCTAAACCAGCAGCTGTACCACTGATAAAGAAGATCCCTTGAAAAAAAAAGAATTCAAAGCCTTCTCCTCTCCCTCTAGTAACTATTAATCCAGCCATGCAGTTTGGAGACAAAGAGGAAATGGCCAGTGGGCTTGGGCTTAGGGAAGCCACTCTGGTCTGGGTGCACTATGAGAGGTGAGCTGGATGACATCTAGAAGAAATGCCACCTATTAAGCTTTAGCATGGTGACATTAGGTCCCAGAATAGAGGGCATATGGGCAACTATTACCAGGGAGATTGCATGATTAGCTGGCAGCATAACCTGGGTGGATTGAGCCAGCAGCAATGCCACGCAGAAGTGTACATACAAGTAGTGTCAATGGAGTACTGAAAGGCATCAGCAAGCAGAAGGAGGTGGAGGCATTGGGTCTGAGACAGAGAGTAGACCACATTGCATACTGCCAGCTTCAGCAGGGTGGACTTCATTAGAAATGCCACCCAGAAGGCATATGTATTAGTATGCCACTACGTCAGTGGTAGCACCCAGGTCAGGCACAGGTGTAGGATGCGCATGTACCGAAGTGACCTGCTTTAACCACTAAGTGTTTATAAAAGTAGCATCAATGAAGTATTGATAGCAGCAGGAGGCGGAGGTGAGCTTGAGACGGATTGTGGTTCAGTGAGAGCAGTAGCAAATTGGTCAGCTTTCACATTGTTATCTGGCAGCATGAGTTGGGGGGACTGCATCACCAATGTCATGCAAAAGTGTTTATATTAGTAGTGTCAATGGAGTACCAGAGGCAGCAGCACTATGAACTGTAAGCTTGAGCTGCATGGATGACCTTAGCAATACTGTCCCGTAGTGCACATACAAGCAGTGTCAATGGAGTACTGAAAAGGAGCAGCAGCAGCAGGAAGAGGCAGTGATTTGTTCTGGTCTGGTGTAGAGCTGTACAACACGTCAGCATAAATGCGCATATGATTTTTTTCAACATCTATCAGGTGTGATCAGTGTTGGTGCTTTTTCCTATTTGTAGTGGAGATGAGTGGTACCCGTTGGGGTCTTCTGCTGTTGTAGCTTATCCGCCTCAAGGTTGTGCATGTTGTGGCTTCACAAATGCTTTGATGCATACCTCAGTTGTAACAAGTGGTTATTTCAGTCAATGTTGCTCTTCTATCAGCTTGAATCAGTCAGCCCATTCTCCTCTGACCTCTAGCATTAACAAGGCATTTTCACCCACAGGACTGCCGCATACTGGATGTTTTTCCGTTTTCACACCATTCTTTGTATACCCTAGAAATGGTTGTGCATGAAATTCCCAGTAACTGAGCAGATTGGGAAATACTCAGACCGGCCCATCTGGCATCAACAACCATGCCACGCTCAAAATTGCTTAAATCACCTTTCTTTGCCATTCTGACATTCAGTTTGGAGTTCAGGAGATTGTATTGACCAGGACCCCACCCCTAAATGCATTGAAGCAACTGCCATGTTATTGGTTGATTAGATAACTGCATTAATGAGAAATTGAACAGGTGTTCCTAATAATCCTTTAGGTGAGTGTATATGTATGTATGTATTGTGTAATGTATGTATCTTAGCATAGGGCCAATTTAGGGGAAGGCCAATTAATTTATCTGTATGTTTTTTGGGGATGTGGGAGGAAACTGGAGTGCCCAGAGGAAACCCATGCAGACACAGGGAGAACATACAAACTCCTTGCAGCTGGTGCCCTGGCTGGTATTCAAAACAGGGAACCAGCACTGCACAACGAGAGTGCAAACCACTACGCCACCATGCTGCACACTTAAATACAGTGTTCCCCAACCCTGTCCTCAAGGCCCACCAACAGTGCATGTTTTGTGGAAATCCACAGAGGTAGTTGAAGGGACTCCGAGGAGTGCCCGAATGTAAAAGAATACACTTACCCAGAGCTTCTTCCAGCTCACCGTAGGCGGTGAGGTCCCGCGGCGTCCTCCTAGCTCTTCTCGTTCAGCCTCCACCGCCCCTCCGTTATCCGCGTCACCTGGTGACACCTGGGCCTGGTTATTGGCGCAATGCGTCATCACGCCGGCTGCCTCGCATCATCACGGCGGCCGCGTGACAGGTCTGCGCATGCGCGGAAACCTCGCTGCCTACGGTGAGCTGTAAGAAGCCCCAGGTAAGTTTTGCAGGATTGCGGGTTTCTGATTACAGCTGTGGTTGGGGTTCCGCGGGTTGCGGAAGGTTTCGCGTGGTTGTAATCGGGTCATTACACTCATCAGTATGTGTAGGCGAATGACTGGTTGGATTTGTCAGCTTTGCTTGCCTCCGGTGTGGTGGTTGGCTCTCCCTGTCTCCGTTTGTCAGAGCAAGTGAGGGAGTGGATTGCGCTGTGCCCGTGGAGGCACCTCCTTTGCCCGTCTTTCACCCCCTCTTGTGTCCTATCTATCTCCTTCTTTGCCTCTTGGGTCACGCACATGTGCACCTACGCCACCTTATTGCAGGCCTTGACTGTGGGGATCTGAGTGACGGTGACGGGGTGAGGTGGATGGAGGGGGTATGTTTTGTGGGTGCGGCGCAGTGTCCTTTTTCCATGTCCTGGGCATCCCAGACCTTGCGGCTTGGTTGGTGGGCTCCTCCCTGGTGTATGCGGCGACTGACGAGTTCCTGCACTCTGGGTTTGGACATCGGCGTGGCCCGTTTGCATATCGGCGTCGCGGAGACTTCAGCATGTCATGTACGGGCATCATATGTTGGCGTTGCATGTCACCCAGCATCAATGACACCTGGCATGTGGTACGGCCCCCAACCTCTTAGAGGATTCCGAGGGTTGGGGAGGCATCTTGTACGCCAGAGGATACGGTACTTCCTCCTTCTCTAAAGGCAGCTCTTCCTTCTCCCCTTGGTCTGTTTCTCTTTTCCCTTCCTTTATCTATTTCTATGTAATAATTAAATTTTATTGGGAAATTCTGATTGGCAAACATGATGAGACTTTATGCCCAACACCAAGAGCATGGTGATGAAGCCTATCAATATGGTTGGGCCTTCATAAACAGTGGCTTGACTCTAAGCTAATCAGAAAAAAAAAGAAAAAAAAAAAGTTTAGCCCCATGACGATGTATAGGGGGCGGGTCGAACACGCCAAATGTTCGCATTTTTGCCTAAACCGCAAACAACGGAATTCATCAGGAGCTGTCCAGTGGCGGACAGTTCGGGCCATCTTTCCAAATATGCACCAGAGTCCAGAGCCCATCTTGCAAGCTCTCCTCCCTCTCTGTGCATTAAACCCACTTTCTCCTGTTGAGGATTTCTACAACTTAAGAAGTGACCTATTGTCATGTGTCTTTTTTGCATAACCTGCATTACCATAACATTAGCAACTAACTACTGCATAATATATATTTAATTCACAGAGTGTTATCGCACGTTCCGTAATAATTTCAGTTTGGTCATTCAAAATCTGATTTTACAGAAAAGTATCAAACAAGTTTACGACCATTTGGGGAATGGTTGATAAATGTGCGGTAAATGTGCGGTATGGAATCGGTAAATGTTGACAGAAATGCAATTCACAGAGGAAAAAAGGAGGTGGGAATTAAGAGCAGTTTATCACCTAAATGTAGCTGGCGTTATTTCATTCTTGCACAGCTGCAAGATGCATTTGCACTATACTTAATGGAGTTCTCCACTATTTTGAGATATACAGCACACACACACACACACGTGTGTGTGTGTGTGTGTGTGTGTGTGTGTGTGTGTGTGTGTGTGTGTGTGTGTGTGTATATATATATATATATATATATATATATATATATATATATATATATATATAAACATTTAAATTTTTTTTACTTGAACATTAATTTACTTAGATTTACATACCATAATGTGTTCATGCTTAATTAGCTGTGAAGTGCGTTCTTTCAATACGAAAACATGTTTAATTACACCGATTCAAGAATGGTGAACTGCTTACATTGATGATTAAGTGCTCTCTGGAATTAGATTGAAATCAGTAGTTATGCTAATTAGAATCTATTATTTAAACCACATGATAGAGTTTTAGCGTAGTAAACTTATTTTGAGTCCGTGCTTTCTCTGGGACTCTAGAGATTGGGACCTGTTAGTGGGAACTTGGCAGATTATAAGCAATGTAGTGTGTAAAAAAAGCTCCTGACACTAGAAGGCTTTGGGGAGACACAGAGGGAGCAGACGGTCTGCACTGGGAGACATACAAGTCCCCACTCAATTACCAGTGCGCCCATATATACACTCCACTTGATAGTGAGAACTTGGCAGATAACATTCAAAGTAACATGTAAAAAAGCTGGACATCTGCAGGGATGCAGGGAATGCTTTGTACCACATTCCCCAATTTGATTGCATCCTAAAACTGTTTTTTGAGGATGAACTAATGGTTGGGCAGCTGTGATCTTTTTTGCTAAAGGGTGGACTAGAAACAGCTTTCCCCAGCATTAGTGCAGGACCTCATCTAGGTTGAGTGTGGTGAAAAGGAAGGGTCTTAACCACTTCCCGACCGCCTAACGCACAGCGGCGGCCGGGAAGTGGAGCCTGCAAGGACCAGCTCACCCACAGAGGCGGCGGTCCTTGTAAGGGCATGGGCGGAGCGATTGCGTCATCCGTGACGCGATCCTCCACCGCCGCCTGGCTCCGCAACATCCCGCCGGCCATACGGAAGCGCCGGCGAGATGTTAACCCGACGATCGCCGCATACAAAGTGTATAATACATTTTGTAATGTTTACAAAGTGTATTATACAGGCTGCCTCCTGCCCTGGTGGTCCCAGTGTCCGAGGACCACCAGGGCAGGCTGCAGCCACCCTAGTCTGCACCAAGCACACTGATTTCCCCCCCCTGCCCCCTGATCGCCCACAGCACCACTCAGACCCCCCCCCCTGCCCATCCCGCAGACCCATGTTTACACCCAATCCCCCCCCCTAATCACCCATCAATCACTCCCTGTCACTATCTGTCAACGCTATTTTCTTTTTATCCCCCCCTGCCCCCTGCTCCCTCCTGATCACCCCCCACCCCTCAGATTCTCCCCAGACCCCCCCCATGTACTGTATGCATTTATCCCCCTTGATCACCTGTCAATCACCCATCAATCACCCCCTGTCACTGCCACCCATCAATCAGCCCCTAACCTGCCCCTTGCGGGCAATCTGATCACCCACCCACACCAATAGATCGCCCGCAGATCCGACATCAGATCACCACCCAAGCGCAGTGTTTACATCAGTGGTGCTCAGCAGAGCTCGAATATTCGAGTAGCTCGAATATTCGAGCTCTTTTCCAGCTATTCGAGCTCGGTATTCGAGCTCCGAATAGCTGTAGCTATTCGAATGGGCTATTCGAGTACACTCGAATAGCCCATTCACTATTCGAGCTATTCGAGCAAACGGCGCTATTCGAGCTCGGTACCGAGCTCGAATAGCGTCATAGCCCAGATTGATGTCCTTAGAGCCAATCAGAGGGCTCCCAGGCCCTCTGACGGCAGCCAATCACAGAGGGGGACCCTGGCCAGCCCCTACCCTATAAATAGCGGCCGCCATGTTCCGTTTCTCCGTGCTTGCCTGAGACTTGTACAGAGAGAGAGTTGCTCCTTTGTGCTTTGGCTTAGCAAGAGCTCTATTGTGGTCATTTACCTAGCGTTTTTGCTCACATACACCTCCTATACACACCTATATTGTTGTTAGTTAGTTAGACATTGTATTTTAGTTAGTAGCTTTTGTGTTACATAGAGACAGGCCAGCTGCTGCAGGCTTACAGCTTTAGGCCTCAGGGCCTTGCCTGTGTGGGCAGCTGTCCTCCTGTCCTCTGTTTATTTCTCTCTATTCTATACCAGTATTTCTGCTGTCCTTTACTACTGATTGTATTAGTATTGTAGTTATATACTGTAACTGTACTAGGACACTCACTGTCACTGTTCATAGGCTACTAGCTGCTCCTGCGTGTGTGCACTCACTGTCTGTGTACACACTACACACACTCTATTTCCAAGTTCTGATAACTGATTGATTATTGTAATTGATTATTGTAATTAGTTAGTTGTACTTACTGTTACTACTTACTGTACTAGGAGTCTAGGACACTCAGTCACTGTTCATAGGCTACTAGCTCCTGCGTGTGTGCACTCACTGTCTGTGTACACACTACACACACTCTATTTCCTTCTGATAACTGATTGATTATTGTAATTAGTTAGTTGTACTTACTGTTACTACTTACTGTACTAGGAGTCTAGGACACTCAGTCACTGTTCATAGGCTACTAGCTCCTGCGTGTGTGCACTCACTGTCTGTGTACACACTACACACACTCTATTTCCTTCTGATAACTGATTGATTATTGTAATTAGTTAGTTGTTTGTACTTACTGTTACTACTTACTCTTACTGTACTAGGAGTCTAGGACACTCAGTCACTGTTCATAGGCTACTAGCTCCTGCGTGTGTGCACTCACTGTCTGTGTACACACACTACACACACTCTATTTCCTTCTGATAACTGATTGCTTATTGTAATTAGTTAGTTGTACTTACTGTTACTACTTACTCTTACTGTACTAGGAGTCTAGGACACTCAGTCACTGTTCATAGTCTACTAGCTCCTGCGTGTGTGCACTCACTGTCTGTGTACACACACTACACACACTCTATTTCCTTCTGATAACTGATTGATTATTGTAATTAGTTAGTTGTTTGTACTTACTGTTACTACTTACTCTTACTGTACTAGGAGTCTAGGACACTCAGTCACTGTTCATAGGCTACTAGCTCCTGCGTGTGTGCACTCACTTTCTGTGTACACACTACACACACTCTATTTCCTTCTGATAACTGATTGATTATTGTAATTGATTATTGTAATTAGTTAGTTGTACTTACTGTTACTACTTACTGTACTAGGAGTCTAGGACACTCAGTCACTGTTCATAGGCTACTAGCTCCTGCGTGTGTGCACTCACTGTCTGTGTACACACACTACACACACTCTATTTCCTTCTGATAACTGATTGCTTATTGTAATTAGTTAGTTGTACTTACTGTTACTACTTACTCTTACTGTACTAGGAGTCTAGGACACTCAGTCACTGTTCATAGTCTACTAGCTCCTGCGTGTGTGCACTCACTGTCTGTGTACACACACTACACACACTCTATTTCCTTCTGATAACTGATTCATTATTGTAATTAGTTAGTTGTTTGTACTTACTGTTACTACTTACTCTTACTGTACTAGGAGTCTAGGACACTCAGTCACTGTTCATCAGAGCCGGGACAAGGTCCTCCAGCACCCAAGGCTGAGACACCAAAATGCGCCCCTGCATCCCTCCCACCCCAGTCGTCACATACTGATTGCTATTAGACTAAGAGGGCCACAGGCCCCACAACCTCCCCAACACCTTAATATCTAGTTATCTGGCTTGCAGTCACTGCCATGTATCCCCTTTTCTTATTTCTTTCTGCTTCAAACACAATTAGGAATGACAGCTGAATGAATTGTGCGCCCCCTTCTACACTGCGCCCTGAGGCTGGAGCCTCTCCAGCCTATGCCTCGGCCCGGCCTTGCTGTTCATAGGCTACTAGCTCCTGCGTGTGTGCACTCACTGTCTGTGTACACACTACACACACTCTATTTCCTTTTGATAACTGATTGATTATTGTAATTAGTTAGTTGTACTTACTGTTACTACTTACTGTACTAGGAGTCTAGGACACTCAGTCACTGTTCATAGGCTACTAGCTCCTGCGTGTGTGCACTCACTGTCTGTGTACACACACTACACACACTCTATTTCCTTCTGATAACTGATTGATTATTGTAATTAGTTAGTTGTACTTACTGACTGTTACTACTTACTTACTTACTGTACTAGGGACACTCACTCAGTCACTGTTCATAGGCTAGCTCCTGCGCGTGTTTGCGCGTGCGTGCACTCACTGTCTGTAGTGTACACACACTAAATTTACTTGTGATTACTACTGATTATTGTAACTGCTAGTTGTACTTCCTGACTGTTACTACTTACTTACTGTACTAGGGACACTCACTCAGTCACCTCACCCACCAACCCACTCCATTAAAGTACCCCACTTTTCACCCGCCCTTTTAAAAAACTTTTGTCTATACGCCCAAAACATCGAAGATGTCTGGAAGTGGCAGCCAGCGCGGTTTGGGCAAGGGGAAGGGCAGCAAGAGAATCAGGAGGAGAGGGAGCAGCATTGTGGCAGGCCGCGGCCGCGCCACCATGCACAGTTCCGCAGCAGCAGCAGCAGCGTCAGTGGCTAACATTCCTCCCATAGCCACTGGCCGTGGACGCCTTGGGCGCCGCCCAGCAGGAGCATCTGCAACTCACGCTGCAGAGACACAGCAGCAGCAGCGTGTAGCACCTGCTCCGATTTTCCTCCAGCCGGGTCGGAAACGTCCCATTGAGGAAAAGCATGCAGACACTGTGGTGCAACTCATGACGGAGGATGAGCAGCCCGCCATCAGCTCTGCATCCGAGGCCTCCACCCTCACCACCACCACCACCACCACCCCTGTTCGCAGCAGCCGCCCAGCAGGGTCTGGGGAGGAGGCCAGTTCACCGTCACAAGCTGGCGACCTGTCACTCAGCAGTATTTTTACCCCAGGCACCATCAGGGTATTGTCTGCTGTTGTTGGCGATTTTGAGGAGGAGATGCTGATGGGCACTTTGGGGGATGAGGGATTGGACAGCAAGACTGTGGCGACAGTCAAGCAGCCCATCCATGCATCAGGAGAGGAGTTTGGGGGGTCATCATCCCAGCAGGACATGTTTCAGGAGGGGGAGGATGATGATGACCCGGTGACAGACAGAGACTGGGTGCCACCACCTCCAGGGGATGTCGTCCTCAGCAGCTCTGAGGAGGAGGAGGAGGATGCTCTTGTGGGCCTTGCAAGGAGGCGCATCATTGCAAGCATTGGCAGCAGTAGGCAGGTCCCACAGCCTGCTGGTGTCTCAGGCTCAGCAGCAGCAGCAGCAGCATCTGCCAGTACCACCACCAGCCGCACCCAAGCCCCCCAAGCCCCCCCCCCCCAACCACCACAGGGAGACAGGCAGCAGCGCTTCCATGCTGTAGGGGGATGTTTCTGTCACCAATCTGGCGATATTTCACCATGCCCACTGTGTACAGCAAGTACGCCACTTGCAACCACTGTCAGCGGAAGTTGAGCAGAGGTGCAGACCCCTTAAAGTTCAGCACCAGCTCGCTCATCAACCACCTTGCTGCGAAACATTTCCACCAGCATGAGGAGTTCCAGAGGCTGAAGGCATCTGGTGCTGGCAGTGGCACCACACCCATCACTGCACAGCCTTCAGCAGCAGCAGCAACAGCAGCCACCCGCCCTCCTGCTCCTCCAGCAGCACCAGCAGGAGTGCGGAAACGCACTGCTCCTCCCCCCTCTGCAACTCCTGCCGCCGACACTGAGGCCTGTTCTGGCAGCCAGTCCTCAGTGGCCTCCTCTGCTGTGTCTGCTGATTCCCGTGCCAGCAAAAGGCCACGCCAGAGCCTTTTGAGCGAGTCCTTCCAGGGGGTGGTTAGGGCTCTGTCTCCCAGCAGCCGTCGCGTGCGGCAGCTGAACGGCTTGCTGGCACGGGCCATGTGCTCCCAACTCCTGCCGTACACGCTCGTGCAGGAGGGGAGCGACATTCGTGCGCTGCTTGCTTGCGCAGCCCCAGACTGGCAGCTCCCCAGCAGACACTTTTTCTCCCGCAAGGCCATTCCTGCACTGCACCGCTTTGTGATGGCCAATGTGGAGCGAGGGCTGGAGCACGCGGTTGGTGAAAGGGTCCACGTCACCATGGACTCCTGGAGCAGCCGCTTCGGGACAGGCCGCTACCTGTCCTTCACTGTCCACTGGGTCAGCTTGGTGGAAGGGGGTGAGGATGGGAGAGCAGCAGCGGGCACAGCAGCAGCAGCAACACAGTGGGTGGTGCCACCCCGCAGGGTCAGGGGAACTGCAGCAGGTTCCTCCGATCCTCTGCCATCCTCCGGCACACCTGGCCAAACCCCCCGCCTCAGCAGCAGCGTGAAGGCCCGCCACTGCTAAGCGCTGCTGCACTTGGTCAGCCTTGGGAAGACCAAGCTGACGGCAACCCATGTGTTGGCCAAACTCCAGGAGCAGGAGAGGATTTGGCTGACCCCCAGAGGCCTCAGAGTCGGAGAGGTGGTGGCCGACAATGGGGCCAATCTGGTTGCCGCAATAGACAGGGGAAACCTGACCCACATCCCCTGTCTTGCCCACGTGCTGAACCTGGTGGTGCAGAAGTTCTTGCGCACCTACCAGGGGATGGGCGAACTGCTGGAAACGGCAAGGAACGTTGTGCGTCACTTCCGGCGCTCGGCTGCAGCCTGTGCGAGCCTGGAAGACGTGCAAAAGGAGCTGGATCTGCCACGCCATCGGCTGATCCTTGACGTTCCGACTCGCTGGAACTCCACCCTGGCGATGTTGGAGCGTCTGGTTGAACAGAAGCACGCTGTCAACCAGTACCTTGCCCTGGCCACTGTTTCCGCCGCTCAGAGAAGGGACAAGACCAGCAACATCCCGTCCATCGTCCCCGATGATGACTGGAGGCACATGTAGCAGGTGTGCTTAGTGCTGGCTCCCTTTCTGCAGGCCACTAACATGGTGAGCAGGGACCATGCTATGGTCTGCGAGTGGGTGCCCCTGGTTTGTCTGCTGAACAGGGCCCTCGATGCTTTGCTGGAACAGGGAGCGGCAGCCTTGGACCAGCAGGAGTGGCAAGCAGCTGCACAGTCCACCTCTGAGGGGGAGGAGGAGGAGGACTTGGTGGAGGTCCCTGACCTTGCTGGTGATGAGGGGGAGCAGCACAGTGCAGCTGAGTTGGTGCGGGGGTGGAGAGAGGATGAGGCTGACGAGGCAGAGGAGGAGGATGAGGACAGCAGCACTGCCGTCGATGTGCCAGCAGACGTGGCCCGCCTCTTCCCAATGGCAGCGCACATGCTGACGTGCCTGCGCAGAGACCCCAGGGTAATCCAGATGAAGCAGAGGGAGGACATCTGGATCAGCATGATGTTGGACCCACGCCTCAAGGGGAAGTTGAGCCAGTTCCTGCCGCCTGCAGGAGGAGACCCAGCGCAACAAATAAGGAGCTTGCAGCAGGCCCTTGTTGAGCGCTTGGAGGAAGCCTTCCCCCAGCCTTCCACCCCCACTGTCCAGCACCCAGCACAGAGGCAGCAGCAGGTGCCTGCATCCAGCAGCAAGCGCCCCACAGACCTGCTGTCTCTCAGCCACGAGCTCTACAGGACTGTAGAGGCTCCGGCAGCAGTGACTAGAGAGGAGGTGCATGCAGCAGCATCCTCCACCGGTCACAGCCAGCGCCTGACCCGCATGGTGGCTGACTACATAGGGTCCTACAGCGGGCTTGACAGCGATGCCCCTGTTGATCCCATGGAGTATTGGGTCAAGCGCCTGGAGATCTGGAGCGAGCTGGCGCAGTACGCCCTGGAAGTGCTGTCCTGCCCCCCTTCCAGCGTGCTGTCCGAGCGCTGCTTCAGTGCAGCTGGTGGTGTGGTCACCGAGAAACGCTCACGTCTGTCTCACAAATCTGTGGACAGACTGACGTTTCTCAAGATGAACCAGGCGTGGGTGGAAGGCGAGTTCCTGGCCCCTGTTGTCGGCGAGAGGGGGACATGAACTGGCTAAGAACCATCGTTAATGTGCCTTACCACCCTTTACCACCTCCTGGCTCCTGCTCACTAAGCCAGCCTGGTTCACTTTGACTATTACGTCGCCTGCAGCCACACATTTTACACCTACAGTGGGCTGCTGTGTACTGCCCTTCTGCTGTCTGTCTGTGTTTCCCACTGCCAGGGTACACAGATTTACCTTCTGCTGCCACTCTGCCACCAGCTATTACGTCAAACAATAGCTATATATCTGTGTAATTTGTTTTACAAACAAAACCAAAAAACCATTAAAAAAAAAAAAAGGTTTAATTTTTCTGAGGTGCCCGGGTTGAAAACTGTGTTGTCCCAGTTGTGTATTGGACACGATGTGGGCTGCACGACCGCTGTCTGGGACCTCCTGTTGTGTTCATTTACGGCCTGGTATCACCGCTAGGTACCAGGGCTATTATGTCACGCTGCCTGCCTGCTGCCACACTCACACTACTCCTCCATTCCTCCTGCTGCTGCTGTCTGTCTGTGTTTCCCACTGCCAGGGTACACAGAATTACCTTCTGCTGCCAGTCTGCCACCGGCTATTACGTCAAACAATAGCTGCACACATAATTACTCCTCCATTCCTCCTGCTGCTGCTGCTGTCTGTCTGTCTGTGTTTCCCACTGCCAGGGTACACAGATTTACCTTCTGCTGCCACTCTGCCACCAGCTATTACGTCAAACAATAGCTATATATCTGTGTAATTTGTTTTACAAACAAAACCAAAAAACCATTAAAAAAAAAAAAGGTTTAATTTTTCTGAGGTGCCCGGGTTGAAAACTGTGTTGTCCCAGTTGTGTATTGGACACGATGTGGGCTGCACGACCACTGTCTGGGACCTCCTGTTGTGTTCATTTACGGCCTGGTATCACCGCTAGGTACCAGGGCTATTATGTCACGCTGCCTGCCTGCTGCCACACTCACACTACTCCTCCATTCCTCCTGCTGCTGCTGTCTGTCTGTGTTTCCCACTGCCAGGGTACACAGAATTACCTTCTGCTGCCAGTCTGCCACCAGCTATTACGTCAAACAATAGCTGCACACATAATTACTCCTCCATTCCTCCTGCTGCTGCTGCTGTCTGTCTGTCTGTGTTTCCCACTGCCAGGGTACACAGATTTACCTTCTGCTGCCACTCTGCCACCAGCTATTACGTCAAACAATAGCTATATATCTGTGTAATTTGTTTTACAAACAAAACCAAAAAACCATTAAAAAAAAAAAAGGTTTAATTTTTCTGAGGTGCCCGGGTTGAAAACTGTGTTGTCCCAGTTGTGTATTGGACACGATGTGGGCTGCACGACCGCTGTCTGGGACCTCCTGTTGTGTTCATTTACGGCCTGGTATCACCGCTAGGTACCAGGGCTATTATGTCACGCTGCCTGCCTGCTGCCACACTCACACTACTCCTCCATTCCTCCTGCTGCTGCTGTCTGTCTGTGTTTCCCACTGCCAGGGTACACAGAATTACCTTCTGCTGCCAGTCTGCCACCAGCTATTACGTCAAACAATAGCTGCACACATAATTACTCCTCCATTCCTCCTGCTGCTGCTGCTGTCTGTCTGTCTGTGTTTCCCACTGCCAGGGTACACAGATTTACCTTCTGCTGCCACTCTGCCACCAGCTATTACGTCAAACAATAGCTATATATCTGTGTAATTTGTTTTACAAACAAAACCAAAAAACCATTAAAAAAAAAAAAAAAAGGTTTAATTTTTCTGAGGTGCCCGGGTTGAAAACTGTGTTGTCCCAGTTGTGTATTGGACACGATGTGGGCTGCACGACCGCTGTCTGGGACCTCCTGTTGTGTTCATTTACGGCCTGGTATCACCGCTAGGTACCAGGGCTATTATGTCACGCTGCCTACCTGCTGCCACACTCACACTACTCCTCCATTCCTCCTGCTGATGCTGCTGTCTGTCTGTGTTTCCCACTGCCAGGGTACACAGAATTAGCTTCTGCTGCCACTCTGCCACCAGCTATTACGTCAAACAATAGCTGCTCACATTACTCCTCCATTCCTCCTGCTGCTGCTGCTGTCTGTCTGTGTTTCCCACTGCCAGGGTACACAGATTTACCTTCTGCTGCCACTCTGCCACCAGCTATTACGTCAAACAATAGCTGCACACATAATTACTCCTCCATTCCTCCTGCTGCTGCTGCTGTCTGTCTGTGTTTCCCACTGCCAGGGTACACAGATTTACCTTCTGCTGCCACTCTGCCACCAGCTATTACGTCAAAAAATAGCTATATCTGTGTAATTTGTTGTAAAAACAAAACAGAAAAAACCAAAAAAAAAAAAAGGTTTAATTTTTCTGAGGTGCCCGGGTTGAAAACTGTGTTGTCCCAGTTGTGTATTGGACACGATGTGGGCTGCACGACCGCTGTCTGGGACCTCCTGCCTGCTGTGTTTATTTACAGCCCTGGTATCACCGCTAGGTACCAGGGCTATTATGTCACGCTGTCTGCCTCATTGACTGCCTGCTGCCACACACTCATCCTCCTCCTCCTGCTGCTGAATTTACTTCCTGCTGTCTGTGTGTTTCCACTGCCAGGGAGCACATACAATGGCGCTTCCAACATGCGTGCGCCACCAGCTATTTGTTACGCTCAAAAATAGCTGCATTTCTTTAAAAAAAAAATTTGAAAAGAGAAATAAGTGAAGAAGAAGACGATATAGAAGAAGATGAAGAAGATGAAGAAGAAGAAGATGAAGAAGAAGAAGAAGAAGAAGAAGAAGAAGAAGAAGAAGAAGAAGAAGAAGAAGAAGAAGAAGAAGAAGAAGAAGAAGAAGAAGAAGAAGAAGAAGAAGAAGAAGAAGAAGAAGAAGAAGAAGAAGAAGAAGAAGAAGAAGAAGAAGAAGAAGAAGAAGAAGGAGAAGAAGATGAAGAAGAAGAAGATGAAGAAGAAGAAGATGAAGAAGAAGAAGATGAAGATGATGAAGAAGAAGAAGATGAAGAAGATGAAGAAGATGAAGATGAAGAAGATGAAGAAGAAGAAGATGATGATGAAGAAGAAGAAGATGAAGAAGAAGAAGAAGAAGATGAAGATGAAGAAGAAGATGAAGAAGATGAAGAAGATGAAGAAGATGAAGAAGAAGATGAAGAAGATGAAGAAGATGAAGAAGAAGATGAAGAAGATGAAGAAGATGAAGAAGAAGAAGATGAAGAAGAAGAAGAAGATGAAGAAGATGAAGAAGATGAAGATGAAGAAGATGAAGAAGAAGAAGATGAAGAAGATGAAGAAGATGATGAAGAAGATGAAGAAGAAGATGAAGAAGATGAAGAAAAAGAAGATGAAGAAGAAGAAGATGATGATGAAGAAGATGAAGAAGATGAAGAAGAAGAAGAAGACAATATAAAAGAAGAAGAAGATATAGAAGAAGATATAGAAGAAGAAGATATAGAAGAAGAAGATATAGAAGAAGAAGAAGAAGAAGAAGATATAGAAGATAAAGAAGAAGAAGAAGAAGTATATACAGTACTGAACAAATTTCTGGACACAACTTCTCTTTTCAACTTTTTTTTTTTAAAGGAACATCCCCACATAATCACTTGCTGTTGTTACTTGGAAAAAAAGAGGTTTCTTGCATCATTCACCCTCAAAACAAGTGTTGGAAGCTATTTAAGGCCATTTCGAATAGTCAGCTCGAATAATGAGCTCGAATACCGACTCGAATAGTGAGCTCGAATTCCGAGGTCGAATCGAATAGTAAAAATTATTCAACTCGAATATTCGACTGACCTCGAATAATTTACTATTCGAATTCGACCTAACTCGAATTTTGAAAAGGGGTATTTGAGCACCACTGGTTTACATCTATTCTCTACTCTAAACACCCACTAATTACCCATAAATCGCCCCCTATCACCACCTGTCACTGTTACCCATCAGATCAGACCCTAATCTGCCCCTTGCAGGCACCCAATCACCCGCCTACATGCTCAGATTGCCCTCAGACCCCCCCCCCCCCTTATCAATTCTCCAGGGCATTATTTACATCTGTCCTTCCCTGTAATAACCCACTGATCACCTGTCAATCACCTGTCAATCACCCATCAATCACCCCCTGTCACTGCCACCCATCAATCAGCCCCTAACCTGCCCCTTGCGGGCAATCTGATCACCCACCCACACCAATAGATCGCCCGCAGATCCGACATCAGATCACCTCCCAAGTGCAGTGTTTACATCTGTTCTCTCCTCCAAACACCCACTAATTACCCATCAATCACCCCCTGTCACTGCTACCCATCAGATTAGACCCCTATCTGCCCCTAGGGCACTCAATCACCCGCCCATACCCTCAGAACGCCCTCAGACCCCAGCCCTGATCACCTCGCCAGTGCATTGCTTGCATCTATTCCCCCCTCTAATCACACCTTGAGACACCCATCAAGCACCTCCTGTCACCCCCTAGCACACCTACCCATCAGATCAGGCCCTAATTTGCCCCGTGTGGGCTCCTGATCACTCGGCCATACCCTCAGATCCCCCTCAGACCCCCTTCCGATCACCTCCCCAGTGCATTGATTGCATCTATGTTCCCCTCTAACCACCCCCTGAGACACCCATCAATCACCTCCTGTCACCCCCTAGCACTCCTATCCATCTGATCAGGCCCAATACAACCTGTCATCTAAAAGGCCATCCTGCTTATGACCGGTTCCACAAAATTCGCCCCCTCATACACCACCTGTCATCAAAATTTGCAGATGCTTATACCCCTGAACAGTCATTTTGAGACATTTGGTTTCCAGACTACTCACGGTTTTGGGCCCGTAAAATGCCAGGGCGGTATAGGAACCCCACAAGTGACCCCATTTTAGAAAAAAAAGACACCCCAAGGTATTCTGTTAGGTGTATGACGAGTTCATAGAAGATTTTATTTTTTGTCAAAAGTTAGCGGAAATTGATTTTTTTTGTTTTTTTTCACAAAGTGTCATTTTTCACTAACTTGTGACAAAAAATAAAATCTTCTATGAACTCACCATACTCCTAACGGAATACCTTGGGGTGTCTTCTTTCTAAAATGGGGTCACTTGTGGGGTTCCTATACTGCCCTGGCATTTTAGGGGCCCTAAACCGTGAGGAGTAGTCTACAAAACAAATGCCTCAAAATGACCTGTGAATAGGACGTTGGGCCCCTTAGCGCACCTAGGCTGCAAAAAAGTGTCACACATGTGGTATCGCCGTACTCAGGAGAAGTAGTATAATGTGTTTTGGGGTGTATTTTTACACATACCCATGCTGGGTGGGAGAAATCTCTCTGTAAATGGACAATTGTGTGTAAAAAAATCAAAAGATTGTCATTTACAGAGATATTTCTCCCACCCAGCATGGGTATGTGTAAAAATACACCACACAACACATTATACTTCTTCTCCTGAGTACGGCGGTACCACATGTGTGGCACTTTTTTACACCCTAAGTGCGCTAAGGGGCCCAAAGTCCAATGAGTACCTTTAGGATTTCACAGGTCATTTTGCGACATTGTTGGTTTCAAGACTACTCCTCACGGTTTAGGGCCCCTAAAATGCCAGGGCAGTATAGGAACCCCACAAATGACCCCATTCTAGAAAGAAGACACCCAAAGGTATTCCGTTAGGAGTATGGTGAGTTCATAGAATATTTTATTTTTTGTCACAAGTTAGCGGGAAATGTCACTTTGTGAAAAAAAAAAACAATTAAAATCAATTTCCGCTAACTTGTGACAAAAATAAAATCTTCTATGAACTCACCATACTCCTAACAGAATACCTTGGGGTGTCTTCTTTCTAAAATGGGGTCATTAGTGGGGTTCCTATACTGCCCTGGCATTTTAGGGCCCTAAACCGTGAGGAGTAGTCTTGAAACAAAAATGACCTGTGAAATCCTAAGGGTACTCATTGGACTTTGGGCCCCTTAGCGCAGTTAGGGTGCAAAAAAGTGCCACACATGTGGTATCACCGTACTCGGGAGAAGTAGTATAATGTGTTTTGGGGTGTATTTTTACACATACCCATGCTGGGTGGGAGAAATCTCTCTGTAAATGACAATCTTTTGATTTTTTTTACACACAATTGTCCATTTATAGAGATATTTCTCCCACCCAGCATGGGTATGTGTAAAAATACACCCCAAAACACATTATACTACTTCTCCCGAGTACGGAGATACCACATGTGTGGCACTTTTTTGCACCCTAACTGTGCTAAGGGGCCCAAAGTCCAATGAGTACCTTTAGGATTTCACAGGTCATTTTGCGGCATTTGATTTCCAGACTACTCCTCATGGTTTAGGGCCCCTAAAATGCCAGGGCAGTATAGGAACCCCACAAATTACCCCATTTTAGAAAGAAGACACCCCAAGGTATTCTGTTAGGACTATGGTGAGTTCATAGAAGATTTTATTTTTTGTCACAAGTTAGCGGAAAGTGACACTTTGTGAAAAAAAAACAATACAAATCAATTTCCGCTAACTTGTGACAAAAAATAAAATCTTCTATGAACTCACCATACTCCTAACGGAATACCTTGGGGTGTCTTCTTTCTAAAATGGGGTCATTTGCAGGGTTCCTATACTGCCCTGGCATTTTAGGGGCCCTAAACCGTGAGGAGTAGTCTGGAAATCAAATTCCGCAAAATGACCTGTGAAATCCTAAAGGTACTCATTGGACTTTGGGCCCCTTAGCACAGTTAGGGTGCAAAAAAGTGCCACACATGTGGTATCGCCGTACTCGGGAGAAGTAGTACAATGTGTTTTGGTGTGTATTTTTACACATACCCATGCTGGGTGGGAGAAATCTCTCTGTAAATGGACAATTGTGTGTAAAAAAATCAAAAATCAAAAAATTGTCCATTTACAGAGATATTTCTACCACCCAGCATGGGTATGTGTAAAAATACACCTCAAAACACATTATACTACTTCTCCTGAGTACGGCAATACCACATGTGTGGCACTTATTTGCAGCCTAACTGCGCTAAGGGGTCCAAAGTCCAATGAGCACCTTTAGGCTTTACAGGGGTGCTTACAATTAGGCACCCCCAAAATGCCAGGACAGTAAACACACCCCACAAATGACCCCATTTTGGAAAGTAGAAACTTCAGGTATTCAGAGAGGGGCATGGTGAGTCCGTGGCAGATTTCATTTTTTTTTGTCGCAAGTTAGAAGAAATGGAAACTTTTTTTTTTTTTTTGTCACAAAGTGTCATTTTCCGCTTAATTGTGACAAAAAAAATAATATCTTCTATGAACTCACTATGCCTCTCAGTGAATACTTTGGGATGTCTTCTTTCCAAAATGGGGTCATTTGGGGGGTATTTATACTATCCTGGAATTCTAGCCCCTCATGAAACATGACAGGGGGTCAGAAAAGTCATAGATGCTTGAAAATGGGAAAATTCACTTTTTGCACCATAGTTTGTAAATGCTATAACTTTTACCCAAACCAATAAATATAGGCTGAATGGGTTTTTTTTCATCAAAAACATGTTTGTCCACATTTTTCGCGCTGCATGTATACAGAAATTTTACTTTATTTGAAAAATGTCAGCACAGAAAGTTAAAAAAATCATTTTTTTGCCAAAATTCATGTCTTTTTTGATGAATATAATAAAAAGTAAAAATCGCAGCAGCAATCAAATAGCACCAAAAGAAAGCTTTATTAGTGACAAGAAAAGGAGCCAAAATTCATTTAGGTGGTAGGTTGTATGAGCGAGCAATAAACCATGAAAGCTGCAGTGGTCTGAATGGAAAAAAAGTGCCTGGTCCTTAAGGGGGTTAAAGCCCAGGGTCCTCAAGTGGTTAAGGCAAAATGCTCTCCCATAGAAGGAGCGAGTGAACACACACAGCTTTGCCTTTGGATAAATCACTTATTTTGTGTGCCAAATGAACTGTTTTTGTATGCTTCTCCCATGCACGTTCACTTTTCCCCTGATGATGCCGCCCCCTCTGTGGGAGTGAAACATGTTAGATTTAGGGCATGTTTTGCAGTTGAGCAGAAGCCCTGCAGATATAGTACTCCTAATGACACTATAGGTTTTAAATATCAACAGGCTTTCTTACAGAGTATGTTTTTACTGTCATAGCACCTTATTATATGCCTTGACATACTACAGTACTAACAATTTCCTTATCGAATTGTCGACCCTTGAGAGCATCAATTTCCAAGTGCTGTAGGTATGTTATATTGTAGTTCATGTAGAGATCAGAAAACAAATATTTCAATAATCACATCTCAAACATAGTTCAGTTCCCTTAGAAAAATCTCTGTACTGTACAAATTTCCTTAAACTGTTAAAATGTTATGTAGCTCATAGGCTCATGGATTCTCTGGATTCTGGACCTCTGCTCATGCAAAGAGTGACAGCACCATTAGTACAAAGTTCAGCCTTTTGAACCATGCTTGTAAATTGTTAACATTGTCACAGTTTATTTTTATCATTGTTCAACTAAATGTGTTGTATTTATGTTGCTCTGCCCATGTGGAAGCTTTTACGTGGGCAAGATGACACGTGATCTCAGGGAACAGATTTCTAAACATGTTGGAAGCATTAACCACCCTTGCGTTCAGTTTCCCCAGGATTTCCGTGCAGAAAGTGTTTCAATTCATTTCCAATAATTTGCAACCATATTTTTTTTGCAACCAATTTTTTTTTTATATTGAATTCAATACAGGTTATTGTATTGAATTCAATTTAAAAAAAAAGTGTTTTCTGCAAGATGTTGATGACGCTGTGTGACCCTGGTGTCATCAACGCCGATCAACGGGGGACATGTGATCGCCGAGGGAGAAGCAAAATCCGTCAAGGGACATGGAAGAAGACACTGGGGAAGCTATCAGAGGTACGCGACGAGGGATCAGCATGCCAATGGTGAGTATAAGATGATTAGGTAGAAGATGTGCAGCCAGGTATAGTTAGCCAGGTATAGTTAGCCAGATGTATAGTTAGCCAGATGTGCAGCCAGGTATAATTAGCCATGTATAGTTAGCCAGGTATATAGTGAGCCAGATGTTTAGCCAGGTATATAGTGAACCAGGTGTGTAGCCAGGTATATAGTGAGCCAGGTGTGTAGCCAGGTATGAAAATCAAGTATATGAAAGACGGTATCTCAGGTCTAAGAATACCTGTACATTAGCCGGTGCCTAGTCTCAGCTGGACTGCCCATACAGCTCGTATAACATCAAAAGTAGAAAAGAGACGGCACACCACTGGCTCTGCAAAACTTGCTGTGTATTAGGCGAACAAAACACTACATGTTACGGATCATTGATCCTTCATCAGGTGTATAACAACAGTGAAGTGTGTACAACCACATATATATACACAATCTGGTGTGAACAACCACACCCTTATCAGCTCCACCCCCAAAAACATTTAACCCATTAGTCCATAGTACATAGTTCCAACGAGCTGTTATCCCATTAGTGTAAACAAACTGGTCATATGGCACTCCAATTTGGCTACCAAAAAAAACCTCGATATGAACTGACCGTACTTTCTGGCACTTCCCCTCAAGGACTGCCACAGAACCACCTGTGAAAAAACATGGGGTTATAACTAGTACGTATACCAATCAACAAACTACCAAACATATGGTCTAAAAGCATATCCTGTGCAATACACATTGTAAAAAGCATGTTTATAAAAGACATATTGTGCAGAACCTGTCATAAACCATGTCATAAAAAACATTTTAGAGGTAATCTTTCGTTCATACCTCTTGGGGTCACTACATCCAAATCATGGATCCACCTCGCTTCCCGTTGTTTTAACAATTTTTCCTGGTTTCCCCCTCTTTTGGATAAGGTTACAGCCTCCAACACACACCACCTTAATTGTGCAGCATTGTGGCCCGCTGCAAAAAAGTGCCTGGCCACTGATGTATCATAACTTTTTCGTTCACCTTCAGCATATCTAGTAATAGCCCTTTTGTGTTCTTGTATGCGGGTCCTAACTGTTCTGGTGGTTTCTCCCACATACATGAGTCCACACGGGCACTTCAGCCCGTATACCACCCATGTAGTGGAGCAATAGTGTCTACCTTTGATGGGAACTTCTCGACCTGTGTGTGGGTGTCCAATTTTTTCCCCTTTGATGATACCACTGCACACATTGCAATTGAGGCATGGGTAGGTCCCCGCCCTCCCTGTGGTTATGTTTACATCCTGAGGGGAAGTGTCAGTGCGTCTCACCCTGTCATATACAGTCCTGCCTCTTCTTATAGAAAAAAGAGGCTCCTCACTAAACAATGACCCTAACTCCCTGTCATTTCTCAACATTGGCCAGAACATCCTTACAGTTTTCTTGATGAGCTCCGTGTTTTTGCCCAAATTCATGACAAAAGGGACCCCTTTCTGCTGTTTAGTATGGACATTGCTCGTTAGCAGGGTGGACCTGCTTATTGCCCCCACTTCCTTGTTAACCATTGCAAGGTGGTGCGAGTTGTAACCTTTCAATGTAAACTTAGCGGTCAACTCATGACCAGCCTTTAAATAATCCTCATCTCTGGTGCAAATACGTCTGGCCCTGAGGAACTGCCCCCTTGGTATGGCTTTAACCACATGTCTGGGGTGATGGCTGTCCGACCGCAATAAATTGTTGCGGTCTGTGGGCTTCCGAAACAACTTAGTAACAAACCGATGGTTGGAAATACTCAGAGACACATCCAAAAAGTTTATAGTGTCCTTAGACAACTCGAGAGAAAACTTGATCGTCGGATGCATCGCATTAGCCTCATTGACCATCTCATGGAGCAGTTCCTCAGGGCCCCTCCATAGGAGTAATACGTCATCGACAAAGCGAAAGTATTGGTATATATATCCATTGAATTTTGGATTGCACAAGAACATAGTGCGCTCCAATGATTCCACGAATATATTAGCAAAGGAGGGAGCAGCCGGAGATCCCATACTTGCCCCTTGGCGTTGTATATAAAAATCATTATGGAACCTGAAGTAATTGGACTTGAGAATGAGTTCCAAACAATCCAGCAGAAAGTATACCATCCCATTAGAGACACTAGACTCAAGTAGCTTATCCTCAATAACAGCAATAGCCTCATCCTGAGGTATTGCCGTAAAGAGGCTTTGAATGTCAAGGCTGCAAAAAATGATGTCACTTGGTACCTCATTCAACGCCTCTAGCCTCACCAATAAATCAGTGGTGTCTTTTAGGCAATGAGGAAATGAATTGACCACCTTTTGTAAATGCGTGTCCAAAAAACCTGCCAATGGGTATAACACAGACCCCCTGCTGGACACAATCGGGCGTCCAGGGGGGTCAATGAGTTGTTTATGGATTTTCGGTAACAGGTATAGCAAAGGAATGTTAGGATGTTCTACTGTCAAGCTTTTAGCCAACTTGCTGTCAATCACCTCATCCTCCACAGCTGCAGACAATAACTGATCTACCTTTCCTTTTACTGTTGGAGTGGGATCACTGTCACATTTAATATAATGCATTTCATTCTCTACCTGTTTTAAACCCTCTCTCAAATAACCATTAGTGTTCTGAATCACGGTTGCCCCCCCCTTTATCTGCCTTAGTGATTATAATATCAGGATTATCAGCTAGTCGCTTCAAAGCCACATTCTGAATAGCAGTTAAGTTGGGATGGGTAAATTTACTGATGTCCCAGTTTCTAGTGATCTCTTGTCTGACAGCTTTTTCAAAGCTGTCAATAGCTGGAAATTGTTCATCTGGAGACCAATTCGAACGTTGTGTATATCTAGATAATCTGTTATCAGTCCCACTCTCAGGCAAACTGTCTTTGAAAAAGGCCTTCAATTTCAACCTCCGTATGAACCTAAACCAGTCCACCTCCCAATCAAATGTGCTGTCAAGATGAGTGGGCACAAACCCCAATCCTTTCTCCAATACAGACAATTCCGCGGGATCAAGGTTGTAGGAGGAAATGTTAATGACATTGCTCACCTGGTCTAGGTTCTTTTCCTCAGCTGGTAATAGTCCCTCTGCTGGCATGCACTAAATCTGCTGGGGCCTGAGCTGCCTCCTCTTTGCTCTGCATCTTCTGACGCGCCCCCTGTAATGGGAGCGCGGGCCTCTTGAAAATCCTGCTGGTCGGAGTCGTCAGTCATGGAATCTGCTGTATCCCATCCACGTCCATACCGACTTGGTCGTGTTGCTCCTCTGCCGCCTCGCGGCTTGCCTCTACTCCGGGTACCTCTGCGGCAATATCCATGTCTCTGTCTGGAGACAGGAAGTGCGTCTGCTCTGCCTCGTCCGCCCGAATACAATGCGCTCCCGGAACCCATGTGTTGGTTCCCCTCAGCGTCTTCTCCGGATGTTTCTCTCGGCAAGGGGGCCCCAATGCGCACACTCCTCCTCTCCTCTTTCCAAGAATAGACGCGGTCCGCGCTATAGTCGTCTGCATCACGTTTCAATTTCATCTGTTTCCGTGCGATCAGAGTGCGTTTTTCCGCGTTGATGTTGTCCTCTATCTCAACCAATATTTCATTGTATTCATCCAGGTTAGTGCTCTTTTTTAATTTGACGTCTGCATTGCTGATCTCGCCCCTTAACTTAGTAAGGTGGAACTGTAGCCTTTCGATCGTGAGCACCATGACGTCTATGCTGCACTTGTTGAGAATTTCAAAGAACCTTTGTAAAAACAACTGGTCATGATTCAACAGTGTGGATCGCAATGCTACTCTGTAGCCTCTGGGGATGCGTCGGTTCTTGACGTACTCAGCCAGGAATATTTGGTGCATGGATAGCTGCAATTCTTTGCGTTTGAGGTAATATAGTGCATCTTTCAGGTTTTCCTCCTCTGTTAGAATGCCTGGATCTGTGTCCTCCAATGTGACCATATCAAGGATACGCTGTATATCCTCCTCATCATACCCAAACGTGAGGGCTTGTTGTGTGGCTGGTATAGCGTTGGCGGTGCTGGTACCTTCGCCGTTGTTTTGGTTCGCACCGTTTTCCATAATTAGGCAGTCAATCCACCGATAAGAAAATCAAGTATATGAAAGACGGTATCTCAGGTCTAAGAATACCTGTACATTAGCTGGTGCCTAGTCTCAGTTGGAATGCCGATACAGCTCGTATAACATCAAAAGTAGAAAAGAGACGGCACACCACTGGCTCTGCAAAACTTGCTGTGTATTAGGCGAACAAAACACTACATGTTACGGATCATTGATCCTTCATCAGGTGTATAACAACAGTGAAGTGTGTACAACCACATATATATACACAATCTGGTGTGAACAACCACACCCTTATCAGCTCCACCCCCAAAAACATTTAACCCATTAGTCCATAGTACATAGTTCCAACGAGCTGTTATCCCATTAGTGTAAACAAACTGGTCATATGGCACTCCAATTTGGCTACCAAAAAAAACCTCAATATGAACTGGCACTTCCCCTCAAGGACTGCCACAGAACCACCTGTGAAAAAACATGGGGTTATAACTAGTACGTATACCAATCAACAAACTACCAAACATATGGTCTAAAAGCATATCCTGTGCAATACTGATTGTAAAAAGCATGTTTATAAAAGACATATTGTGCAGAACCTGTCATAAACCATGTCATAAAAAACATTTTAGAGGTAATCTTTCGTTCATACCTCTTGGGGTCACTACATCCAAATCATGGATCCAGCTCGCTTCCCGTTGTTTTAACAATTTTTCCTGGTTTCCCCCTCTTTTGGATAAGGTTACAGCCTCCAACACACCCCCTTAATTGTGCAGCATTGTGGCCCGCTGCAAAAAAGTGCCTGGCCACTGATGTATCATAACTTTTTCGTTCACCTTCAGCGTATCTAGTAATAGCCCTTTTGTGTTCTTGTATGCGGGTCCTAACTGTTCTGGTGGTTTCTCCCACATACATGAGATCCCCCCGGCAGTGGATCCCCCTCTGTGTGGGAGATGGGGAGATCGGGAGGGAGGGTGAGGAGGGGGATAGGCCACCCGCACAGCCACAATAGAAGGGAATCCCCCCACCTGCACAGAGAGGGACCCCCACCCAGCCACAATAGAAGGGGGATCCCCCACCCACACAGAGGGGGATCCCCTGCCGCAACAGCCACAATAGAAGGGGGATCCCCCCACCCACACAGAGGGGGATCCCCTGCCCGACAGCCACAATAGAAGGGGGATCCCCCACCCACACAGAGGAGGATCCCCTGCCCACACAGCCACCATAGAAAGGGGTCCCCCCCCCGCCTGCACAGAGGGGGATCCCTCGCCAGCACAGCCTCCACATACAAGGGGGAACCCCCGCACATTCTCTGCCCCGCTGGCTGCCGAGGGATTCCCTAGGGTGGTTGGATGCTTGTTCTGCACGCTGTGGGTAGCACAGATCACTACCCACAGTGTGCAGTCAGGCATCCAGCCATCCTGGGGAATCCCTCTGATGAGAAAAAAATGCAGCCGGCGGGGCAGAGAAACAGGAAATATCCCTGTCGGCATGGACGAGCTCAGCTCATCATTAACGTTTTTTGCACGTTTTTTCTGGACGAACTCAGCTCGTCCATACCACCAGGGAGGCTACGAATGTGGGTTCCACGTCTCCTGTAGTGATAACTGATGAATGTGCTACATCCCTCCTGGTCTCAATGTGATTGAGGGTTTTGCTAACAATGCTCTTGGCTTGAAAAAGTTAATTTGTTAATTTCTTGAATTCACTGATAATTTAAAAAAAAAAAAAAGGTGTCACTGACATACAGTAACTTTTTTGTGACACTACACAAATAGAGATGGCCCGAACGGTTCACCGGCGAACGGTTCCATGCGAAGTTTGGGTGATTTGCGAAAGCGTTGCGAACGTAAACTTTTCCGGAAGTTCGGTTCACCCCCAAAGTGCACCATTAGGGTCAACTTTGACCCTCTACATCCAAGTCAGCAGGCCCGTTGTAGTCAATCAGGCTACACTATCTCCTGGAGCCAGCCCACCCCTTATATAAGGCAGGCAGCGCCGGCCATTATACTCGTTCGTGTCCCTGTAGTAATTAGTGAAGGGAAAGCTGCTGGCAGACTCTCCTAGGGAAAGATTAGTTAGGCTCTTGTAAGCTTCTTAGCTTGCTCCTGGCTGATTCTTATTCCTAAAATAGCACCCCACAACAGCTCTTTTGAGAGCTAACCTTGTTCTTGTGTTTTTTTTTCCCTCCACCTTCCTCCCTCCTACTCCTGCTCTTGTCTTGTCTTCCAGGGATTTGTAGGATGTCAAAAGCCAGCTTATATACATTGGCCGGAAATCGAACCCAGGTCAACTGCTTAAAGCTTACAGTGGTGAGCATAGCTTCCTTCAAAGCAGTTGACCTGGGTTCGATTTCCTGGCCAATGTATGTGAGGTTGCTTTTGATATCCTACAATCCCCTAAGCAAGCTTATTTTTCTCTTGGGTATATCACAATGGTACATGCTAGACTGGCTTCAGCATGTAGTGTTGGAGGTATAGTGGTGAGCATAGCTGCCTTCAAAGCAGTTGACCTGGGTTCAATTCCTGGCCAATGTATGTAAGCTGGCTTTTGACATCCTACACATCCCTGGAAGACAAGACAGGAGGAGGGGGAGGAATGGAGGAATTATACACCTGCAAGATGTGTGAAAGCACTTTAGGCCTGCAATTTAGCATTCAATGTGATTTCAGGCTCAGCCCTTAAAACACTGCTTTGCATCAAATCCAGATTTTTCCCCAGGACTTTTGGCATGCATTCCACTCCACCATGTCCCCCGCCAGGTGTTAGAACCCTTGAAACATCTTTTCCATCACTTTTGTGGCCAGCATAATTTTTTCTAGTTTTCCAAGTTTGCATCCCCATTGAAGTATATTGCGGTTCGCGAACGTTCGCGCGAACTGAACCTTTTGCGGAAGTTCGCAAACCCTGTTTGCGAACCTAAAATTGGAGATTTGGGCCATCTCTATACACAAATTGTTGCATGTAACTCAGTGTGTTATTACTAGTGCAATGTTAGGCCCACACTGCACCATTTGTTGATTTCTTGACTTCACTGTCACAATTAAAAAAAAAGTTGTCACAAACCTTTAAAGAGGTAAATGACACATTTTTCAAGCCTCTGCTACAGTGGCTGCAACTAACAATTTTTACACAGGTAAACTCTGCAGACATTTACGCATTAAAAAAAAATCCTATGTATTTTTGGTGGAAATTTTTTCCATTGATCCCCCTCTGTACTGCCCAAGTTTTTGCACAGCTTGGACATATTTTTAAATAAATTGTGGCTGCAAATATGCCCTGAAGCTTGCAGAAGTTCACCTGCCATTAAATTAATGCAGTTTGCCATGAACTTTAGGTTCACAAACTTTTGCAGAAATGTTTACTTACGGTCTGCAAACTTCCATTTGTGATATTCATCCATCACTACTGACAAGTGATAAATAAAGTATTAACATTGTTTCAAGGCCAGAAGATGCCATAAGCTCTTGTACTACCCTGTTTACCCTCCCCCCATGGAACAGTACATACTGCTATGTGATAGCCATGTCACATAGCGGCATATCTGTACAGGACTTCTTCCCCAATTTGTTGCCAAAACAATCAAGTAGTGACCATTAAGGACTATATTACCATAATATCGGTAAAAGTACTTACCTCCCCTGTTTCCTGAAAGGCAAAAACAGTAAGATTATATCTTTGAAAAGTAAAAGAAATATATAAGAAAAGTTTTTCCAATGAAAAATGTTGTATTAGGTAATCTTTGGAAACTATTTATAAATTGACCGTCTTTCCTTTAAATAACATTGAATTAGATGTGTCTTTGTTGGTTAAAACACAAAGGACTCATGCGTCGGCAGCTGCAATAATACTTTAATACCCTTGGACAACTAAAAAAGAGGCATATATCCTTAGACAACCATGAAAACTGTAGAAATTCGTCATAGCTTAATCTGTACAATAGGTCAGACATGAGATTTGTTTTCAGGAAAGTGCACATTTCAAGGATACAACATTTTTAACAATTGGATTTACTCCATAGCATTCCAATGCTGTGCTAAGTTTTTATATTTATTTATCTTTTCTGTAAAGTTAGAATTTTATGCTCTTCCTTCTGTCCATTGATTGAGTGTTGAGCGGAAAAGGCCTTCATCTTGCACATGCTGAACTGCTGAGTACAGTCGTTCTTGGTTATCCAGATATGTTCCAAACATTTTTTCTTGTAGCGGCCAAATTTACACATTCACATAAGATGTTTGGGATTCTTGTTATGTATATGAATAATTGAAAAAAAATATTAAAAACGTAATTATGGACACTACAGGACCCTAAAATAGTAAAGGTCAGATAGGCCAGGCTGGTAAGTGCAGGTTTCCAAAACATAAACAAAGGAAATAAAGAGAATCTGTGATGAGATAAAGAAAAATGTAACACTTGTACAGCCTTTTTCTTCTGTCGTATTCAATCAAAACACTTGTGAGTTGCAACTATTAAGTAAATGGTAGGAAAGCCCCTCAGAGGCGTCTATATGGAAGGAATACTCCCAACTTACAGGAGGAAAGATCTGAGTCTATGTGATGCGATCATGCGATTGGTGCTGCTCTATGGATCCGTTGCGGACAGTAGATTCTGAAGGAGAAAGGCTAGAAAGAAGAGAGCGCACTGAGTATTGTTGCAAAATTATTTGGCCAGCTGGCCTTGGAGTGATCTCACCTATCAGATGTGCTGGCTTGCCCTTATGGATTAACCAGCGCTTGTGCTTGTGTCCCTTTAAACGTATTGGTCAGGAGAAATAAGAATGGAAAGTGTATGCACAAATGAATACTCTTAATTGTAATTTAAATATAAAAGTACAAAACAACTTTATTAATCAAAAAAAACTACCATATACAGGGATATAAAATGCTGGAATCCCCCCAAAACAAGGAACGGCCGTTCCAACCCTAGAGATGGGCCGAATGGTTCGCCCGCGAACGGTTCCAGGCGAACTTTGGGTGGTTCGCGTTCGCCGGCGAATGCGAACTTTTGCGGAAGTTCTGTTCGCCCCCATAATGCTCCATTAGGGTCAACTTTAACCCTCAACATCACAGTCAGCAGATACATTGTCGCCAATCAGACTACACTCACTCATGGAGCCCCTCCCCCCTTATAAAACGCAAGGTTCTCTGGCCGTTTTACTCGTCTGCCTACAGTAATTAGTGAAGGTACAGCTGCTGACAGACTCTGCTAGGGAAAGTTTAGTTAGGCTCTTGTTAGCTTACTCCTGGCTGATTATTATTCCTTAAATACCACCCCACAACAGCTTCCTCCTTCCCTCCTCCTCCTCCTCCAGGGGATCTTGTCTTCCAGGGATTTTTAGGATGTCAAAAGCACGCTCACATACATTGGCCAGGAATCAAACCCAGGTCAACTGCTTGGAGGGCAGCTATGCTCACCACTATACCACCAACGCTACAGGCTGAAGCCAGCCTAGCTGGCCTGGGAAGGATAAAAAGCTAGGTGGCCATGCAACTATTCCTGCTAACCTAAAGCTTACTTGTGTCTTACAACACATTGGCTTAAGACTTTACCAAATCCAATGCTCCAATATGGGGAAGCTTCTCTGTTTGCTGTTTTTAAGTGTGGTGTCACAGTTCACTCATCTCTTCAACTTCAAGAAAGGCCCAGGAGTAGTCTTAGCTACCATAATATCTATGTTACGGCAGGACCCTTATTACACTTTCTCTTGCGATAAAGCGAGGTGCAAAAAAGAAATCATGCCTAGCAGAGGATTGTTTTCGATCCATCAACCTCTGGGTTATGGGCCCAGCACACTTCCACTGCACCACTCATCATTCAGAAAAGATAACAAAATACAAATGAGCATAATACTTGTTAGAGACCATAGGTATAAATTGAGAACATAAGGGACTCAGGCAGAGCTTTTGGGTACCTCAAGAGAAAGCACAGAACGAAGGTGAAGAGGTAGGGAATGATCATCAGTATTAAAAACTGTGGATAGGTACAATGGGTATAAAAAGTGGCCTTTGGATTTACCTGTTAAAAGATCATTAGCAAAATCTGAATCTAATTCTGCCAGACTAAAGATAATCAAACAAGTTTGCTTGAACAGTTCCTGGCAAACGTGCACTACTCGCGTGCTGATGCCAAGAATGATGCGGGCCATTGGCTCTTATATATATATATATATATATATATATATATATATATATATATATATATATATATATACAGTATATATATATATATATATATATATATATATATATATATATATATATATATATATATATATTTATATTTACAATGACTAAGTGGATAGGACTCTTGCTTTGTAATGTAAGAGTTTCAAGAGAGTTCAGACTCAAGTCTCAGTACAAACATCATCTGCACGAAGTTTGCATGTTCTTACTATGTTTCTGTGGGTTACCTCTGGGTATCTGTATATGGTAATTTTTATACATTGCAGCCATAATTGCCCTATAAGGAAAAAAAAAACATTTATCCATATAACAATACAGCCATCATACCCTCCTTCACGTGAAGTTAACCTCCATCTCAGTATAGAGGTCATTAGTAGCCAGGAATGCAAGGTATCATAAGAGAAAGTAATAGTGCACAGTTTGATTAAGTACAAAATGTTCTCTCAGATTTCCTGTGACTTCTGTAGTTCCTCTGCCTACACTAGTGATGTGCACCCCACCCCAAGTATAAACAACCATAAACAGTAGGTTACCCTAAGTGTCACAATATTATGTCTGCATTGAGCAGTGTTGATCGGATACCTCATTATCCTATTCGAGTTTGGTCGAATTCGGATAGTAAACTATCCAAATTCACTCGAAGTTCGATATTCGAGTTAATCGAATATCCGATTCGACCTCGGATATCCGACGTCACTATCCGAGTCTGTATTCCAGTAAAATATTCGAGCTGGCCTTAAATAGCTTTTAAAACTTGTATTGGAGGTCAATGATGCATGAAATCACCTTTTTTATGAAGAAAAACATCAAGTGATTATGTGGTGATGTAGTAGTTATATAAAAGGTATCAAAAATAGTAAATTAACTTCATGAAAAGTGTTTGCATGAGAAGGTGTGTCCAAAATGGTTGTTGGAAGTCTTCATTTACGTCGTCTTCATCTTCTTCTTCTATATCTTCTTCTTCTTCTTCTATATCTTCTTATTTTTCTTCTTCTTCTATATCTTCTTCTACTCGAATCTTCTTCATCTTCTACTTCTTGTATTTTCTTCAATTATCTTTTTCTTCTTCTATATCTTCTTTTTCTTCCTCTTCTTCTATATCTACTTCTTCTATATCTTCTTCTTCTATATCTTCTTCTTCTTCTATATCTTCTTCTTCTTCTATATCTTCTTCTTCTTCTATGTCTTCTTCTTCTTCTTCTATATCTTCTTCTTCTTCTATATCTTCTTCTTCTATATCTTCTTCTTCTTCTTCTTCTATATCTTCTTCTTCTTCATCTTCTTCTTCTATATCTTCTTCTTCTATATCTTCTTCATCTTCTTCTTCTATATCTTCTTCTTCTATATCTTCTTCATCTTCTTCTTCTATATCTTCTTCTTCTATATCTTCTTCTTCTTCTTCTTCCTCTACTTCTCTATCATTATATAATGTGTATTGGTTTTCCTTTCTTTTGTAATTTTTTTTTTTACTTCATATGTGGAAATATTTTATTTTAATAACAACACCATAGTTATATTTGTGTTGATGGCATAATAGGTAGTGGCACATTGCAAGCCACAGCGCCTTTTTCGGTGTACCCTGGCGGTGGTAAAACACAGACATCAGCAGGAGGAGGAAGTAGTTGCAAGTTGTAGTGTGGTAAATTTAATAGCCGGTAGGAGAGTGGGTGGCAGCAGAAAAAATAGTTCTTCTTCTGTTCTCCCTGGCAGTGGTAGCAGCACACAGACAGCAGAAGCTCAATGCAGCTACAGGAGGAGGAGTAGTGTGTGTCAGGCAGTGTGATGTGACTGACATAATAGGCCCTGGTTCCGAGCGGTGGTACCAGGGCCGTAAATAAACAGCATGAGGTTCCAGACAGCAGTCATGAAGCCCACATTGTGTCCAATGCACAATTGGGACAGCACAGTTTTCAACCCGGACACCTCTAAATTAATTACAATTTTTTTTTCCAAATTGATGCAGCTATTTTTGAGTGTAATAGCTGGTGGCGCATGGGCAGCAGCACCTTGTAATGTGTTCCCTGGCAGTGGAGACACAGACAGCAGGAGGAAATACAACAGCAGGCAGTGTGAGGAGGATGAGTGTGTGGCAGACTGGCAGCAGGCAGCAGGAGGGCAGGCAGCGAGACATAAAAGGCCCTGGGTCCTACTGGTGGTTCCAGGGCCGTAAATAAACAGCATGAGGTTCCAGACAGCGGCTGTGAAGCCCACATTGTGTCCAATGCACAATTGGGACAGCATAGTTTTCAACCCAGACACCTCTAAATTAATTGCAATTTTTTTTTCAAGTTGATGCAGCTATTTTTGAGCATAATAGCTGGTGGCGCATGGGCAGCAGCACCTTGTAATGTGTTCCCTGGCAGTGGAGACACAGACAGCAGGAGGAAATACAACAGCAGGCAACGTGAGGAGGATGAGTGTGTTGCAGACTGCCAGCAGGCAGCAGGAGGGCAGGCAGCGAGACATAAAAGGTCCTGGGTCCTAGCGGTGGTTCCAGGGCCGTAAATAAACAGCATGAGGTTCCAGACAGCAGTCGTGAAGCCCACATTGTGTCCAATGCACAATTGGCACAACACAGTTTTCAACCCGGACACCTCTAAATTAATTACATTTTTTTTTCCAAATTGATGCAGCTATTTTTGAGTGTAATAGCTGGTGGCGCATGGGCAGCAGCACCTTGTAATGCGTTCCCTGGCGGTGGAGACACAGAAAGCAGGAGGAAATACAACAGCAGGCAACGTGAGGAGGATGAGTGTGTGGCAGACTGGCAGCAGGCAGCAGGAGGGCAGGCAGCGAGACATAAAAGGCACTGGGTCCTAGCGGTGGTTCCAGGGCCGTAAATAAACAGCATGAGGTTCCAGACAGCGGTCGTGAAGCCCACATTGTGTCCAATGCACAATTGGGACAGCATAGTTTTCAACCCGGACACCTCTAAAATAATTTAATTTTTTTTTTTCAAAATAAATAATGCAGGGCAGGCAGCTATTTTTGAGCGTAATAGCTGGTGGCGCATGGGCAGCAGCACCTTTTAATGTGTTCCCTGGCAGTGGAGACACAGACAGCAGGAAGAAATACAACAGCAGGCAGCGTGAGGAGGTTGAGTGTGTGGCAGACTGGCAGCAGGCAGGAGGGCAGGCAGCGAGACATAAAAGGCCCTGGGTCCTAGCGGTGGTTCCAGGGCTGTAAATAAACAGCATGAGGTTCCAGACAGCGGTCGTGAAGCCCACATTGTGTCCAATACACAATTGGGACAGCACAGTTTTCAACCCGGACATCTCTAAAATAATTTATTTTTATTTTTTTTTCAAAATAAATAATGCAGGGCAGGCAGCTATTTTTGAGCGTAATAGCTGGTGGCGCATGGGCAGCAGCACCTTGTAATGTGTTCCCTGGCAGTGGAGACACAGACAGCAGCAGCAGCAGGTGTAATGTGTGTGCGCCACTTCATGTCCCCCTCTCGCCGACAACAGGGGCCAGGAATTCGCCTTCCACCCAAGCCTGGTTCATTTTGAGAAACGTCAGTCTGTCCACAGACTTGTGAGACAGACGAGATCGCTTCTCAGTGACGACTCCACCAGCTGCACTGAAGCAACGCTCCGACAGTACGCTGGAAGGGCGGCAGGAGAGCACATCCAGGGTGTACTGCGCAAGCTCGCTCCAGATCGGCAGGTGCTTGACCCAATACTCCATGGGATCAACAAGGGCAATGCTGTCAAGCCCGCTGAAGGACCCCATGTAGTCAGCCACCATGCGGGTCAAGCGCTGCCTGTGATTGGAGAAGGATGCTGCTGCAGGCACCTCCTCTCTAGTCCTTGGCAGCTCTACACTCATGTAGAGCTCGTTGGTCAGAGACAGCAGGTCTGTGGTGCGCGTACGCTTGCTGCTGGTGGATGCAGGCACCTGCTGCTGCCTCTGTGCTGGCTGGACAGTGGGGGTGGATGGCTGAGGGAAGGCTTACTCCAAGCGCTCAACAAGGGACAGCTGCAAATCCCTCATTTGTTGCGCACGGTCTCCTCCTGCAGGCAGGAACTGGCTGAGCTTCCCCTTCAGACGTGGGTCCAGCATCATGCAGATCCAGATGTCCTCCCTCTGCTTCATCTGGATGACCCTTGGGTCCTTGCGCAGGCACCTCAGCATGTGTGCTGCCATTGGGAAGAGTCTGGCCATGTCTGCTGGCACATCATCGGCAGCCCCAGAGCCGACAGTGCTGTCCTCCTCTTCCTCTGCCTCCTCCACCTCATCCTCTCTCCACCCCCGCACCAGTCCAGCTGTGCTCTGCTGCTCCCCCTCATCAGCAGCAAGGTCAGGGACCTCCACCAACTCCAAGCCCTCCTCCTCAGAGGTGGCCTGTGAAGCTGCCTGCAGCTCCTGCTGGTCCAAGGCTGCCACTCCCTCTTCCAGAAGTGCATACAGGGCCCTGTCCAGCACACACACCAAGGGGACCCACTCGCACACCATTGCATGGTCCCTGTTTACCATGTTGGTGGCCTGCAGGAAGGGTGCCAGCACTGAGCACACCTGCTGAATGTGCCCCCAGTCTTCCGTGGAGATGATGGACGGGAGGTTGGTGGCGGCATGCCCAGTTGCAGTGATGGAGGCAACCATTGCTCATGCAAGGTATTGGCTGACAGCCTGCCTCTGTTCAACCAGACACTCCAACATCGCTAGGGTGGAGTTCCAGCAATTTGGAACATCGATCATGAGCCGGTGCTGTGGCAGGTGCAGCTCCTTCTGCACCTCTTCCAGGCTCGCTACGGCTGCAGGCGAGTGCCGGAAATGACGCACAACCTTCCTTGCCACCTCAAGGAGTCGGTCCATCCCCTGGTAGGTCCGCAGGAACTTTTGGACTACCAGGTTCAGGACGTGCGCCAGGCAGGGGATATGGGTCAGGTCTCCCCTGCTGATTGCAGCAACCAGGTTTTCCCCATTGTCGGACACCACCTCTCCAACTCTGAGACCTCTGGGGGTCAGCCAATTCCACTCCTGCTCTCGGAGTTTGGCCAGGACATGGTTCGCCCTCAGTTTGGTCTTCCCCAGGTTGACCAATTCCAGCAGCGCTTGGCAGTGGCGGGGCTTCACGCTGCTGCTGAGGCGGGGGGTTTGGGCTGGTGTGCCGGAGGATGGAAGCGGATCAGAGGAACCTGCTGCAATTCTGCTGACCCTGCATAGTGGCACCACCCACTGCGTTGTTGCTGCTGCTGCTCTGACAGTGCCCGATGCTGCTCCCCCCTCCTCACCCCCTTCCACCAAGCTGATCTAATGCGTGGGCACAGCCCACTTCTTCAGGCAATAAACAGGGGATAAACAACTGTAAACAAAAAAACCGAAGACAGAGACAATGCTATAAAAGTTGCCCTACAAACTTGCATACATATTTACAATTAGTGTAATAAGGATAGTATTGTAAAATTAGTGCTCACTATTTCAGTATGGTTTGGGATAAACTACAAGCAATGTGTGATTGGAGTCTGGAGTAAACTGCAAGACTATGTGAGGGGAATAGGTGAGTTTGCAGTGGTAAATGGTGAATAAAAAAGGATCAAATTAGAAGGTAGGGAGTGGGGTAGGTTATAGTTAGCAATCCCCAGTCACCATGGCCACTAACTCCGCCCACCCACACCAGCACTGCATCTGGATTGGCCAGATCTGCTAGCACTAATGCATTTAAAGCAGGAGGCAACCTCACAACAGTACAGAGGTGCTCTGCTTGCTATAACAGAATTACTGGTAAGTTTATAATTTATTTTCTACTCAATTTATTCTCTACCTTTGTTAATATTCCCCTTTGCTAACTATAACCTACCCCACTCCCTACCTTCTAATTTGATCCTTTTTTATTCACCATTTACCACTGCAAACTCACCTATTCCCCTCACATAGTCTTGCAGTTTACTCCAGACTCCAATCACACATTGCTTGTAGTTTATCCCAAACCATACTGAAATAGTGAGCACTAATTGTAAATATGTATGCAAGTTTGTAGGGCAACTTTTATAGCAATGTCTCTGTCTTCTGTTTTTTTTGTTTACAGCTGTTTATCCCCGGTTTATTGCCTGAAGAAGTGGGCTGCGCCCGCGAAACGCGTTGCATCCTTGGGGTATATTCAATAAATGTGTATTTATTTATTTAATCACAGTCCTTGGTGTCTGCTTTAACGGAGGCAAGTCCACCACTTCCTCCCAGCAATTTTTTAAAAATGTTATGTACTTTTATTCTACTGGCGCCTCTGTTCACTTACCAGTATATTCAAGTCCACCCCAGGGGGAGGGGTGATCTACCCTTTTTCTCCTATCTACAGAGAGCGACTTCTTAATCCTGAGTGAGGACAGGTCTAATCTCCTCACCTGCCTATTGAGTGGTTACCTGAGCGGTAACCCATGTTTGTGAGTATTACCATCTCACTGTCTCAATTATTCAATCTGTCTTGACATACTACACCATATTGGGCTCTCGATTTCTCTTCAATTGCAATGCGTGGTGAAGGACAGATAGCGGCCTGTCCCAAACCGGCTGCTCCACGAGTCTATGGTGACGTGGACCCATTGACCCACCGCGTGCTCCAGCCCTCTCCCGACATTGGCCATCACAGAGAGGTGAAGTGCAGGGATGGCCGTGCGTGCAAAATAATGTCAGCTGGGGATTGGCCAATCGGGGGCTGCACACATCAGGAGCGCACGCATGTCGCTCCCCTCCTGCACAAGGGAATAAGGCAGGAGTTGGGAGCAAATGTCCCGTGCCAGCAAGCCGTTCAGCTGACGCATGGGACGGCTGCTGGGAGGCAGAACCCTGATCACCCCCTGGAAGGTGTCGCTGAGCAGGGTCTGGCGACGCCTTTTGCTGGCACGGGAATCACTGGAGGGAGCAGAGGAGGCCACTGAGGACTGGCTGCCAGAACAGGCCTCAGTGTCGGCGGCAGGAGTTGCAGAGGGAGGAGGAGCAGTGCATTTCTGATGCACTCCTGCTGGTGCTGCTGGAGGAGGTGGAGGAGGGCGGGTGGCTGCTGCCGACAGCTTCGCAGTGGTGGCGGCCGGTCTGCCACTGCCACTGCCAGCTTCCTTCAACTTCATGAACTCCTCATGCTCATGAAAGTGTTTCCCTGTTAGAGGGTTCACCAGAGAGGTGGTGCCAAACGCAGAGGGCTCCTTCCCTCTGCTGAGCTGCTGGCGGCACTGGTTGCAGGTGGCACACTTGCACTCCACATATGGCAGGGTGAAAAAATTCCAAATTGGGGAGGTGAAGTTGCCCCTTCGGCTCGAAGGTGCTGCTGCTGCCGCTGGTCTCCCTGTGGTGGTTGGGGGAGGGGGGGTTCTCGGTGCGACTGGTGGTGGCACTGGCAGAACTCTCCGGATCAGCACGCTGTGTGGCCTGCATACCACGCCCACTTCTTTTCCTGCCTAATATGTCTGCGGTGCTGATCCTTCTAGCAAGGCCTGCAGACGCATCCTCCTCCTCCTCCTCAGAGCTGATGACGTCCCCAGGATCTGCCACCCAGTCTCTGTTCTTCACCCTGTCATCATCATCCTCCCCCTCCGCAAACATGTCCTGCTGGGATGACCCCACAAACTCCCCTTCTGCATGCATGGGCTGAGGGACAGTCACCACTGTCTGACTGTCCAAAGCATCATCCCCCAAAGTGCCCATCAGCATTTCTTCCTCCTCCATTGCCAATTCTGCCGCAACAGCACTCCATAGCCCCGCTGTGCTTGGGGATAAGAAGGTGCTGAGTGACAGGGTGCTGGTGTTGCCCGCTGGGGCTGGAGAACTGCACTCCTCCTCCTCCTCCCAAGGCAGTGCTGGGCGGCTGCTGCTGCTCTTGCGAACAGGAGTGGTGGCGGGGGTGGAGTACTCGGTTCCAGAGCTAATGGTGGCCTGCTCATCCACCATCAGTTCCACCACAGAGTCTGCGTCCTTCTCCTCAATAGGACGGCTACGACCTGGCGGTGGGATGAACATCTGCGCCACACGCTGCTGCTGCTGCTGCTGTGTCTCTGCAGCGTGACTCCCAGCGGCCAAGGCATCCACGGCCAGTGGCTAATGGCGGAATAGCCATTGGTGCAGACGCAGAACTGCGCATGGTGGTGGTGGTGGCGTGGCTGCCACGCCCACGACCTCCTCTCTTGCCGATGCCCTTGCTGCCCTTGCTGCCCCTGCCCAAACCATGGCTGCCAATGCCGGACATCGTATATTTTTAATATTATACAAATGAAAAAAAAAAGTTATGCATAGGCGGGTGGGACTGGTGGGTACTTTAATGGTGTGGGACTGGTGGTGGTGGTGGGTGTGTGAGGTGACGGACAGGTGTACTCTACAGCAGAGATCGGTGTAGCGCTAACGAGAAAGTGCGCAGTGCGCACACAAAGACCCTAGCTGACACTGACTGACGGTGTCCCTATACACAGACTACAGTACAGTACAAGTCAGCGAATACACAATAGAAGTAATATAAACAAATAGGACGGGTGTAGCACTAACGAGAGGGTGCGGACAGCGCAGACGTGCACTGCGCACACAAAGACCCTAGCTGACGCTGCCTGACAGTGTCCCTATACACAGACTACAGTACAGTACAAGTCAGCGAATACACAATAGAAGTAATATAAACAAATAGGACGGGTGTAGCACTAACGAGAGGGTGCGGACAGTGTAGACGTGCACTGCGCACACAAAGACCCTAGGTAACGCGGTGACGGACAGTCCCTATACACAGACTAGAGTACACTACAGTACTAACTAAACAATAGAAGAATCTAGCTAAATAATAGAACAGGTGTGACTAGATTAAAGAGAGCAGATACAGGACAGGTATAGCAGTAAAGCTGGGCCTTGCTAACTACAAAATAGTACAAATCTAAATCTATCTAACACAGAAGTAGTACAGGAGTAGGACAGGTAAGAGCACAGGTAACTAGAGACTAGAGCACAGAGCAAGGCAGGCTGCCTTGCCTAGGCACAGGGCCTAGCTGCTGGCTGCAGCTGCAGCAGCACCAATGACAGTCTCCCTCCCTAGTCCCTAATCACACAAACTAAACTGCCTAAAATACAATCTATCTACAATACAAAGCAATACAGTTGAATATCAAGTGTTGGAGTGTAAAAACACTTGGTTTAGAACACAATAGATGCACTTGCACACAGACAAAAAGCACTGGAGCAATCTCTTAGTACAATCAGTCAGTAAGTCGCAAGCAGGATGAGTGAGGAAAGATGGCGCCCGCTATTTATAGAAGGGGGCTTGGCCAGGCTCCCCCTCTGTGAGTGGCTGCAGTCAGAGGGCTGGGAGCCCTCTGATTCGCTTGTGAGGACTCGAGGTGACGTCTGACGTGATGCTATCCGAGCTGGTGACGCTATCCGAGCTTGGATAGCTAGGATATCTCCGGATAGCTGCTTGCTATCCGAGTGTGCTCGGATAGCACAGCCCGGATAGCTAATACTATTCGAGCTCAGTATTCAAGCTCGAATAGTGAAAAAAGAGCTAGGATATCCGAGTATCTCGGATATCCTAGCTCAGATGAGCACCACTGGTATTGAGTAGTATTTTATATCTAAGGATTACTTTGCTGCGTTTTGCAGGTTTTTTCCTATGAGAAAATGTCAATTAAAAAAGTTATTTAAGTATATAATGAGTAACTATTTAAATGCTGTTAGTAGTAATAAATATTTCTTATGATATGTTGGGGAAGATTAAAAACATATATCATTTTAGGCTCTTCATAGTTTAGACAGTTTTCAGCTAAAACTGTATCATGAATATGTATCCTATCCATTCACTACCTATATAGAGTAACACACTAGCTGCATGGTCCAGGGATGGATCAGAAATGAGACCCCAAAATGTATCAGTGTCACACATCATAACATTAGATTTTAATTAGCAAGACATAGAATTACACCGAGAACTGTACAAACATTTCCCTGAACCTAAGGGAAAAGCAGTCAAATTAATGAATAATTTCCTTTGAGGAAGTCAATATGAAGTTCTCAACCATGGCTTCTATATATAAATATATAATTCTTTTTTTCCATTAATTTGCTATTGGTTCCACTGCAAAAAAAAATCAAATTTATTAAATCAATTAAATGACTATGAGAAAATATTGCAGTTGCTTAGACAATGACCCATATGAATTTGCTCCAAGTAAGTTAATTATATTTGCTTAATCAGAACACAGGCAACGTGGGAGAGAACTACAACCTTTCATTTATTAGCATTATGATTATTTCTTTAATATTATATTAAAATATCTATGTGAGTCATGCATGATAAAAACAAAAAGAGGAAAAAATTATAAAATTACTGCAAAAATGTGTGCTCAATAGCTATTTCACATTGAAATTTTGTTTTGCCTTTTGACGTGTAGCTTTATGGGTATAACACTTTTTTTTTTTACTAGTATACAAGAAAGATGCAAATAAGCGGTATCAAGAAGATCGGAATATTAAGGATTATTATTAGGCTAATCAATTCATAGCATCTGTTATTCATATTCATAACTACTATGAGTAAAGCAGGGATCAATGAGACGAAGAAGTCAATACTCAAAGATAATAAATTGACTTTTTCAGGATTCTTTGATATTTGTGTACATGTGATCAGCTTTATATATATAAAAAAATAATAATAAATTACACAAATATTCATCCCAGATAAACTTTAGAATAATATATATGTATAAAAAAGACTGCCTAAGAATAATGTTGAATAAGGGTAAAAAAAAACCTTTTATACTTTTAAGAGAAAACTGATTACACAGCAGAGTTATCATAATATTGTTTGATGGGAAATGCACTTGGCAGTGTCACCATATGAAGCTTCAATCAAGCAATACCACCCTTCATGGTCCTAAAGACTGGTTTCTACTTAATAGGGGGTGGACCCACCTTGCAAGACACCCTCGTACAACATAAGCATATCTTGGGCTAAAAACCCAATCAGACAACCATGGGTGGCAACCTGCTCCTCCTCTGTGGCCTGCAGTAGATGGGTGTCCCAGGTGGTGGTGGACAGTAGGAGCTTGACAAAGGCGTGGATGCGCTGAAACGCGTCGTGAAGTCACAGCACACGGGCACCAGAGGGAAGGCTCCTACTGTCCACCACCACCTGGGACACCCATCCATTGCAGGCCACAGAGGAGTAGCAGGTTGCCACCCATGGTTGTCTGATTGGGTTTTTAGCCCAAGATATGCTTGTTTTTATTGTCTTCCAGTAAGTGTTTTTTATACTTTGCGTGTCTATGATTAAATAACTTTAATGCACTACGGAGCACTCCTCTTTGTTTCTTTTCTACTACCACAGTCATTCCTTTCAGCCAGGATTGAGGAGCTGCTAGTGGTTGAATTTCATACATTTCCACGCCTTGTTTGATTAGCGCAAGATTGCACATCACTTCTTCTTCTTGTTGGGTTAACCCTCGTACAACATTATGGACAAAGTGCAAATCCTTACTTTCCTTTGATTTAGTTGATAGCTAAAACTTGCTTGGTTATACTGAACAACCGTTTAACGTTTGCTACAGGTCTCTTTGCACGGCAGTGTAAAGATAACCTGTCCATGACTATTAGACTGCTACCATAAGTAGTAGTAGTTGGAGCAACTTTTGACATGTGAGCGGCATATGATTTAAATGGCTGATTTAGATAAAGGAGAAACATCAGTTAGTTCTTGTGTATGTGCCTATTTAGACATTTTATGTGATATAAAGATGTTCTACATGTGTATTGTGATTACTCATACAAATGACTTCTGCAAATGCTTAAAGAGAAGATAAATACCAGCTAATGTTTGAACTGATTGCTATTATTGTTATCACTCTGACTTTCCCATAAGGTTCTTATTGCGAGTGTAGAAAGGGAGAGGTAGAATCAATTTCCTTTTTAACATATTGATAAACAACTCCAGATATAGTAGGAGGGAGGCAGAGCGGATTTACCTCTGTCTGACCCAAACTGGAATGCTTTAAAAATTAATTCCAGAATATCACCAACATTCCTTGAAGTTGTGGAGATGATTTACATAGAAGGTCTTCTAGAGCAGTTTAACTTCTTTCATCTTGATACTGTAAATTGCTTCCATTTTCTTTCCTGATCTGAGCGCTCATGATGCTGTTGTGATAAATTATAGAAGAACATATTTGAAAACAGTGTGTAGACCAGCTAAGAAATTGAGTTCAGTCAGCCTTAGCAGTGTTCGATGATGTGCTAAAGCAAATTGTTTACCCAGGTCATGTCACACGAATAGTCAGTGAATAGCTGCTGTTAACTTTGAAGCTAGCTAAAGATTTGTGGGCATATAATAAAGGCTCCTGTTAAAAAGGATACCATATATAGCCAATATTCAATTGTTCATTTATTAAAATGGGTACAAAAATATGCTGTAAAATATCATTTATAATACTGATATTCTACTATTCCCCACTGTAACCTCTGTTTTTACGTCAAGTAAAATGGGCACCAGGAAAAGTGATAAAATATTGATTCATTTACTGATATAGTACTACTGTACTTGTTTCATATAATAAAGTATCTTTAATACGTACTGACATTTTACCATAACCTAACTTCTCCCTACTCTCACACAGAAGCCTCCACAGTTGTGTCTAACCTTAATCCCCCCTCCTGGTGGTGCCTAACATTAACCCCCTCTGGTGGTAGAGATGGGGCAAACTGTTCTGCTGGCAAATAGTTAGCAGTGAACAAGGGGTGTTTGAAATTTGCGTCTAAACCCTTTTTTATTTTTGAATTTGCATTCACAGTTTTCCCATAGACTTTAATGGAAGGCAAGCAGCCGCCAACCCTTTTCAGGTTATGTGGAGGGGGAAGTGGGTACAACAGGAAATTTTTTTTTTAACCACTTTACCCCCGCCCGTACTGATTTCTCCGTCCCTTTTTCCATCCTTTAACCCCCAGGGACGGAGAAATCCGTACTTTGCGCACTCCCGACGCTGCCCGCGCTCCCGCTCGTAAACACGCCGCCCGCCGCTAGTAAACACGCCGCCGCCCGCTCGCCCAGAGATCAACGAATGGGAAAATCCATTCCCGTTCGTTGATCTAAGCCCCGCAATGATCCGCTGCTGCTCGGCTGAGCAGCGCGATCATTGTGAGCAATAACAAAGTCCCAGCCTCTTTCTACTTCCTGCAAGCATCCGGAAGGACGCTTGCAGGTCACATGAAACAAAAAGTTACTGTTGCCATCTTGTGGCCAAATAGTAAAACTACACCCTAACCATTTTTTACACACAAATAAACTAGTTTTACACAAAAAATTAACTCCTTACCTCCCACACTCCCCAAATTTTTTTTTTTTTGTAATTAAAAAATAAATAAAAAATTTACAATTTAAAAAAAATACTTAAATAGTTACCTTAGGGACTGAACTTTTTAAATATTTATGTCAAGAGGGTATAACACTGTTACTTTATAAACTATGGGCTTGTAATTAGGGATGGACGCAAAACTGAAAAAATGCACCTGTATTTCCAATTAAAATATTGGCGGCATACTTTGTGATAGGGACATAATTTAAACGGTTTTATAACCGGGATAAATAGGCATATACATTTAATGGGTTTTAATTACAGTAGCATGCATTATTTAAAAACTATAAAGGCCGAAAACTGAAAAATAGAAAATTTTTTCCCACATTTTTTCCTATTTTCCCATTAAAACACATTTAGAATAAAATTATTCTTGGCATAATGTCCCACCTAAAGAAAGCCTAATTGGTGGCGAAAAAAACAAGATATAGTTCATTTCATTGCGATAAGTAATGATAAAATTATAGACGAATGAATGGAAGGAGCGCTGAGAGGTGAAAATTGCTCTGGTGGTCAGGGGGTAAAACCCCTCAGTTGGGAAGTGGTTAAAAGACATAGTTTTAGAGAAAATCGATTTTAAAATTTCATAGATAAAAAAATAATACATTTAAATGCAGTAAATAATATAATAATAATAATCTGAACATTTGTATAGTGCTTTTCTCCAGTCAGACTCAAAGCGCACAAGAGCTGCAGCCACTGGGACCCGCTCAAGAGGCCACCCTGCAGTGTTAGGGAGTCTTGCTTTGAACTCCTTACTGAATAGATACTGACCCTAGCCAGGATTCAAACCCTGGCATCCCATGTCAAAGGAAGTGCCCTTAACCAGTACACTATCCAGCCACCACTTAATGCAATAAACCTAACAGTAGTGTAAATTTACATATCAAAAAAAAGAGCAATGAATTTCATGACGGGGTTTCCAGGTTGTTCGGTCACAGTGCCTATGGACCCCCTGCAAACCCCTTTGCAGTTGCAACGCTTTGGCCAGGGATTGCTATACAGCTGCAATATGGCTGTATAAAGATCCCTGGCAACTTTACTTATTTTTTAAATGTTTTTTTTAATGTTTAGTGTGGGAAATTGATGGGGGGAACCCATCCCGAGCTTCTTTAACCCCTTCTCCCCCATGCAGGCTGGGATAGCCAAAATGTGGAGCCCCAGCCAAGTGGGGCTTTGCACCCTGAGCTATACCAGCCCGCATGGTCCATGGTACGGGGGGGGGGGGGGGCTCCGGGGGAGAAGGGCAGCCAAGCCTCCCCTCTCTCCTGAAGCCCTTGTCCAATCCAAGGACAAGGGGCTTTTCCCCACCTCCGGTGCCCCGGAGTAGGTGGGGGCCGCTGATGCCCTGGGGGGTTTATGGTTGCATCTGGAGTCCCGTTTCAGAAGGGGATCCCCAGATGCCTGCCCCCTTCCCAGGAGAAATGAGTATAGGGGTACAAAGTACCCCTTACCCATTTCCACAAAGGGTTAAATAAAATAAAAACACAACAAGGAGAAAAGTCCTTTAATCTTCTTAACCACTTCGGGACCAGCACTCTCTGCCCCCTTAACCACTTCGCCATATCTGGACGCATATATCCGTCCAGATAGGCAGTGGTGCTGCAGCCGTGTGGTGCGCGCGATCGCTCCCGCTGCCTCCCGCTGCCCCCCCGATCAGTGAATGGGAATATAATTCCCATTCACCGATCTAAGTCCCCGGCAGAAATACCGACGCTTTCTCATCAGAGAGCGTGGTATTTCTGCCCCCAGGAAACTTCTTCTCTTCATTTTAGTTCCTAGATGCGACATCGTTCGCATTCAGGAATTTTTTGAATGTGGCCATCTTGTGGCCAAATAGTAAACTGCACCCACATACTTTTATTAAATAAAAAATACATTATATGACATCTAAAATTAGCAGTTTCCCTCACAAACTAAAATTACCCAAATACATTTTTGTATTAAAAAAAAAATAAAAAAATTACAATTAAAAAAAAAAAAACTACATAAATAGTTACCTAAGGGTCTGAACTTTTTAAATATACATGTCAAGAGAGTATCTTATTAAATTTTTTAAAATTATAAGCTTGTAAATAGTGATGGATGCAAATTGAAAAAATGCACCTTTATTTCTAAATAAAATATCGGCGCCATAAATTGTGATAGGGACGTAATTTAAATGGTGTAATAAGCGGGACAAATGGGCACATAAAATGCATGGGTTTTAATTACTGTAGCATGTATTAATTTTAAACTATAATGGCCAAAAACTGAGAAATAATGATTTTTTTCTATTTCTATCTTAATCTTCCTGTTAAAATGTATTTACAGTAAAGTGGCTCTTAGCAAAATGTACTACCTAAAGAAAGCCTAATTAGTGGCGGAAAAAACAAGATATAGATCAATTAATTTTGATAAGTAGCGATAAAGTTATTAGCGAATGAATGGGAGGTGAACATTGCTCGGATGCATAAGATTTTCGAAGCTGTAGGCTGAAGTGGTTAAGGACCAGCACCCTGGTGGTCCAGTAAACCGCCGCTTCCCGACGAATCGACACGACAATCCGCCACTCCCGGCGGTCACGCCGCTCTGTCCCCGCCACAGGCTGCTCTCTCTGCCATCGGTATTCATTGGCTCCTGACCCTGTCACTCCATGTAAGCCAATGGGAACGGCTTACATGAATGACAGGGCCAGGAGCCAATGAAAACTGCAGCTGCCCAGCTCACAGTGCTCTGCCGTCATAGAGGCGGCAGGGCAGCACATTTTTGCGGTGACCGAGCGGCGACAGCGGCGGAGACGGGCGGGGGCGCGCGGTGAATGGGACGTAGAGTTTACTTCCGGTCAGAACCGCAGCGCCCCCTGCCCGCCGTAGATTTATACTGCGGCGGTCCGCATGTAGTTAATTAACCAGAACTACTACTTTCTGTCCTGTGAGCAGCGATATAGAGATGCCACTGCTCCCTCCTCCATTACTGTGCCCCCCTCACCCCACCACCGCAAGGCGCATACATCTGCGATGCATACGCATGGCTGTGATGACCCATGCGTGCACACTCGCCCCCCCCCTGCCCCTGCACCTGTCTTCCTGTGCTGTCCAATGCCCGCCCGCATGCTACGCATGTGCACTAGCCCAAACGCACGGACACAGGGACACAGGGGGATTATTATTTGTCTATGTGATGACCACAGAGCTGTTGAATTCACCTGAAATATGTCAAATGAGCTTACTATATAACTTATTAGCCATCATGCTGGAAAAAGCTATAAAAGGTTTTCAATGTTCACATTTTATTTTCAGCTCTCACATTATGTACAGTATGCTAGTTATGAGCGTTCATACCTGAACTGAGAGGAATATGTAAGCTGATGTTTTTACTGCCTCATTCAAAATACATCACATCAATCATAGCCCTATGATTTTCCTTTTAAGGACTACTCTAGTTTATCCCCAAAATCTATATGACATACACTACGGTGCATTTACTAAACTGTGTTAAAATTTACTAGTGCCAAACAGCACATGCAGTAGCCACTTCTATGCTTGTATGTGACTTCATGTAAGATACAATAAAAGAGCTTGTTACTATCTTGGTGGGGCCAGCTCTTGAGCCATACTTTCAACTTTAGTCTGCAATTGCCAATTTCTGATTTCCTTTTTTGTGATTTCTGATTTTCTGTCTTTCCGTTTTTTTGTCTTTCCGATTTTCCATTGATCGATTTCCAGTTTTACCGATTTCCATTTAAATGATTTCCGATTTTCCAATTTCTGAGGAGTATTTTATTTGTAATTTTCTTGCATCAGACAATGCAAAAAATGACTAAAAAATAATAAAAATCGGAAAATTGGAAATTGAAAGAACAGAATCTTGTGATTGGTCTAAAATTAGTGCAATAATCCAAAATTGCTGACATATTTTGCATTCTCTGATTGTTCCAGTGCTTCTGAGTTCTGTGACTGGGGTAAAATTACAGAGTTGCGGTAAATCAGATTTATACGAATTTCCGTTTGACAAATTCCAAAATTTCAATTGAATGAGCATCCCTAGTTAGGAATCTGTCATAAAATCATGGTAACCATATATAATTTGTTGTAAAAGATACCCAGGATCCTCTGTTAGCATCAGGATCCCTCAATAAGATTGGCCGAGTCAGGTTGAAAGGGGCTTACCTATATGTCTGTGGATATGTGGAACCTACAATGCTGTGCCTCAGCTGGCTTCCTGTGAGTTATGAACTGAGCTCCCTTTAAGCTTTGCTCTCCCTTCACACCCTACTTGCTTTGATGGGTTAATTGCAATGACATGTTTATTCTACAGGGAGGAGGAATCCCATGTATCCGCAACAATTCTGGCTAATGCAGAATTAAGTATTGGAAACTAAATATAGTTAATGAGATGCAAATATTTCCTGCTTGTATGCAAATGTCATGTACATTGCATGCTTGAAATTGGACTGGTGGTGAGGTAGTCAAAGTTGAGACGCATACACTGCCACGGAATGCCAATCGTGAAATCCATTGCCATGTGTTGTATGCGGTGTGAACTTAGCCTTAAAGTGGACCGGGCACCATTTTTAGCACATAGGGCATCCCAATAGCACATGAAAAATGCATGCCAACAATATGTCTCATTATTAACTATTTCACCTCCAAGGGTTTTTTTTTCCCCTTTTTTTTATTTCAAAACTGTTTTAACAGTTTTATTATAAGAAAAAAATATATATTAATTCTCAGTTTTCGACCATTATAGTTTTAAAATAATATGTGCTAACGTAATTAACACCCACACATGGTATTTGTCCATTTGTCCCGATTATTGCAACATTTAACATTTTTCCCTAATACAACGTATGGCGCCACTATTTTATTTGGAAATAAAGGTGCATTTTTTTCAGTTTGTGTCCATCCCTAATTACAAGTCCATAATGTATAAAGTCAGGGCCGAATTTCCCATAAGGCACACTAGGCACGTGCCTACAGGCACCTTATGGGGTCAAAGGCGGCACCTGAATGACCCTCTATGCAGCACAAAAGAGCGTCAGAGCGCAAAATAACTCACCCAGGCTGGTCCGCTTCCAGCACAATGCCGCCCTAGTAGCAGCACAGTGAGAGTCCCCGGAGGCTGCTCTATTGATACATGCAGCACTGCACTATCTCGTATACAGCGCGGAAGAGCGCGATAACACCCGTCGTGCCCGCTCCCCGCACAGTGCCGCCCCTGCAGACATCAGCCACACAGCGAGTATCACTGGCGGCTGACTATTTTGCCAGGGATACTCGCTGTGTGGCTGATGTCTGCAGGGGTGGCATTGTGCAGGGAGTAGGCACGCCGGGTGATATAGCGCTCTTCCGCGCTGTATACGAGATAGTGCAGTGCTGCATGTATCAATGAAGCAGCCTCCGGGAACTCTCACTGTGCTTCTGCTGGGAGCGGACAAGCCGGGGTGAGTTATTTGCAGAGCGTACAATGTAGGCATCGGGGTGGGCAGCACACACTCCTTCCTCGTCACCACCACGTGTAGCGGCCAGGCCAACTTGCTGGTCGGGTCGGGATGGTGCTCCTGGACTCCTCCCAGCTCCAGGTGCTGCAGCAGTTGCACGACTCGGGAAACAAAGCCTGTGACAGACAGATGGCTTTTCGTGGGCTGTGGTAAAGTACTATATTTTGCTATTACCTCTAAGGGGAGTGTTTGGGCATTGAATTTGTGGATAACTATTCTGTCAGCATTATTGTTGGAGGGCTGTGATTAGGTATACAGTAGTGTGTGTGTGGGGGGAGGGGGGCTGTGGTTTTCGTTATTCTTACGGGGGAGGGGTTGTGGTTAAAGTGATTTTAAATGTAATTTAAAGTGGCCAATCACTTACCTAAGGCTTCTTCCAGCTCCCTTAAAGGATACGTCCAGGGAAAATGAAAAACAAAAATCCACTTACCTGGGGCTTCCTCCAGCCCCTGGCAGCCGTCCTGTGCCCTTGCCACAGCTCCGGTGGCTCCCGGTCTTCTCCGCTGCAGAAGCGGTCCTCGCCAGGTCGGGTTCCAGATCGGCTTCTCTTGCGCTCTTCCGCTGACGCCATCAGCGCTGCACTGTACGCTGCAGGCACAGAAGTGGAGCACATGAGAAGCGACCCGGAACCGGACCTGGCAAGGACGGCTTCTGCAGAGGAGAAGACCGGGAGCTGCGGCGAGGGCACAGGATGGCTGCCAGGGGCTGGAGGAAGCCCCAGGTAAGTGGATTTTTGTTTTTCATTTTCCCTGGACGTATCCTCCTCGATCATATTGTCTAGGCCAGAGGCTGCTTAGTAGAAGGGGGAGGAGGTGTTAGGCTTTATGGGGAAGGGGGGTTCTTACCTAGGCTTTAAGTAAGCTTTATACAGGGTGGTGCTCGAAAGACTGGCCTTGCTATTGTCACATGCATGTGTTTACAAGCTGACGCTGTCTGGTCCCCGTGCCCCTCTTCCTCAATCCCTGCTGTCCGTTTGCCCTCACCGGCTTTATTAAAGCCTGTGTCACCTGTATTTGTTGCTGAATGGGTAAATATTTCATACCCAAATGCACAGGCTTCAATAAAGTTAGAGAGGACACACGCAGTAGGGAAAGAGCAAGAGGCGCATGGGGACAGGCCAGCCAGCATTTACCTGTATACTTGCGGGCAGCTGGGCATACTGCTTATTGTTGGTATTCTCTACTTGACAGATTTTATTTCATAATGAAAGTTGGCGTAACTTGGGGGTGTGGTCTGTGTTTAGGGGCGGGGTTTAGGGCACCAGATCATCAGTGCCTATAGGCTCCTGAGCTGTAAATCCGGCCCTGTATAAAGTAATAGTTATATTCCCTCTTGACATACATATTAAAAACGTTCAGTCCCTACTCCCTAAGGTAACTATTCATGTGTTTTTTTTTATTTGTAAACATTTTTTTTTTCAAAATTTTTTGGGGGGTAACTATTGAGGAGTGTTGGAAGTCAGGGGTTAATTTAAAATGTCAAAATAAATCATAAAGTCCTTTATTGAAAACAAATGTAGATGTACTTTTATTTTTTGGCCACAAGATATCCTTGCTACTCACTTTCTCATGCGTAGTATTACTACGCATAGAGGAAGTGATGCGTGGATGGGTTTTGTGAATGATGGAGCCGTCTCATAGACAGCTGTGGTCATTCACACGGGGACTTAAATCAATGAATAGGAACTGTGTTCCCATTCATTGATCTGGCGGCTACTGGCCGGCAGTGGTAATGACTGAGCACAGGGAGGGTGTGTGTGTGTGTGTGCGTGTGGTGGGGGGGGGGGGGCGAGCGGGAATGTGCGGTGGGGAGGGACATGATAGCTACACCCCTGCAAGACAATTTGCAGGGACATAGTTACTTGTCCAGGGAGAGGGAAAGTGGTTAAAATAAACATCCATTTTACCTTTTATTTTACTCTTAGGGCTCGTTTCCACTTGTGCGGCGTGCGTCTCGCAGACGCACGCCGCACTGAGCGAGTGGGCGGGATCGCAGGCGAATCCCATGAGCCGTGCCATGCACGGCTATGGGATTCGCAGCCTCGGCAGCGAAAACTGCGGGGTATTCCGGGCGAATCGCTCCCGCGAGCGATTCCGCAGCGGCGCCGTCATCCCCTATGGCAGAGTTTACCCGTGCGAATCATGTGCGGGGAAACTCTGCAGAATCGGCGGCGAAATCGCCGTAGTGGAAACGGGCCCTTAAAGTAGTTTTATTAGCCTACTACAGTAGCAGGTCTGCCCATCCGTCCCCGGCTGCAGAGATTTCAGGAAGCTAATTGTTTTATTGTAGTCATTACCAAGAAGTAAACAATACCTTTTCATCAATGGGGGGGGGGGGGGTGGTAATTAGGACAGTTTCTTCAAAGAGATTATCTAGAGTGAATGTGTCAAGATAGTATCGCTGACTTCTATAAATAAGGCCTTTGAAAAGGGAAGGGGTGAACATGGCAGCTTCTATGCCAGGAGAAATTCCAGTGAAAGAAAGGGTGCTTAGTTCCCTTCAACATTTAAGGCATAAAGTTGAGTAACTTATCTCCCCTTATTGTGACTTAAAAATCTACTTTGCTCACATTCTTAAGTTTTATGAGTTGAGGCTATTCATTGTAAATTCCAATCCAAACACTCATAACAAAATGTATTCAATGCAGTACAATTACAATAAAATATATGCAGTATATCAGCTGTGCAAGTTAGTTGCCTTCAAAACTTTATTCATATTGTTATTCAGTTAAAACTAAAAAAAAGGAAACATCATGTTAATATGCTATTATTCTGCATTTTATAAAAAAAAATACAATGTAATAGAAGTCAAATTATTTATGATTAAAAATGACATTAAATTAAAACAGAGGATTCTAAAAGTTAGACCATGAAAATGATTGTTAAGAACTGAGACTTAATACATTAGTATTACATTTACCTTTTTTAATGAATTAATGCTGATATTAATAACTATATTTAATATTTAATATTATGTTTTATCTTCTGAATAGTTATCTTTTGCAGCAGCAGTAAGTATTTTGTGGAACCAGAAATATATTACAAAGCTTTTGATGTTTTGATTGGTAAGAGGAGAGACAGCTGCGCGGATGTCTTGGGAACAGTCTTAATGGCTAAATGAAGATCTCTAGTGTTTTCTTGTTAGCCAAGATAGATCTACATCCAGATGAACCATTTTTTAGTCAATAATGGGCGTACTTGATGCATGTGATCTGAAGCCACAAATCAGTTTTCCCTAGGAATTAGTTATTGGCAGATAGTGCCCCAGGCTATGTCTTTATACTACCTGTCTGTAATTTTTCTCCTGCTGAAACTTTTTAGAGACACACATGTTAAATATATTAAAAAAAATCGGGTGTCAAATGGTCAATTAAATTTATAGCCTAACTGGACCCAGTGCTCTTGGCACATCATTACAACATGAAACAGAAAGTATATATTATTTTATCATTTAAAGCATGTACTAGGTGAATGATTATTGCAACATATTTGAAGAAACTCAAAATGCAAAAAATAAAACATCTACTGATGCCTCTTACAAACAATACAAAATACACTATTTGAAAATTAAAAGAATGCATTTCAAAATAGAAATAATCCCTTAAAGCACACCTGAAGATTAGATTAAAACAGTTTCCCTTACCTGGGGCTTCCCCAAACACCCAGCAGCCGTCCTGTCCCATGCAGGTCCTGCACGATTCTCTCGACGCCAGCTAGTTTACTTACCGCCGACTTGTAAGTCGACCGCAATTGCACCTGCGTGCCGCAGGCCACACGTATCTTTCTTTGCATTAGGGCCCTTTTACACTTAATCAGTTGCTCTCAGTTAAAACGGAAAGAAAACTGATTTTCAAAGTAATGCCCATGTTTTCCTATGGCCACTTTTACACTTAACGCGTTTTAACTGAAATCTTCTTCCCAATTCACTGCTATGGAAAAAACGCGTACCAACGTGCACTAGCACGCACTAACGCACACTAACGAATACCAACTGATTAAGTGTAAACAGGGCCTTACCGTCCTGCAGTAGAAAAATTGTTATGATGCGCTTTGAGTCCCACGGGAGAAAAGCGCTTTACAAATGTTATTTGTTGTTGTTGTTGTTGTTGTTGTTGTTATTTTCAGCATGAAAATTCATAAAAAAATGCAAATAATCACAAGCTTATTACAAAATGATTTTAAATGGCATTTTTGCTCAAAGGTTAAAGTTAACTGCTCTGCAACGCCTCAGGCCAATTTGGGGCCACAGATGCCGATTGGCGTCAAGTCCTGGGATCAGCAGGGGAAGCGTACGGGTATGCATAATCGTTCCCTGCTGAGACATGGAGCAGAGCTTTGGGATCAGCCTGCCAGCCTCTGGTAAGTGTGGTAAGTGTGCACGGCCGTGGCGCATGTGCAGAGTGACTGTAATCCTGTGGCTTACTTCCTTTCCAGCAGGAAGTATGTAACTGAGCATATAACCCTGTGGGCGCACTCTGTCACAGGGTAATATGGACAGGGGAATAGTGTGGTGAGATCATCTTGACCTGGGCTTTCCTGCCGCAAGACAATCGCACCGCTCAAGGGGCTTGATTCACTAAACCGTGATAACTCAAATATCACACCTTAACAAAGATATCACATCTTATCAAAGTTAACACGACTTATCAGAGTAGCATAGCGAGCGCTACAAACCCGCAGGGGCTCAGGGCAGAACGAGTGACATTGCCAATTAGCAGGCATAAGTTTGTAGAGCTCGCTATGCTACTCTGATAAGGCATGTTAACTTTGATAAGGTGTGATATCTTTGATAAGGTGTGATATTTGAGTTATCACGGTTTAGTGAATCAAGCCCAATGTGTGAAATTAGCCTCAAGGTTTGTGTATAGTAGCAGCTGCTGGCAGTATAGAAATAAATAATACAGATAAAATATATAGGAGTGGTACTAACCTCACACTATGAGGACCTGTATAAAGCAAACTATACTACTCTCCTATAGCAAACTACAGTTCTCTTTAAAGAGAAACCGTAACCATAGATTGAACTTCATCCCAATCAGTAGCTGATACCCCCTTTCCTATGAGAAATCTATTTATTTTCTTAAACGGATCATCTGGGGGCTCTGTATGGCTGATTTTGTGGTGAACCCCCCCCCCCCCCCCAGTGTGATGTCAGTGCCTCACAGCTCTGAGCCTTGTTGCATTGTGGGAAATAACAGCTGCTTCCAACTGCCAAACATGCATCATCTCTTTCCACAGACATCACCTGCCAGCAGTAAAAATATCACCATGTGATAGAAGTCAGAATGTAAATCAGGGAGATGAAAGATTTTACAATGGGTAAACATATACTAAAGCATTTATAAATAATTATTGTAAAAATTAAGCACTTTTCTTCATTACGTTATTTTCACTGCAGTTCCTCTTTAAAGCAAATTGCACTCTCCTCCTAGTGTTGCCTAATCTTCATACCCAGTCACAATAAGTGCAGCTCCTGCTTGGTCTCCCTCTCCGCCTCTCATCACTCCTCTGTGTCTACGTAAGACCATCTAATAAAGTCTTAGTTTCATCTGCTGAGTCTTACCTTCTGAAATTCTCTCTCAGCATCTTCCATGTACATGAAGATGTCAGCACAATAGTGCCATTAAGGAAAACACTTCCACTGGCAGTATTATCTTGTGCAATATGTCTGTTACCACATATCATACACGTGACTTTTATATCTGCAGTGAATTGATGCCAAGAAAGCATTTTATAATGTGATTAATACCAGTGGTTTGAGACATTTAGTGTGTATATGTAAAATGCATAATCCCATTATTTTCCCTTAAAGGGAACCTAAACTGAGAAGGATATGGATTTTTCCTTTTAAGGTAATTCCAGTTGCCTGACTCTCCTGCTGACACTGTGTCTCTAAAGCGGCCCATACACTTACATGATTTCCCGCCGATACACAGCAGATTCGATCACTGTGATTAAATCTGCTGTGAAATCGTTGCGCACATGCTGACCGAACAATCGATTTCTGTCCGAAATCGATCGTTCCCGTCGATCTGTTCACACAGAAGATTTTGCTTAATCGCCGGCGGGTCGGGAGTGCGTTAGCGGCGTTCAAATGTCTGACGACCGACGCTAGCGGCTATACATTACCTGTTCCACTGGCGCATGTCCCCGCTGTCACCACGGTCCCTTCTCTGCACTGGGCTCCAGCTGGCTTCACTTACTTCCTGTCCCAACAGGAAGTTTAAACAGTACACTCCATGCTAAGCTCTCCGCTGTCCGCCTCCCGCCAACAGCACTGTTGGCGGGAGGCGGACAGCGGAGAGCTTAGCCTGGAGTGTGCAGCGCAGCATCATACGGCGGACACAGCAGAGGGTTGACAGAGAATGTGCACCTGAGTGACAGCAGCTTGGAAAGGTGTGAGCTGAAGCGACATACACTGACTGTAGCCCAGCAAAGGCTATGGCAGAAGTCTAATAGGGAGCTGTGTATGGAAGCTGAAGCGACGTATACTGACTGTAGCCCAGCAACGTCTCTCCGCAGCCCTGGCGTATATTGCACGCTCTGCTGCTGTCTATTGAGCAGAGTAGCACCGGGGGAACCCTGCAATTTCTTCCACTGTACCGGCCTGTCACTGGCACCCGCAGACACAGCAGACTTTGCTTGCCTAAAGCCTTGTGCAATCCAGTATCTACGTGACACCTTGCAGGTATTCCCACAAAGGCCATGGCAGAAGTCTAATAGGGAGCTGTGTATGAAAGGTGAACCCGGAGGATACCATCTGTTAAAAGCGCTGTATGCTGGTCTGTTGATGCGATCAGCGTGCTTATCTGGTGAGCGGATAACAGTACTATCAGATTTTGGTGGAGGGTGCTGAGTTTACACACTGATGCAGAGTGACTGCATAACAGCATTTTCCTGAAACTGGATCACGCTATGTCTATGTGCTCTGTTTGAGTTTCAGATAAAAGGAAAGTTAGGTGCCCACCAGATGCTACTGATATGCCTATATGCTGATCTGTCATTTAATCAGCCACCCCATTCGGTGAGAATACCCAGTGTGGATGTTGCTTCTGATGTGGACACTTTTCGGAAGTGTTCATGTGAATTTCATATGTTATGTTGAGTGCCTGCACAGACTTTTAAAGACTCTTTTAGGGTGGATACCCCCCAATGTGTGGCGACCCATACTGACTGCTGTTATTTTTAACATTTATTGCTTATAGCACTAATTTTAAGCTTTATAGGTTTTTTTCAGTTTAAAGGGACTGACAGAGGAACGCCTGTAGCCACTCTGATATTTCATTGTGCAAATATGTTGTTTTGCTATTAAAGTTATATAGAGAGTAAAGTGAAGGACATTACTTTAGCCAGGAAAGGAAACTGGTGAGATTATTTGTACATCAGATTAATAAGAAATATTTTAGTACAATACACTCCGTGTTTTAATAAGATAACTTAATTGCTGACTTTTCTCCTAATGTCAGTGATATTGGTATGCATTATCTAATAATATAGGGAGACAGTTACGTTTTTTTTTTTTTTTTTTTGCTATTGCAAGATGAAGCTCTCAATTTATATTAAAATGAAGAATTTCCTAAGGGAGACATAGAAGAGAATGAAACAACAAACAGAGCTTTAGAGACTTGCTGTGTAAAGTGACGGTGACAGCAATATGGTAGATTTCGTACCACAGTGGCCCAAAGGATCAAAGTAAGAGTTATAGCCTGAGCCATACTCGCTGCAAGTTGGCAGCTTTATCTGGCTTAAGCACTTGCTAAGATGCTTTACAATGCATGGGCTAATAAAGTACGGTGACTTTTCATCCCCGTCTGTCTTAGGCTGTATGTCATCGTCATAAAGTAAAATATGGCTCTGGGTGATGCAGTCTATATCCCTTTAGCATCAGTGAAAACAGAATCACCAAGTTCCTCTTTTCTAGCACTCTTAAGACTCTTCTTCATCTTAAAATACTTTGCCTTTTCTTGCATTTATAAGTCTACTCAGTAAACATTTATTTTTACTTTTGTACCAGACAGTTCAGCTTCAGCAAGCATAACAAATGCATTAATCACAAAATCCAAAGCAGGAGAAAAGCAGATTTAAAGGAATTTACAATGGTGGCACACTTTCTTTAGGGGCTCAATGCAGACTATGTGGAAAAGCTGATAGATTTAGTAAAAACACATATAATTCTGAGCGATTCCTTTAATCCACGTTTAACTGTGCTCCTCGATGCTGCAGCTCCAAACTTTTAACTCAGATGCAGACGCCTCTAATATATACAAAGTGGTATCATTAGATATGCAGTGATTTATATCAGGAATTTGGATAAGGTAGCTTAAAAGAAAGTCAGAGAGAAATATTAAGAAGTTTGTGTTACACATGGCATCACTAACTGCTGGAATTGTAATGATAGAGAGGCAAACAAAGTAGAAAACATAATAATAATAATAATAATAATACTTGCCAAATTCACAATGTATTTTAATCAATTTTTTTTATTTTCATGTTTAAAAAAAAACTCCAGAAAGAACTGAACATTAAAGGATACCACAGCTGAAATTAACCAGTTCGGCCTATCTGGACGAGCTTCCTCGTCCAGATAGGCACTGCTGCTGCCGCCGGCTGGTGCGCGCGATCGGGCGCGCCCCCTCATGCGCTCCCACTGCCCGCCGCTAGCCCCCCGATCAGTGAATGGGAATATAATTCCCATTCACCAATCTAACTTCCCCGCAGAAATACTGACGCTTTCTCTCCAGAGAGCGCGGTATTTCTGCCCCCAGGAAACTTCTCCCCAGCATTTTAGTACCTGGATGCGAGATCGTTCGCATTCAGGACTTTTTTCACTGATAATAAATAAATAAATAGTAAACTGCACCCACATACATTTTTAATAAAAAAAAAAAAATTTTACATTTAAAATTAGCAGTTTCCCTCCCACACCAAAAATTACCCACATACACTTTTTTTTATTAAAAATAAAAAATACAATAAAAAAAACAAAAACAACATAAATAGTTACCCAAGGGTCTGAACTTTTTAAATATGCATGTCAAGAGAATATGTTATTATATTATTTAAAATTATAAGCTTATAAATAGTGATGGACGCAAATTGAAAAAATGCACCTTTATTTCTAAATGAAATATCGGCACCATAAATTGTGATAGGGACACTGTTTAAACGGTGTAATAACTGGGACAGATGGGCAAATAAAATACATGAGTTTTAATTACGGTAGCGTATATTAATTTCAAACTATAATGGCCAAAAACTGAGAAATAATGAATTTTTTTCATTTCTTTCTTAATCTTCCTGTTAAAATAGATTTAGAAAAAAATAATTCTTAGCAAAATGTACTACCCAAAGAAAGCCTAATTAGTGGCGGAAAAAACAAAATATAGATCAATTCATTGTGATAAGTAGCAATAAAGTTATAGGCGAATGAATGGGAGGTGAACGTTGCTCGGATGCATGAGATTTTCGGACTGCGGTGCTGAACCGGTTAAAGTCTGTTCTTTTACTTCAAATCGCCTCTTCTTGGTGCGTGCGATATAGCAGCAATGCTATAGTCCGTGGCCAGCACATGGGTAACTCAGGGTTCTGGCAATCGCCCACCCCCAAATTACTTCTTTGTCTGAATTACTACAACTTGGAGGGGGAATAGTATTTAACTCCGCCAGGAATTTCAGTGGCAGTAGAGTGAGCCGTTATTAAGCTCACCCGGCGCCAAGTTGACCGGCGGTGTACTGACATGTACTCCTTTTACTTACCTGGCTTGGGTTTCTTCTAGCCTGTAGGCTTGTATGTCCCTCGCTGTCCTACTGGTCCTTCTCCTCACTGAGCGGTTCGGCCCACTACAGCAGCCAAGTCACCCGAGTTGCACAGTACTATGCATGTGCCGGCCAAGTGGTTGATTTTAAAATTACCAGGAAATTTCAGAGTCTACTGACAAAGATAAATATGGAATTTCTAGTCACCCTGTTTGACCAACAAAAGCGGACTGAAAAATGACTAACCAGTGAAGAGAATACATTTTAGATACTTATTTTGCAATAAATTAAAGAAGGGTAAGATGAATTAACTTATATGAGATTTCTGAAGAAACTTAACAGCAATAGTTTTCCACTTTCAATGTGTTATTAAACCATTTTAAATTGAACCTAAACCCAAAAACCTTTTGAATAAACCATTAGCAGGCAGCTAAACTAATTGTTACCTAGCTTTAATACACTTATTTTTGTTACCTCATGTACAAAAAGCTTAAAGGGACACTATTGCGAATTAAGCCTTTTTCTTTTACTGTCATGAATGATTTTTGCAAGATAAGCAATGTTTAAAATAGTTAGATTGGCTGGTCAAAACTAATCTGTACACTGATATGAGAATCTCCTCACCAGCTGAGTTAGTAACACCAAGCTATCTTTCTGATGTGATTACAACTGTAGCAGGTTCATCTGGGGCTGTTATGTCACTTCCTCCCCCTCTGTGTGAGATTGAGATAGCAATCTACTACCTCTCAGTGTCACTGGCTGTAGCTCTGTGAGTAATGCTGTAAACACACAAAGATCAAGGAGCAGAGCCAGCTAGGCAGAGCAATGTTAGGTGTGGAGGGCTGTGCCTGCAAAACAGAGATCAGCGTTACTCACAGAGATACAGCCAAGAGCAGCGGAGGTAGAAGATTGCCATCTTAGCCTCACAGAGCGGGAGGAGGGAGTGACATAACAGCCAGATGAGCCTACTACAGTATATTGGATTCATTCTCTGCTGGCTGCTGTTAGTGAGAGCAGGGTCAGACTTGCTGCAGATAGGTAGGGAAAGCATTAGCTAGGCCTCTGTTCTTGTTCCTCACTGACTACTTGCTGAAAGCACCCCAAATAGTCCATTTGAGTGCTAGTACATCAGTCTCCTATTTTTATTTTGTGTGTGCCACTCCCCAGCCCACTGACTCCCATAGCTGTGCAGTGTGCACACTACTGCTGTTGCCACATTAAGTTGCAGGCACAGTACCACTCCAGTGCATTAGTTTAGACTGTATTCCAATAGAACTATTGCATTTTTCTGTGTGTGACACTCCACAGCCCACTGACACCCACAGCTGTGCGCAGTACTACTGCTATTGTTTGCCACATTAGTAACAAGCACAGTACCACTCCAGTGCATTATTTTTCACTGTTTTATGATAGTAGTAGTACTATTGCATTTTTCTGTGTGTGACACTCCACAGCTAACTGACACCCATAGCTGTGCACAAATGTGTGCATACATAGCTGTATTCTGAATGTAATGTGATTTCTGCCCTAGGGATTTAAACCCAACTCTGCGTCAACTACATAATTTTTGGCGGGATTTTTGGCATGCATTCCCCTCTGGCTTGCCACAGTCCAGGTGTTAGACCCCTTGTAACACATTTTCCATCACTGTTGTGGTCAGAGAGAGTCCCTGTAAGTTTTAAAATTTGCCTGCCCATTGTAGTCTATGGCAGTTTGCATGTTCACGAATATTTGTGGAAGCAAGCAAAAAAAGGAAAAAAAAGGAACCCCTCAATATAAATATAAGATTTTAGAGAGCACTTAATTGGACCAAAAGATCATATAGGTATCATATAAAACTTTATTAAGCCAACTAATAATTAAAAACAATAAAAACAAGGCAGACCGTTCCTAGGCCTATATAAGGCCCCCAGTATAAAGATGTATTACAAAAGCACCACAATCAAATAGTAAAAAGTGTTATTAATAGTGAAATAAATATACTAGTGCATTATTCTCCCGAGATGTGTGTGATCATTGAAGTTTAACAGTGCTACAAAGTTTTTACATAAATAATGTTGAGTTCGAATAGCACTGTGTCACACACCAATCTGGAAAGGATGCACCCATATATCAATAAAACTGTAAAAATGCTCACAAAATGCCACAATATAAAAGTGTCAGTATCTTATATGATTTCCATATGAGGAAAAAAAAAGGGTGAAGTGCTAACTTTCAAGCATTAAAGTGCATAAAGATTGTGAGTTGTGAAAAATAGAAGGCCTAGGTAAGGCAGATCATAGAGCTGAGTAGCACCAAAATATAGCATAAGGTATCAAAAATATAGCATAGGGTATCAAGTGAGTGTAGATAGGTGAAGAAAGTAAGAGGCATGGAGGAGAGGGATGATTGCGAGGCTCACCTAAATATAATGGTGTAAAGGACCTGGGGACGGCTGCATGGGCGCTTCTGCGCCCGTCCGACTAGTTCCGTCAAAGCTGCTGAAGGGACGAATATTTGTGGAAGTTCACGTTCTCTGTTTGCGAACCCAAAATGTGATGTTTGGCCATCTCTATTTGACTATGATAAACATTGCTTATGTTGCAAAAATCATTTATGACAGTAAATGAAAAATGCTTCATTGGAAATAGTGCCTCTTTAACTTTCAGTGTTCCTGATCATGTGATTATGCCCACTACTGCCTAACAAAATGCATTTCCATCAACAGTCACTGCTGTACTCAATCTCTTCTTTTCTGCAGTGCTATAAGTAAAGAAGCTCTTTTGTATGGTTAAAGAGAACCTGTACTGAGTAAAATTATTTAAAATAAACACTCGAGGTAACTTTTAATGAACATTACATAGTTACCTTGCCATCAGTTCCTCTCAGAAGCTCACCATTTTCTTCTGACAATAATCCCTTCCAGTTCTGACAACATTTTGTCAGAACTGAAATATATCAGTTGCTCTCAGTTATATATCAGTTGCTGTCAGTTACAGCTGAGAGGAGAACTGATGTGTCCATGTTTCCCTATGACTCAAGTGAGCAATGTTACAGTTTAACAGTGTGCTGACCAGGAATCTGTTATGGGGTAATGGCCATTTTCAAAATGGAGGACGGAGAATTCCCTTGATCACAGTGGCCAAACAGGATGCAGGAGAGGAGAAAGAGATTGATGAGTAGACTACACAGGAGGTAAGTATGATGTGTGAATGTTTATTTACACTTTTATTTTCAGTTCAGGTTTTCTTTAAGCTTTATTGAACAATGTGAACATGTAGCAAAGATAATGCCCTTCATTCAGGACAGAGGAATACCTGGATTAAACAGGTGATACTGTTTAGGCAAGAGACTAAATACATTCTGACAGCTATGTATGTTACACATATGTGTAGTCACCACCATCTATTCTTCTGAATGTCAATAGGTGGGGTTCTCCTTTGAAAGCTATATTGATCTAAATTAATATAATTTCACATGTTAATACATACAGTATGTATCTAACTATCTACCCTTTTGATATTTATTACACCATATAGGCTTTGTATAAAATATCTTTGTATCAAACATCTTCACCAGTCACATTTTATACCAGTTACCAAATGAGTGACACCCAGTACTCTTTTCACTTAAAGGTACAGAGTCAGTTGTAAAGAATTGCATGCATTCATGAGTATGTCTATAACAGTTGATCTGAAGTGGTGGAAGTAAAGAAAAACATATTTAACTACAAAACACTTGTATAACCACTCAGCAGCCCATATGCAATTAGCTTTTTCTCCTGAGTTTTCTCCTAGGAGATCATTTTTAATCTCCTATTTAGAATAACTTTTCAGCACTTTACAATTGAAAAAGTACCATTAAGTAGGCGAAAAAGTGCTGTCAAAACTATTTTAAGTCTTTTCCTGTTTGCTAGTGATTTAAAAGATATTTTATTGACAGGTTTGAAAATAACACTTGGGAGAAAACTGAGGAGAAAAAAATTAAATAATTGCATATGGGCCAGCATCTCAAATAGGAAAATGTATGACATACATAAAGAAAAATAAAATTAAATTAAAAACTATGCTTCCTGTATGCAGATGAAATGTTCTGCTATTTTGTGTGCAAGGTAGGTTGTCAGTGTGATGTAACAATTGCTAAATGGTTCTGGTGTGCATATAAGCTTCTTTAAGCTGCATAAAGGAAAGCAAAAACCTTAACTGATCTTTCAATGGCTCCTTAAAAACGAAAACAAAAAAAACCCTCCTTTCCATGAGACTACAGTCCAAAATGAAATGTGCAGTCTTAGTTATTAGCATGTGTATCAGCAGTGTACAATTAGTGTGTAGGCTCATGCGGATTGATTAAATCAAGTAGCATTTATAATTTTTCTCTCTTTTTATCCCAGTAGGCAGTGGACAGGCATCTAATCTCTGCCTTGGAGCTTTATCTGTGCTTGAACTTTGATTCACAGATTGGTCTTTTCTAGCCACATGGGAGCAACAGCCATGTCCATTTAAATCCCACTGAGTCGATAGATGCAATAATAGCTTTGGGCACATTTCCATTGAACTCAGAAGGGAAATGACCATTTCAATAAATGTAAAGCTGTGCTGCACACAACCTGCATATTATGTAAACTAGTCTCCTGGGTACAATTTCCCTATTATGATCCTAAATAATGTAAGGAATTATTTCCTCTGCTCCATGCAACAAACCTTACTGTTCTTTCATGACTCTACACACACACACACACACACACACACACACACACACACACACACACACACACACACACACACACACACACACACACACACACACACACACACACACACACACACACACACACACACACACACACACACACGAACACACACACGAACACACACACACACACACACACACACACACACACACACACACACACACACACACACACATTCTGTTAGTGTTGCATGTTGATAGCCTGTGGGCTATGCTATTATGTGTGTGTGTTTTTTTGTTTTGTTTTTAATAATTTCAAGATCATATTAAAAAACATTGCAGTTTGATTTCCGAACACTATCTATTTGTTTGCTGAATTTCTGTGCTGGAGCAATCTACAACCTATAAATATTATGAAACTCTTTAAACCCTTTCAGTGAATGTCTCAAATCAGCAGTGATGTTTTGTGGTTGCCAACTTGCTATACTTGACATACCAGCGCTGGTCATGCTGCTAACCAGATCTCAGCTCGAGTCCAGTGATGCCAGACATCATATCACATTCTCTTTATTGTCTAGCAACATAGATGTCACTTGCCTAACCAATCTACACAGTAAAGAAGTCACTGGTAATGTTTCATATGCAGTACTTTATATTGTGGTGCAATGGGAAGAAATGAGGCAGGGTCAATGGTTATTGTAATAAATATCATGGTGTGCCACTATGTATTCTTCTTGTTCCCCCAGGTGTTCCCGTTCTGATAAGAAAAATGGAAACAAATGGGAAAAAACACTTCATAATACGGTATGGTTAAAGTACTGGCTGGAGAATCCTGATGTGGTGGGTACTAGAGTAAGGGATGTGTTACCTATGTAATATGGCTGCCTATAGGGGCCTCCGCCACCCTTGTTTTAAGTGGGCTGCACATGTTACAGAGGGGACATTGGGGGCTGTAAGTGTTCTAAAGGAGACACATAGCTCCCATGTGACAGAGGGGGACTAATGGGGCAACAGTTATGATTGTTGCATTCCATAAGGGGGAGCCCCTCAAGATATTTTCAGATAGCTAAGCTGAAGCCGTTTTTGAGCAGTACCCAGGTCATGTGACCAACAGTTCCTAATCTGCAAAAAGGTACTTGTGCATTATTTATTTTAAAAAATGAGGGCTATTTTACTGGTGCTAGTGTTAGTAACTACTGAGTTCAGTTATAATTTGTATTGTTATCCTATTATGCTCCACAATACAAAGGTTTATTATGGTTTTCTTGCTATGCTGCAGTACTATTCATACTGTGGCAGATTTCTATCTGTTAAATATGCTTATTGGCATTTAAAGCAAAATCCCCCCCAAAACATATATTCAATATACTTAACCCCTGAAGATTCAAAACTAACGTATTCTTTTTCCCCTCTATTGTCCTCTTCAGCCACTGCATGATCCTGAATCCTGGGTCTACATTTAAAAATTGTGCCAACCCAGTAACATCTTCCAGGTCAGTGGTCCGCAAACTCTGAACTGGGAGTATGAGAGGGACATGAGCGAGCATGGAGAGGGCTGAATATGAGAGGGAAGTTGGACAGGACACATGGAGGAGGGCAGCTTCTACCGGTCTCTGCATATGTGACAATTTTGTCAAATATTTTCATGGTGAAATTCAAGGTCTGAGGGTGGCAGAACATTTGAAACCAGAGAAGTTGTGAATTAGAGAAATATACCAGCCATAAGGGCACATGCCTATACTTCTTATTTCAAGTATGCTTTAAAGTTGGGAGTGTGGCGGATGCAGACACTGGCCAGGGGTCTCTCTAATGAACACCTACAGAGTACATTGGCATGGCATTATTAATTAAAGGTAAGTATTTTTTTTTTTTTAAAGAAATGAGACATCTGTGTGATTTTTTATTGTTTAACACTTGTGTTGTACGTGTGGTACATAAGCACCCCATACCTATTTCACCTGGGAAGGGAGACATCTGTGGGCTCCCTTGATATTAGTGGACTTTCAGATTTTCAGATCCTATTATTAGCCATCATCCAGAGGTCTATATCCACAGGCATGAGGGTGGTTACCTCCACCTCTTCTTGGACTCCAGAGGTGGGGATGACACGGACAAGGTCTTTGGGGGTGGGGGGGGACTGGCTTTGCTCTTTTTCAGAGCCCCTCCCCCCCACCAGTGTCTTGGACCATGGCGGGTATATCTCAGGGCATAGATCTGCATGGATGACAAGGGATAACAGAGGATTGAGGAGCTATTTTTTATTGTTATGTTTTATTTAGACAGTAAATACATTGTGTATTTGCCAGGCATCCCTGGAAAGAACTACTGAATCTTGTTTGGCCTATTGTAATATACTACTTTGTGGACTAAAAACTAACAGACTGGCACCCATCTGATCTGTACTGAACTCGGCTGCTCATCTCATTCATCTTTCTTCTGACACTTCCTTTGCTGCTCATCTCTGTCAAGCTCTTCATGGCTGCCAATTAACCAGAGGATCCATTTCAAACTTTTAACCCTAACCTTCAAAGCTCTCCACAATCTCTCTCCCCTGTACATCTCCTCACTAGTTTCCAGACACCGACCGAACCACAATCTCAGATCTGCACTTGACCTCCTTTTGTCACTCATCCTTAGGGGCTACTCCTGATGAATGGATTAGTCAGTCCGACAGACAGGAATAGAGACAAAAAGATGAGTGAAAAAATGTAAAAGATGTATTATTCTCTTATGCTCATATTAAACTCACCCTTAAGTTTGCTTTTATGTTCATGTTATCATTACCCTTCATCTTTTGCACTTTGCTTTTTCTTGAACTTCTATGTGTTATAAGTGTGCTCCAAAAATCATTAGAAACATGGAAAATAGAGGTGGTTGGAACTTGGATAGCCAACCCAGGACAACAAATGGAGGAGAGCTGCATGGACACTAACGTGGGCTGACTTGACTTCATGCCAGAACCACCTAAGGCCAAACCCTAAAGGAGAAGAAGGTGAAGAGGTTTTTCAGTGTGGTATGAGTTTGACCTACACCCAACAAGAACGATCTGAACAGTCTATTTCAGTGGTCAATTTAGTGGCCATAAGGTGAACAGGTGGTGGACTTCCTTTGCACTTTTTTTCCTGCATCAAGAAACACCTCTCCTAATGGTGTCTGTTTAATGTCTTGAATATAGGAACTGCGCTCCAAAGATTAAGTTAATAATTTGCAGGAGTGAATCTTAATATAAACATTAGACCTGGAGCCCTGTAAGAGCATGGGAATATCATAAAGCACATGCATAACTATAGTGTTTCATGGTGGCGCCTCCAAATGCTATATAAAGTAGAGTATTGATAGTGGATAGCACTCTTGCAGTGCTCAGCTCCCTAGTTCACATCTGTGTTTGTCCCTGTGTTTGCATTTCCTAATGCATTCTAATTTTCACGCATATCTGAAAGGCATAGAGATAAGTTAATTACTTACCACCAAAATTAGCCTTAAGCCCCATACACACGCTCAACAGCGGCCTTTTATGCAGCACAATTGTTGAACAACTTTTGTTGTGAAACATTGTTCAAAAAGCTGATAAAACTGATAAGAAGTCAATCCAACAGATGGATTTGACGTCTTATCAGTCTTATCAGCTTTTTGAACAATGTTTCACAACAAAAGTTGTTCAACAATTGTGTTGCATAAAAAACCGCTGTTGAGCATCTGTAGGGGGCATTAAACAGAGACATATGGCACACATGGTAGGGTTATGCTGGGCATACATGGTTAGGTCCGGCGGTTCGATTAACCGCCGAATCGACTCCTGCCGCGTCCCCGCGTGTCCCCGCTCATCCCCGCAGCCGCCCGGATTGACTCCCGCTCGGCCCCGCGGGCGCATCCTTATCTTCCGCTCGATTTCCGCTATTGTCCGCCTGCGGGTATCGAGCGGGGAATCAATCCGCACGGTGATCGGACATGTCGGAAATTATCAATCGAGCCATCAGCGGCTCGATTGATAAAAGAACATCCAACCATGTATGCCCAGCATAAGATTGCAAGCTTCTTTAAGGGACAGCCAGTGAAATTACTATGTACTTTGTAAAGCACTGTGGAACATGTCAGCGCCATAAAAATGTACGGTATAATAACAATATGTGTGTGTGTGTGTGTGTGCGTGTGTGTGTTATCACAAAATAATATGTACAATAAAATTTGTTAAAAGGCCTTTGGTATTTTAATTTATGAAAATAAAAGCCTGTCTGCTTTTCAAATTAAAATCGATACTAGCGGAGCTTTTCAAATCTTTTTTGTGTGCTTTTTTTAATGTCTTTGATATATGTGGAGTTCAGTGAATACATCTTGAAAGTAAAGTATCCCCTCCAGCAAATTCTTTTAGTTGTTTTGCCCTGGAGAGTTTTGCTGTAGGAAGAAATAAGAAAACTGAAGCAACTAAAATTCAATAGTCCACAAGGTTTTCCTTCAAATGATCTATGTATAACATAACAGTTCAATAGTTCAGAGATCAATAACATAATCAGCCAGCTGAGTGTCTTCACTTTATCATAATAGTATTAACATTTGTATAAAGACTTCACACACAGGTTCTTTCATAAACCAAGTGCTTATTTTCTAAACAATGAATTGTTAAAGAACACTCCTTGTAACATCATATCAGTACAATGTACAGTGATAGAAAACAAACCTTCTGGGCAGTTTTGTAAAACTGAAAAATGTAAACGATGTGATCTTATAACCAAAGTAATAAATGTAACATTTTACTGATATATATATATATATAATGCTTGACTTTCACTACACGTTTTTCAGTAGACATTGGCTTCAATTCTGGTAGCTATGTGAGGTAAATATTGTTTTGTAGGTAAAATACCTCATGAGATATTTTCCTATTTTTTTTTTTATCAATTCTGAAAGATTTTTCTCCATTTCTGAACATGAGGTAAAATATGAGGTAAAACATGAGGTAAATGCATAAAGTGAGGTTAAACATGAGGTATTTCAGTAGTAAGCATGCAGCAAATAAATACTCTTTAATTGTCTTCCATAAGTTAGGATAGTCTTTGGAAGATGTTTTTTTTTTTTTTTTGAGGAGGGGAAGGTGTATTTGATTATGCAGCAACCTATGAAAATTATATTTATAGGCATCCCTTATAAAAAAAAAAAATCCAGTAAACAATTGGAGTTTTATTTCTACTATTTTTTTCTATTATACAGCCTGAATAGGAACGACACTAAAACAGCAATAGGAACTCCACTAAAAACTGCAAAATGCATACAAATTGACTTTACCTCCAGGTACAGGCAGGTCTTAAACTGATAGGTAAATTATGTGCTAACATGCCCCCTAATTTCCATGAGAATAGCTATTTTCGGTGAATTACCTCATGAATTACGTCATAATTTACCTCATCAGGTAAAACATGACTCAAACCTACCAGAATTGCTAAATGTTCTTACCTCATGAGGTAAATTACCTCACATGAAGTAATTTGTTTGATAACCCTACCAGAATTGAGGCCATTATGTCAGTAGCTCAACCCTGCTAAGAGCCAATTCTCAGCTGTTTGTAGATCCAGGGGTGTAACTAGGGGGGAGCAGCCCCTGTGACTGCAGGGGAGCCCAGAGGTGTGGGAGGGCCCCAACTACTAACCTACCCTGTCTCTCATACTCCAGTTCAGGTATTTTTGCAGTTACACATATTATGGCTGTGAAGATGCTGATGGCCACACTTGTTTTATGTCCCTTTTGGGGTCACGAAGGACAGCAGTGGAAGGGTTGTGAACATTAAGGGGGCTCTATAAAAGATCTTCTGGGAGCCCCATGATTTGTAGCTATGACCCTCCACACTCTGATGTCAGTGGAGATGGAATCTACCATGATAGCAGTTCTCCTTAATCAGCCTTCTATCCAACTTGAAAATCAAGTTGTACGTTTCATTTTTCACCCTTCCTAGTCTTCTTCTGTCTAAGTAGGTTGATGGAGTTGGCTGATGTGGGGTGGGGAAGCAGGAAAACTCATGTGAGTAGTTAATCTGAAAATAAGCACTATTAACTAGAAGAGCAACTCCCAAACTCTTAACAAATGTTTTTAAAGTGGACCTGTCGAAACATACTGTACATCTGCATCAATAACTGCAGATCTTTAGAAATGTGTGATTATTAAATACAAAAAAAAAAAAAACAAGACACCCTGGTGATGTCAGAAAGATTTTATTGGGGTTCGCTATGTAAACATCATACATGGGCATACTCATATCATTTTTTGTATAACGTGCTCAAAAAAGTACCCATTTAAGTCATGGTGAACCAGAACTACTGGGTTTGTACAAAGGGATCAAAAGGATTAAAAGGAACCTAAAATGTATCACTCCCCACCTACAACTCATGAATGCTTTGTACTATTTTGCTCAATGTTTCTAAGCAATTACGTTCCAGTATTGATAGTCATTACCGCTTAAAAACAGGAAAAAACAGATAATTGTAGGTCATGCAGCTGGCACAAAGGGGTGAAAAGGAGTATTATTGCATGATACCCCTTTATGTCTTTTTTTAAATGCAACAAAATATTATTTGATATCAATCAAAAATGGATTTTGAAACTAAAAATTATGCTTTGAGTACACATCCACATTCAAACTATACCTGAAAAAGCAAACAAACAAACATAAAAAACCCGATAGATATATACTTATAATCAGTACCGGCAAGCCTCTGGTAAATGCAAAGGCCTCACCAGTCATCCTGTGGTGCACAGCTCCAGCATTGGGTCCCTCTAAGTACATTTGACAAGGGCTTGTTGAATATGCTCTCCTGGCTACACGCTTGTTCGTGAAAGGTTGCGGCAGTACTGAGCATGCATGAGCATGACCAAGCCACTTGTGCACAGCTTCTTCCTCCATGTACAAATGGCTTCATACTACTCTGCATGCTCGGACCTTCCTCATGCATTCCAGTACAGCCACGGTCCTAAAATCAACAATAGTGCAGCCATGAATAAGTAGAAGGGTCCATGCAGCGGTGGTGGGATCGAGGTTGATATTGGAAGCCTCTGGGGCGTAGCCATAGACCCTGAACAAGCATGCAGATCAGACGTTGTGACTGAAGTCTGGGGATTAGCGGCATGCTTGTTCAGGTGTGGTTCAGAAACTACTGTAGCCAAGGAGATCCACAGAACTGCCAGGCAACTGGAAATGTTTAAGCCTCGCTTTAGGTTCCCTTTAACATCCTCTGTAGAGTAAGCAAACAGAGTAGTTTTGAGCCAGAATTAGATTCCCATTATGGACAGGACCTCTGCACAAGGAAGCCCACCTATGCCCAACTTCTCCAACCACATCATTCATATTGTAAGTACCAATGCACAGACCAAACACCAGTCATATGTGGTGGAGGTGAAAACTGCAATCAGGTTCCAACTTTATTCCTATTCAGTTTTAAAGATCTGCAAGGATTCTGTGGATCCCCATTTTAGAGTGACATCTTTTCTCTGGCAGATGCATTTCTGCAGAATGTTTTTTTACTCTCTGTTTCAAAGCTAGTAGAAATAAAACCTGGTCTCCCAGAATGCTGGGGTGGGGGTTAATTCTGCATTGCTAAGCAGCCTTGAATGTGACATTGCTGGGGAGGGGGGCTGGGCTATATACCATTATAATGCTCTAAAATTTGTCCTGTTGGACTCAAAGGACTTTAGAGCATGCTCAGTAGGCCAGTAGACTGAGATTCGAACCCTGGTCTCCCATGTCAACCATTACACTTTCCAGCCACTATATACATTATTCAGCTACTATATATTCAACAGTATATAGACATAGGACGTTTTCTGATGCTGAAACCTGGATAATTTGCATAAAAATATGTATCCTGAATAATGTAGTACATTCTTCTATATGTTGCTGCCTATGGTGCCTCTTTAAAACTATTTGGTACAGTATAACAGCAAAGGCATCAATACTGCTGTATGCTTGATGGGACACAGTGGTATATTTTTCCATTTATCTGTTAAAATCTATTTTTAATGCATTAAATATAGTTTCCTTTTTTATTATACTATTATCATGAATTTTGAAGCAATATTTGATTTGTTATTTGAGGCCATATTGGAATAAAGTAATGCAATCAGCACTTTACTACCTAAATATTTGGGGTTTGTGACTTGCCAGTGTAGCCCAGAATGCTAAAAAATGTAAAGTTATTCACACAGTTACAGATGAAAGCAACGAGTTATTATTGGAAAGGACTAAAGGCTGTGTCTAGAATAAGCGATTAGCTCCTATAGTGCTGTTCAGAGCTGGTCTGTCCGTGCCTCCAGCTTTATTCCCTGGGCTGATTGTCCTCTGTCATACAGCTTCAAGTAATGTAAATTGTATCATGTCCCTGGGTAATCGAGATCAGTGTTGTCTTGTCTGTCCACTCATTGCTGATGCCCTCTCTGTGCTATCATAATAGTTTTGGTGGGCAATCAGCACGGATGGCTCCTTGAGTCATCTCTCATAATAGAATGTCCTCCTCAGGCAAAATTGAATAACCCCCGACATGGCCTGAAGGCAAAGCATTGAGAATTCAATAAATCTGCAGGGTCAACGTCCTGTCATATTTTTTTTGCAGAGTAAGTAATTATCCTGCACTAACATTTAGAAATTGAGTCAGGAAGCAGTTATATAGGCACCTTCATCTCTGGCCCTACAGATGATACATTTCAAAGGTTCTATCCCCAATATGTTTTATGCATTGCTATTTGTAATAGTATCAGATGCATTTTTATTACTACAAAAAATTCATAAAGCAACAAAATTCATCTTACATGTCATCCGTACCCAATGGATTTCTCAGATCTGTGGGAAAGTTTAACAACTTTGCGGTCCCCTGTTTCATATTTTCCACTTTTATAGAAGATGGTTGCCTTGATTTATTTTAAACCAAATGTAAAGAGTACAGCTGTTTCCTTTCCTGGAATCTGACTGATAGGTCTTAATTCACAAGCAAAAAAAAAAAAGAAGGGGAAATGATTATGATTTTAGTCAACAATGCTGATAAATAAAACACAAAAAGTGAGAAAATAAGTTAGAAGATAAATAGTTCAAGCAGATACATGATGCCAATCGACTCAGAACATGTCGTGGTAAAAAATATAAAATAAAATAAGAGCTGATTATAAAAAAATTGGGTCAGCTGTAATCAGTTTTTCTATATGGTATGCAGATGTTTTAATTTAGGTTTTCTGAAGAATTTCTCTCTTTGCTACTTACCTAACCTTTACCTTACACTAATATTGTTATTATTAACTTTTTAGTAAGCTCAAATATTTTCCCCAGTGATCTTAAAATAGCAAACTGTTTACTTTGAAAGGTCGGGTTGGACAGGGCTAAATTCCATTCTCTCACTTTTCACATTCACCACGAAGAGTTCATTCCTATTTCATTTACACAGTCGTGACTAGATCAAATGCTAATCCCATTATTAACATCTCTGTTTAGTAACAACAATCTACATAAGTATGCATAGAACGTGTGTTCCTGATGATGTGCGTCAGTGCATTTCGTTTATTTTATGATTTATTGTGTTCAAAAAGCAGAGACCCGTAAAACTAAAAACCCACCTGTTTAGTCTGGCATTTATGATCACATAACTTTTTCCCTTGTAGAACATCACTATATACTGATCTGAGACAAGCTTATGCGCTTTGGGTCCTCCAGGAGAAAAGCAATTTACAAATGTGTCGTTGTTGTTGCACAAGAATATTGCAATACATTATTGATTGAAATGTAGTTGACCATTTGTTTAACCACTTGCGTACCAGCAGTCTTTGGCCCCTTAAGGACCAGAGACTGCTGGTACCAAAAAACAGCTCCTACCGACATATCACCGCACGGAACTGCCGCTTTCACGGTTCACCCCGCTCACCCACTGCCACAGGCCCTTAGCTTTGTCGTCACTGTTGCTATCATTAGCTCCTGACCCGGTGATCAATGTGAGCCAATTAGATTGGTTCTTGATGATCACGGATTTGGGAGCCAATTAAATCGGCTCCTGACCGGTTCACAGAACTCTGCCATCACAGCAACGGCAGAGTGAAGGACCTACAATGACGGGAGAGTGGCGTGAACAGCAATAGTGGCTGGTCCGTGGCTACATCCTGGCAGGAATTATTATTATTAATGATTTATAAAGTGCCAACATATTCCGTGGCGCTGTACAAAGTAAGAAGCAAACATGGGGTAGTGGGTACATAATAATACAGACAATGGTGTACACCAATATACAAGATACATAATTTGTGACAAAATACAGAGAATGATACAGCATACAGAATACAAAATACAGAAGTGGTAATGACAGTGATAAAAGTAACATGATGAATAAAATGTATAATGATTTCCAAGACACAAAAGGGGGAGAGAGCCCTGCCCTTGCGAGCTTTCAATCTAAAGGGAATGGGGGGAAACAAGAGGAGGGGTAGTATACGATAAAATATATAAAGGCAGTGTGTTTTAGGATACCTAGTAGGAGTGCAATTTGGTCTTAGGACAAAGGGAATTTGCTTAAGGTAGCGCATATGCTTGTCGGAACAAATGAGTTTTTAGAGAGCGTTTAAAAGTAACAAAGGTTGGCGAGTGACAGATGTGTTGTGGGAGGGCATTCCAGAGAAGGGGTGAAGCACGTGCAAAATCTTGTAAGCGTGAATGTGAGGAGGTGATTCTAGAGGAGGACAACAGAAGATTGTGTGCAGATCTGAGATTGCGATTGGGTTTGTATCTGGAAATTAGTGAGGATATGTACCTGGGAGCAGGGGCGTCACTAGCCCTATTTTGGGGAACATGTGCCCTCAATCTGTCCTGGGGTGCCCCGGATCTCTTGCCCAGGGGTGCCCTGGCTGCCCCCCCCCCCCCCCCCCGGCTGTCTCCGCTGCCCGAGCATTAGACCTCGATCAGCGGCGACCAGATGGAGCGGGCGCTAGGACCTAGCGTACACCACTGATATGTGGAAGTGACATCACTTCCGCATATTCAGCGTGGTGGGTCCGGCGCCCGCTCTATCTGGTCGGGTCGCCCGCTGATCTGAGGTCTGCTGGCTATGAGGTGAGGGGGGTCCCAGTCACTAACTATCTACCAGGGGTCCCTGTCACTCACTGTCTACCGGGGGTCCCTGTCACTCACTATCTACCGGGGGTCCCTGTCACTCACTATCTACCGGGGGTCCCTGTCACTCACTATCTACCGTGGGTTCCTGTCACTCACTATCTACCGGGGGTCCCTGTCACTCACTATCTAAAGGGGGTCCCTGTCACTATCTAAAGGGGATCCCTGTCACTCACTATCTAAAGGGGGTCCCTGTCACTCACTATATAAAGGGGGTCCCTGTCACTTTCTAAAGGGGGTCCTTGTCACTCACTATCTAAAGGGGGTCCCTGTCACTATCTAAAGGGGGTCCCTGTCACTCACTATCTAAAGGGGGTCCCTGTCACTCACTATCTAAAGGGGGTTTGTATGTTTGGAGAGAGGAGGCAAGGCCAGCACTGCAGTTAGGATTCTTTATTGAAAAGGAAGGCACTTACAGTTATGTAGCAGCCAGATGTCCAGTGAGGTTAAGTGGGCGCCAGGTCTGTGTCCCCACAGCGACCTTCCCCACAGCGGTGAACAAGCGCTTGTCAGCGCGAAACGGACGTCCGCAGGGGGACACAGACCTGGCGCCCACTTAACCTCACTGGACATCTGGCTGCTACATAACTGTAAGTGCCTTCCTTTTCAATAAAGAATCCTAACTGCAGTGCTGGCCTTGCCTCCTCTCTCCAAACATCCAGGTGTTCGCCCAACACTACATCTAAGTACCTTTACTGTTCAGTGAACCCAGCTCACTGCATCTAACTACCTGTTGTGTTGAGTGAACCCACCTCACTGCATCTAAGTACCTTTACTGTTCAGTGAACCCAGCTCACTACATCTAACTACCTGTTGTGTTGAGTGAACCCACCTCACTGCATCTAAGTACCTTTACTGTTCAGTGAACCCAGCTCACTGCATCTAACTACCTGTTGTGTTGAGTGAACCCACCTCACTGCATCTAAGTACCTTTACTGTTCAGTGAACCCACCTCACTGAATCTAACTACCCATTGTGTTGAGTGAACCCACCTCACTGCATCTAAGTACCTTTACTGTTCAGTGAACCCACCTCACTGCATCTAACTACCCATTGTGTTGAGTGAACCCAGCTCACTGCATCTAACTACCTTTACTGTTCAGTGAACCCAGCTCACTGCATCTAACTACCTGTTGTGTTGAGTGAACACACCTCACTGCATCTAAGTACCTTTACTGTTCAGTGAACCCACCTCACTGCATCTAACTACCTGCTGTGTTGAGTGAACCCACCTCACTGCATCTAAGTACCTTTACTGTTCAGTGAACCCAGCTCACTCCATCTAACTACCTGTTTTGTTGAGTGAACCCACCTCACTGCATCTAAGTACCTTTACTATTCAGTGAACCCACCTCACTGCATCTAACTACCTGTTGTGTTCAGTGAACCCAGCTCACTGCATCTAACTACCTTTACTGTTCAGTGAACCCAGCTCACTGCATCTAACTACCTGTTGTGTTGAGTGAACCCACCTCACTGCATCTAAGTACCTTTACTGTTCAGTGAACCCACCTCACTGCATCTAACTACCCGTTGTGTTGAGTGAACCCACCTCACTGCATCTAAGTACCTTTACTGTTCAGTGAACCCACCTCACTGCATCTAACTACCCGTTGTGTTGAGTGAACCCAGCTCACTGCATCTAAGTACCTTTACTGTTCAGTGAACCTAGCTCACTGCATCTAACTACCTGTTGTGTTGAGTGAACCCACCTCACTGCATCTAAGTACCTTTACTGTTCAGTGAACCCAGCTCACTGCATCTAACTACCTGCTGTGTTGAGTGAACCCACCTCACTGCATCTAAGTACCTTTACTGTTCAGTGAACCCAGCTCACTGCATCTAACTACCTGCTGTGTTGAGTGAACCCACCTCACTGCATCTAAGTACCGTTTCTGTTCAGTGAACCCACCTCACTGCATCTAACTACCTGTTGTGTTCAGTGAACCCAGCTCACTGCACCTAACTACCTTTACTGTTCAGTGAACCCAGCTCACTGCATACCTGTTGTGTTGAGTGAACCCACCTCACTGCATCTAAGTACCTTTACTGTTCAGTGAACCCAGCTCACTGCATCTAACTACCTGTTGTGTTGAGTGAACCCACCTCACTGCATCTAAGTACCGTTTCTGTTCAGTGAACCCACCTCACTGCATCTAACTACCTGTTGTGTTCAGTGAACCCAGCTCACTGCACCTAGCTACCTTTACTGTTCAGTGAACCAAGCTCACTGCATCTAACTACCTGTTGTGTTGAGTGAACCCACCTCACTGCATCTAAGTACCTTTACTGTTCAGTAAACCCAGATCACTGCATCTAACTACCTTTACTGTTCAGTGAACCCACCTCACTGCATAAAACTACCTGTTGTGTTCAGTGAACCCAGCTCGCTGCATATACCTAGCATCCTCCCGAGATGGACAAAATGGACAAACCAGGTAGAGGAAGAGGTAGAGGCAGACCCAGAGGAAGGCCACCAGGCACCGGCAGGTCTGTGTGAGGTGGTGTTGCTGTGATTTCGTGCGGATCTGTCCCAAAATACAGTGCTCAGAACAAGGCACGTGTCATCACTTCCCAAAATTGTGAGGACGTGGTTGAGTATTTAACACAGAACACCTCATCTCCCGCAGCCAGTGCCACCAGCGCTAGTGCAAGCACCACATCCGCTGCATTTGACACTTCGCAGGAGTTATTTGGTGGTGGTGAAATCACTGATTCACAGCCACTACTGCAACAACAACAAGAAGGCGCAGGTACAACACCTCACACGTCTGAGTTAGGTGGCGATAGTATGCATGTAACGTGTGAGGAGGGGGATGATATACCACCTGAAGTTGGTGCAGTTGAGGCGGTGTCTGAAGAAAGCGAAGCTGGGCAGGAGGATTATGATGACGATTATACGGATGCCACGTATGTTCCCAGTAGAGGAGGTGACTAGGGGGACAGTTCAGAGGAGGAGTCAGAGAGGGGTAGGAGGAGACGCCTCCATGATAGAAGCAGAGGGAACTCGTCCTCAGAAACAGCTGGGGGCAGTGTCCGGCGCCATGTATCGCCAGCTATGGACAGCCAGCCAACATGCCCTTCAACGTCAGCTGCTGATGCCACCGTAGTGCCATCACCCCAGGGGGGCTCAGCGGTTTGGACATTTTTTAACATGTGTGTCTCAGATCAGAGCAAAGCCATCTGTTGTCTCTGCCAGCAAAAATTGAGCCATGGAAAGGCCAACTCTCACGTAGGGACAAGTGCCTTACGAAGGCACCTGGAGAGAAGGCACAAACAGCTATGGCAAGAACACATGAGGAAAAGCAGCACCCAAAAGACAAGCCACCCTCCTTCTCCTCTTCCTACTTCAGGTGCATCGTCTTCATCCGCTTTCTCCCTTGCACCTTCACAGCCACCCTCCTCCATACCGCCTCTTCCCTTGAGCGGTTCCTTCTCCTCTGCCCACAGCAGTACCCAGCTGTCCATGAAGGAAGTATTTGAGCGGAAAAAGCAAATGTCTGCCAGTCACCCTCTTGCCCGGCGTCTGACAGCTGGCGTGGCGGAACTACTAGCTCGCCAGCTATTACCATACAAGCTGGTGGAGTCGGAGGCTTTCCGTAAGTTTGTGGCCTTTGGTACACTGCAGTGGAAGATACCAGGCCGCAATTATTTTTCACAAAAGGTCATACCCAAACTGTACCCTGCAGTTGAGAGGCAAGTGGTGTCATCTATTGCGAAGAGTGTTGGGTCAAGGGTCCACCTGACCACGGATGCCTGGTCTGCCAAGCATGTGCAGGGCCGCTACATTATGTACACAGCCCATTGGGTCAACCTGGTGACCGATGGCAGCGAGCAGGGAGTACGTGGCTGCGCAGCGGACCGACTTGTCACACCTCCACAGCTTGCAGGCAGGCCTCCAGCCACCTCCTCTCCGCCTGCTACCACCTTTTCACTGTCATCATCCTCCTCCTCCTCCTCCTTGGCTGGTGCCGTGATCTCCTCTCCAGTTACACAGCCCCTGCACCCCAGGGCCTATGCTGCATGCCAGGTACGATGGTGTCACGCAGTGTTAGACATTTCTTGCCTGAAAGCGGAGAGTCACACTGGAGCAGCTCTCCTGGCTGCTCTTAACAAATAGGTGGAGCAATGGCTGACCCCGCACAAGCTTGAGATCGGCAACGTGGTGTGTGACAATGGCAGCAATCTCATTTCTGTGTTGAATTTGGGAAAGCTGACACACGTACCCTGCATGGCACATGTGCTGAATCTGGTCATGCAAAGAGTTGTGTCCAAGTACCCAGGCTTAGCGGACGTCCTGAAGCAGGCCAGGAAGTTGTGTGGGCATTTCAGGCGCTCTTACACGGCCACGGCACGCTTTGCGGACATTCAGCGTAGAAACAACTTGCCGGTGAGACGCCTGATTTGCGATAGCCCGACTCGCTGGAATTCCACCCTGCTGATGTTCTCTCGCCTGCTAGACCAGGAGAAAGCCGTCACCCAGTACCTGTATCATTACAGTACAAGGACACAATCTGGGACAATGGGGATGTTGTGGCCCAACAACTGGACACTGATGCGAAATGCATGCAGGGTCATGGAGCCCTTTGAGGAGGTGACCAAACTGGTGAGTCGCGCTGAGGGCACCATCAGCGACTTGATCCCCTACGCCTACTTCCTGGAGCGTGCCGTGCGTAGAGTGGTGGATACAGCTGTGGAGGAGCGTGAACGAGAACAGTTACAGCAGCAGGAGTCGTGGGAGCGATTTACATTCGAACCCGATGTTTCCACAACACCTGCGGCAGCACAGAGGGGGGAGAAGGAGGAGGAAGAAGAGGAGTCGTGTGGGGAAGGAGAGGAGTCAGACTCTGATGATGAGGAAGGTGTTTCTGTGGAGGAGGAAGAGGCGGCGGAAGAAGAACAACCGCGGCAGCCATCACAGGGGGCTTCTGCTGCTCCACGTTCCCGTGGTATTGTTCGTGGCTGGGGGGAGGAAGAGGAGTTGCGTCCTGTCACTGAGGAAGAACAAGAGGAGATGGAGAGTACGTCTGCATCCAGCTTTGTGCAGATGGCCTCTTTCATGTTGTCCAGCCTGTTGAGGGACCCCCGTATCAAAAAAGCTCAAAGCGAATGACCTGTACAGGGTGGCCACGCTACTAGACCCTCGGTACAGGCACAAAGTGCCGGATCTTTTACCAGCTCAACAGAAGGCAGAAAGGATGCAGCACTTGCAGAACAAGCTGTCAATGATGCTTTACAATGCGTTTAAGGGTGATGTGGCTGCACAACGCAATCAAGGTACCACTGGCAGTAACCCTCCTCCTCCCAAGTCCACGCAGGCAAGGACAGGACGTTCCAGCGATCTCAGGGTGATGTCGGACATGCGGACATTCTTTAGTCCAACTCCTCGCCATAGTCCCTGGCCTTGAGTGTGGATGTACACACTGCGAGCAGCAACGATGAACCCTTGGACTACTGGTTGCACAGGCTTGACCTGTGGCCAGAGCTGTCCCAATTTGCCATACAACTTCTCTCTTGCCCTGCCGCAAGCGTCCTGTCAGAAAGGACCTTCAGTGCAGCTGGAGGCATAGTCACTGAGAAGAGAAGTCGCCTAAGTCACGACAGTGTTCAGTACCTGAACTTTATCAAAATGAATGAGGAATGGATCCCGGAGGGCTACTGCACGACCGAAGACTAAGTCAGTCCCCACACACAGCATCTCTGCCTGCAGGCCGCTTGCCTTCTCCGCCACCACCAACAGGGTCCAGGACTCTAAGCGGATTGCTAGCAGCGGCCGCTACACTAATTTTTCTGGTGCGTGTACATGCCTGCCTAATTTTTCTGGCTGCACTGCGGGCGGCTGCAACCTAAAAAAAAGGCATATACATGTGCCCATCCCCCTTCGTGATCATTACCTTGCCACGGTGAAGGGGCTTGCGTATCACAATGAAGCAACCGCCGGCTATTTGAGTGTCTCGGGTGGGGGTGGGACACAAAAGATAATAAGATCGTTGCTTCATTGTGGTCAGACCAAATTTGATCAGCTGGACAGTCACTGTTGTTCTATCATTGAGCTACCACAGCCCGGCGACCATATGGGCTTTAAAACCGCCAAGGCCTACACTCTCGCCACGGTACGCACCAGTCCAGCACGGCCGTCACTACGCAAACAGCTGTTTGTGGTGCGTTACACAGTGAGTTTGGTGTGTCAGTGTGAAGCAGAACTCTAATTACACTCCCTGATTGATGTATACACATGCAAGATGTTTTAAAGCACTTTAGGCCTGCAATTTAGCATTCAATGTGATTTCTTCCCTTAAAACGCTGCTTTGCGTCACATCCAGATTTTTCCCCGGGACTTTGGGCATGTATCCCACTCCGCCATGCCCCCCTCCAGGTGTTAGACCCCTTGAAACATCTTTTCCATCACTTTTGTGGCCAGCATAATTTTTTCTATTTTTCAAAGTTCGCATCCCCATTGAAGTCTATTGCGGTTCACGCAAACGGGGATCGCGAACCGAAAATCGCAGGTTCGCGACATCTCTAGTTGTGTCTTGAGTGAGAAAGGGACGGATGCGAGATATATTTTTGAGTTGGAGATGGCAGGAGCTGGTTATGGAGTTAAGATAAGGAATAAAAAAGAGAGAAGATTTGAATATTACCCCCAAGCACCGTGCTTTGGGAACTGAAGTTATGGGAGTGTTATTAACATTTATAGTTACTTCAGGCAGAGAGGTGGCCAGAGACGGTGGAAAAATTATTAGTTCTGTTTTACTCATATTAAGTTTTAGGAAGCGAGAGGACATGAAGGAGGATATAGCAGACAAGCAGTCAGGAACACGTTTGAGGAGGGAGTTAAGGTCTGGGTCCGAGAGGTACAGTTGTGTATCATCTGCATACAGGTGGTATTGAAACCCAAATGAGTTGATTAAGTCACCAAGACCTTGCATGTAAATGGAAAAGAGGAGGGGACCAAGGACAGAGCCCTGAGGAACCCCGACAGATAAAGCATAAGGAGAAGAGATCTGATCTGAGTAGGAGACTGTGAAGGACCTTCCAGAGAGGTAGGAAGATAACCATGTAAGAGAGAGGCCCTTTATTCCTACATTTGAAAGTATTTGTAAGAGTAAGATGTGGTCGACCATATCGAATGCTGATGACAGATCAAGAAGAATGAGTATGAAAAATTGACCTTTGGATTTAGCTGTAAGAAGGTCATTGGCCACTTTGGTAAGGGCCATTTCCGTGGAGTGGTTGGAGCGAAAGCCAGACTGGAACTGATCAAGTAGGGAGTTAGCTGATAAATAATGGCTTAATTCTGCATGTATATGGCGTTCAATTAGTTTGGATGCAAATGGGAGAAATGAGATTGGGCGGTGGGTGGTAGTTGACGAGTGTGGTAGGATCTAGAGATCTAGAGATGCATTTACAAACAGGGCATAGATTTCAATTACCGTGGTCTGGAACTGGTTAAGCAGCACTTGTAAAGAAAAAATTTCAGTTTTCAGCACTTATGTACAAACTCTTTTGCCTTTCTATATGTTTTTTTCCTGCAGCCAAACATTGGTCCAATTAGAATCTCATACTCTACTGTAAATACTGTATAAGCTTTAATGTATAATGGTGTGTTTAGTAAGGCGGGGTTCATACTTTTCATCTGTATTTTCTGCATAGGAGAAGAAAGCACAGTTAAACTGAGAACCATTGTTAATCAATGGGCCAATTCATGCAAAAAAAAAAAAAAAAAAAAAAAAAGGCTTGACAGCCCTGCAGGGTATTTTTGCATGCTGTGTGCATTTTTCCTATATTTTCTATTGTATGTGTGGTAAAACACATTTTTTTTGTATGGCCACCGCTGGTAGTGTCTGTAAAACATTTGCGAAAATATGTTTGCATGTTTTATAAAGAGAAGTGAGTTTTGGTATCTCATTTGGTATGCACAGGTTTCACATAGTATTGATTTCTTATTGTAATACTGACATGGCCACAACCTCTCCACAACCTCTCACTTCTGTATTCTCATTGATGAATATCCACTCCATACTTCTAGAAAGCAGTCTGCGTATCTTCCGTGTTTGGACTACTTCCAGGTCATGGTGGTGTGTTTCTTGTGATGTTACCTTGTTGCTGAAAGCTTTGTGGATACTTCCCCTCTGTTCACTGCTGCTTTTGGGTGAATCATTCTTTCACGTTTCGGCATTTGTGGCTGCTTTCATCAGAATCTTTTAACTAAAACCCATGCAGCTGGATGGGAGGTCCTCCTGTTCCTCATTCTCTTTATTCCTGCTGTGTCCCACTCCAGTTCATTACATTATGGGGATGCCTGTGTCTTCTGTTGGTGGGCTCTGATCACTGCTGGGTTGTTTGTTTTTTCAATATATTTATTATATATTGAATATTGAATTAATATTTATTTATTTTTTCAATAAATGTCACTATTTTTATCCCCCCCTCCCCCCGCCAGCCAATCACTGTGATCGGCTATCATAGGCATAAGCCTATGACAGTCGATCGCTCCTCTGCCTCCCAGGTGGACAGCCTAGTCACACGGGGCGTTGCCCCGGATCAAACCCCCTAGCGATGCACATGTAGTACAAATTATTTAGTCAGTGCTTGCCCATTGTAAAATCTTTCCTCTCCCTGATTTACAGTCTGGACATTTATCACATGGTGACATTTTTACTGCTGGCAGATGATGTCAGTGGAAAGAGATGCTGCTTGCTTTTTTGGCAGTTGTTGGCAGCTGTTATTTCCCACAATTCAATAAGGGTCTCACAGTGTGATGTCAGAACCATGGTCCTGACATCACACTGTGGGAGGTGTTTCGACACAATACCAGCCATACAGAGCCCCCTGATGATCCATTTGTGAAAAGGAAAAGACTTCTCATGGGAAAGAGGGTATCAGCTACTGATTGGAATGAAGTTAAAGGGATACTGTAGGGGGGTCGGGGGAAAATGAGCTGAACTTACCCGGAGCTTCTAATGGTCCCATGCAGACATCCTGTGTTGGCGCAGCCACTCCCCGATGCTCCGGCCCCGCCTCTGGTTCACTTCTGGAATTTCTGACTTTAAAGTCAGAAAACCACTCCGCCTGCGTTGCCGTGTCTTCAATCCCGCTGATGGCACCAGGAGCGTACTGCGCAGGCCCAGTATGGTCTGTGTCTGCGCAGTACACTCCTGGTGACATCAGCGGGAGCGAGGACACGGCAACGCAGGCGCAGTGGTTTTCTGACTTTAAAGTCAGAAATTACAGAAGTGAACTGGAGGCGGGGCCGGAGCATCGGTGAGTGGCTGCGCCAACGCAGGATGTCTGCGGGGGACCATTAGAAGCCCCGGGTAAGTTCAGCTCATTTTCCCCCGACCCCCTTACAGTATCCCTTTAATTCTTGGTTATGGTTTCTCTTTAAGAACAGTCAGGAATCATTTAACTGTACTGAATTATATAATTAAATGTGATATGTACATATATATTAACTTACACACAAACTCAAGTGCTAAGCTAATACAACGGGATAAAATGAAAATGTGGACATAAAAGACACAAGGAATAGTCCAACAGCCACGTAGTCTCCCTCTGTTCTGATTACATTCCTTTTGCAATTCACTAAAATTAGCAAATGTATTATATTCTGTCTGCTCAGTGCTCCCAGCAATGCATGCCTTGATAACAGAGACATTACCTGGGTCGGCAGGGCAAAGTTCAACTTAAGCAGTTGCTTCCAACTTCATAATGTGCACTGCATATAGTGATGATGCGCTGTGAAAGGACTGTAAGCAGAAGAGAGGGACACTGTACATATGAAGCTAGAACTGTGAAAAAAAAACCCTGGACATCAGAATGACATAATGCATGCAGCAGAGCACACTAGAATCTGCTAGTATGACCATGGATAACATCAGAATATCAATGAAAATAGAAATGAGAATAAAAAAGAAAAGGTGCATTTTAATGCCCTCCAATCATCAGTTCAACCAGTGAAAACATAGACAGGATTGAATTCAGTAAAGGGGTGCAATCAATCACTGTTCCATTCTAACGGTAACATGCACCAAGATTTTGAAAACACTGGGGGAAAGAATTTACAGATTCAGTTCATTGGCATATTACGGTGCAGCAGGTGGTTTTTGCACTGTACATAGTCTCATCATTAATATAACTATCACAATAAATAGAAGTAGGATTATGTTAACCTTCTGGGGACTGGCAGCCTAACCACCCCTTAAAGACCAGAGCACATGTGGGGGAGGCGAGTGAATTTTGATAGCCAGGCAGCGGTATCCCCAGTATAGATAGCTAGGCATGGATATCCCCGGTATAGATAGGTGTCCCCCGTATAGCCAGCAGCCATTACACCACCTCTCAAGCTCCAGTGATGAGCAGCTCTACCCCCCTCCACTCTCCCCGACATCCCTGCTCGCACTGCTACTAAGTTCCGGGTCCCGGTTTGATGATGTTATCAAGCCAGAACCCGACATTAGAGGCAGAGCAAGCAGGGATGCCAGGCAGACCGGAGGGTAGTGACAATCACTGGGGGAATGTCAGGAAGATAAGTCCCGGTCCTGATCTTCCCCTTCTACCGCTGTCGCTTTCAGTAATCACTATGAACGGCCGGCAATCATAGTGATCACGTGATCAGGACCAAGTTGCTGTGGCTCCTGATCAGTGAGTGGAGATGTCAGCTGTCACGTAACATCTTAATCTCTCGTCTCAGGTGCGTGCGATTGTGTTGGAAGCACTAAAAGCAGGTGGCATAAATCCTACGCCGTATAAGGTTTAGTCAGCCACAAGTGCGGTGTAGGATTTATGCACGGCGCTCCCCAGGAGAAAAATCATGGAAGGGTTTAACCTCCCTGGTGTTCAATTTTCCCAGGATATCTGTGCAAAAAGTGACAACGTTCCTGTAACTTGCCAAAATGTGTCAAGCAAGGGTCTAGTATACAGTGCAGGAGAGCATTGATGTGTATGCACGTTTATACTGTTCACAGCATGTTTTTATGGATGGATATATCTGTCCATACTTAAGCAACAACAAGTGAAGTAATTTTTACATAAAAGAGACCTGAGATAAAAGAAGTGCTAGCATTTAAATTTACCTGGAGCTTCTTTCAGTCCCCTGTAGGCCCTCGGCTCCCTCACCATCCTTAAGCCGCTGCATTCTCCCACAATCCAATAGTTGCTACTTACTGCACATGCGGAACCCTGGCCACACATGTCCTTTGTCGCGCTACCATGGCCGAGAGCATTCTGTGTCTCTGCAGTTACAATCTTAGCAAACTGTGAATGCACAGAATGCCTCTGGCTATGGGAACTCAATTGGGGAGCACACGCAACTGGGACTACACATGCGCAGTGCAGCGCAACTGGGCAAGTCTGGGAATATACCAGCCCACACTGTGATAGATGGAGCAGCCCAGGAGGATGGCAAGAAGCCCACAGGCTACAGAAGGATGGCAAAAGCCCCAGGTAAGTATAAATGCTTGCAATTCTTTAATCTTAGGTACACTTTAAAGCCTGAGTAAACGCAGCTTTAAAATAATGTCCAGCAATTACTTAAAGTACATCTGAAGTGAAAGGGATATGGAGACTGTAGCCTTTAAAGTGGACCTGAACTCTTGCACAGGACAGAAGGAAAACATAGAGAAGTGCACCCTGTATGTTTTTAGAGAGTTTAGCCTGTTTAATTCAACCTCGTTTGTGTCTAATCATAAGTTGTAATTTGATCTCCTCCCTGTGTCACATGACTGCCACGGCAGATAATGCAGATAAGCTCATTTGAAACCAGAGGAGGTTAACAATATGTCTGCTTCCATGAATCAGGAAGCAGAAACAGTGCAGATTTATTTTAGGATTTGTATCAGCTGTAACAAAGAAATGTTTTTTGCTTAAAGGTTATTATTCTGTTACGTATCTTTTAGAGCAGAGAGGATTTCTGGGTTCAGGTCTGCTTTAAACCAATTTAGAGGCTGTACATCATTTATCTGCAGTAAGAGGTGGTCCCTGATGAGTTTTTTTCTGATGTTGGATTCTCATCAGACATATAAAACTGATTGGGTTTATAAATGTGTTTTTACTGATGGCAACTAAAGGATTGCAGGAAGACACCATATATCAAGAAAAATAAATGATATTGGCTCATATAAAGCACTAGAGGCGTAACTACAGGGCAGCAGCACCTGCGACTGCATGGAGGCCAAGAGATGTAAAGAGGCCCAATACTACTTTACTCCCTCTGATAAAATGGTCCCTCCATCAGATCAGGTGTTTTTGTGGCTACACTTGTTATGGATGTGAAGATACTGATGACCAAACTTGTTTTTAGCGGGAAACAATATTTAAAAATATATATATATTTTTTGCTGATAGTGGGAATTTTTTAAAAATAAAATTATATGGGGTCCCCACTTCCCGAGCCTCTGTAGCCCCTTGTCCCCCATGCAGGCTGGGATAGCCAGAATGCGTAGCCCTGGTCAACTGAGGCTTTGCACCCTGAGCTATTCCAGCCCGCATGGTCCATGGTATGGGGCATCCAGGGGAGAGGGGCGGCCAAGCCTTCTCCTCTCCCCCGGAGCCCTTGTCCAATCCATGGACAAGGGGCTCTTCCCCACCTCCGGTGCTGCAGGAGGAGATGGGGGTGATGACTCACTGGGGGGGGGGGGTTCAAGGTTGCATCTGGGAGTCCCCTGCCCTCCAGGAGAAATGAGTATAGGGGTACAAAGTACCCCTTACCTATTTCCACAAAGGGTCAAACGAAATAAAAACACGATGACGAAAAAGTATTTTTTTTATTCTAAATTTATTATTTTAAATTAACCATAAATACTTAACTTAAACTTGTAAGTTCCCACGCCAATATCCTCGGAAATGTCCCACGCCAATATCCTCTAATCTTGCAATCTTCATTAACTTGATTGAAGATCTCCGCCGCCCCGACGCCACACACGACACCCCCCGCGCAGCTATACTAATTAGTATAGCTGAGAATGAGTCCTTTAGGATGCATAGCTGCTGCCTCCCGCTGTCCTCCCCACCTCCCTTACCTGTCACCCTCACCTAGTCTGGCACCTGGTGCACCCATGGCTTCACCAGGTGCCAGGCTAGGTGAGGGTGACAGGTGAAGGCAGGTGGGGAGGACAGTGGAAGGCAGCGGCTATACGTCCACATAGGACGAGCGTCTCAGCTGTACTAAAGTTTATGGCTGAAAAGCATCTTTAAATTTTGGCTCCAAGGCTCCCCATCGGCTCTTTAACAGACCAATGGGGATCCTCCTGACTCCCATTGGTCTGTTAAAGAACTGAACATAAAAAAACATTTTTTTTTAAATATTATTTCCCACTATCTTTTTAACATATTCTGCAAATTTGGTGTTGCTAGGACGTAAGGGGCCTTTGCTATTAACTGCTAAAGTCGGCGTGAATTACTTCACTAAGAACTGTCATTTGCCGCATGTAAATGTATACTTTTTTCCTTTGAAATTTTAAAATCGACTTTTTGAAAAAAAAATCCTCTTGTTCCCACTGTTCTTAACATATCTGGAAAAATTGGTGTTCCTACCATGTAAGGGGGCTTTGCTATTAACTGCTGAAGTTGGCGAGAGATAATCACAAATTAATTTTTACCGTGATTCCCGATTGGATTCCGAATATTTGTAATCACATATCACAGAATCACAGAATCTCTGTGGGCGATTTCCGTGAACCAGAATCGATCACGGCGTCGAAATACCGAAGCCGAATAGTGAAAAAACGCTCATGAATCACGGCTAATCAGAAAATATCTGCCCATTACTGGTCACTGCAAAGCACATTGATTTTCTTCCCAGTACCATGATTTTGTGTATTTCACAATCACAGAATACAGTCAAAACATTGCCTTACAAAGATAATGTTTAATCTTTTCCAGTTTCTTGCTTTGATTCAAAAAGTACAGATTTTTCAATTTGGTTAAATGAGATTCATAGTTAAGAGAAAACGCACACACATAGTAGCCCCATGCAGGTCTGAGAATGCTGTTCTGCATGCCACCATCTGAGTACTATCCATTTAGGTGCTCTGTCTATGAATGTTTATAGGAAGCACAAGAATTAAGCTCGTAGAGTTTATTTTAGGAAGGAGTAGGACAGCTTTATTGTAACTGTCCTCTACTTTTACACTTGAATTAGTAAACCTATCTGTCACCACTTTACGAATATACATAATATGTAGCACACTATGCTGGAGCTTGACCCTCTTTACATTTTAAAGTCAGTACTGTCATTATAGCTAGAAAAACAGTTATCTGCTAGGAGATATTACACAGACGGTGGGTTTTCTATATTGTCGTCAGTGCCTGATGTTAAGCAAAATAATATAGTGTCCTTTACCTACAATGTACAAGCTATGAAAACATTCATTGTTGTCCTTGCAAAGATTTGCTAATTCACAAGTATTAATAAATGCTAAAAAACAAAATAGAAATAAAACACACAAATCCAGAAATAATAACTGTGGTTTTCCATTGCAGTGTTAAGAAATATAAATCTCAAGAGGTACTCTAGGCTGAAGTTGTGACTGTAGAATACAGCTAGTCATCTATAAACTACTACTTCTGCTGGCCTATGGGCTTGATTCACAAAACCTGTCTTAAGAAAGCCCAAATACATCACTAAGCTACAAAGCCTTTCCCAATTATGGCAGGAATGCCTTTGTTATTGTCCAATCTCTTCTACTGACAGACAATCCTATGAAAGGGCCACCAGGAGATTTGGGTGCAGGTTAAAGCCGATAAACAGCTTACCCTACTCCTGCACAAGTCCCGGCGGCGTTAATTACTATTCCCCCTCCAGGGCACCCAGGGCCGGATTTAAGCCAAGACCCACTAGGCCATGGCCTAGGGCACCACAGGATCAAGGACAGGTGGACAGCAGGCTTTACGGGGGGGGGGGGGGGAGAGTTACCTGGCTTACTCTACTGGAGGCAGATGGTAAATCAGGCTGTCTATACAGAAGGAGGGGAGGGCCCACTGGATTCTTATACTAGAGGGAAGGGAGGGAAAGGGTCATCTGGATGCCTATACTAAAAGGAAGGGTCAGTGGGCTACTTATACTGTAGGGAGGGGGAAGGGGCATCTGGCTACCTATACTGAGGAGGGGCGGCTGCTGACAGTGGCCTTGGGCAGTAAAGAGTACAAATCCGGCCCTGAGGCCTGCATGGATAGTAGGGGAAAGACGTAATTTGGCTTCCAGCTATTACTCACTGAGTGCCACTATAGCCATAATTCCTATTACAGCCTATAGTGGCACCAAATCACCTGCGCTGTTTTCACAGCGCTCGACTGACAGGCAGCAGACAAACTGTTAGCAGCAGTAACACCACCACTAGTTGGTAACACTTAGGCGTAGCAATGGTTCTACAGGATACAGGACACAGTGGGTGAACCTGACCCCAACTAGTATCACAAGCATGACTTGTCCATGATGGTCAATGAATATATCAACTTCAGTTTACTGTAGATGCCAACAATCACAAACTGAACTTAACCTTTATCAAAGTGAATCAAACTTGGTTCTCAGATGATTTAAAATCCCCCTGGTAGATTCCACTGATTAGCTGTAATGACCGCCTAACGCCGATAGGTGGCGGCAGGTCGTAAGTGGAATTACATGGAGGGTGTCTCCATGAACAGCCTGTGAGCCTCCGATCGCAGCTCGCAGGCTAAACGTAAACGAAGAAATCCCCGGTGTTTACGTCGCACGGTGCTGCTGTGCCGCAGCGCCGTAAAGGAGATCGCTGATCCCCGGCCTCTGATTGGCCGGGGATCGCTGGCATCTGATAGGCTGAAGCCTATCAGAGGCGGTGCAGGACGGATCGCCATCCTGTGCCTCCCATGGGAAGGAGGGGAGGGAGGGAAAGAGAGGGAGGCGGAAAATCGCTGCGGAGGGGGCTTTGAGGAGGCCCCCCCCCTGCTAAAGCAAAATAGCCGGTGGCAATCAGACCCCCCCAGCAGGACATCCCCCTAGTGGGGGAAAAAGAGGGGAAGTCTGGTCGCCCTGGCTCACTCCTGATCTGTGCTGCGGGGTGGAGAGCCCACGCAGCACATATCAATCAATAATCCCCTGGTCCTTAAGTGGTTAGTACTCTTCCTGTCTTACAGCTGCTGCATTTGTAATGCAGCTATAAAAAAAAATCTGATTTTTCAATGAATAGTGCTGGCTACCAATTCTAATGCCTACCTAGTCAATCCCTGACATACCCTCTTTCCAATCTACCTCCCACTCCTATATCCCCAAAAACAAAATAGTTGAATGACTAGGCAGATAGAAAAAGTGTTTAAAATAAATCAATTTTACATATTTAAAATATGTAAAATTAAAACTTTAAAATGTTATTTCTTTCCTTCTTTTATCAGTTGAACAATTTACACCACTGAAACTGTCCTCACTAAAGTGACTTACTAGACTGTAAATCTAAAGGCTACTATTCCATACTGATTCTTCTTGACCTGTTTTCAGCTTTTGACACTGCTGACTCTGTCTCTATTGGTACTCCAAATTCTATTTTCTTTGGCCGCATTGGTAGTTTGACTGCCACATAGGCCCCAATGTTTATGCAGCTATTGTGGCACTGGAGATGACCAATGATAGTGGAAAAGAGTTTTAACTAGCTCCAGGGGTTCAGTTACTATATACTCAAACCCTTGATATCGACCGAGAGAGTGAAAAAACGGTGCACGGAGTTAAGCCACTATGTTACTGAACTCCTGATATCGTAGGGGGTGCCAGGGGTTTGGCTATTATGTAGCCATACTCCATATCAGTAAGTGTTAAGTATAAGTGGGGTTAGTGCAGTAGCGGACTGACCATTAGGGCACTCGGGCATGGACCGGGGGCCTGTGGTCAGTACGGGGACTGCCCCTGGCGCGATTGAGAGGTAAGGAGGGGGCCCAGTGGCGGAGGGAGCAGGCATAGCTGTTACAACTCACCTTCCGCCACTGATCCCCGCTGCCTCTATCTTCTTCCTCTCTCCCCGGCGTCCGTTGCACTGCCCCTGTGATGATGTGCCCGCATGTCATCACAGGGGCATTGTTACCAATGCGACTGATGCTGGGACAGGAAGAAGATAGAGGCTTCGGGGGATTGACAGTGGAAGGTGAGTTGTAACAGCTTTGCCTGCTCCCCCGTCACTGCGGGGCACCTATCTATCTAACCTATACTGCGGGCACCTACCTATCTATCCTATTATATTGTGGGCATCTACCTATCTAGCCTATACTGGGGAACCTACCTATCTAACCTATACTGGGAAACCTACCTATCTAAACTATACTGGGGGCACGTATCTATCTAACCTATACTGGAGGCACCCACCTATCTAAACTATATTGCAGGAACTTACCTATCTAACCTTTACTGGGGGAACCTACCTATCTAAGATATCCTGGGGCACCTACCTATCTAACCTGTACTGGAGGCACCTACCTATCTAACCTATACAGGGGGCACCTGCCTATCTAACCTATACTCAGGGCACATATTTATCTAACCTATACTCAGGGCACCTACCTATCTAACCTATACTGTGGGCACCTACCTATTAAATCTATACTGGGGAACCTACCTATCTAACCTATACTGGGGACACCTACCTATCTAACCTATTCTGGAGGCACCTACCTATCTAACCTACATGGAGGAACCTACCTATCTAACCTATATTCAGGGCATCTACCTATCTAACCTATACTGCGGGTACCTACCTATATAACCTATACTGGGGGTAACTGAAATTGTGTTCATCAACCAGTATACTGCACACGTGTGGCATTTTAAATATTCATTGTGAAAAATCAGTTTGTGTGAGTAAAACCATGTGCGAATGAAATTACTTGAAATTACGCTATTATGTGTCATTTGCATGTAAAAAAATGTATGCATAATCTGCAAATTATGCATTACTATTACAATGCATAATTGGGAATTAGGATGCGTAATTAAGCATACCGTGTTTCCCCGAAAATAAGACACTGACATATTAATTTTCCCCATAAAAGATGTGCTAGGGCTTATTTTCAGGGAGGGCTTATAATTATGAGGGGTGACACTAATGTATGTGCTCCCTCTTGTAAAATGTGCCCCCCCATGTAGTCAGATGTGCTACCCCCCCGGTAGTCAGATGTGTCCCCCCCCCCCCGGTAGTCAGATGTGTCCCCCGTGTAGTCAGCGGCAGCCCCCAGCATCCTCTACAAAGTGGCGAGTGGAGCCCAAAGTCCCCCATTTGCTCCCGGCCTCCCTATGCAGAGTGGCGAGCGGAGCACAACCTATAAAGCAAACAAGAAACTCACCGGGTTCCGAGGGGCCAGCGTTAACACCTCTCTTCAGCAGCGCGCAGCTTCCTCTCCTTGACAACGGCTCTTGTCATGTGATGCACGCACGTCCAGGCGCATCATGTGATGCGCCGGGACGTGCTTTATAGGTTGCGCTCCACTCGCCACTCTGCATAGGGAGGGCGGGAGCAAATAGGGCACTTTGGGCGGCCAACTATTCCGGGGATGGCTTATATTTCAAGCTTGCTTGAAAAATAAGCTAGGTCTTATTTTTGGAGTAGGTACTATTTTCGGGGAAAGACGGTAGGTGTAATTTTGGCACACCACTATAAATGGAAGCTGGTCTAGAGATTTGCCTAGAGGACTAGCAGATGAGGAGAAGTCAGAAGAATAGGTAAGTATAGCTGTAGGATTCATAAAAGATTTTTTGAGGGCAAAGTCTACTTAGAGGAATACAAGACAGAAGACTGTTGCAACAGTGAAATGGGAGATAACGAGAGTGTGTACCAGGAGTTTGGTAATGTCTGGGAATAGCAGATAAATATTTGGGAAATAATTGATGGATGGCACTCATTTAAAAAGGAAAGGTATAGTTGGCTTACCTGTTTTGGAAATGTCACACAGGTGAAAATGGCAGGTCCTATAGATATTTTGGATATGAACAGCAATTGACAAAGTTCTTGTTATAGGTGTCATATTAGAGAGAGAGATCTAAAGTATTTGCTCATAGCAATTCTCCAAAGAAATCCATTTTAGGTACGCTGATGTCCTAAACAGCATGACCACAATATCAACTCAATGTCAGATTAAATCCTGTTGGGTTTGCTAGCCCAAAACATTATAAAAATAAATAAATAAATGAAATCCTAGCTTAGATGCAACAGAAAACCTTATCCTGCCTCTCCAAATAATAACAGTATTACTTTAGAATATACCGGTACTTTAATTGTAAAATAAAAAATAAAAAAAATTATTATATTTTGTTGGGAAATGTATTCACTAAAAAGCATTACGTGTCCTTTTTTATTATGCAATTAGATGTTCATTATTATAGCTTCTCTCCACAGCTCATTTACATCTTTAAGAGGCCTGAAATTCTTCAAGTTTGGAGAACTTATCAGTCTAGAGAAATTATTTAGAGCTGTCTAAATTCATGTCAAGTGTAAAATACTGCAAAATCACCAAAGGTCCAGCTAGTTTGGATTAAATCTTCAACCAAGATATTGACAGAATGAAACACGTTCTTCTGTTCAATAGCTTCTGACAGTTGTCTATAATATATGCATTGTTTTCTCTATCAAACGCCAGGACAAAAAATTGCAAGAATCTTTGAAAAACAATAAACTGAAGAGGTTAGTGAAGACACCAGTGCCTTTCATGAGAATTATCACTTTCAAGTTGACAGCTTTCCTCAAGGGGCCTGACAATTCTTGGTCGTACCAGTTTGTGACTAATAGGTGGTTTGATGTGACATGAGCTGCCTGCCTGGGGAAATTGAACCATCTTTTGCTCAATATTCTTTGTGTCTTATTCTTTTGTAGGCTATTGTTGGAAGTCTTTTGGGAGCATTATTACAGTTTGCATTCAAGGACAATATGTGATCAGCAAAAACTCTGTACTTTTATTGCTGCTATTGACCTTCTGTCATTCAATTGCAGAACTAATTTGCTTGTTAACAGTAATTTTGAAGACTAGTTAAGTTTTTTATTTGACCCAGTGCTCTGTGGGGTATTTTTTCATCGGTAAACAGAGAGCAGAGATGTGATGAGGCCACTTTATTCTAGGAGATTGCTCACTTTGAGAAATGATACACACAGGCATACACACTTCTGCATTGCATTAGTATTTTACATTCTGTTCAAAATGCAGTTTATGTTTTGCATTTTAAGGGAAATTTCTTGTAGAGACAATATTTATATTTAACCATGGTCTAACAGGAAAAAATATTTTTTAATCAATTCATTTGACCAAATAACTTGAAAATATATATATTTTTTGCATGCAAAATCTACTTTCCTCCTGGTATTATAAGTAACCATGTGCAGACACCGTGTCTCTCCCTTTCATTTGAAAATAGCTTAATCACTACTAATCACAATTAAATGATCTATATCTTGTTTTTTTCACCACCAATTGGGCTTTTTGGGGTTGATATTTGTTTTCAGTAATTATTTTATTTTCTATGCATTTTAAAGGGAAAAACAAGGAAAACATGAAAAAATACACTATTTCTCCAATTTAATTCCCTATAGTTTTAATATAAACACTGCTACTGTCAGGGGTGCTCGGATACCCCTTTTCAAAATCGGAATTGATCCGGATCCAGATACCCAGATATCTGGATCCGAATCGGATATCGGAATCCAAAGTTTTTGGTATCCGAGTAAACTCGAATATCTGAACCCAATATCCTGGATATCTGGCCGGATTCGGATATCCGGATAGAAAACCGGAAGTGACCTGAAAATGGCTTAAAATGCTTCCAAAAGTCTCTTCAAATGGCAAAAAAAACCTTTCGGAGGTCTCTCTCTCGGTCTCTCTCTCTCCCTCTCCCTCTCTCTCTCTCTGCCTTCAAAAGGATTTTTGCCATTGAAGGTGATTTTGGCTTCTGCTCGGATATCTGAACTAACTATCCGCCCGGATTTCAGATTTCAGATGGGAAATCCGAGTTTGCTATTCGGATTTAAAAAAAAATATCCAAATTGCTATTCAAAGTTCGGATAGTGGAAAAAGTTTGGATTATCTGGCTAGTTCGGATACCCGAATATTGGATGAGCACCACTGGCTACTGTACACAAAATCCACACATTTTATCTGCCTATTTGTCCTGGTTATCACAAGATTTTAATTATTTCCCTAGTACAAAGTATGGTGACAATATAGTATTTGGAAATAAAGGAGTATTTTTTTTTTTTGGGGGGGGGGGGGGTTCTTACCCACTTCTTTCACGTGCACGTCTGACTTATAAAAACATCCTGGAGCCATTAATGGCCCGTACTCACGGGCTGCAAATGTTGCCTGTCGCCAGCACACGTGAGCGTGTGGGCGACAGGCCGGCGACAGCTCCTCGCCAGGTCCCTCCGCGTACACACGCGGAAGAGGGACCAGCGGCGAGGCGGAAGCTGTCGCCGACGTTCCTCCTCCCTCCGCCGGAAGCTCCATATACTTTAATGGAGGTTGCTGTCGCTAGTCCGCGTACTCACGCGGACTAGCGACAGTTGCGGCGGAGGTGCTGCGGCGACTGTCGCCATGCGATTGAAACTTTCAATCGCATGGCGACATGAGCGACGGGCGACAGTTCGGGGTGCGCGCGCGTGCAACGGCCCATACTCACGGGCGACCTGTCGCCGCAACACGCGCGCGCCGCGTGTTGAGGCGACAAAAGTTCCTCGTGAGTATGGGCCATTAGAGGCTCTAGCAGGATGTTTTAATAAGTCAGCTTGTCATTAAGTGGTTAAAATGTATTTGAAACTTTTTGCCAATAGGATTCACAGTGTTGTGCTTAGGTAATATGGGCTTCTTTACAACACTATGCTGTGACTGACCTGCTGTAAACAAAAGCCAACAATAGAGATAGTCATTGAGCTACAAATAATTCCAAGTTGATGCTGAATTATGCAATTTTTATGCAAATATATTCAGCTTGATGGACCAATTAAATGATGCTGAGGAGGATTCAATTAGTCCACTTTTAAGATGGGTACATTTGCATTCAATTAGCATAATTCTGCATAAACTTAGAATTATATACATCCCTTTGACAATCCATAGGAAGAGCACTCTATATAATAATTCCCTTGTCCATGTGCTCTGCTGTGTCTCTCTGCCAGTGCGTCCATTCTGCCTAGCTCGTATGTGCGGCATGCGGGTGAACTTCGGGGCAGTGATCGTAGATGGGTGTGCGTGCGGCCATGTGTGCGCAGTCATGCTCATGAGTGTATGGGTCACAGCCATGCATGCACTGTGGAGGGAGGCACAGCCATGTGGGCGTTACGGGGGGGGGGGGGGTATTGGCAGCCATGGCCTAGCACCTGTTATTTAATGGATGGTTCTTTTTATTAGTGTAGGAATCATTTATCATTAAAGTAAAAAGGTTTGGATCAGAGTCAGAAAGTTTATTCTTCTTTAAATCTTCTGTAAGGGATGGGCTCCTACTAGGGAGTAGAGATGGCCCGAATGGTTCGCCGGCAAACGGTTCCAGGTGAACTTCCGGGGATTCGCGATCGCGGAGAACCGCAAACTTTACCGGAAGTTCAATTCGCCCCCATAGTGCACCATTACGGTCAACTTTGACCCTCTACATCACAGTCAGCAGGCACATTGTAGCCAATCAGGCTACACTCCCTCCTGGAGCCACCCCCCCCCCCCCCCTTATAAAAGGCAGGCATCGCCGGCCATTTTACTCACTCGTGTACCTGCAGTAAATAGAGAAGGGACAGTTGCTGCAGACTCTCTCATAGGGAAAGATTAGTTAGGCTCTTGTAGGCTTCTTAGCTTGCTCCTTGCTGATTATTATTGCTAAAATAACACCCCACAACAGCTCTTTTGAGAGATAATCTTGTTCTTGTGATCTATTTTTTTTTCTGTGTGTCCCACTGACACTTGTGTTGCATAGACAGCCTTGATACTTCACACTGTGTGTGCCATTGCCAGGCCCAGCACATTCAGTGACTACCTGTGTTTGTGAAAGATGCACATTACCCACCACTGCATATACCTACCTGTTGTTCACTGTGCACCCACCCATCTACGTGAGCGCATGCAGTGTTACTGTGCCTGTCCGCTACCTGTCTGTGTGTAACATGTGCACATTGTAATACCCATTACTGAATATACCTACCTACCTGTTGTTTACAGTGCACCCACCTACCTACGTGAGTTGAACGCACGCAGTGTCACTGTGCCTGTCCGCTACCTGTCTGTGTGTGACAGGTGCCCATTGTAATACCCATCACTGCATATACCTACCTGTTGTGTTCAGTGCACCCACCTCTCCACTGCATATTCCTACCTGTTGTGTTCAGTGCACCAATCTCATCACTGCATATACCTACCTGTTGTGTTCAGTGCACCCACTTCATCACTGCATATACCTACCTTTTCTGTTAAGTGCACCCACATACCTACGTGAGTACACGCAATGTGATATACCACTCCGTGCATACCTGTTAACTGCACCTGTGTGACTGCACATTGTATTAGTCAAGTCAGTGCATACCTTTCACTTCATTCCCCGCCGATATGGACAAAACTGACAAAACAGGTAGAGGCAGACCCAGAGGAAGGCCACCCGGCAGGTCTGTGCGAGGTCTTGCTGATGTGATTTCGTCCGGCCCTGGACCAAAGTACAGTGCTCAGAAGAAGGCACATCCCATCAACTCCCAAGATTGTCAGGACGGGGTTGACTATTTAACACAGAACACCACATCTTCCGCAGCCACCAGCGCTACTCCAAGTACCACATCTGCTACATTTGACAGTTCGCAGGAGTTATTTGGTGGGGAAATCACTGATGCACAGCCATTATCGTTACAACCAGATGAAGGCGCTAAGCAAGTTACACCACCTCATATGTCTGAGTTATTCGACACTATGGACGTAACGTGTGCGGAGGGGGATGATAAAGTACCTGCTGTTGGTGCAGTTTTGGAGGTGTCTGAGGAAAACGAAGCTGGGCAGGATGATTATGATGATGACGATGATACGGATGCCACGTGTGTTCCCAATAGAGGAGATGAACAAGGGGACAGTTCAGAGGGGGAGTCAGAGAGGAGTAGGAGGAGACGAGTTCCTGAAAGAAGCAGGGGGAGCTCATCATCAGAAACAGCTGGTGGCAGTGTCCGGCGCCACGTATCGCCACCTATATACAGCCAGCCAACATGCCCTTCAACATCAGCTGCTGATGTCACCATAGTGCCATCACCCCAGGGGGGCTCAGCGGTTTGGAAATTTTTTAGTGTGTCTGCATCAGATCGGAGCAATGCCATCTATTCTCTCTGCCTCCAAATATTGAGACGTGGAAAGGCCAACACCCACGTAGGGACAAGTGCCTTATGAAGGCACATGGAGTGATGGAGAAAAGGCACAAACTGCAATGTGAAGAGCACCTCCTTCTCCTCTTCCTCCTTCAGGTACAGCATCTTCAGCCACTTTCTCCCTTGCACCTTCACAGCCACCCTCCTCCACTCCGCCTCTCCCCTTGAGCGGTTCCTGCTCCTCTGCCCACAGCGGCCAGGTGTCCGTGAAGGAAATCTTTGAGCGGAAAAAGCAATTTTCTTCTAGTCACCCCCTTGCCCAGCATCTGACAGCTGGCTTGGCGGAACTGTTATCTCGCCAGCTGTTACCATACCAGCTGGTGGACTCTGAGGCCTTCCGTAAATTTGTGGCCATTTGGACACCGCAGTGGAAGATACCAGGCCGCAATTATTTCTCTAAAAAGGCGATACCCAAACTGTACCGTGAAGTGGAGAGGCAAGTGGTGTCATCTCTGGCACACAGCATTGGGTCAAGGGTCCACCTGACCACGGATGCCTGGTCTGCCAAGCACGGTCAGGGCCACTACATTACTTACACAGCCCATTGGGTCAACCTGGTGACCGATGGCAAGCAGAGAGTGCGTGGCTGCGCAGCCGACCAGCCTTGGCTGAATGTCAGTTCAACTCTACTGGTGCTGCGATCTTCTCTCCAGCTACACAGCCCCATCTCCCCAGAGCCTATGCTGCATGTCAGGTACGAGGGTGTCACACCATCTTAGACATGTCTTGCCTCAAAGCGGAGAGTCACACTGGACCAGCTCTTCTGGCTGCTCTTAACAAACAGGCGGATCAGTGGCTGACCCCGCACCAGCTGGAGATCGGCAACGTGGTGTGTGACAATGGCAGCAATCTCATTTCCGCTTTGAATTTGGGAAAGCTGAGGGAGCAATTTTCAACAGAACCAGATGTTTCCTCAGCACCTGCGGCAGCACAGAGGGGGGAGGAGGAGGAAGAGTCGTATGGGGAAGAGGAGTCTACCTCAGATGATGAGGAAGGTGTTTCTTTGGAGGAGGAGGAGGCACGAGCAGAAGAACAACGGCAGCAGGCATCGCAGGGGGTTTGTGCTGCTCGAAATTCCTGTGGTATTGTTCGTGGCTGGGGGGAGGAAGAGGACTTACCTGAGGTCACTGAGGAAGCGCAAGAGGAGATGGATAGTACTAGTACGTCTGGATCCAACTTTGTGCGTCTTTCATGCTGTCCAGCCTGTTGAGGGACCCCCGTATAAAAAAACTAAAGGGTAATGAGCTGTACTGGGTGGCCAAGCTACTAGACCCTCGGTATAGGCACAAAGTGGCAGACATGTTACCAACTCACCAGAAGGCAGAAAGGATGCAGCACATGCAGAACAAGCTGGCAACTATGCTTTACAATGCGTTTAAGGGTGATGTCACAGCACAACGGAATAAAGGTACCACTGCCAGTAATCCTTCTACCATGTCCACACAGGCAAGGATAGGACGCTCCAGCGATCTCATGGTGATGTCAGACATGCGAACATTCTTTAGTCCAACACCTTGACTTAGCTCTTCTGGATCCACCCTCCACCAACGCCTGGACTGGCAGGTAGCCGACTACCTGGCCTTAAGTGTGGATGTAGACACTGTGAGCAGCGATGAACCCTTGGACTATTGGGTGCGCAGGCTTGACCTATGGCCAGAGCTGTCCCAATTTGCCATCCAACTTCTGTCTTGCCCTGCCTCAAGCGTCCTGTCAAAAAGGACCTTCAGCGCAGCTGGAGGCATTGTCACTGAGAAGAGAAGTTGCCTATGTCACAAAAGTTTTTAGTACCTCACCTTTATCAAAATGAATGAGGTATGGATCCCGGAGGGCTACTGCCATCCCGAAGACTAAGTCAGTGCCCACACACAGCATCTCTGCCTGCACGCTGTGTGACTGCCTGCCTCAAGACTAAGTCACTCCCACACAACACCTCTGCCCGCAGGCCGCTTAACTGCCTTCTCCGCCACCACCAACAGGGTCCAGAACTCCAGGCGGATTGCTGAATTTTTAAGGTCGCTGCAAGCAGTGGCCGCTATAATCATTTTTCCGGTGCATGTACATGCCATGCCTAATTTTTCTGGCTGCAGTGCAGCTGCAACAACAAAACAAAAGGCATGTACATGTGTCCTTTCCCCTTCGTGATCATTACCTTGCTGCAGTGAAGGGGCTTGCGTATCACAATGAAGCAATGACCGCCGGCTATATGGGCTATATGTCTCGGGGGGTGGCACACCAAAGATAATAAGGTCGTTGCTTCCTTGTGGACAGACCAAATTTGATCAGCTGGACAGTCACTGTTCAGTCATTCAGCTACCTCAGCCCCGCGACCATATGGGCTGGAAAGCCGCCATCACCTGCACTCTCGTCATGGTGCGCCCCAGTCTAGCACGGCCGTCACTACACAAACAGCTGTTTGCAGTCACTGCATACCTTTCACTGCATCTTTGACTGCACATTGTATTATACCTGGCAGTCAGTGCATATCTTTCACTGGGATGGATGGCAGACTTGCCCTCCATAACAGATTCTCGTTACAGGTAGTACAGTCTATCAGTTTCATATACAGAAGGGCCTCAAAAGTCCTCAAGTATTGTTATTTTTGGTCACTACCTCGGGACGTGCATGCCATGCCTGCTGCCTTCCTTGGATGTGTGGTAGCCATTCCTGCTCCTTTGCCCCACAGCGTGTCTGCTGCCTTCCTTGGATGTGTGGTGGTGGTAGCCGTTTCTTAGGCTCCCACTCTGGACCGGACTTGAACCAGGATTCCCCAGCCATTACCAGTGGTCACTCACAATGGCAGACTTGCCCTCCATGAAAGATTCTCATTGCAGGTACTGAACAGCAAGCAGAACAAGTATTTAAAAAAATAGATGTAATCTTTAACAATGGTAGAGAAAGAGCCAATGAAAGTAGATAAGGCAGTCAGACATTACCTGACATCACTGAGTGAGGAAGAGCAATCTCGCCATGGTGCGCACCGGTTAGGGTTGAGACTGGACTGAAAGATTAACCAATGGACTGGCAGGACAGGGACAAGGATAACTAAAATGTAAGACAGGTTTACCTGGAAATGACTGAAAGAACGAGGTCACTAAAGTGATGGTGGAGACTTACAAGAAGGACAAAGTAGTTGTACTGATTAGCATCACAGGATAACTAGACTAATTGGCAGGAAAGGGTAACTGGACTGACTAGCAACACAGGGATTACTGGAACAAGGCTCATGATTGGACTAGGTGGGAAGAAATAATAACTGAACCAGGACTGGGAACAGGACTGGCAGGCAGGATAAGGTGAGAACAGGGTGACTGGAACAAGGCTGAGGTTCAGACTGATAGGCAAGGGCAAGGCAATAGGACTAATTAGCTAGGATAATAGCTTACAAACAAGCGATGATGTCTGGAGCAAGAAATACAGCTTGAAAACTATGCAAGAGCTGAATCAAGCAAAGAACAGCCTTGTTTTCATTCTAGTGTTGTATCCCTGGGCTGGCCCCTTCCAGCTAATAAGTAATGTCCTGCACTGCATGGACACTCACAGGTAGTGTACTTACTATACGAGCTGAATCACAGTATTCATATCATCCCAGAAGACACACAGGACGATTGCAGAATGAGGATGCCAGCAGCGGCATGGAATCTCCATGAATATAACAGGTAATTTTTAAATACTAAGTTGCTCTCAAAAATAAAACTCATAAAAAATTACACACCCTTCTTATTACTGAAGGGATTGCATAACCCACATTTGTACACATGCAAAAGTGTGTGTTTTTTTTAACAATGTTGATGCTAACTTGTAACATGCTAAACACAAAAGAAAAGACAACCCCCCCCCCCCCACCACCACCTTTTTTTTTACTTAATAACCAAGTATAGACACACTATGATGTCTGTTTTAACAAGGACAATACGAAAAATAACAACAGGGCAAAGCTAAGTCAAGTTCTTTAAATACAGAAGTTCAACTGTGTGCCTTTTCCAATATGGTGTAAATGCAGACAGATGAGCCCCAGGGCATATGGTAAAAAAGAATTACAATTCATTATAACCTAACTTTACTGTGATGACCATGCAGTATTGGAGCATAACCCTGATCTAATATATTATAAATGTAGTAGTAAAATAAGCCACATGACCAGTAAGAGGTAGTTTACTGCTAAAGAGTAGAGTTGGGCCGAACCTCCGATTTTAGGTTCGCGAACTTCCGCGGAAGGTTCGGTTCGCGTTAAAGTTCGCGAACCGCAATAGACTTCAATGGGGATGCGAACTTTGAAAAAAAAAATAATTATGCTGGCCACAAAAGTGATGGAAAAGATGTTTCAAGGGGTCTAACACCTGGAGGGGGGCATGGCGGAGTGGGATACATGCCAAAAGTCCCGGGGAAAAATCTGGATTTGACGCAAAGCAGCGTTTTAAGGGCAGAAATCACATTGAATGCTAAATGACAGGCCTAAAGTGCTTTCAAACATCTTGCATGTGTATACATCAATCAGGTAGTGTAATTAAGGTACTGCTTCACACTGACACACCAAACTCACCGTGTAACGCACCGCAAACAGCTGTTTGTGTAGTGACGGCCGTGCTGGACTGGTGCGCACCATGGCGAGAGTGCAGGTTTTGGTGGCTTTACAGCCCATATGGTAGCCTGGCTGATGTAGCTGAATGACAGAACAGTGACTGTCCAGCTGATCAAATTTGGTCTGACCACAATGAGGCAACGACCTTATTATCGTGGGTGTGCCCCCCGAGACACTCATCCAGGCGCCGGTCATTGCTTCATTGTGATACGCAAGCCCCTTCACCAGGGCAAGGTAATGATCACGAAGGGGAATGGGCGCATGTACATGCCTTTTCTTTTGTTGTTGCAGCTGCCCGCAGTGCAGCCAGAAAAATTAGGCAGTCATGTTCACGCACCAGAAAAATTATTACAGTGGCCGCTGCTAGCAGCGGCCTAAAAAATTCAGCAATCCGCCTGGAGTCCCGGACCCTGTTGGTTGTGGCGGAGAAGGTAGTCAAGCGGCCTGCAGGCAGACATGCTGTGTGGAGGGACTGGGAGCGACTTAGTCAGTGGCGGGTTCACTAAACAGAACAGGTATACAGTGGCGGGTTCACAGAACAGGTATGCAGTGGCAGGTTCACTGAACACAACAGGTATGCAGTGGCGGGTTCACTGAACAGGTATACAGTGGTGGGTCCACTGAACAGAACAGGTATGCAGTGGCGGGTTCACTAAACAGAACACGTATACAGTGGCGGGTTCACTAAACAGAACAGGTATACAGTGGCGGGTTCACTGAACAGGTATGCAGTGGCAGGTTCACTGAACACAACAGGTATGCAGTGGCGGGTTCACTGAACAGGTATACAGTGGCGGGTCCACTGAACAGAATAGGTATGCAGTGGCGGGTTCACTGAACAGGTATACAGTGGCGGGTCCACTGAACAGAACAGGTATGCAGTGGCGGGTTCACTGAACAGGTATGCAGTGGTGGGTTCACAGAACAGGTATGCAGTGGTGGGTTCACAGCACAGGTATGCAGTGGTGGGTTCAATGAACAGGTATACAGTGGCGGGTCCACTGAACAGAACAGGTATGCAGTGGCAGGTTCACTGAACAGGTATGCAGTGGTGGGTTCACAGCACAGGTATGCAGTGGTGGGTTCACAGAACAGGTATGCAGTGGTGGGTTCACAGCACAGGTATGCAGTGGTGGGTTCAATGAACAGGTATACAGTGGCGGGTCCACTGAACAGAACAGGTATGCAGTGGCAGGTTCACTGAACAGGTATGCAGTGGTGGGTTCACAGCACAGGTATGCAGTGGTGGGTTCACTGAACAGGTATGCAGTGGTGGGTTCACAGCACAGGTATGCAGTGGTGGGTTCACAGCACAGGTATGCAGTGGTGGGCTCACAGCACAGGTATGCAGTGGTGGGTTCACAGAACAGGTATGCAGCCAGACAGGAACAAGTTAAGCCTAACTAATCTTTCCCTGAGAGACAGTCTGCAGCAGCTCGCCCTACTCTCACTAACGCAGGCAGCACACGAGTGACCGTAATGGCCGCCGCTGCCTGCCTTATATAAGGGGGGGGGTGGGGCTCCAGGGGCTAGTGTAGCCTAATTAGCTACACTGGGCCTGCTGACTGTGATGTAGAGGGTCAAAGTTGACCCTCCATGTGCATTATGGGGCGAACCGAACTTCCGCAAAGGTTCGCCTGCGGGACGCGAACGCGAACCACTGAAATTCGCATGGAACCGTTCGCAGGCGAACCGTTCGGCCCAACTCTACTAAAGAGTTCAGACAAACAGCACTGATTCCAAATGCATACTTTACTATGCTGCAATTGTAAATGCAGTGGAACAAGCTTTAAATAAGTCATCATGACGAACAGTAAAATTAGGTTATGGCTGTGCAGACAAGGACTACTACTACTGCTCAATGTCTAGTCATTTGAATGCTTGAATATTTAAGCTTATCCCTATTACTCAACCTGCTGGTAGTGTTGGGCGAACAGTGTTCGCCACTGTTCGGGTTCTGCAGAACATCACCCTGTTCGGGTGATGTTCGAGTTCGGCCGAACACCTGATGGTGTTCGGCCAAACTGTTCGGCCATATGGCCGAACTAAGAGCGCATGGCCGAACGTTCCCCGAACGTTCGGCTAGCGCTGTGATTGGCCGAACGTGTCACGTGGTTCGGACCCGAACGCGCTCTGATTGGCTGAACGGGTCACGTGGTTCGGGTAAATAAATACCCGATCCACGTCATTTCTCCGCCATTTGTCTGTGGGTTTAGCTTTGGGTAGGCAGGCAGGGTAGTTCTCTCTCCAGCCAGGCTAGCCAGGGTCCCCCGGTCATTGTGTCACTGCTGGGAATAGTAGTACACCGCTCACCCACACTATATAGCATTGTGGTTACTGGCACTCTGTGTCTCTCTGCTGGGAACAGTAGTACACCGCTCACCCTGTATAGCATTGTGCTCTGTGTCGCTGCTGGGAATAGTAGTACACCGCTCACCCACACTATATAGCATTGTGTTTACTGCGACTCTGTGTGTCTGCTGGGAATAGTAGTACACCGCTAAACACACTATATAGCATTGTGTTTACTGCCACTCTGTGTGTCTGCTGGGAACAGTAGAACACCGCTCACCCTGTATAGCATTGTGCTCTGTGTCGCTGCTGGGAATAGTAGTACACCGCTCACCCACACTATATAGCATTGTGTTTACTGCCACTCTGTGTGTCTGCTGGGAATAGTAGTACACCGCTCAGCCACACTATATAGCATTGTGTTTACTGCCACTCTGTGTGTCATCTGGGAACAGTAGTACACCGCTCACCCTATATAGCATTGTGCTCTGTGTCGCTGCTGGGAATAGTAGTACACCGCTCACCCACACTATATAGCATTGAGTTTACTGCCACTCTGTGTGTGCAACACTCCTGGACCCCAACCAAGTAACATGAACAATGACCATCTGTGATGGGTTAGCGTTTCCGGTCCCTGTTTATTGAACCTCTTATCTTTATTACATTTATGACTGCATGGCAGCAAAAAGCATGCTATCCGCACGCTTCTTGTCCTCATGCAAGGCCTGGGTTGTTGTGTCTGAAAGCGTGGCCTTCTCCTCCTGCGCCTCCTCCTGTTCCATCACGTGTGCTGCTGCTGGGTTAGCGTTGCCGGTCCCTGTTTATGGAACCTCTTATCTTTATTACATTTATGACTGCATGGCGGTAAAAAGCATGCTATCCGCGCGCTTCTTCTTGTCCTCATGCAAGGCCTGGGTTGTTGTGTCTCAAAGCGTGACCTTCTCCTCCTGCGCCTCCTCCTGTTCCATCACGTGTGCTGCTGCTGGTGTAGCGTTGCCGGTCCCTGTTTATCGAACCTCTTATCTTTATTACATTTATGACTGCATGGCGGCAAAATGCATGCTATCCGCATGCTTCTTGTCCTCATGCAAGGCCTGGGTTGTTGTGTCTCAAAGCGTGGCCTTCTCCTCCTGCGCCTCCTCCTGTTCCATCACGTGTGCTGCTGCTGGTGTAGCGTTGCCGGTCCCTGTTTATGGAACCTCTTATCTTTATTACATTTATGACTGCATGGCGGCAAAATGCATGCTACCTGTGCAAAGAAAACAGACATTTCCCGCATTTAAAAGACAGTTTTCCCTTTGAAACTTTAAAATCGATTTTCTCAAAAACTATAAGCTCTTTTTGCTAAATTTTTTTCCCTCTTGTACCCACTCCCAAGGTGCACATACCCTGTAAATTTGGGGTATGTAGCATGTAAGGAGGCTTTACAAAGCACGAAAGTTCGGGTCCCCAGTGACTTCCATTATGTTCGGAGTTCGGCGCGAACACCCGAACATCGCGGCCATGTTCGGCGAACGTTCGCGAACCCGAACATCCAGGTTTTCGCCCAACACTACCTGCTGGATGTGGTTTCTATGTTTAGAATTTTGTCTATATTGTTTGAGTTCACATTTCACTTTGCTAAACACTCAATAAAGTTGATTAGAAGTTAAAACCCATTGCATAATCAATTATCTGTATTAAATACTGAATACATTACTTAAAGGGATACTGTAGGGGGGTCAGGGGAAAATTAGTTGAACTTACCCGGGGCTTCTAACGGTCCCCCGCAGACATCCTGTGTTGGCGCAGCCACTCATCGATGCTCCGGCCCCGCCTCCGGTTCACTTCTGGAATTTCAGACTTTAAAGTCTGAAAACCACTGCGCCTGCATTGCCATGTCCTCGATACCGCTGATGTCACCAAGAGCGCACAGCACAGGCCCAGTATGGTCTGTGTCTGCGCAGTACACTCCTGGTGACATCAGCGGGAGTGAGGACATGGCAATGCAGGCGCAGTGGTTTTCTGACTTTAAAGTCAGAAATTCCAGAAGTGAACTGGAGGCGGGGCCGGAGCATCGGTGAGTGGCTGCGCCAACACAGGATGTCTGCGGGGGACCATTAGAAGCCCCGGGTAAGTTCAACTCATTTTCCCCCGACCCCCCTACAGTATCCCTTTAATTCCATTATTATTGTTGAATTACAGATATACATTTTTGCTGGAAACGTGTTGTACATGGAGTGTTTATAGTGTTCTTATCCCCTCTTTTTTGAACTTTCAAGCCCATCATTTAAATGTCTTTTGTAATGGGTGGCTTTTTTGATCAATATGGAATCTAGGCTTACTGTTTTGAATCAGGATGATACCATTTATTGGCTAACTTCAAAGCATAGAGTAAGCTTTCAGTCCTTGGGCCTTCGTCAGATGGCTAACACAGTACAATATTCTACTGCTACTACTAGGCTCACTGTGTTCACTTCCAGTTCACCTCACTTTGGCCTCTTGCACACTGTAAGTGATTCCGAATCAGATTCCGCTTTTTAATCAGTTTGTACATCCGATTCAGATTCCGATTTGCAGTTTGCTCCCTGCACACTGCAAATCGGAATCTGAATCGGATGTAAAAACTGATTACGGCCTCTTGCACACTGCAAGCGATTCCGATTCAGATTCCAATTTTAATCGGTTTTTACATCAGGTTCAGATTCAGATTTGCAGTGTGCAGGGAGCAAACTGCAAATCAAAATCTGAACCTGATATAAAAAACGATTAAAAAGCGGAATCGGAATCGGAATCGCTTGCAGTGTGCAAGAGGCCTAAAAAGCAGAATCTGAATCGGAATCACTTGCAGTGTGCAAGAGGCCTTTATCTGCCCCATTTTCAGTTGCAACCAAGGCCGGATTTGTACTTTTTACCGCCCTAGGCCAGCAGTCAAGAAACTGCCCCTCACCACTCACAATATTCCATCACCATGTGCGAGCTCCACTGAGGGCAGTCAGTGACATGACTATGTACTCTGTAAAGTGCTGCAGAAGATGTCAGGGCTATATAAATACATAATAATATGGTAGGACATTTGACTATGACTATGGTAGGATTAGATTGTGAGCTCCTCTGAGGACAGTCAATGACATGACTGTATTCTGTAAAGTGCTGCAGAAGATGTCAGTGCTATATAAATACATAATAATAATATAGTAAGACATTAGACTAGGACTATGGTAGGATTAGGTTGTGAGCTCCTCTGAGGACAGTCAGTAACATGACTATGTACTCTGTAAAGTGCTGCAAAAGTTGTCAGTGCTATATAAATGCATAATTTTAAGATGGTAGGACATTAGACTATGACTGTGGTAGGATTAGATTGTGAGCTCCTCTGAGGACAGTCAGTGACTTCACTATGTACTCTGTAAAGTGCGGCAATAATAATAATATCATAGGATTTAAGACTATGGCTATGGTACAGAATAGATTTTGAGGAGGACAGTCAGTGACATGACAATGCACCGTGTAGAGTGCTGCAGAAGATGTCAGTGCTATATAAATACTTAATAATAATATGGACATGGTAGGACATTAGACTATAACTATGGTAGGATTAGACTGTGAGCTCCTCTGAGGACAGTCAGTGACATGACTATGTACTCTGTAAAGTGCTGCAGGTATCAGCACCGAATAAATGTTTTAAAATAATAAAGTAACATTAGACTACGATAGGGATTAGATTGTGAGCTCCTGTGAGGACAGTTAAAGTGCATAAAAGAGAAAGAGGAAAGGGACAAGAGGGGAAGGAAGAAAAAGAGGGGGAGAGCACAGGATGGGAGATTAAAAGAGAAAGGGAACAAGATGGGGAATAGGGCAGCTAAAAAGAACAGAAATAGAGAACAAGAGAGGGAGAATGTGACGGGAAGAAAAGCGAAAAATGTGGAAGAGGGAAGGAGCCATTACACAAGTGGAATGACTAAGAATGGGCAATAAATCAGGTAGTGTAGGATGAGAAACATTCAACAGCAAAAAACAGCAAATCATCTTATCTTAGGTACAGTATATTGAAGCTATCGAACTTATCGAACTTGACTGTGTTACAGGTCAGGGTGAAAGGACTTTTATATGTTAATACCTGTGTGGAGCTTTTGTTCTTGTACCACTGGCACTGCCTGGCTGGTGGCTCATCTGCACAGCACAAGCAGTGATATATAGCCCCCCGGCAACTGTTAGGGGAAACTGCAGCCAGGCAACATGATGCTAGTTGCCTGCCTGGCTGTGTCTGCTTCTCAATGCTGGCTGCCTTCCCTACCATCTTCGCTGCCTTGTTGTCCTCCCATAAGTCCCGACTCCCCAGCCACCGGGAAAGATGTTACATTTGCCCCCCACTGCCGCCAGCCCGCCACGTGTCACATGCCGAACAGCAGCCAATGAGGTGGCAAGGCTGGATTGTGCACAGCACGGTCAGCAGCCAATCGCGTGGCTTGGGGGCGCGGCCACTCCCCTCGAGCGCGATAGGCTGCTGACTTTGATGTTCACAATCCAGCCTTGCCAGCTCTCATGTTTACAGCGCAGAGGGGGGCGAGGAGCAGCTGATCACCCATCATCTATCTGTGCGCGACCCTTGCCCTTCCAGCCTGCTGCCCGCTGCCTGCTAGCCATACAATGCCTATCTGCAAATGTAATGCAGGGCGGGCGGCCGCGGACGGAATGCATCTGGGCTCAGGAGGTGAGCAGAGGGGACTGCCCCCCAGTCCGCCGCAGCTGCAGCCTGCACATACAGACATGCTTTTGTGTGCAGAGGAAAGGAGCGGGCGGCTGCAAAGTGACTGGGCGGCCATTGGGACACTGACGCCAGTTTCTTAACCCACCCCTACCTTGGCTCCGCCCTAGTCCTGGGCCTCGGTGGCCTGCCCACAAATCCGGCCCTGGTTGCAACCATCTTCATATAATTCAACAATTGGTGTGAAGAGTGCTCAAATGAAACGTCCCTTTAACAGAAGGTTTTGGCCTTTTCCAAAGCTATGTTATGGTCATTTGCTGATAGCATGTAAATCATTTCCAATGACATAACTTAGCTATTAATCATTTCAAAAACTAATTGAGTTATTAGAACTGTATTATTATTAGTGAAAGGTATTGATGGAATGCAGTGAAAAATGAATACTTCTGAGTAATAAAGCTTTTATTATTTTGATCCTCTAATATTTAAACATTGCTAACTTTTGTTTTTAAAAAAAAATGAAACTGTCATCACTTGGTTTTGTCGGAAATTAGTATCACATGTTTCAAACAAAATAAATGTTTTTTCAATTTATCATGCAGTTTTGCTATCCTTTTAGCTCTTCAAAGTTCAAAATGATCACTAGCTGAAACAAATTATCCAGGTTAGGCAGAAGAATTCAGCATGTGTCTTTTTATTCTAGGGAGAAGTCCTGAAAAGGCTCCCTCTGGCAGGAGGGCACATCTAAATATTTCAACACTTACACACTGCCTAATATACATATTTACATGTTTTCATATATATCAGTTCTTGGGTCATGAAGATAGCCTAATAATAGTGATGGACAAACATTAGGATTTTCCGTTCACAAACGTGTTGGCAAATTTTACCACAAATATTTGCGCAACGAAAAATTGCAGCGAGCTAAATTGACTTTAATGTCAGGCAAACATCAAAAACCTTCAAGGCTTTTCTGCAGCCAGAATTTCTTTTAAAAAAAAAGTGTACAAAGTGTACATAAACCTGGACAGTGGCATGGTAGAGAAGGGTCAAATTTGAAATCCTGCTCCTCAAAAAATACATATTTTATGACAAGGCTTTAGTTCATGCATAAATCCCCCAAAAAATATTGATTCTAGATTTTATGTGCAGCCACTGTCTGAGATGCTGGCAAATTGTAGCATGTATCTGCCTAAACATTTTAAATTGCAGCCACAGCATGTGAGGCCTAAAAAACTGGGCAATTATCTGCCTAAACATTGTTCTTGCAGCCACACTAAAGGCCTGAAAATTGGGCAATTACCTGCCAAATAAATATTTTCATTTCAGCCTCTGTATGAGACAGAGGCCATAAAAATCGGCAATTATGTGCTGAATAAATATTTGAATTTCAGACTCTGTGTGAGACAAAGGCCACATGAACAGGGCAATTACCTGCCAAATAAATATCTGAATTTCAGATTCTGTATGAGACAGAGGCCTAAAGTAACTTACATGCGGCAGGGAAGCTACTAATAATTATAATTTTCTTTGGGTACAGCCAACCAAAGTAGGACCAAATGACGTGCAGTATAGCTTTGCCTCTGACCATGGGGGTCATAAAACCAGAAATAATAAGCATGTGCCAGTGTAATAATTATTTTTTTTTAGGGGGTACAGCCAACTGAAGTAGGACCAAATGACATACTGTGTGCCTGCTGATGTTGGTGCAGGGTAGCTGTGCCTGTGGCCAGGATGGAGGCCAGCAGTAACTGACATGCACCAGAGTAAAAGTTTGCCTTCTTAAAATAGAAGGTAAAACTTTTGTTATCTTCAAAAAAGTAGAAAACATTTGGCAGGCACATCAAGATAAAAAAAAATGACACCACTTTGTCACAATACACAATCACTTCTATGCACCCAGCAACCTGTGATTCAATTCAAAAAGATTCCAGCAATGCAGCAAACTTTTGTTTTGCTTAACATTTTAGTAAGAGTGCTTTTTGGTCCTTTATAGTGGCTATAAAGGACCAAAAAGCCTTCTTACTAAAATGTTAGGCAAAACAAAAATACAGACTGTTTCAGATCCTCATCAGTGCATTGCATAGATTAATGTGTCTTTATGGTATATGACTTGAAACACCCAGAGTTACAAACTGCCCAGCAAGCTCATGGTTACTCAGAAATCCTAGGAGTGTGTAAGCTTGCTGGGTAGTCTGTAACTCTGGGTGTTTCAAGTTATATACCATAGAGCCACATTAATCTATGCCATGCACTGATGTTAATAATGGATCAACCAATCTGAAACAGTCTGTATGCATGTTAGATTATTGTAGCTCTGTACAATGAGCAAGATGACACATTCCAGCGATTCTGGAGGTGTGGTTAGCTTAGAGGGACAACAAGGGATGATTTGCATTCTTAGCAGTGATGCATTATGGGAGACATCAAATGCTCACTCCAACATGAAAAATACTTTCTGTTTTGTTTTGCTTAACATTTTAGTAAGAGGGCTTTCTGGTCCTTTGTAACCGCTTACACACTCCTAGGAGTTCTGGTTCATCATGAGCTAGCTGGGTAGTCTTTAAAACAAAAAGTAAAATGAGCCATACATTAATTTCTATGTTGCTGTCACTTACAGTAGACAGTGAAAGTCTACTGTATCTCTTCATAGGGGATTATAAGTTTATTCTAAATGCACTAGCTGGAGGAGATCTGTATAAACATGCTAAAATTACAAACAATGGTGCATGAGCCAGCCTGGGGCCCCGGGAACTCTCACTGCCCGGGGCCCCAGAACCAGCATCTAACACCATATGTGAGCGCAGCCAAAATCTTGGAGCTGCCACCTCCAAGGCCTGTCTCCTACTGCTCTAAAACTTACCAAACACACAATTGGAGAAACTCACTCCCAAACAGTTCTCTGCTGCTTTATAAAGCCTGCAGGCTGCTTATAAGCCAATGAGAAATGCACACATATAATACACCTAGCTTGCAGTGATTAATCAAGCAGAAGCTGAGCAAGTCAGCCAGTCAGTTGGAGAGGGCTTCAGTTGCATATAGACAATGGCTATATGACCAGCAGGGGGCACCAGCGTGCAGGATATTCCCTCTCATCTGCCCCCCTCCTAACTAAACTGCATGGGATACTACAATAAAATTAAAAACAATGGTGCATGAGCCAGCCTGGGGCCCCGGGAACTCTCACTGTATAAACATGCTGTCCGGCCTCCCCACCTGTTTGTACGCTACTTTGGTAGTTGGACTGAGCAACTGTTATTCACTAAGTGCTTTTGTAAATAAAGAAGACCCTGAGAATGCCCCCATGAGGAAATTGGCAAGTCAAAAACCTGTCAGCTCTGTCAGATTTTTACTACCCACTGTAAGTGGCAGCAACATAGGAGAAAAGTAATTTATTGCTCATTTTAATCTGAAAATAATGTACTTCTTATATGTATGTGTTTAAAGGTATTTTCAATTTTTCATGATAGTGGTCCTTTAACAACTACTTTTTTTCAACCTACTTAAAGGCATGAGTTATGCAATTTCTACAGCCTTCTCTTATTTCACCTGTAATTGAGGTATGCCTCCCATATCCTTAATCACCAATATCCTCATTGCTACATGGAGTTAGTGGATTTCTCGTGAATTTGCTTGTTATCAATTACTTACTTTATCTTAACAATAACAATAATATTTATATAGCGCGTTTCTCCCTGGGGACTCAAAGCGCTGTGACCCTGCATTATGCTGTCTCAAAGGCTAGGGAAAAGAGGTGAGTTTTTAGCCTTTTTTAAAGCTGTCCAGAGAGGGAGCCTCTCGTACTGATTGTGGAAGAGAGTTCCATAGAGAAGGGGCTGCGTAGGAAAAGGCCCGAGCACCAAATGTTAAGTGTATCCTGGGAATAATCAGCTTCATCTTGTTGACAGAGCGGAGGGTGCGTGGAGGGGCATAAAGTTCCAATAGATCCGCTATGTATTTGGGTCCCATGTGGTGTAGAGCCTTGAATGTCAGCAGGCAGATCTTAAAATTGATTCTCCATTTTACTGGCAACCAGTGAAGAGTTTGCAGTACTGGGGTGATGTGTGAGCTGCGGGGGGCATTGGCTAGGAGTCTGGCTGCAGCATTCTGTACTAGCTGTAAGGGGCGCAGAACCTTTTCTGTAGATCCGATGAACAGGGCGTTGCAGTAGTCTAGGCGGGAGGATACAAATGCATGAACCAGGGCAGGTAGGTCTTCAGCTGGGATAAGGTGTTTGATTTTCGCTATATTTATTAGATGGAAGAAGGAAGACTTGACGACAGCTGATACCTGCTGTTTGAGTTTTAGATTTCCATCCAGGATCACCCAAAGGTTTCGCACAGAGTCTTTATACTGTACAGTATCTCCCCCAATTGCTAGTTTGAGGTGGTGAGCGTTTTGAACTTTATCCATCCTGTGTGGACCACCTACCACCAACACCTCTGTTTTGTCAGAGTTCAGCCTCAGCCAGCTGGTGTTCATCCAATTTTGTAAATCCACTAGACACGCATTTATGGATGCTGATGGGTCTTGGGTGCCAGGCTTGAAGGACAGATACAGTTGTGTGTCATCTGCATAACAATGGTATCCTAGGCCATAGTTCTGGATTATTTTGCCCAGTGGGAGCATGTAGACTGCAAAGAGTAATGGTGATAGTACAGAACCCTGTGGAACTCCATAGGGAAGTGGCACTGGATTAGAGTAGTGTGTGACCAGACATACTTGCTGTGTCCTGCCAGATAGGAAGGTCTGAAACCAGCTAAGAACAGTACCCCTTAGACCACAGTAATTCTTCAGCCGCTGGATTAGTATTTCATGATCCACAGTATCAAATGCTGCAGACAAGTCAAGAAGAATCAAAATTGAGCAATCACCCTTGTCCCTTGCAGTAAGTAGATCATTCATTACTCGGACTAATGCTGTTTCAGTGCTGTGCCTTTTCCTGAATCCTGACTGAAAAATATCAAAGATGTTGTTATCTGTAAGCCTGGCTTCCAGCTGGTTGGCGACTACTTTCTCGATAACTTTTGATAGGAATGGTAAGTTCGCAACAGGTCTGTAGTTGGTTACAGAATCAGGATCTAGTGATGTTTTTTTCAAGAGGGGTTTTATGATTGCTTTCTTTAGTTCTTCTGGGAAAAGTCCACTTTGCAAGGAGCACTGAGTGATTTTGTGAAGTGCTCTAGGCACTGCATTAAGGATCCAGTTGGGCCAGGATCCAGGTAGTGGGGCGGAGACTTTGAATGAGAATTCCAAAATCTTCTTCACTCAGAGTGTCAAAGACTTGCCATGGTGGTACGGTAGTAGGCAGATGCAAAGTCCAGTGGTCAATTGATGTTGGTGTAATGCTGGCACGGATGGTAGACACCTTATTTGTGAAGAAGGCAGAGAATTCTTTACACCTTTCTCTGGAGAATGTGGTTGGGGCTTTTAGGCAGGAAAGATTGCAGAGTGATTCCACTGTGTGGAAGAGTTGACCAGCTCTGTTGTTGGCTGTAGATATTTTGTGCGAGATAAAGTCTGATTTTTTCTTGGTTATTGCTTGTTGGTATTGTCTGAGGTGTTGAATTAGGCTAGATTTGTGCTCCTCAGACCCTGATTAACGCCACTGTCTTTCAAGTCTGCGCACTTTCTTTTTTAGATCCATGATGGTTTTGTCAAACCAATTAGCTTTCTGCTTTTTGGTTGCTGATTTGGTGCGCCATGGGGCAATACTGTCAAGTGTTTCATATATCGTGTTGTTGTACTGGGTTACTAGAGTGTTTGGGTCCATTTGACTGTGGAGCAGATTTGTAAAATCCAGGTTGGCAGTTATCCTCTCCAGTGTTAATTTATTCAGGGGACGGATTTTGATTGTTTCTTTAGAGAGCTGCTTGATAGGGTGATGTTCAATAGTAAACTGTATTATGTGATGGTCTGACCACACCACTGTTCAAGTTATTGAATATTAACTTCAGATAAACAGCTATGGTAAATATTATTTGAAAAACTATAGTAGAAGTCAAAAGTACTAACTGCCAAAAGATATTTGCTATTCAGATAGCCCTGCCAAGATAGCCATGCTAACAATAACAAACTCTGTGACCTCACTTAACTTCCCTCTCCACCTGAACAATACAGCTGGGTCACACTGGTTCCCCTGCCACCTGCTGATGGGCAGAGATCAGAGGCAGCATACCGAGCATGGAAGGATTTCTGGGCCACAAAGGCCCGGGCCTTGGGTGGCAGCAGCCCAAGGGGGGAACCTAAAAATGAAATAAGGGTTGATGCATATGGAAGGGAAGGGTGCAAACGGGAAGAAACACAACATAGATGGAAGCTGATGTCCAAGGGAGCTGTACAAGGAAGAGAAGGGCTGCAGCACATGGATGCTACACATAGAAGAGCGGGCTGCACATAGAATGGGAAGGGGCTGCTGCACTTAGAGGGGGAGCACCAATATACTTGGCATAGGGGTGGAAAAAGTATAAATCTGGCATTGATACTGAGGGCTTGTTCATGCTGCAATTGCTGAGTTGTAAAGACTATTTGGCAATGCCCAGTACCTTTGCTAGCTGGATATTTGCATTAAATACATAAAGCTTTTTCCAATCAGTGTAATGCAGTGTAACCTTGTAATAAAGAATCTTTATGAAGCATTGTATGTGCAGCCCCATTAACATATAATGGATGTGGCTAAACCATATCCCACAGCACTTTTGCCAGCAGCAGTATGAGGGCATTGCTACATGTGTGCACTACTACTATTACTGATAGTGTCCCAGGCTCTCAGGGGTCACCATGCTGTTCTCTTTACAATCAAATGGCCACTGTTGGATTGACACCAGTGTAATGCAACAGTGTCTAATCAAAGTGCAGTCCATCCCTCTGCCAGACTGAAAGCTATTATTAAGGGGATTACAAGAACAAGATGCTGGTATCAATCCAGAAATGTACATTGAAATTAGCTGAATTTAAAAAGGCAGTTAATATACTGTGTTTTATTACACATGCAGTATATAGACTTGCAATTGTATTTTTTTTCATTCATATTTCCCTAGGCATTAAATATAAAATTAATATTCTGTTTCATTGCAGAGTAAAATGTAATTAAACAGTACAATATATAGAGGATAACTCTTTGTTTCCATAATAATATAGATTTTAAGGTGAAGACAGTTGCCTTTCAGTTAATCATTTACAGTTCTTTTTCATTTAGAACTGGACCAATAATTAGAGAGCAGCAAATCAATCAGTTTGCAAATCAATGCAATGATACAATATTAAGGAGTCATGGGAGCAATCCAAAAACAGTAATGACCCCACCGTCCATGGAAAAGCAATAAACAAGCAATAAAAACTCTCATTGATGTCACTTCCAATCTAGCTTCTAATTACTGAAAGTAGCATGGATTACACAACATGTTTTGTATTAAGCTAGCTACACCAATAGAGAAAACCATGGAAAGGAGCAATTTACAGGTGAAACTCAAAAAAATTGAATATTATGCAAACGTTCATTTATTTCAGTAATTCAACTCAAAAGGTGAAACTAATATATGAAATAGACCCATTACATGCAAATCAAGATATTTCAAGCCTTTATTTGTTAGAGTTTTGATGATTATGGCTTACAGGTCACAGCTGAAGAAAACCCCCCACATCAAAATCTCAGACCATTAGAATATTGTGAAAATGTTTAATATTCTACCTCAAAGTGTTAGACTCAGAACCAGCTAATTAATCCTAAACAACTGCAATAGGTTTCTATTTCGTATGTATTTTTTTTTCACCTTTTAAGTTGAATTAGTAAAATAAATGGATTTTTGCGCAATATTCAGTTTTTTTTTATTTTCCCCTGTAGATGCATTATGGAATCATGCTTTATTGGTATGACTTTTGGAGTGTATAAATAAACTGCTTTATTGGTATTACATCAATATTATCTTATGTCTGCTTGGAGGAAGCAGTTGCCAAATAATTAGATCTCATTGGTAGATGATAAAACCAGATAACATTTGAAATATCAGTAGCAAATCAGTATTCCAAATTGTCCAAGTGAAGCAACATATTAAACATTGGCAACTTTTTTCTGTTGTCTCAAAGTACCTTTGTTTCAAGATACCTTGATATGACGTGCATTAATTGCCTGCTAAGAGTGAAAAAAAAGTAATGTTTATTGCAAACAACTATTGTAAGAAATATGGAAATACATATAGTTAAAAATAGAGCTATAGAGTTCACACTTGGGCACTTTCTGACCACGGGTAGTAAATGGTAGCCAGTTCTACCCTGAAATAATTCTTAGTTGATGCAAATTTTATGGTGATTTTTTGAAAATGTGCACAGTCGGAAAATGAAACAATCAAATGTCAAAGCAGATGCATTTTCAAGCTGCACGGATTTGTATCAAATTATAATAACATTTGCATGACCTTGGGATTATTTGAATCTCATTGGCCATGCCTTAGCAACAGTATAGATCTCAAAATAAACAATGCTCCGATATGTATGAAAAATGAATTGGGAGTAATATTACCTCTCTTAGTAATAGGTGAGTAAGGGATACAAAACATATCTATCTGGCAGGGCTTGTAACAAGATGTACAGCTTCTGCTTCTGTTTTAAGAAAGCTCAGACAATTTATATAGCTTTGTTATTTTTAAGCATAATACCTTTTTGGTCTCTCAGTGGCTATGCATAACCATAAGCTTTCTTGGTACCCTGTGCTTCTCGGTCCAAGCATTGCCCCATAGAGCCTTAGTACTCCATGCCATGCACCGATGAGTAGCAAAACCTCTAAAACAGGTTTATGCCTGTTACATTACTATGGCTTTGTAAAATGTTTAGGCTTTAGGCACACTGCACACCAGCAGTTCTGGATGAATGTCTGGCTTTAGGGGCATAAAGAGATGATACGCATATTCGGCAATGATGCATCATGGGAGATTTTCCATGCAAATAGGAGATTTGATTACAAATGCTTTCTGTTTTAAGAATGCAAATTTATACTAAGCATAACAATGCAAAGGAATTTATTACTGCAAAAATGTACAGTTCCTGCAATCCACTAACAGATGAGCACAGTATTTTCATCTGTCGCTATTGCTGGGCTGGGCTGATAAAATATTTAATCAGTGGGGCTACTGTAGCACAAACACAGGACAGCTGGGGTCCCTGGACTCTCTCACTGGCCGGGGCCCCCACACCACCATGTGATACACAGAGGAAAGTGCAGGTGGGCTCTGGAACACTCACCACCAGGGAATTCACCCCCACTGCCTCTGAACTGAATGCTAACTGCAACACACACAAATGCTCACTCCCAGCTAAAGCAATGTCCAACCTTTATTTGGTCAGCAGACGCCAGTCAGCCAACAATCAGGTGTACTGTTATACACCCTTTGCCTGCTGTACCAAATCTAGCAGGAATTGCATAAATTAGGTAGCATTCAGGTGGAAGGCTTCAGTTGGATGTAATCATAGACTATGTTGCTAGCAGGGACGCTCCGTGCAGGCAGATCTCCCACAACGGTCCCCTCCCTAACCACTCACCTGTCAACCGCATCCTGGAAAAAAAGAAATTTAAAATCACAAACACTGGTTTACACGACAGCTGGGGGCCCCAGTCTCTCTCACTGGCCGGGGCCTCCACACCACCATGCGATACCTAGAGGAAAGTGCAGGTGGGCCTGGAAACTCTCACCACCAGGGAATTCACCCCCACTGCCTCTGAACTGCATTTGTGTGTGTTACAGTTAGCATTCAGTTCAGAGATTAGATTTGGTACGGCGGGCAAAGGGTGTATAACACTACACTTGATTGGCTCACTGGCACCTGCTAACCAAATAAAGGTAGAAAATTGTTTTAGCCTGGAGTGAGAATTTGTGTGGGCTACTGTAGCATGCTGCACTGTGCAACTTTGTCTTATTACTTAGAAACTACACAACACAGTTTTAGGATTTTTTTTTAACCAAGTAACCAAGCATTATAACATTGTTTGATGAGCTCATAAAAGCAATATAGAGTTTAACCCTTCATGATGCATGATATCACAGAGATGAAATTTAATCCTAACATAAAAGGGAAGTTTGCCTGCAAATAGGAGTTTTCACTTCAAGCCCATTATTTCCATTTTAGTGAACGTGCAATAAATCAGCCCATATCAACATGCTTAACCAATGCTATTGATATATAATCATACTTGCAATGTACTGTAAGTTAATAGTAAAAACATTTGTGCACCTTTCTAGTCAGTTCTCAGCAATGAATGTAATATGAAACTTTGAGAAATGCACCATGCATTAGACATGGATGATGCACATGCCATTTATTATAGTGTGTCTCTATTAGTAGTTCATGTAGCTACAAAGGAAGTATTTATACCTGATATGTTTATTACACACGTTTACTTTTAGCCTGCTGAAACTCATCTGTCTTTTTACTATACTCGCCTAATCCCATATTTTAATCATATCCATGTCATAGAAGGTACATCTTTCTTCACAAAATGATAACACGACCCTTCAAACTACCGTTACCATAATAAAGTATCCAAATTAGTACTAGCAAATTCAATATTTAAAAAAAATGTGTTTACTTTTTATTTTACGATTTATTCAGATCCCCATAACTATTTTTTTTTCAAACACAGCTGAAAATAATTTTCACTGAAACCAATATGCTCTTTCATCTTTAGAATTGAATAGGAGTGTGTGCACAGTTTCAGGCTAGTGCTTTGCTATAAGCTTTATTGCCACATTTCTTTAACCACTTCACCACTGAGGGGTCTTACCCCCTGACCACCAGAGCAATTTTCATCTTTCAGCGCTCCTTCCATTCATTCATCTATAACTTTATCATTACTTATCACAATTAAACGATCTTGTTTTTTCCACCACCAATTAGGCTTTCTTAAAGAGACTCTGTAACAAAATTTTGAGCCTTATTTTTTCTATTCTATGGCCTCGATTCATAAAGCATTCCCGCATTCGGAAATGCAGAAAACCGCTCACTTTACCGACCACACAGCAAAATATGTATTCATAAAGGCTTTTTCCGCATGAAAAGCCGACATTCGCGAGCAGAGTGATCAATCACCGCCTTGCGCGGTGATTATCATAGCAAAAGTAACAAATGTCAATTCATAAAGATTAGAGGTAGCGGTATGCGGACCGGTATTACTGCTACCTCTGATGTGGCGAGAAGCATGCGGAATACAGTGCAGTGAATGGGACAGACCTCCCAAGCAGCTGCAGAGAGAACACCGCACGGAGGGACTCCGCCTGCTTCTCCTGTTTCCGCATGTCTCCCGACAGCCTAACGCCTGCCTACAGCGGAATATCTCCGCACGCCTGTCACAAGTAGCAAAATTTTTATGAATTACCACCCTGAAGGCGGAAATACCGACAGCGGTGTTTCCCCGCTCGACGTTACCTTCCCGACAGCACTTTTATGAATCGAGGCCTATAAGTTCCTATACCTGTTCTGATGTGGTCTGTCTTACTGCAACCTTTTCTAGTTGCACTGTCTCTGTAATAAATCTTATCTTCTTTCCTCTGTCGTGTCTGTCGGCAAGAGGCTGGAATGTGTGGAATGTGCAGCACAGCTTGTCATTGGCAGAAGCTTACACACCCCCTCCAAGCTCTGCATGAATCCACACAGTAAGCTGTTCTCAGCCTATGATACTCTGGTTAGAAGCCAGTCATTTGTTTGTAAACACTGCCTAAAACTGTTAATTACAAGCCAGGATTGCAGCAGGGAGTGACAGAAACAGCACAGAGGGGCACAGGGGAACATAAGGAATAGAATGGTATGCTTTTTATTGTAAGAATATTAGAGTACAGATTCTCTTTAAGGTGGGACATTATGCCAAGAATGATTTTATTCTAAATGTGTTTTAATGGGAAAATAGGAAAAATGTGGGGGAAAAAATTAATTATTTTTCAGTTTTCGGCCATTATAGTTTTTAAATAATGCATGCTACTGTAATTAAAACACATGAAATGTATTTGCCCTTTTGTCCCGGTTATAAAACCATTTAAATTGTGTCCCTATCACAATGTTTGGTACCAATATTTTATTTGGAAATAAAGGTGCATTTTTTTCAGTTTTGCGTCCATCCCTAATTACAAGCCCATAGTTTATAAAGTAACAGTGTTGTACCCTCCTGACATAAATATTTAAAAAGTTCAGTCCCTAAGGTAACTATTTATGTATTTTTTTTATTGTACATTTTTTAATTTTTTTTTTATTACAAAAAAAAAAATTGGGAGTATGGGAGGTAATGAGTTAATTTTTTGTGTAAAAGTAATTTATTTGTATGTGAAAAATGTGTAGGGTGTAGTTTTACTATTTGGCCACAAGATGGCCACAGTAACTTTTTGTTTTAATGCGACCTCCAAGCGTCCTTCCGGAAGCTTGGAGGAAGTACTTGGAGGCTGGGTAAGTTTGTATCTTTTCACAATGATCGCGCTGCCCATCGGAGAGCAGCGGATCATTGCGGGGCTTAGATCAATGAACAGGAATGGATTTTCCCGTTCATTGATCTCCGGGCGAGCGGGCGGCGGCGTGTTTACTAGCGGCGGGCGGCGGGTTTACGAGCGGGAGCGCGGGCAGCGGCGGGAGTGCGCAAAGTACGGATTTCTCCGTCCCTGGGGTCCCTGGGGGTTAAAGGATGGAAAAAGTGACGGAGAAATCCGTACGGGCGGGGGTAAAGTGGTTAAAGGAGCAGCAAAAAAAAGTAAGCAGTTAAAAGCTGACAAAACCGATAGGTTTTGAACTAGTCCATCTGCTCATGAGGGATTCTCAGGAGTTTCTTTGTTTTCAAAAGCATTTTACTGAACGGTAGTTTACCTGCCAAAATAGTACGATACCAGCCAGCCTCCTTACTCACTTGCACACTATGTTGTCAGTTAGTCTTAACAATTGCTGTTCAGGAAATGCTTTTGAAAACAAAGAAAACCCTGATAATCCCCTGTGAGGAGGTGGACTAGTTAAAAACCTGTCACTTCTGACAGATTTTAACTGCTTACTTTTTTCACTGGCGTGTTCCTTTAAAAAATTGTGGCAATGAAGCTGCCTGGGCATGGATGGGAGAGAAAAATGTATGAAAGGTTGCAATGCAGGATAGTCTGGATATAGGATAAGCAGCACCAAACAAGTTCCAAAGAAAGTCAAGCTGCCCTGCCAGCTCAGGGAGCATCAGTGTCAGCGCAAACTATCTGTCGACATTTAAATAAATGAAACGCTATGGCAGTGGACCCAGGACTCCTGAGGCGCCCACTGACACAAATACATAAAAAAGCAAGACTACAGTTTGTCAAAATGTACTTGAGTAAGCCAAAATCATTCTGGGAAAATGTCTTTTGGACAGATAAGACCAAGATAGAGCTTTTTTGGTAAAGCACATCATTCTACTGTTTACCCAATGCGGAATGAGGCCTACAAAGAAAAGAGCACAGTGCTTACAGTGAATTATGGTGGAGGTTAAATTAAGTTTTGGGTTTGCTTTGCTGCCTCTGGCATTGGGTGCCTTGAATGTGTGCAAGGCATCATGAAATCTGAGGATTACCAAAGGATTTTGGATCGCATGGTAGAGCCCTTTGTCAGAAACAGTGGTGCTCAGCAAGGTTTCGGATATCCGAACTACCCAGATAATCCGAACTTTTTCCATTATCCAAACTTTGAATAGCAAATCGGATATTTTTTTAAATCCGAATAGACTATCCGAGCAAACTCAGATTTCCCATCTGAAATTCGAAATCCAATTCTTCAGATATGAGAGAGAGAGAGAGAGAGAGAGAGAGGCCCCCGAAAGGGGTTTTTGACATTTGAGGAGACTTTTGGAAGCATTTTAAGCCATTTTCAGGTCACTTCCGGTTTTGTATCCGGATATCCGAATCCGGCCAGATATCCTGGATATTGGGTTCGGCTATCCGAGTTTACTCGGATACCAAAAAGTTCGGATTTGGCTATCCGGTTCGGATCCTGATATCTGGGTATCCGGATCCGAATCAATTCGGATTTTAAAAAGGGTTATCCGAGCAACCCTGGTCAGAAAGCTGGGTTTACATCCAAGGTCTTGGGTTTTCCAGCAGGACAATGACCCCAAGCATACGTCAAAAAGCACCCAGAAATGGATGGCAACAAAGCGCTGGAGAGTTCCAAAGTGGAAAACACAATTCCTGATCATTAAATTAAACACATTTTTAGTCCTGCTAGGAGAGCTACTGAATATAAAACATCACTTTTATTTCATATTCATACATTTATGTTTGCTAAAAAATGTTTCTCCTCTGTATGTCAGTGTATATAAGCTGTGTTTTTCAGTTTTGGTCAGGAACCAGTCCAACGAAGGCTTTTTATAAGTCGAAAGCTCACTGTTTATCCATCTCTAAGTTAGCCAATAAATGGTATCATCCTGATTCAAAACTTCTTGTATTTTATAGACAGGGAGTTTTAAATCAGGATAATAATTCTGATCCAAAATTTCCTGGCCCATATGCAATTCACTTTTTCTCCTATGTTTATTTCTCGGTGATATTTTCACACCTAGTCAGTTAAATGCATTTTAAGCCACTAGCAAGCAAGAAAACACTCAATATAATTTTAACAGCACTTCTAGAACTTATTTTTAGTACTTTTCAACTGCAGAGTGCCAAAAAGTTATTTGAAAGAGAAGATTAAAAATCATCTTCTAGCCAATCTGAGGTGAGGCGGCGGCACCACGGGGGAAACGAAGGGAGGGGAGCGAAGGGGGGCTGTAAATTTACATTATAGCAGCCATCTGAATGCATTTTGTGTGTAAATCTGCAGCCAATCCTGAAGGCATTTTGTGTGTAAATCTGCAGCCAATCCTGAAGGCAATTTGTGTGTAAATCTGCAGCCAATCCTGAATGCATTTTGTGTGTAAATCTGCAGCCAATCCTGAAGGCATTTTGTGTGTAAATCTGCAGCCAATCCTGAAGGCATTTTGTATGTAAATCTGCAGCCAATCCTGAAGGCATTTTGTGTTTAAATCTGCAGCCAATCCTGAATGCATTTTGTGTGTAAATCTGCAGCTAATCCTGAATGCATTTTGCGTGTAAATCTGCAGCCAATCCTTAATGCGTGTTATGGGTAAATCTGCAGCCAATCCTGAATGCATTTTGTGGGTAAATCTGCAGTTAATCCTGAATGCATTTTGTGGGTAAATCTGCAGCCAATCCTGAATGCATTTTGTGGGTAAATCTGCAGCCAATCCTGAATGCATTTTGTGGGGAAACAGCTGCTATATTTTTTTTTTATCCGGGAAGGCGGAGGAGGGGGGGGGGGGGGGTTGGAGGGGTCTGCCGGCCCTCCACCATGTGGACTGGAAAAAAAATGACCCTCCATACCCGCGAAGTTGGACAGCACTGTTCTAGAAGAAAACTTAGGAGCGCAAGGGAGCAGTTTGCTAGCAAGTAAGGTTTCAAGCATGCCAGCAAACTAGCCAAATACATTATGTAGGTAACTTTTCTTCTATAATCGCAACATCATTTGGACAATCTGCTCTGCTCAAAAGCCTCTGAGTTCTGTGTGATGCTTAATTTTATCACCTGAGTTAGGCAAACATTTCTAAAGTGTGCCATACAAACATCAATTCTGATCACCCAAATGTGCCCCACCAGCCAATCATCATGCTCCTTTTTATCCCCCCCCCCCCTAAAAAAAACAAAAAAAACAAAACAAAACAATTGAAGCTGGAGCCGCCATTTACGATAAGTAGTATTAGGTGCGTATGTATGGTTCCATTTTGTTTCATCTGGAAGCGGACATTCTAAAAGACAGCCCTCCCTGTGCTGTGCTAGGTAATTTTGGGCAATAGAATAAATATGCATGGGTGAAGAGGAGCATGAGGAAATGTGTGTGCCCAAATATGGCTAAGAGAGCATCAGCAGAATTTACTGATATTCTAGGTTTTATAATTGTACATTATCATAACAAAATATTTGTAAATTATACCAATATTTTTCTACAACTTAACCTAACAGTATTCTCACACCGAACCCTCCCTTACCATCGCCTAACCTTGCTCCAATCCACCGCAATTACGTTAATGTTAGAAAATTTCTGCCGATACTGTGCACCTAAATTTCCTGCTTTGAATAAATATATATTCTTACTGATTACATAATTTATTTCTTGGCTGCATAGTTCGGGGTCCAGCTATTGCCGACATCTGATTTACAGTGTTTGTTTTCCTTATTCAGGCTCAGGCGATTGCCAGTGCCCAAATTATAGTGAGTGAGCATTATGGTCTATGGAGTACCCAAATTCAGCCCAGCATGGGCACCAAAATATCCTGCCTCAGAATCAGGTAACATAAATACCTTATGTGGCTGATGATTCACTAGGTAGAACTAGGTCATGAACCTTCTTCCATTGTGTTTTTAAATAGAACTCCACTATCTTAAATCTCATTACTGAAAAAGATTGTTTTCAAGTGGGTGCGATATGAAACTGGAAACATGTTAACTATAAGTGTCATTTTAAAACAGACAGGACATTTACCACTAGGCGACTGCGTCACGCGATGGGCCCGCCAGCCCCGGGACCGCCTAACGCAGATCAGTGATTGCGTGCCAATGCACACATTGGTGCTTGGATAACAGAACTCTGCTCTACCTTCAGTCTTCAGTCTGCCAGCAGCGATCGCCTCTCGGAGACTGTTAGGTGGCGAAACCGCTGTCTGTTTACTTAGTACAGAGCTGCAATCTATGCCAGTGCTGTACTGGTGACACGGCTGTCCCCCTTAGAGGCAGCCAAGTGATCCGCTGTCATAGGCTGTAGCCTATGACAGCTGATCGCGCTGATTGGCTGGTGGGGGTGGGAGGGGGGACTATATAAATACAAAAAAGTAATATTTATTATGAAAGTAAACATGTAAATATTTGTAAAAAAAATAAAATAAGCAATGGGGGAACAATCACAGCCCACCAACAGATATCTCTGTTGGTGGGCAGAAAAGCGGGGGGGGGGGGGGGGCAATCACTTGTCTGCTGAGTTGTGCGGCCCTGCAGCGAGGCCTTAAAGCTGCAGTGGCCCAATTTGTGATAAATGGCCTGGTCTGTAGGGTGTTTAAGCCCGTGGTCCTCAAGAGGTTAAAACGAAAAGATATTTACTTTAAAGTGGTCTGAAACTCTGACATAACATTCAATAAAAATGTGTTTTCCTACTTTTTATTACTCATACAGTTTTCATATTTGCTTTTGTGCATAAGTAATATTGTCTGTTTACAAATTACAAGTTTCCAAAGTGTAGTTTATCTTGCCCTGGAACCTGCCATTGTATTTTATTCAAACTGCTTTTTAATATATATTAACATCTTCTAATTAGCTTTTCTGAGGTGTTTGTGTGCTTGAAGCACAGAGAGCTTCACAGAGAGCTCCTTTTCATTTGTTACACTGTGTTTACACACATGTATCAACATTGGAATCAAACAAAGATACTGTTATCTCCAGTTTGAAAGCGGATTTGAAGCTGAATAGCAGGATAAAGTGCTTTGTTTAACCATTCCAGTGATATTCTGCTAAACTATTTTTTGGGGAAAAGTAGCTTTCAAGTTGTGAGGAATCTTTTCGAGCAGAGTAGAAATGCTGACTTTCAGACCACCTTAAAAACGGTTACATAATTCAAGAATACAGCTTATATACAGTATATCATATAGGAGACACATACAGTGATATTTGAGAAGTGAAATAAAGGTTATTGGATTTACAGAAAGTGGCCCATATGCAATTCACTTTTTCTTCTGAGTTTTCTCCTAGGAGATAATTTTTCATCTTTGATTTAAAATAACTTTTTAGTACTTTGCAATGGAAAAAGTACCAAAAAGTAGGTGAAGAAGAACTGTCAAAATTATTGTGAGTATTTGTTTGCTTGTTGGTGTTTGTTTTAAAAGACATTTTATTTGCAAGTTGTGAAAATATCACCTAGGAGAAACCTCAGGTGAAAAAGTGAATTGCATATGGGCCAAAGTGCAATAATTGTTTAAACAAAATTACGCAGGTGCATAAATTTGGGCACCACAAAAAGAAATGAAATAATATTTAGCAGATCCTCCTTTTGCAGAAATTACAACCTCTAAACGCTTCCTGTAGGTTCCAATGAAAGTCTGGATTCTGGTTGAAGGTATTTGGACCATTTCTCTTTACAAAACATATCTAGTTAATTCAGGTTTGATGGCTTCCGAGCATGGACAGCTCTCTTTAACTCACACCAAAGATTTTCAATTATATTCAGGTCTGGTGACTGAGATGGCCATTCCAGAACTTAATAGGTTAATATCAGAGCAGCCCTAATATATGTTACAATCACAATGTTACCCAGAAGTATACATACAAATAGCAAACATATCAAAGGTAGAGGAGGGGGGGGGGGGCAGACCAGCATCTTGTGTGTTAGCACTGCTGCTATAATTCGTGCTCCAGGAAGCGGTAGGAAGACAGTACTGCTAATTTGCATCATGAACTGAATGATATAAATGCCACCCATCAATTTTACAATACCTAGCGTATATATTAGGCAAACGCAACAGTACCTATCACTGTGGCGGTGCTAGGGGTTTTCATCTACAGTCGCCCAGCCAACTGGAATCAGCAGAAATGGAAAGTAGATTGCTATCTGGCAGCATGACAAGCATGATATTGGTGATATATGCCACCACTCTATTTTGTGTCATCTAGCAGAAAAATTAAACCGTGGCTACTGCATCTGATAGTGTGTTGGTGGTTGCCATATACTCAGCACAGGAGTAGTGTGGGTTTATAGATGCTTGATTACCCACAGTCCTTGTGTCAGTCAATCAGTGACATCTGCTATGGGGGATGAACCGTAATATATATACGCCATTGCTACAACCTCCCTTCCCCCATGACAACAAATTTCACCAGTAAGAGACCGGCATCATCAGGGAAGAAAAGTGTGTCCTCATCCGTCAGGATCACTAGCCTTAATGGCACGACACATGCCACCCATCCAGCCACCCCCCCCCCCCCCCCGGCATCATTTGTATGCACGAAATGGTCCAAAAATACAAAACTTATAGAAACTTACAAATCCAGCTGATGTAGAGATAAGTGGCCTGATTCTGTCATATTATATATAATATTATACCTTAATTAAATTTAAATTCAAAGATCTCTCAGTTACCTAGAAGTTTTGATATTAATTTATATTTCTTGCATGATATCTGTAGTAACTCTCTATATTAAATCAAATATGCAGTGGTTTAGCTGGATTATGGAGATGAATTAAGTTTTTGCAGTTTACATCCTCATCACATAAACAAGATTGTCTAGTCAGGATTTATCGCAATTTTTCGAAGATTGGCATGAAAATTGATTTAGATTGGTATGTATTACAGTAAGTGCTTCTACATTTTTGGATCTTAGCCATCACATGCTTCAAAGATATTGTTTGAAAAAATCTTGCATGTTTTCAGTAAACAGTACGGCTGGCAGCTGTTATTCTTGACAGTCAATTTGTTTCTTATTGTCCTTAGCTTGTAATTCATAATTTTACAGTCATAGCTTGCAGTCCATCAGAATGATTACATTATAGATTTTATCATTTCAGTTTTGCTTAAACTTTTGCTTAAAAAAAAAATAATTAAAAAAACGTTGTAAACATACAGTATATCAGTGGTGTACAATTTTTGGGGCATATAACATTATCACAAAAAAACTACCTTTTGATTTCAATTTACTGTACAGCCAACTATGAACCTCAAAAAATGACAAAAAGTAAGAATTGCAAGGTTTTTTTTCTGCATGGGTTATTAGTTGCTCTGAGCAGAAACTTTTAATATGTACATTACACACCTGCACTAATCAACTGCCTAACGACAGCTCCACACCGATTGGCGTGAGCAGCGTGGCAGCCCCAGGACCAATGCACGCCAATTGGCGTGAAATGCTGGGGGCGAATATTGCAGGGGATCACACGCGCCAGTGCATGCGCATCCCCTATTGAATGACGGAGCTCTGCTCTGTCATCAGCCTCCCAGCGATGATCGCCACTAGGGACTGTTAGACATCAAAACCGCCGTCTAATAACACTGTACAGCGATGCGATCTAAGGCAGTGCTGTACTGGGGACAGCTGTTTGACACGGCTGTCCCCTCTGCAGGCAGGGAAGCGATCCGATGTCATAGGCTGAACCCTATGACAGCCGATCATGCTGATTGGCAGGTGGGGGAGAGAGGGAGGGGGGAAGAAAAAATATTTTAAAAATACACTTATTTATTTAAAAAAAAGAAAATATTTGTATAAAAAAATAAACATCCTGGGAGTGATCATAGCCCACCAACAGCTCTGTTGATGGGCAGAAAAGGGGAGGGGGAAATCACTTGTGTGCTGAGTGGTACGGTCCTGCAGCGAGCCCTTAAAGCTGCAGTGGCCTATTTTGTAAAACATTGCCTGGTCACTAGGGGGGTTTAAGACCGCAGTCCTCAAAAGGTTAAGTTACTGTCAGCAACTTTGACATTCCTGGTCTGTTAGGCTCACTGTGTGTTCATATTCATGAAAAGGAGCTTGTTGAAAAAAATCTTATTAATCTTATTACTATGTTGAGTTGAACTAAGAGGATTGTTTGTTTCTGTACAAAAATTTAGGTTAACATTAATAAAATAATAATAACAACCTTAAGGACTTACGTACCAGCAGTCCCTTGAGGACCAGAGACCACTGGTACCAAAGAACGATGCTTCCTGACGATACGCCGCACATACCCACCGCTCACAACACTTCTCTATCCACGCAGGCTTCTATCTCTGCCATTGATAAGATGGCAGAGCTGTGTGAGCAGATCAGGAGCCGCTTTCTATGGTATTGGCTTACAGTGATGATAGGGCAAGGAGCCAATGAAATTGGCTCCTGACCGGCTCACACAGCTCTACCATCATAAAGACAGCAGGGTGAGTGATCTTCGCCCTAGGAGAGGGCGATGCAATCAGTGGTAGCGTCGAGTACACACGGCGGAATGATTGAAATCTACGCCCTGCCATCGGAAAGGGGATTGAAACGTAGGCATAGATTTCAATCATTAACGTTCAGAAGTGTTTAAAGCAAACCTGACTGTAGACCTTCTTGAAGGACACCTGAACTGAGAGGGATATGGAGGCGACATGTTTGTTTCCTCTTAAAAATACCAGTTTCCCAGCATTCCCGCTGATCTTTGAATGCAGTGATATCTAGATCACAAACCTGAAACAAGCATGCAGCTAATCCAGTCAGACTTCAGTCAGAAATCTGCATGCTTGTTCAGGGTCTATGGCTAAAAGTATAAAAGACAGAGGATTAGCATGAGGATTGCAAGAGGATTAGCAGGACTCCAGGCAACTGGTATTGTTTTAAAGGAAATAAATATGGTAGCCTCCATATTCCTTTCACTTCAGGGGTACTTTAACCACTTGATGACCCAGCCTTAACCCCCCCTTAAGGACCAGCGCTGATTTCGCTGATCTGTGCTGGGTGGGCTCTACAGCCCCCAGCACAGATCAAACACCAGGCAGAGTGCCCAGATCTCCCCCCTTTTTTCCCAAATAGGGGGATGATGTACTGGGGGGGTCTGATCGCTCCTGCCTGCGTGTGACTGGCGGGGGGGGGGCACCTCAAAGCCCCCTCCACCGCAGGATTCCCCCTCTCCCTCTCCTCCCTCCCTTCCCCGGAGATCGGAGGTTGCACAGGAACGGATCTGTCCTGTGCAGCCTCTAACAGGCTCCTGCCTGTCATGTGACAGCGATCCCCGGCCGCTGATTGGCCGGGGATCGCTGATCTAGTACAACGCTGCTACTGTTAGCAGCGTTGTACAAATGTAAACAAAGCGGATTATTTTCGCTTGTGTTTACATTTAGCCTGCGAGCCGCAACTCGCGGCCCGCAGGCTATTCACGGAGCCCCCCGCCGTGAATTGACAGGAAGCAGCCGCTCGCGCAAGCGACTGTTTCCTAATTAATTAGCCTGCAGCCGGCGACACAGATCTGCGTCGCTGGTCCTGCAGCTGCCACTTTGCCGACGCGCGTTATGAGTGCGCGGTCGGCAAGTGGTTAAGAAGGGCCACTGAAGAAGAGAGATTTAAATCAGAAGATAGCCTCTGTCTCACAGCCATTTCATTTTATTTTGAGGTAGGAAATTGAATCTGTACTTTAACTTTAAGTTAAGCTTACATAATGTATACTAAATGTATGGCATTTAAAAGTTAATATGTAAAGAAAGCAGAAAAGATATTTGGCTGCAATTGATTCACAATGTCAGTTCTATTTATTTACATGATATATGCTTGCCTTTGGGAAGACAAACAAGAAATAGTAACTGTGTATCACAATAGGAAATGAGAAATATTATGGACATAAAGCATATTTGAAATTATTCTCAACTTGTCTTTGTAAATAAAAGTGCTAATGTGTCTGGTCAAGAATCACAAACCGTATAGCAAAAAAGTAACATAAATCTTGATTGACTACAATACTTTGATGTGAAATCATTAGTATACTATTATATGCAGGTAGTCCTCGGTTAACGAATGAGATAGGGACTGTAGGTGCGTTCTTAACCTGAATCTGTTCTTAAGTCGGAACATTGTGCCATCTCTGTCCCCCCCTGTACCTTCTCTGTAGTACTCAACCAACAGGTTCGTATTGCATAAATGTTTTATTGGGCATTTTAATTTATCCTGTTTTTTTTTTTGTAATACCAATTCATACCAATTCATAGGTCAAAGGGTGCGTAGTATGATTATTATTATTATTTATTTCAAATGCACCTATGCTTTATTTCTACATTTAACCCCCCTGGCGGTAATCCCAACCTTAGCACGGGCTCCGCTTTGTCAGCTAATAGCAGTAAGCCTGTTTTCAGGTCAGGATGGCTAATAATAGCTGGTGCGCTCAGTTCCTGGGTCCCGCGCACCATCAGCGCTGCAAAGCAGGACCCAGGCTTCTCCCTTCCAGCCACCCGAGTCTCCATTACCTCTCTGATCTTCCAGGGACCCGGTGGCCAATAGCAATCATGGAGTGGCGGTGCGGCGTGATGCCAGGGGGTGGCATGGGGTCATAGGGGAGGGAAACAGAAAAAGTTTTAAAATTATCTGATTGGCCAGGAATAGGGATGCTCATTCGGATTCCGCAGAAATGCAATTTCCGAAATTCCGATCGGAAATTGCATTTCCGCATCGGAATGCGGAAATCGGTAATACAAGTGCCGTAGGCGGATTTCCGCCAGAAAATCGCGGAAATCTCCGCCGGAAATCGAGGAAATTCCACCCGACTTTAACATTGATTTTCTCAAAAACTATAAGGTCTTTTGAAAACTTTTTTTTCAGTTTAATAAACCCTGAAAATTTGGGGTTTCTAGGACTTAAGGGGGCTTTGCTATTAACCGCTAAATTCGGCGGATTTTTACTGTAATGTAAAATGCAGAAAATCTGCATCTGCCTATTTTCTGCATTTTACATTACAGTAAAAATCCGCCGACTTTAGCGGTTAATAGCAAAGCCCCTGTAAGTCCTAGAAACACCAAAAGGGTTTATTAAACAGAATCTTCTGAACAAGATGCAAAAAAAAGTTTTCAAAAAGACCTTATAGTTTTTGAGAAAATCAATGTTAAAGTCGGGCAGAATTTCCGCGATTTCCGTCGGAATGCGAATTTACCGTGGAATCGGAAATTGACATTCCGACCATCCCTAGCCAGGAATAGCATTGTATTGGATACAAGTAAGTTTGTATGCAAAGCAATGTTGTCATTTGCTCCGACTGGCTGCGACTGAGCTGTGCTGTGATCCTTGTGATCTGTGAGTTGTTGATCTGCTGATTTTTCTGGATACCTGTTACCGATTTTTGCCTGGACTTTGACTATTCTCTCTGCCTACTCCCTGCACTGAATTTTGCCTGGACTTTGATTGATTTACTGTTGCCGATTTTTGCCGGAATTTTTACTACTCTTTGTCTCTGTCTGTACCGACATCTGCCTGGATTTGATAACTCTCTGCCTGCCATTTGCACCAACCTCTGCCTGCCTGTCATTTACTATGGCATCATCCTCCAGAAGGCGTCTCACTACGGAAGTGTTGGTGGAGTTGGAGGACAGTGATCTGCAGTCACTGGTTGACTCAAGTGACAGTGATGCACCTGGGGATCTGTCATCTTAGTGACCTAGATAGCGACAGCGACAGTGAAGTCAGTGCTGTCCATCAGTGATGCTCAAATACCCCTTTTTAAAATTCGAGTTTGGTCGAATTCGAATAGTAAATTATTCGAGGTCAGTCGAATATTCGAGTCGAATAATTTTTACTATTCGATTCGACCTCGGACTTCGAGCTCACTATTCGAGTCGGTATTCGAGCTCACTATTCGAGCTGACTATTCGAATTGGCCTTAAATAGCTTCCAACACTTGTTTTGAGGGTGAATGATGCAAGAAACATCTTTTTTCCAAGTAACAACAGCAAGTGATTATGTGGGGATGTTCCTTTAAAAAAAAATGTGGAAAGAGAAGTTGTGTCCTTAATTTTGTTCAGTAGTGTTACTGTATATACTTGTTCTTCTTCTTCTTTATCTTTCTTCTTCTTCTTCTCGATCTTCTTCTTCTATATCTTCTTCTTCTTCTTCTATATTGTCTTCTTCATCATCTTCTTCTTCTTCATCTTCTTCTTCTTCTTCTTCTTCTTCATCTTCTTCTTCTTCATCTTCATCTTCTTCTTCATCTTCATCTTCTTCATCTTCTTCTTCTTCATCTTCTTCTTCTTCTTCTTCATCTTCATCTTCTTCTTCTTCTTCTTCTTCTTCTTCTTCATCATCATCTTCTTCTTCTTCTTCTTCTTCTTCTTCTTCTTCTTCATCTTCTTCATCTTCTTCATCATCTTCTTCATCTTCTTCTTCTTCTTCTTCTTCATCATCTTCTTCTTCTTCATCTTCTTCTTCTTCATCTTCTTCATCTTCTTCATCTTCTTCTTCTTTTTCATCTTCTTCTTCATCATCTTCTTCATCTTCTTCTTCATCTTCTTCTTCATCTTCTTCTTCATCTTCTTCTTCATCTTCATCTTCTCCTTCTCCTTCTTTTTCAATATCGTCTTCTTCTTCTTCACGTATTTCTCTTTTCAATTTTTTTTTTAAAGAAATGCAGCTATTTTTGAGCGTAACAAATAGCTGGTGGGCGCACGCATGTTGGAAGCGCCATTGTATGTGCTCCCTGGCAGTGGAAACACAAAGACAGCAGGAGGTAAATTCAGCAGCAGGAGGAGGAGGATGAGTGTGTGGCAGCAGGCAGTCAATGAGGCAGGCAGCTCGCCGTGACATAATAGCCCTGGTACCTAGCGGTGATACCAGGGCTGTAAATAAACACAACAGGAGGTCCCAGACAGCGGTCGTGCAGCCCACATTGTGTCCAATACACAACTGGGACAACACAGTTTTCAACCCGGGCACCTCAGAAAAATTAAACCTTTTTTTTTTTTTTAATGGTTTGTTTGGTTTTGGTTTTGCAACCAATATAGCTATTGTTTGACGTAATAGCTGGTGGCAGAGTGGCAGCAGAAGGTAATTCTGTGTACCCTGGCAGTGGGAAACACAGACAGACAGCAGCAGCAGGAGGAGGAATGGAGGAGTAGGCGAGCAGCTATTGTTTGACGTAATAGCTGGTGGCAGAGTGGCAGCAGAAGGTAATTCTGTGTACCCTGGCAGTGGGAAACACAGACAGACAGCAGCAGCAGGAGGAGGAATGGAGGAGTAGGCGAGCAGCTATTGTTTGACGTAATAGCTGGTGGCAGAGTGGCAGCAGAAGGTAAATCATCTGTGTACCCTGGCAGTGGGAAACACAGACAGACAGCAGCAGCAGCAGCAGCAGGAGGAGGTATGGAGGAGCAGTGTGAGTGTGGCAGCAGGTAGGCAGCGTGACATAATAGCCCTGGTACCTAGCGGTGATACCAGGGCTGTAAATAAACACAACAGGAGGTCCCAGACAGCGGTCGTGCAGCCCACATTGTGTCCAATACACAACTGGGACAACACAGTTTTCAACCCGGGCACCTCAGAAAAATTAAACCTTTTTTTTTTTTTTAATGGTTTTTGCTTGGTTTTGGTTTTGCAACCAATATAGCTATTGTTTGACGTAATAGCTGGTGGCAGAGTGGCAGCAGAAGAAGGTAATTCTGTGTACCCTGGCAGTGGGAAACACAGACAGACAGCAGCAGCAGGAGGAGGAATGGAGGAGTAGGCGAGCAGCTATTGTTTGACGTAATAGCTGGTGGCAGAGTGGCAGCAGAAGGTAAATCATCTGTGTACCCTGGCAGTGGGAAACACAGACAGACAGCAGCAGCAGCAGCAGGAGGAGGTATGGAGGAGTAGTGTGAGTGTGGCAGCAGGTAGGCAGCGTGACATAATAGCCCTGGTACCTAGCGGTGATACCAGGGCTGTAAATAAACACAACAGGAGGTCCCAGACAGCGGTCGTGCAGCCCACATTGTGTCCAATACACAACTGGGACAACACAGTTTTCAACCCGGGCACCTCAGAAAAATTAAACCTTTTTTTTTTTTATGGTTTTTTGGTTTTTGGTTTTGCAACCAATATAGCTATTGTTTGACGTAATAGCTGGTGGCAGAGTGGCAGCAGAAGGTAATTCTGTGTACCCTGGCAGTGGGAAACACAGACAGACAGCAGCAGCAGGAGGAGGAATGGAGGAGTAGGCGAGCAGCTATTGTTTGACGTAATAGCTGGTGGCAGAGTGGCAGCAGAAGGTAATTCTGTGTACCCTGGCAGTGGGAAACACAGACAGACAGCAGCAGCAGGAGGAGGAATGGAGGAGTAGGCGAGCAGCTATTGTTTGACGTAATAGCTGGTGGCAGAGTGGCAGCAGAAGGTAAATCATCTGTGTACCCTGGCAGTGGGAAACACAGACAGACAGCAGCAGCAGCAGCAGGAGGAGGTATGGAGGAGTAGTGTGAGTGTGGCAGCAGGTAGGCAGCGTGACATAATAGCCCTGGTACCTAGCGGTGATACCAGGGCTGTAAATAAACACAACAGGAGGTCCCAGACAGCGGTCGTGCAGCCCACATTGTGTCCAATACACAACTGGGACAACACAGTTTTCAACCCGGGCACCTCAGAAAAATTAAACCTTTTTTTTTTTTTTATGGTTTTTTGGTTTTTGGTTTTGCAACCAATATAGCTATTGTTTGACGTAATAGCTGGTGGCAGAGTGGCAGCAGAAGAAGGTAATTCTGTGTACCCTGGCAGTGGGAAACACAGACAGACAGCAGAAGGGCAGTACACAGCAGCCCACTGTAGGTGTAAAATGTGTGGCTGCAGGCGACGTAATAGTCAAAGTGAACCAGGCTGGCTTAGTGAGCAGGAGCCAGGAGGTGGTAAAGGGTGGTAAGGCACATTAACGATGGTTCCGGCAGCCAGTTCATGTCCCCCTCTCGCCGACAACAGGGGCCAGGAACTCGCCTTCCACCCACGCCTGGTTCATCTTGAGAAACGTCAGTCTGTCCACAGACTTGTGAGACAGACGTGAGCGTTTCTCGGTGACCACGCCACCAGCTGCACTGAAGCAGCGCTCGGACAGCACGCTGGAAGGGGGGCAGGACAGCACTTCCAGGGCGTACTGCGCCAGCTCGCTCCAGATCTCCATGCGCTTGACCCAATACTCCATGGGATCAACAGGGGCATCGCTGTCAAGCCCGCTGTACGACCCCATGTAGTCAGCCACCATGCGGGTCAGGCGCTGGCTGTGACCGGAGGAGGATGCTGCTGCATGCATCTCCTCTCTAGTCACTGCTGCCGGAGCCTCTACAGTCCTGTAGAGCTCGTGGCTGAGAGACAGCAGGTCTGTGGGGCGCTTGCTGCTGCTGGATGCAGGCACCTGCTGCTGCCTCTGTGCTGGCTGCTGGACAGTGGGGGTGGAAGGCTGGGGGAAGGCTTCCTCCAAGCGCTCAACAAGGGCCTGCTGCAAGCTCCTTATTTGTTGCGCTGGGTCTCCTCCTGCAGGCGGCAGGAACTGGCTCAACTTCCCCTTGAGGCGTGGGTCCAACATCATGCTGATCCAGATGTCCTCCCTCTGCTTCATCTGGATCACCCTGGGGTCCCTGCGCAGGCACGTCAGCATGTGCGCTGCCATTGGGAAGAGGCGGGCCACGTCTGCTGGCACATCGACGTCAGTGCTGTCCTCATCCTCCTCCTCTGCCGCCTCATCCTCTCTCCACCCCCGCACCAACTCAGCTGCGCTGTGCTGATCCCCCTCATCAGCAGCCAGGTCAGGGACCTCCACCAAGTCCTCCTCCTCCTCCCCCTCAGAGGTGGACTGCGCAGCTGGTTGCCGCTCCTGCTGGTCCAAGGCTGCCGCTCCCTGTTCCAGCAAAGCATCGAGGGCCCTGTTCAGCAGAGAAACCAGGGGCACCCACTCGCAGACCATAGCATGGTCCCTGCTCACCATGTTTGTGGCCTGCAGGAAGGGAGCCAGCACTAAGCACACCTGCTGCATGTGCCTCCAGTCATCATCGGGGACGATGGACGGGATGTTGCTGGTCTTGTCCCTTCTCTGAGCTGCGGAAACAGTGGCCAGGGCAAGGTACTGTTTGACAGCGTGCCTCTGTTCAACCAGACGCTCCAACATCGCCAGGGTGGAGTTCCAGCGAGTCGGAACGTCAAGGATCAGCCGATGGCGTGGCAGATCCAGCTCCTTTTGCACGTCTTCCAGGCTCGCACAGGCTGCAGCCGAGCGCCGGAAGTGACGCACAACATTCCTTGCCGTTTCCAGCAGTTCGCCCATCCCCTGGTAGGTGCGCAGGAACTTCTGCACCACCAGGTTCAGCACGTGGGCAAGACAGGGGATGTGGGTCAGGTTTCCCCTGTCTATTGCGGCAACCAGATTGGCCCCATTGTCGGCCACCACCTCTCCGACTCTGAGGCCTCTGGGGGTCAGCCAAATCCTCTCCTGCTCCTGGAGTTTGGCCAACACATGGGTTGCCGTCAGCTTGGTCTTCCCAAGGCTGACCAAGTGCAGCAGCGCTTGGCAGTGGCGGGCCTTCACGCTGCTGCTGAGGCGGGGGGTTTGGCCAGGTGTGCCGGAGGATGGCAGAGGATCGGAGGAACCTGCTGCAGTTCCCCTGAGCCTGCGGGGTGGCACCACCCACTGTGTTGCTGCTGCTGCTGTGCCCGCTGCTGCTCTCCCATCCTCACCCCCTTCCACCAAGCTGACCCAGTGGACAGTGAAGGACAGGTAGCGGCCTGTCCCGAAGCGGCTGCTCCAGGAGTCCATGGTGACGTGGACCCTTTCACCAACCGCGTGCTCCAGCCCTCGCTCCACATTGGCCATCACAAAGCGGTGCAGTGCAGGAATGGCCTTGCGGGCAAAGAAGTGTCTGCTGGGGAGCTGCCAGTCTGGGGCTGCGCAAGCAAGCAGCGCACGAATGTCGCTCCCCTCCTGCACGAGCGTGTACGGCAGGAGTTGGGAGCACATGGCCCGTGCCAGCAAGCCGTTCAGCTGCCGCACGCGACGGCTGCTGGGAGGCAGAGCCCTAACCATCCCCTGGAAGGACTCGCTCAAAAGGCTCTGGCGTGGCCTTTTGCTGACACGGGAATCAGCAGACACAGCAGAGGAGGCCACTGAGGACTGGCTGCCAGAACAGGCCTCAGTGTCGGCGGCAGGAGTTGCAGAGGGGGGAGGAGCAGTGCGTTTCCGCACTCCTGCTGGTGCTGCTGGAGGAGCAGGAGGGCGGGTGGCTGCTGTTGCTGCTGCTGCTGCTGAAGGCTGTGCAGTGATGGGTGTGGTGCCACTGCCAGCAGCAGATGCCTTCAGCCTCTGGAACTCCTCATGCTGGTGGAAATGTTTAGCCGCAAGGTGGTTGATGAGCGAGCTGGTGCTGAACTTTAAGGGGTCTGCACCTCTGCTCAACTTCCGCTGACAGTGGTTGCAAGTGGCGTACTTGCTGTACACAGTGGGCATGGTGAAAAACCGCCAGATTGGTGACAGAAACTACGGCATGGAAGCGCTGCTGCCTGTCTCCCTGTGGTGGTTGGGGGGGGGGCTTGGGTGCGGCTGGTGGTGGTACTGGCTGATGCTGCTGCTGCTGCTGCTGAGCCTGAGACACCAGCAGGCTGTGGGACGCTGCCAATGCTTGCAATGATGCGCCTCCTTGCAAGGCCCACAAGCGCATCCTCCTCCTCCTCCTCAGAGCTGCTGAGGACGACATCCCCTGGAGGTGGTGGCACCCAGTCTCTGTCTGTCACCGGGTCATCATCATCCTCCCCCTCCTGAAACATGTCCTGCTGGGATGAGGACCCCCCAAACTCCTCTCCTGATGCATGGATGGGCTGCTTGACTGTCGCCACAGTCTTGCTGTCCAATCCCTCATCGCCCAAAGTGCCCATCAGCATCTCCTCCTCAAGATCGCCAACAACAGCAGACAATTTACTCATGATGCCTGGGGTCAAAAGACTGCTGAATGACAGGTCGGCGAGTGACGGTGAACTGGCCTCCTCCCCAGACCCTGCTGGGCGGCTGCTGCGAACAGGGGTGGTGGTGGTGGTGGTGAGGGTGGAGGCCTCGGATGCAGAGCTGATGGCGGGCTGCTCATCCTCCGTCATGAGTTGCACCACAGTGTCTGCATCCTTTTCCTCAATGGGACGTTTCCGACCCGGCTGGAGGAAAATGGGAGCAGGTGCTACACGCTGCTGCTGCTGTGTCTCTGCAGCGTGAGTTGCAGATGCTCCTGCTGGGCGGCGCCCAAGGCGTCCACGGCCAGTGGCTATGGGAGGAATGTTAGCCACTGACGCTGCTGCTGCTGCTGCGGAACTGTGCATGGTGGCGCGCCCGCGGCCGCGGCTTGCCACAATGCTGCTCCCTCTCCTCCTGATTCCCTTGCTGCCCTTCCTCTTGCCCAAACCGCGCTGGCTGCCACTTCCAGACATCTTAAATGTTTTGGGCGTATAGACAAAAGTTTTGTAAAAGGGCGGGTGAAAAGTGGGGTACTTTAATGGAGTGGGTTGGTTGGTGAGGTGACTGAGTGAGTGTCCCCTAGTACAGTAAGTAAGTAGTAACAGTCAGGAAGTACAACTAGCAGTTACAATAATCAGTAGTAATCACAAGTAAATTTAGTGTGTGTACACTCAGACAGTGAGTGCACGCACGCAGGAGCTAGTAGCCTATGGACAGTGACTGAGTGTCCTAGACTCCTAGTACAGTAAGAGTAAGTAGTAACAGTAAGTAGAACTAACTAATTACGATAATCAATCAGCGATCAGAAGGAAATAGAGTGTGGGTGGTGTGTGTACACTCAGACAGTGAGTGACCGCACGCAGGAGCTAGTAGCCTATGAACACAGTGACTGAGTGTCCTAGACTCCTAGTACAGTAAGAGTAAGTAGTAACAGTAAGTAGAACTAACTAATTACAATAATCAATCAGCGATCAGAAGGAAATGGAGTGTGGGTGTGTGTACACTCAGACAGTGAGTGCACGCACGCAGGAGCTAGTAGCCTATGAACACAGTGACTGAGTGTCCTAGACTCCTAGTACAGTAAGAGTAAGTAGTAACAGTAAGTAGAACTAACTAATTACAATAATCAATCAGCGATCAGAAGGAAATGGAGTGTGGGTGTGTGTACACTCAGACAGTGAGTGCACGCACGCAGGAGCTAGTAGCCTATGAACACAGTGACTGAGTGTCCTAGACTCCTAGTACAGTAAGAGTAAGTAGTAACAGTAAGTAGAACTAACTAATTACAATAATCAATCAGCGATCAGAAGGAAATAGAGTGTGGGTGGTGTGTGTACACTCAGACAGTGAGTGACCGCACGCAGGAGCTAGTAGCCTATGGACAGTGACTGAGTGTCCTAGACTCCTAGTACAGTAAGAGTAAGTAGTAACAGTAAGTACAACTAACTAATTACGATAATCAATCAGCGATCAGAAGGAAATGGAGTGTGGGTGTGTGTACACTCAGACAGTGAGTGCACGCACGCAGGAGCTAGTAGCCTATGGACAGTGACTGAGTGTCCTAGACTCCTAGTACAGTAAGAGTAAGTAGTAACAGTAAGTAGAACTAACTAATTACGATAATCAATCAGCGATCAGAAGGAAATAGAGTGTGTGTTGTGTGTGTACACTCAGACAGTGAGTGACCGCACGCAGGAGCTAGTAGCCTATGAACACAGTGACTGAGTGTCCTAGACTCCTAGTACAGTAAGAGTAAGTAGTAACAGTAAGTAGAACTAACTAATTACAATAATCAATCAGCGATCAGAAGGAAATGGAGTGTGGGTGTGTGTACACTCAGACAGTGAGTGCACGCACGCAGGAGCTAGTAGCCTATGAACACAGTGACTGAGTGTCCTAGACTCCTAGTACAGTAAGAGTAAGTAGTAACAGTAAGTAGAACTAACTAATTACAATAATCAATCGGCGATCAGAAGGAAATGGAGTGTGGGTGTGTGTACACTCAGACAGTGAGTGCACGCACGCAGGAGCTAGTAGCCTATGAACACAGTGACTGAGTGTCCTAGACTCCTAGTACAGTAAGAGTAAGTAGTAACAGTAAGTACAACTAACTAATTACGATAATCAATCAGCGATCAGAAGGAAATGGAGTGTGGGTGTGTGTACACTCAGACAGTGAGTGCACGCACGCAGGAGCTAGTAGCCTATGGACAGTGACTGAGTATCCTAGACTCCTAGTACAGTAAGAGTAAGTAGTAACAGTAAGTAGAACTAACTAATTACGATAATCAATCAGCGATCAGAAAGAAATAGAGTGTGTGTTGTGTGTGTACACTCAGACAGTGAGTGCACGCACGCAGGAGCTAGTAGCCTATGAACACAGTGACTGAGTGTCCTAGACTCCTAGTACAGTAAGAGTAAGTAGTAACAGTAAGTAGAACTAACTAATTACAATAATCAATCAGCGATCAGAAGGAAATAGAGTGTGGGTGGTGTGTGTACACTCAGACAGTGAGTGACCGCACGCAGGAGCTAGTAGCCTATGAACACAGTGACTGAGTGTCCTAGACTCCTAGTACAGTAAGAGTAAGTAGTAACAGTAAGTAGAACTAACTAATTACAATAATCAATCAGCGATCAGAAGGAAATGGAGTGTGGGTGTGTGTACACTCAGACAGTGAGTGCACGCACGCAGGAGCTAGTAGCCTATGAACACAGTGACTGAGTGTCCTAGACTCCTAGTACAGTAAGAGTAAGTAGTAACAGTAAGTAGAACTAACTAATTACAATAATCAATCAGCGATCAGAAGGAAATGGAGTGTGGGTGTGTGTACACTCAGACAGTGAGTGCACGCACGCAGGAGCTAGTAGCCTATGAACACAGTGACTGAGTGTCCTAGACTCCTAGTACAGTAAGAGTAAGTAGTAACAGTAAGTAGAACTAACTAATTACAATAATCAATCAGCGATCAGAAGGAAATAGAGTGTGGGTGGTGTGTGTACACTCAGACAGTGAGTGCACGCACGCAGGAGCTAGTAGCCTATGGACAGTGACTGAGTGTCCTAGACTCCTAGTACAGTAAGAGTAAGTAGTAACAGTAAGTACAACTAACTAATTACGATAATCAATCAGCGATCAGAAGGAAATGGAGTGTGGGTGTGTGTACACTCAGACAGTGAGTGCACGCACGCAGGAGCTAGTAGCCTATGGACAGTGACTGAGTGTCCTAGACTCCTAGTACAGTAAGAGTAAGTAGTAACAGTAAGTAGAACTAACTAATTACGATAATCAATCAGCGATCAGAAGGAAATAGAGTGTGTGTTGTGTGTGTACACTCAGACAGTGAGTGCAGTGCGCACACGCAGGAGCTAGTAGCCTATATGAACAGTGACAGTGAGTGTCCCTACGGGTACAGTAAGAGTAAGTAGTAAGTAAGTACAACTAACTAACAATAATCTATCAGTAATCAGAAGGAAATAGAGTGTGTGTACACACAGACAGTGAGTGAGTGCACACACGCAGGAGCTAGCTAGTAGCCTATAAACAGTGACAGTCAGTGAGTGTCCTACTCCTAGTACAGTATAACTACAATACTATTAGTAAAGGACAGCAGAAATACTGGTATAGATGAGAGAAATAAACAGAGGACAGCTGCCCACAGAGGCAAGGCCCCCCTGAGGCCTAAACCTGTAAGCTTGCAGCAGCTGCCTGTCTCTAATGTAACACACAAGCTACTAACTAAAATACAATGTCTATCTAACTAACAACAATATAGGTGTATATGGCAGGTGTAGGTGAGCAAAAACGCTAGGTAAATGATCACAATAGAGCACTTGCTAAGCCAAAGCACAAAGGAGCAACTCTCTCTCTGTACAAGTCTCAGGCAAGCATGGAGAAACGGAACATGGCGGCCGCTATTTATAGGGTAGGGGCTGGCCAGGGTCCCCCTCTGTGATTGGCTGCCGTCAGAGGGCCTGGGAGCCCTCTGATTGGCTCTAAGGACATCAATCTGGGCTATGACGCTATTCGAGCTCGGTACCGAGCTCGAATAGCGCCGGGTTGCTCGAATAGCTCGAATAGTGAATGGGCTATTCGAGTGTACTCGGATAGCCCATTCGAATAGCTCTAGCTATTCGGAGCTCGAATACCGAGCTCGAATAGCTGAAAAAGAGCTCGAATATTCGAGCTACTCGAATATTCGAGCTCTGCTGAGCACCACTACTGTCCATCACCACTGAAGTCAGTGCTGTCCGGGTCTGGTGCCCCATCGACTTTTCTCAGGCTCCACCACCGCCCCCGTGTTTCCCTTTTACTGGGGAGCCTGGCCTGAAGAAAGAGTGTGAGCACAACCCCCTGGCCTACCTGCAGCTCTTCTTCACAGATATGGTTATTGACAAGATAGTGGAGGAGACTAACCGATATGCCACCCAACAACTGGCTGCTCCACGAGGGCTCTTTTCAAGGAGCAGGACATGAGATCTGGTCCCCAAAGTGGACACGTGGTTGTTCTTGGACCTGATTGTTCTGCAGGGAGTGGTGGGGAAACCCCTGCAGAAATGGTATTGGACCACCAATAAAATAATTGTGACCTCTTTCTTCGGAACGGTGATGTCCGAGTACCGGTTTCCCCTCATAATGAAATTCCTATACTTTGCCAACAATGACACCTTTGAGGAGTCCACCCACCCTGCTCCAAAACTAAAGAAAATCTGGGAAGTCTATGAAATGGTGGTTGACGTTCTGGAACACTTACGTTCCAGAGAGGGACATAAGCGTGGATGAGAGCCTGATGGCCTACAAGGGGAGATTGAGCTAGATCCAATATATAGCATCCAAGCGGGCCCTCTTTGGCGTAAAGTGATACATGCTGTGTGAGGCGGCAACCGAGTACATTTGGAACACTGTGTTGTACCCCAGAAAGGGAACCAAGTTCAACCCCAGGTTCAGCGACTACGGACTGGTGACTTCTTCAGTACTGTCCCTTGTTGAGCCGTTACTGGACACCACGGACAATTTCTAGAGCTCCCCTCAGGGGCGTAGCAATAGGGGGTGCAGAGGTTGTGACTGTATCAGAGCCCTTGGGCCAAAGGGGCCCCGTGGGGCCCTCCCTCAACCACAGTATTAACTCTCTTTTGGTCCTGTGCTCATAGTAATCACTAAATACTTTGAATGGTGGTAATCATTAACAAACTGTTCCCCATCCCCTTCTTGCATCTCTGACAGTGTAGTTGTCATTGGCAGGTTTACGTGCGCCATATAAATAGTAATGTATAGAGTGCTTGGGGAGCCCTATGTAATACTTGAATCGGGGCCCACAGCTACTTAGCTACACCACTGGCTCCCCTGAGCTCTTTGAGATGCTGATCAAGCATAGGACTGATGCCTACAGCATTATTAGGCCTAACAGGTGGGAGATGCCATCAGCATTTGCGAAGCAGAACATAGCTGCTTGGCAAAAGGGAAATATGCTGGCTCTCCGCTGGCCTGATAAAAAAGATGTGTCTCTCCTCTCCACAGTCCACGACACCTCCACTGTCCCCACCAGAACGAGAGGAGGAAAAGAGTTTGTAAATCGCAGGTTGTGGTGGATTACAATTTTACGATGGGTGGAGTGGACAGAGCTACTGTTGGGCGAACAGTGTTCGCCACTGTTCGGGTTCTGCAGAACATCACCCTGTTCGGGTGATGTTCGAGTTCGGCCGAACACCTGATGGTATTCGGCCAAACCGTTCGGGTTCGCCCGAACTACTAAATGCCCGGCCGAACAGGGCCGAACAGGGCCCCTGTTCGGCCGGATACCGCCCCCATATGGGGTCGCAGGCATAAGGGGGGAGCATGCCCTGATCGCGGGGGGGGGGGGAGTCGGAAGTTCCTGCCACCCCCTCCGCTAGCGCTCCCCCCTCTGCCCGCTTCCCCATAAAAAAGTTGGCGTAAAGTTAAATATTACCGGTGGTGGCTGCTGCAGTGGCTGGCTGGCAGTGGTGTGAATGAGGAGGAGGAGTCTGAGTATGACGCGTTGAGGCCAGGCAGCGGGCGGTTCAGTGGTAGTACCCTTGTGGTACTTCCGCCCTTTCTCTGACCTCACGTCCTCTATGTGATGACGCATACGAGGGTACGCGTCACGTGTACCATCGTATGCGTCATCACGTAGAGGACGTGAGGTCAGAGAAAGGGCGGAAGTACCACAAGGGTACTACCGCTGAACCGCCCGCTGCCTGGCCTCAACGCGTCATACTCGGACTCCTCCTCCTAGTCCTCACTCACACCACTGCCAGCCAGCCACTGCAGCAGCCACCACCGGTAATATTTAACTTTACGCCAAGTTTTTTATGGGGAAGCGGGCAGAGGGGGGAGCGCTGGCGGAGGGGGTGGGGGGAATTTCCGACCCCCCCCCCCCCGCGATCGGGGCATGCTCCCCCCTTATGCCTGCGACCCCATAGGGGGGCCGTATTGCGGCATGTTCGGGTCCCCATTGACTTGCATTGTGTTCGGGGTTCGGGCCGAACATGCCGAACATCTGGCCCATGTTCGGCCTGTTCGGCCCGAACCCGAACATCCAGGTGTTCTCCCATCACTAGACAGAGCCCACCAGGCGATGACCTTATATTCCGCCGTCCGAAAACAACAAAATAATTATTACAAGAAAATATTTCAGCATCTCCTGGAGCAAAGTCTCTGGAATGCATTCATCCTATTCAAGAAGCGTAATGACAGGCCACTTACTTACGCAGACTTTATATGGAAGATGTGTGTAACGATCGGTGTCAGCAACCAGAGAGAGATCCGCAGTATCCCCAAGAATACAGATATACCCGATTATTGAGGATCTGCGGAATCGTCAATAATCAGATATGTCTAACCTCTAGATATTCACAACACCCTGGAACTAGTCTGGAGCATAACATAGATGGTAATACAGTTCCCTAGTCTTGGGTGTGAGGTCCGTATTCACAACACCCTGGAACTAGTCTGGAGCATAACATAAATGGTAATACAGTTCCCTAGTCTTGGGTGTGAGGTCCGTATTCACAACACCCTGGAACTAGTCTGGAGCATAACATAAATGGTAATACAGTTCCCTAGTCTTGGGTGTGAGGTCCGTATTCACAACACCCTGGAACTAGTCTGGAGCATAACATAAATGGTAATACAGTTCCCTAGTCTTGGGTGTGAGGTCCGTATTAACAACACCCTGGAACTAGTCTGGAGCATAACATAAATGGTAATACAGTTCCCTAGTCTTGGGTGTGAGGTCCGTATTCACAACACCCTGGAACTGGTCTAGAGAATACACAGAAGATACACAGTATTCCTAGTCTGGGGTGTGAGGGCCTTGATCTCAGCACCCTGGAACTGGTCTAGCAAATAATACCATACAATTAGTACATAAAGCTATCAAGAATCTGACTCAGTGTGGATTCCCAGCTCCAGCCGGTTCTGGCACACTGTCGGGTCTAACTAAGGTCTGAGTGCCTTCACGCAAGTGTTAGCAATGGCAGACAACCAGCAACTGACAAGCAGCAGAATATATAGTTGCTGGACTCTGCTGCCCCGCCCGAACCATTCAGCCAATCATGAGTCCTACAGGAGTCAGCTGACCTTCCTGATCAGCTGACACTTCCCCTGCTGGTATAAAGGTCCTGCATTCAGGCTCGCGCGTGCATAGCTCTCCATCTGTCTAGGTGCACTAACAGACCCAGCCACACCAAGCACATGCTGCTGCATGCAAACAGCCGCTTTGCTGTCAGGACATGCGGCGGCTTTTCCGTGTTCCACCACACCGCCAGATGCGTGCAAACCGCTGCGTAGGACGCGGAGTCAGCCGCCTAGCTCTCGGCACACGCGGCGGCTTTTCCGCGTTTCCTCACAGTACCCCCCCCCCTGAGGCGTGGACTCCGGACACGCCCCAGGAGACAATGATAGCGACGTCCTCATCTCATACCCACACTCTTCACCTGATCAGATACCAAAGTCGAGGACCGTCCTGTGTCAGATTCAGAATTTTGGAACAAGGTATAAATGTAACAGTCACTAAATTTCTCGCATTCCGAACATAAATACAAGCTCTCACAGGTGCGAGATTTCTCATGCGTGACAACCGGTACATCAGGCGAAAAACATTTCCCACACTCAGAACATGAATAAGTTTTCTCATCAGTGTGAGACTTCCAATGACTGAGAAGTTCAGTGTTATTTACAAAACATCTTACACACTCAGGAGATGAATAAAGCTATCCCCCGCAGTGTGAGTTTCTACGATTGACAAGATTTATGTTATGTTTAAAACATTTCCCACACTCAGAACATTAATGTAATTTCCCATCAGTGTGAGACTTCCCATGACTGAGAAGTTCTTCCTCACATACAGAACACCAGTACTGCTTCTCACCGGTGTGAGATCTCCCATGGGCTACAGGCGGTAGTTCGGGTACAAAAGGGACCCCACACTCAAAACATGAATACGTTTTCTCATTGGTGTGAGACTTCCCATGACTGAGAAGTTTCTCCTCACATACAGGACACACGTATAATTTCTCACCTGTGTGAGATTTCCCATTAGTCACAGGTTGTCCCTTAAAGTGGGGCCTACTATGGTTGACAAGATCTAAAGTATGCTCAGAACATGAATGTGGTTTCTTGTTACTTAGAATCTGGTCAGATGATGGAGCTGAAGACTGTACGGTTTCAGACTCCTGAACTCGATTTGCTGCAATAAGCAAGCTTGACCCTTGCACAGCAGATTCATGACTATAGATAGAGCCATCACTCTCATAAAGTTCGGAAATGTTATCCGCATAGTAGCTCTCTATCTGTTGTTCCTCAAAACTAATCTCTGATCCCAGTGAGGTCGCACTTCCCCTATACGAGTTCTCACCAGAATGCAATTCCTCAGGAATAATAGGGGGTGCAGGATGTACGTGGGACTTTCTATGATTGAGGAGATCTGCATAATATACAAAATCCTGTTTACACTGTGAACATGGAAAAGATTTATCAGACGGACGGGAGATATCTAAATCGGGGTGATATTTAAGCGACAGATTTCCCACCATAAGTTTAGTTACACCAACACATGGTTTCTGGAGGCCGGGATCTGAACTAGCACCAGAACCCGTATTTCCCGGGGATGGCGCAGCAGACTCCTTAGAACTCGGGCCTCTCACCATCCCCAAAAAAAATTTTCTTGACTTTTTCCTGCAATTTCGTACCCAATGGTCATGTTGTCCGCAATAGAAGCAAAGACCCTCTAGGCGTCTTCGCGTCCTCTCTGATTCAGATAACCTAGAGTGGTGCCCTACGAATTTCCCTGGTGAGGGTACTCTAGATTGAATTACAGAGGGGGGTGACACTGATGAAACAGAGTTTAAAATACACTTAATTGACTCAGTCAGTTGGTTAACCTGAGTCTGTAATGTATCAACCGTTTTCTTAACCTCCTTAAGAGTAGCGGTTAACACATCGATCCGTTCATCAAGTGTCACCATGTTTTTTGGGTCTGCCATTCTGTAACGATCGGTGTCAGCAACCAGAGAGAGAATCTGATCCTTGGCGATCCGCAGTATCCCCAAGAATACAGATATACCCGATTATTGAGGATCTGCGGAATCGTCAATAATCAGATATGTCTAACCTCTAGACACCAGGGAGAGTGTAAGTGTTTGGTGCAACAGCAACAACTCTGAGTAAAGACCACCAGCAGAGCTGGCGGCCTATACTCCCGAGGAATTCACCCCTGAGCGGTGGGTGATATTCCTGTAGCCTGTGGACCCCTGAGAGAGGGACCAAGGCTGGGACGCAGGAAGCCCTGCTGCTAATATGTAAGGCTTTGCCCTGAACTGGGCTAACGTAACACAGTAATACACAACCTAGTCTGGGTGTGAGGTCCGTATTCACAACACCCTGGAACTAGTCTGGAGCATAACATAAATGGTAATACAGTTCCCTAGTCTTGGGTGTGAGGTCCGTATTCACAACACCCTGGAACTAGTCTGGAGCATAACATAAATGGTAATACAGTTCCCTAGTCTTGGGTGTGAGGTCCGTATTCACAACACCCTGGAACTAGTCTGGAGCATAACATAGATGGTAATACAGTTCCCTAGTCTTGGGTGTGAGGTCCGTATTCACAACACCCTGGAACTAGTCTGGAGCATAACATAAATGGTAATACAGTTCCCTAGTCTTGGGTGTGAGGTCCGTATTCACAACACCCTGGAACTAGTCTGGAGCATAACATAAATGGTAATACAGTTCCCTAGTCTTGGGTGTGAGGTCCGTATTCACAACACCCTGGAACTAGTCTGGAGCATAACATAAATGGTAATACAGTTCCCTAGTCTTGGGTGTGAGGTCCGTATTAACAACACCCTGGAACTAGTCTGGAGCATAACATAAATGGTAATACAGTTCCCTAGTCTTGGGTGTGAGGTCCGTATTCACAACACCCTGGAACTAGTCTGGAGCATAACATAAATGGTAATACAGTTCCCTAGTCTTGGGTGTGAGGTCCGTATTAACAACACCCTGGAACTAGTCTGGAGCATAACATAAATGGTAATACAGTTCCCTAGTCTTGGGTGTGAGGTCCGTATTCACAACACCCTGGAACTGGTCTAGAGAATACACAGAAGATACACAGTATTCCTAGTCTGGGGTGTGAGGGCCTTGATCTCAGCACCCTGGAACTGGTCTAGCAAATAATACCATACAATTAGTACATAAAGCTATCAAGAATCTGACTCAGTGTGGATTCCCAGCTCCAGCCGGTTCTGGCACACTGTCGGGTCTAACTAAGGTCTGAGTGCCTTCACGCAAGTGTTAGCAATGGCAGACAACCAGCAACTGACAAGCAGCAGAATATATAGTTGCTGGACTCTGCTGCCCCGCCCGAACCATTCAGCCAATCATGAGTCCTACAGGAGTCAGCTGACCTTCCTGATCAGCTGACACTTCCCCTGCTGGTATAAAGGTCCTGCATTCAGGCTCGCGCGTGCATAGCTCTCCATCTGTCTAGGTGCACTAACAGACCCAGCCACACCAAGCACATGCTGCTGCATGCAAACAGCCGCTTTGCTGTCAGGACATGCGGCGGCTTTTCCGTGTTCCACCACACCGCCAGATGCGTGCAAACCGCTGCGTAGGACGCGGAGTCAGCCGCCTAGCTCTCGGCACACGCGGCGGCTTTTCCGCGTTTCCTCACAATGTGCAAGTGCATCTGCTTGAAGTACCAGACTGCAGCAGATGCCAAAGTGGGGCTCCGTGCCTCTTAAGTTGTGAACATGGATCGACTCTTCCCAAAATACATACCCCCACTCCCAAAAAAAAACACACGGTGCAGGACATGTGTTGTTTGCGTTTCTAAGACTGATGAGAAGGGGGAAAAAGTCAAAATGGAGTTACGCATCTACTGTCCTGACTGTAATGTTTGATTCTGTGCCATTCCCTGCTTTAAAATCTATCATATGCGGGAGGTATATTAGGTATACATGTACATACTGTATAATAATTTGCTGTCTTATTTGTACAGCTTTCCTATTTTGTCAGTATATTGATAAATTTTATTATTTCAACTTTTATTTATATGCAGAATGTCTACTAGGCCTTTATTCTGATATATTTTGGTGAGTTATGACTTGAGAATTGGAGGTTTAAAATTCTTGAAAAAAATGTACCACTTTTGACTCATAATTCCAGACAGAAATGCACTGCCAGGGAGGTTAATGAATACATTGAGATTGACTTACTGCATTACATTGTAAGTAAAGTAAATTGAAATAAAATGGGTTTTAACAGTCACAGAGGCAGTTGCATACAGCAAAAAGATCCTTCATACTGTATGTCTATAGAAGTGTAGTGTATTGGCCAGCCCTGGTCTACTATTGATCTTGCTAAGCAATGTGGAAGATGCTGATCTTTAATCTGTAATTTTGACATGAGTCGGGTCTTACTTTGTAGAATATATATATTTATTCCAAAGAAGGTATTTGGCTACAATAATAAGCTTTTTGACATCAGCAATGATTGGCAATAGAGGGAAACATAACAGTGGTGACCCAAAAAAAAACGCAAAATAAGTATCTACTGGGTATGTATGCTATTATTTTATTGATTATATATATACATAAACAAGCTTGAACTACAAGGAAGTAATTTACTTAGGTAGAATTGCAATGTAGAGTAAGCATTTTTTTAGCTGCTTACTTCAAACACCAAGTAATTTTCTAAGAATTCTTATTGTTCCTGGTCTTCTGTACCTGATTGAATGTTTCAAAGTGCCAGAGATAACATTTACTGTTTTTCTTTGCATCTCCTTTAGAAAATCACTCCCATAACTCCATGTTCCTGAAATGCCAACACCGTATGTAACCTTTAATTAAAACACAATGGGCCATATGCAATTCACTTTTTCACCTGAGTTTTCTCCTACGAGATAATTTTTCATCTTCCATTTTAAATAACTTCCCAGCACTTTTCAACTAAAAAAGTACCAAAAAGTAGGTGAAAAAGTACTATCAAAATTATTTTGAGGATTTTCTTGCTTTCTGGTGGCTTAAAAGGCATTTTATTGACAAGTTTAAAATTATCACCTAGGAGAAAACTCAGGTGAAAAAGTGATATGCATATGGGCCAATGTGTTTCAAGTGTAAAAGATTAATTTTTAATTTTCGTTACAGTTTACCATCGGCAATATGCTTTTCCATGTGTTTCCCAACAAAGTACTTTGCTTAAATAACATTTCTTCTTCACGAATAATCTTGCAAGTCCTCCATAGCATGTTTCTAGTGAGCACATAATCAATAATCCTTCTTTCTCCCTGGTGTGTTCATACTACTGTTAATGAATTACATCTGTTTGATTTGTTTATTAACCATGACTAAAAAGCCATAAAAGTGACAAGTTAGTAGCTTTATGTAAACCACTTATGATTTCATTTTAATGCACAACTGACTAGGGCAATCAATATACAATTCAAAATAGAAATGTAAAACCTAACAAGTGAAATCCTTAGGAAATGCTTGGGATCCTATAAAAGTCTGTGTATTACCACCTACCCATAAGCACAAAAGTCACACCCTTTCAGATTCTATTGCAGTCAACATTCCCAGCAAGTGTGCCATTATGCCGGTGTATTTATTTGTTGCTTAACCAGAGTTTTGGCTATAACAAGAAAACACATTGCTGACTATATGGGAACTCTACAGAGATGTTGATATTTATTAATTATTTATTTTATTTTAAGATGAGCAAATAGTCTGGGAAATTAAAATATACAATTTAAGAAATAGTTATGCTTTTAAAGTAGATATTCTCTTGCATTTATTTCTTTTTCTGTTTTTCTTCCCCCCAGCAGCATGTCTCTTTACAGACTGAAATGAATATCAAAGCGAAAGATGCTATTATTGGGAATACAACAGCTCTACACATATTTATGATATCTCAAATCCTAAAAAGATATGGGAATTTTCCACATACATATGGAATGGACAGTAATATTTGATATTTTGTATTCATTTTTTTTCAAACTATAAAGGATAAGCTGTATTATTATTATTAATAATAATAATAATAATAATAATAATAATAATAATAATAATAATAATAATAATAATAATAATACGTATTATTATTATTATTATTATTATTATTATTATTATTATTATTATTATTATTATTATTATTATTATTATTATTATTATTAGAAAATAAACAATACAAAATAATAAACAAAACTATTGTGTTTCAAAAAGTACAGAATGCATTAAAATTGATATTTTCTATGAAGACATGAAAACATGCAGAGTGAATGTACAATAAACAAGCAGTGGCACATTCCGCAAGAACAGATGTAGTCATCACATATTTATACATTAAAGTCCAACAATGATCCATAAGAATAGGTAAAGTAAACCTGATATGGTAGTAGAATAATCATTTGGTAATATAATGCTAGGAGAAAATATTTACACCCTACTGTAAATCAACCCCCCACCGTATCCAGTCCGTAAAATATTATTTTAATACTTTTTGTCCTTTTAAAATGGAACATTTCATTTTTTTATTGTTTATTATCTGCATTTATTAATTTACAATTAATAAATTGTCTATAAACCTATTTAGCATGATTTGGTCATTTGGATTAGTGTATAAGTAACATGTGAGCTGACACTTTTCTAGATGCAAAGCCATAATACATTTCTTTCATTTTTAGTGAAAAACCAAAAGTAAGTGCTTTTTATAATAATAACTATGATCTAAGTCCCAAATGTAACATGTTTATCTCATTTATTTCAGTATGTCACTCTAACCTGTAATCAGAATGTTCACACAGATAGATCCATTTACATGAAATACTTGATTTAGTGTTTCCTGTTTCTGCTGTGTTTTATCAAATGTGACAGTACTGGCAAATGTGTCTCAAACTACACATCAATTGTATCTATTTATTTTTACATGTGTTGCTGGTTGTCCTGATTGTACAATGTATTGAACTACTCATTTATCTATACTACCCACTACTGTCTGTCTTGTACAATGCACAGTGCTGTATAAATAAATAATAACAATCATGTATTAGCATGTAAAATCAATGTGTTTGCAGAGCTTAAAGGGAACCTGAAGTGAGAGCAATATGGTGGCTGACATATTTATTTCCTTTTAAGCAATACAAATTGCCTGGCTATCCTGGGTTCAAGAACAGCAAACTCAAACTTCCGCAAATGTTCGCGAACAGGCGAATCTGGTGAACCGTCATAGACAGCAATGGGCAGGCAAATTTTAAAATTTACAAAGACTGTTTCTGGCCACAAAAGTGATGGAAAAGTTGTTTCGAGGGGTCTAACACCTGGAGGAGATGGGCATGGCGGAGGGGGATCCATGCCAAAAGCCCCACCAAAAATTACAGAGTTGACGCAGTCATGTTTTAATCGCTGAAGGGCAGAAATCAAATAACATTCATACAAATGAATGTGGCAAAAATAGCAGTAGTGTGCACAGCTATGGGTATCAGTGGGCTGTGGAGTGTCACACACACAAGAAACCAGAGAAGACCGATGTACTAGCCCTCAAAAGGGCTATTTGGGGTGCTCTCAGCAAGTAGTCAATGAGGAACAAGAACACAGGCCTAGCTAGTGCTTTCCCAACCTATCTGCAGCAAGTCTGACCCGGTCTCACTGTCACTGCAGCCAGAGAATTAATTTAATATGGCCACTGCAACTCCTTTTTAATAGGGGAGTGGTTCATCCAGGAGGGGGTGCTAGCTGATTGGCTGCTATGTGTCTGCTGACTGTGAGGTAAGAGGTCAAAATTGAGCTCAATGATGATGTATAGGGGGCAGGTTAAACATGCCAAATGTTTGCTGTTCGCTGCGAAAGCGAACAGCGGAGGTTTGCAGAATACTGTTCGCCGGCAAACAGTTCAGGCCATCTCTGTCTCTAATACCTTTAGCCATAGACCCTGAACAAGCATGCAGATTAGATGTTTGTAACAAAAATCTGCCAAAATAAGCTGTATGCTTGTTTCAGTTGTTTGATTCAGATACTACTAATGCCAAAATGATCAACAGGACTTTCAGACATCTAATATTGTTTAAATAAATATGACAGCCTCCCTATAACTCTAGCTTAAAGGACTACTGTCACAAACATTTTAAAATGTAAAATACATGCAAACATATGCAGATAAGAAGTATGTTTCTTCCAAAATAAAATGAACCATAAATTACTTTTCTATTTTCTATTTTTCTACTATGTTGCTGATGCCTATGACAGCCAATCACGGTGATTGGCTGGCGGGGGAGGGAGGGTGGGGATTAAAATAAATAAATAAATAGCCACTTTTATTACAAAAAAAAAAAAACATCCTGGGAGAGATCCTTGCCCACAAACAGAGAGCTCTGTTGGTGGGCAGAAAAGGGGGGTAAATCACTTGTGTGCTGAGTTGTGCGGCCCTGCAGTGAGCCCTTAAAGCTGCAGTGGCCTAATTTACAAAAAATGGTCTGGTCTTTAGGGGAGTTTAAGCCCATGGTCCTTAAGAGGTTAAGGTTCCCTTTAAGGCATCATCATAAGTAAGAATCTAGAGCATTAGATCAGGACTTCCCAATTCAACTTCACCAAGCTGCTGTAAGATTGCTATTCATAGGCAGTGCACAGCAATTTTAATGGTACTAGTGTCGGGGGAGCACAGCCTGTTAACATATTAATGCCACACATATTAATGCCACACAGCAATGCATGTGTTATCTTGGTAACACGGATGGAGCTAAAATGTTAATGGGTGGTGCTCCCCCAGCATCAGTACCTGTAAAATTACCACATCTTGGTCAATCAGGGCCTAGATATCTACTGCTGGGCTTCCCAACCATGTCCTCAAGTACCACCAACAGTACTTGCATAAAACTACAAACAAGTAATTAGTGTCTCAGCAGTAGGGATGCTCACCGCATTCCGTGGAATTCCGTTTTCCGCAATTCCGGCAGGAATTTGGTGGTTCCGTTCCGTTGCATCGGAACGGAATTGCTATACCGTTCCGTCAGAATTCCTGAATTGCTATGCGTAATTCTGCCGCAATGTGGATTTTTGAATGCCAATCACAAGGAAGCCCCTTAAAGTGAAAACAACCCGATTTCTGCATGAAAATAGGAATTTCTGCACCAATTCGAGGCTTACAAAAACCAACCAAACGGATTTGTGCATGAAAATCGGAATTATTTCAGCACTTAACAAAAAACAATCAATCCTATGTTAGCAACCAGCTCCCTAGCTATCTCAGCTATCCCAACCATTTTGTATAGCTCCCATAGCCTACGCGACACCTCCTGCGGCGCCCAAACGACCGCCATGGGACCACCGCCAGGTCCCAAAGCTTACGCAACACCTCCTGCGACGCCAAAACCACCACCATGGAACCACCGCCAGGTCCCAAAGCTTACGCGACACCTCCTGCGGCGCAAAAACCACTGCCATAGAACCACCGCCAGGTCCCAAAGCTTATGCAACACCTCCTGCGGTGTCAAAACCACCGCCAGGTCCCAAAGCTTACACAACACCTCCTGCGACGCCAAAACCACCACCATGGAACCACCGCCAGGTCCCAAAGCTTACGCGACACCTCCTGCGGCGCAAAAACCACTGCCATAGAACCACCGCCAGGTCCCAAAGCTTATGCAACACCTCCTGCGGTGTCAAAACCACCGCCAGGTCCCAAAGCTTACACAACACCTCCTGCGGCGCCAAAACCACCACCATGGAACCACCACCAGGTCCCAAAGCTTTTGCGACACCTCCTGGGGTGCCAAATGACCGCTATGGGACCACCGATAGGTCCCATGGCTTACACGACAACTCCTGCGGCTCCAAACCACACTTATAATGACCGCCGTGGAACCCCATGGCTTACGCGACACCTCCTGCAGCGTCAAAACCACCGCCATGGGACCACCACCATGGGACCACCACTAGGTCTCATGGCTTAAGCGACACCTCCTGCGGTGCCAAAATGAACGCCATGGGACCACCGCTAGGTCCCATGGCTTACGCGACAACTCCTGTGGCTTCAAACCACACGTATAATGACCGCCATGGAACCCCATGGCTTACGCGACACCTCCTGTGGCATCAAAACCACCGCCATGGTACCACCGCTAGGTCGCATGGCTTAAGCGACACCTCCTGCGGCACCAAAATGACCGCCATGGGACCACCACTAGGTCCCATGGCTTACGCGACAACTCCTGTGACTCCAAACCACACATATAATGACCGCCATGGAACCCCATGGCTTACGCGACACCTCCTGCGGCATCAAAACCACCGCCATAGGACCACCGCTAGGTCCCATGGCTTAAGCGACACCTCCTGCTGCCCAAAAAAAAAAAAAAAGAAAAATGCCCCCCCCCCCCCCAAAAAAACAAACAAACAAACAAACAAAAAAAAATGACCGGTGGAACAGCCACTAGGTCCCATGGGCTACCATTTAGCATAAACGAGGTTTCAATTGCGATTACTTTAATTTTTCCGCCGGAATCTGCAAAATTCCACGGAAATGTAACGGTTACGGAATTTACCGCTGGCGGAATTCCGGCGGAATGGAATTTCCTCTTTCCGATCATCCCTACTCAGCAGAGCTGATTAACTACCTCTGCAGGTCTCCACAAAACATGCACTGTTGGTGGTACTTGAGGACGGGGTTGGGAAGTCCTGATCTAATGCATTCCTCCATCATGTACAAAAAAATCATGCATGAAGGCTGGGGTAAAATTGATCTTTAAATTTCATTAGCATCAATAACACAATTGTTATAGTCAATCTGTGCTGATCTAGCGTTTTCTTCATTCAATGCCAGTGGATGAGCTCAGAATGAATTCTAGTGCAGCAAACTCATGGGATTCACGCCGAGTCATAGCTTTTCCTTCTGTAGTGAAGTGCTGTCATCTATGGTTTGTGAACAAATATGATAGGTTTATAATATAATCCGTTCAATGCTCCTTCAGGGTTACATCACCTCTGCTTGGGCCAAGAGTTTCTACTCCCCAGATGGTTGACCTAAAGCTGCTGACAGGATATCTAACTGAGAACTATGAAACAGCTAACTTCTAATTTGTTGAGCACTACTGACAGACAGAGAGCTGTTGATGTGCTTGGTGCAAATTCTGGCTTGAGCCATTACATAGTGTCTGTGTTCTCGGTATGTTTGGGCGTGAAAAGTTATAGCACATGTTTTTTGACATCTTCCTGCCTTTCACTACAGTCTAGAGTTTCCGGGACGAGAAAATCAGGGTGACTGACTGCGCAAATAAAGCCAAGAGTGATATCATCAGCAACTGGTAGCACTGATAAGACCATAAATAATATTTTACATTGTTAAGGGCATGCAGTTCCAACAATATGACAGAAACTTTATGACGTGCACAGTAAAATGTTATGGTATGTATTTGTTAAAAAAAGAATGATAAGAGTGATAAAAGGCAAAGTAAAGCATAATGAAATCACAAACACAAATACAAAGCTTGAAATGATCTGCTCAGCTCATTTTACCCGCTGCATGATCTGGGATAATTGAGCTTACAATCAAGCACTAACAATGCTTTAAAAAAAAATATTGACCAGGGGCAGCTGAAAATGACATAACTGTGAGTTATGTTGATTGCTTGGTGATCTCATGCATATACTACTGTAATACAGAGAGATTGTGCAATGTGTACGAACAACAACATAGGGAAAATCGACATCCCTTGTAGTTTGTGTCCCCCTATTCAATTCATTCTTGCTCAATCGACTTTTATAGATTGAGTGTTATTATCGAATGCATGTCATTTGATGATAAATCCCTAGATGTATGAGCACTTCTACTGGAGAAAGTGTTTTTAGAGTAGAATATGTAACATTAGATCTATAGGGACCAATATGTAGTGGCAACCAAATGTTCATAATAACATTGATTTTCAATGGCTTTTCTTGAAGTTCTTATGCAAAAACAATGAATTGATGTGTAAGTTGAAAGGAAAGTTGGTAATAACAGATAAATGAAAAACATACCTAACTGTGGTTACAGAATGCCAATAGTACCCATTTGCATGTAAATTGAAATGTGTGAAATTCCCCTATGCTCGCACTCAGCAATGGGGTTGGTCAGAAATGCCCATTTCCGATTCTGCCGGAATTCCAATTTCTGCAAATCTCTGATTTTCCGTTTTTTTTCCGTTTTTCTAAATTTCAGCTTTTCTGATGTCAAAGGAGTATTTTACTTGTGATTTTTTTTTTTTTTTGCACCAGTGAATACAAAAAATTACAAGAAAATCAGAAAATCGGAAATTGGAAAAACTGAAAATCAGTTTTGTGATTGGTCTAAAATTACTACATTCTCTGATTTGTACAATGCTTCCAAGTTCTGTGATCGGACTAACATTACAGAGTTGTGATAAATTGGATTTCCAAAGAATTCCAATTTCCATTTTCCGAGTTCAGATCGGAAATGCAGATTTCCGATTGAAAAGTCAGAAATTTCAGTTTTGCGAGATCCAAAATGAGCATCCCTACTCACCAAAGGCCAATCTTTGTATGGCTAGATTTAGACAATAGAATATTTGGTCCAATTCACTTCAATTTTTCTCCTTATTAAAGGCATTTTATTGATAAAATGTAAAATTATCACTAAGGAGAAAACAGAGTTGGATAGAATTGGGCCCTATAATGCATATCAGGTATTTTCCTTTCTGTACATTTTTTTGCTTGCATGTTCATTCTATTGAATCGAACATTAGAAAGGATCTTGTGATTAATTTTATAGGTTGCTGGGTTTTTCTCCTTTATGTTTCTTTTTTTTTTTTTGTTAAGTTTTGGAATAATCTGTTCATGTCCTAAACCAACCCCAAACAATTTTCAGGCACTTGCAGTGCCCATCTGGATTTCAAATAAATCACCATTATTGCGGTTATCACACATACTTGGTAAAATGGATTCTAAATGAATACATCAGCAGGGTGAAATTGGACCGTGATAATTAGTTCAAAAGAACAGTTTTACAAAACTTAGCATAGGCTTTTGGAAAGTGAACTATGAAATGCTCAGGCATCGTATACAATGTCACGAGATGTTTATACCCGTTGTTAATGTTACATAGCCTATATTTATTCTTTTATGGTTCAACACAATGTAATTCAATAAAGTGATGCAGATATTTCTGATATCTCACAATGTTTATGAGAACACTTTATACTTTAGCTATATGGAGTTAGGTTTTAAATGCATGTGGTATATATTCTTATTTAGTACCTTGAAAGTGTATTTAGAAATTTAAGGACAATTTTCTCTGTGTCACATATCTGAATAACATATATCATTATAATATTACACATAAGCAAAAGGATAAATGTTACTAACCAGTATTTTACAATAAACAGAATCATGGAAATCTGATTTTGAATAAGATAAGGCTCTCCAAGGCTAACTTTACCGTGCATCTATTTTTCAATGATCAAAAAATTTGAACGGATTTTGTTTAAGTACAATTCTTTTTTTTGTAATTCAAATTTTATTCGAAGAGTTTTTACATTTTAATACACACAAACAAAGGCATATCAAAGGCTACACTAGACAGTTATCACTCCTGAGTTGTCATATTTAAAGTGTACCAGAGCTCTAGAAAAGAAAAAGTCTTATACATACCCGGGGCTTCCTCCAGCCCCATAAGCTCGGATCGCTCCCACCCTGCCGTCCTCCACTGTCTGCAGCTTCAGTACCGGGTCATGCCACTTCTGTCAGTCGGAGCCAGTCTAACGTAAGAGAAGTGCGCTCTTTGCGTATCTCTCCAGCAGCCACTGGCGAGATACGTAGAGGGTGCACTTATCCTGTGTAAACTGGCCCCAAATGGCTGAAGTGAAGCTGCAGACAGCGGAGGACGGCAGCGTGGGAGCGATCTGTGCGCAGGGGGCTGGAGGAAGCCCCAGGTATGTATAACACTTTTTCTTTTCTAGAGCTCTGATACACTTTAATGCTAAATCTGCTAAACCTTAAATACTTAGCAGAAGTACATGTAACTAACAGCTAGGCCAAAACAGTAATGTGAAGACCAAGGACCCAATTAGCAAACTAAATATCATCATCATCATCATCATAGAATTAAAAAAAAAAAGCTTATAAATTCTAAAATAGCCAATACCACAAACATATAGAAAAACAGAAGATAAAATAAAGAAAAAGAAAAAAGAAAAGAAACAACAAAAATAATGAACAAAAAAAAAAAAAGTTGAAAAAAAAGAAGAAGAAGTGTTCACCCTCTTTATTCATCATCACCCCCTTAATAAGAGTCTATTTGGGATATATGCCCTTCGTCATCCGATAGTACCTCATTACTCATTAAATAAATACAATTCTAATTGCTTGTACGCTACAATAATGATGAATGATAAGCACATCTTTTCATGAACAAAATATTCTTACTTTCTCAATACAGAGCTCATGTCCTTTGTACATATATAGGCTAGAGATTTTAAATTTACTTTACAGTGGACCTTCGGAACTGCTTTGTGGGACCAGACACCACAGGTAAATATAACTTTTGCTTACAGCAAGGCTGCAGGATCTTGCATAATAGGATGGAGATCTACTTTAAGGTCCAATTTATATGGATGTATACTATTTTAAAAATCAGGAAAACTACTTGCAGCACCTTATGCATTTGTATTGTTTAGGATTTTCTGATTACATTTTATATGAAATGTTTTTACAACTTTAAATTATATACTAATAAATACAGGTAGCCCCCAGTTAACAAATGAGATATGGACTGTGGGTTTGTTCTTAACCTATTTTGGTTCCTGGACGTAGAAACTACGTCCAGGAACCATGCGCGGTACCGCGCGCTCCCGCGGCCGATCACGCGTGTGCACGCGTGCTCCTTGCCCGCGGTTCGTTAGCCAGGCAATCAGTGAATTGGGCTATGGTGCCTGATCACTGATTCCTCTCTCCCGCTGAAAAAGCGACAGCTTCTCTCGGAAGCTGCGCCTTTTCTGGCTGTTACCCCCCCCATGCGTCGCTCTAAGCGTGTGTTACGCTTAGAGTGACGTCATGTAAACAAACTCATGGCCGCCATCTTGTGGCCAAAAAGTAATACTACAACTAAAAGTTAAAACAAATGAAAATCAACACACATTTGAGAATAAGAATAAGAATAAACATTTGAGAATAAGAATAAATACTATGGCTAGTACCACTGCCGCACCTGCACCTGTAAACCTGCATAACCAGTGACTCAAGCTCTGCCCCCAGCCACAGCCTCCACTGTAAGTCTCCCAGTTGCAACTACCATGGTTTCTCCAGAACCTCGTGTGCCAGTTTACTATCAATTTTCAGGAGAACGTGTCAGTTACAGGTGTTACGAACCTCTTGTAATTTATACTTCAATTGCACTCTAACCCTGCACCTTCTGTGGTGGAGGAACCAAGTTTAGGTTTGTTATATCCTTATTGCAAGGGGAACCACAGTCCTGAGCACACCAGTTACTTGAACAGAAACACCAGGCTTTGGCCTCTACAGAAGTTTTTCTGAGTCTGAAAGCAACTTTATATGATGACCCCCAATGACAAGTCACAGCTGAATAAATGCTCTGTTACCTTCAACAGGGCCACTGACCGGCCAGAAAGTATACTTCTGAGTTCTGGTGCTTGGCCATGGAAACAGAGAGAAATTAATTTGTCCTCAAGTATCGACTCCAAATTGATTTGGCTGGGTATTTGATAGACGAATTGGCTTGTGTATGGATGACTGCTTCATTGGATGAGCTAATCCTGATATCTATTCAAATTGATAGACATTTCCATGAGAGGAAGAACAAAAAGCAAATACCAGTCACCTTCCTTGGTACCAGGAAAAGCAAAATTCCTTCCTGTTGCTTCAGCAGTAGCTGCGATTGATTAGGTTGAGCCCATGCAATTGGGAATCAATCACCTTCACCCAGTTTTGACCACTGAAGAAAAGATGCGTATGGGACATTAGGGCATTTTCTACAGACTTTCCCTGCATGATCCACAGGTAAGAATCCAGCTGCCGAGACACTAGTCTAGGGCATCCATATTGATTAAATTAACTAAGTTATTATTCCTGTGTCCTTCCAGTTACCTGGAAGAACCCGTAGGACCACTAGTTGACTCCGGAGCATGCAGCTGTTTTCTAGATTCTGATTTTGACATTCTCCATCAATTTTCAGTTCAACAAAGCAGAGAACCACTTCACATTCACCTGGCGGTTGGAACCTCCATTAGCTCTGGCCTAGTCATGCTTGAATCTTCAGGTTCCAACCTCCATTGCAAAAACTCCTCAAGAGCTAATAAAGTTTGATCTGCTGTCATCATCACCACTGTACCCAGTTATCTTGGGACTTCCGTGACTTAAAGGACATAACCCCAGTATCAATTGGTCCACAGGTAATATCACCTTTCTGTCTTCTTATTGTCATAACTACTGTGTGGATAATCAACCTCAGTCCACAGCAGGAACCTTACTGAGTACCACTCTCTTACAGGGGCATAACTAGAAACCACTGGGCTCGCCTGCTAAATTTTGTATGGGGCCCTCCCTTGCCTCCTACTCCCTCTTCCGCTACCTGCCCCCCTCCCCAACACACACATGTGCCTTCTGCCAGACCATACCAATAACCTCCCCACCCCATCCCTGTCAGAATTATTCAGAGTACTTTCTTATTTGCTGGTGGCTTAAAGAGAACCCGAGGTGGGTTCTAAGAATCCTAATAGCAGACAGAGACTGGCTGTGCATATAATCACCAGCCTCTGTTGCTATATATCGTCCCTTCACGGAGCTATGGAGGAGGCAGGGGAGTGGCGGATTGATAGGCAATTGTAAATAGTCGGCTGGTGACACGCTGCGTGACGACAGCGCGGCTGTGATTTATGGAAGGCAGAGCGCAGAGGGACGATATATAGCAACAGAGGCGGGTGATTATATGCACAGTCAGCCTCTGTCTGCTATTAGGATTCTTAGAACCCACCTCGGGTTCTCTTTAACTACCTGATGACCGCTCCACGTCGATGGGCGTGGCCACGGCGGCAGCCGCAGGTCCGTCTAACGACAATTGACATCAGGTCCCGGATCCGTCTACTGAAGGAGATCGCACGCAGGGTGCGCGCGCATCACCTTCTCGGGGGGCGGAGACCTGCCCCCTCTTCAGTCTCTGAACGGCTATTGCCACTCGGGTGACTGTTAGATGGTATTATCGCCGTCTATTTACATAGTGCAGTGCTGCGTTCAGCAGCAGCGCTGCACTGGGGACAGCCGTGTGACACAGCTGTCCCCCTGGGGGACAAGAGAGTGATCGGCTCTCATAGGCAGAAGCCTACGGCAGCCGATCGCATGATTGGCTGGCTGGGGGAGGGAGGAAATTTCTAAAAAGAAAAAAAAGAAAAAAAGTAAAAAAAATTCACGGAAATATGAACAAAAAAAAATAAACACAAGGGGGCAATCAGACCCCACCAACAGAGAGCTCTGTTGGTGGGGAGAAAAGGGGGGGATTACTCGTGTGCTGTGTTGTGCAACCCTGCAGCTTGGCCTTAAAGCTGCAGTGGCCAATTATGAAGAATGCAGGCTGGTCTTTAGGGGGGTTTACCACTGTGGTCCTCAAGTGGTTAAAAAGCATTTTATTCATAATATTACCTAAGAGAAAACTTGGAGTAATGGGGATTTGGATCAGGCCCTAGAGGGCCAAAGCTTAGTCCATGTTTCACTCAAAAACATATTTTCAAACCAACATTTTGTGTGTCTGTCTGAAACTGCTTTTGAGAGAAACTTCTGCCTGCTTCTGTGAGCTTCTGTGACCGTGACAAAACTGACTGACCCTGCTGTGCCCAACTGTGAGAGCATCAGAGGAAGAGATAACCTGTTATGGTCTGCAGCAGATTTCAGATCTCACCCAGCAGGAACACTAGAACTACAGGTAAGATAATTTCCAGCATTTTTTAACAGCAACATGGCAACTCCCTTTAAGTAGAAGCAGACAAAAAGATATTTAGAAACTGCAAACATAAAGTTATGTTATGTAGGTATGGTCAACAGTTTACATAAGCATAGACTAGGAAAAATACATTTTTATCCAAAAATATCACAGATATCCTGCATGTTAGCATAAGATGACCTAATCACTATCCCTGGGTGGCCATAATTGGTGTTAGTAGAGTTAAAGCATATAAAATGTATAAAGTATCTATGAAATATGCAAATATAATTAACATTCCGCAAAATGCCACTTTTAACATTCCAGATGCTTTTATTGCTTTTGACGTACTCTAGTGAAAAAAAAAACTTTTAAAAAGGGGGCAATCTATTTCTATTTTAAAGTTTAAAATAATGAAAGGAAAACAAGAGGAAATTCCCACATTATTAAATAAAACATTTAAGTAGCCGAAGGCCAATCATTGTCACGCCATGAACAAAAGCCTAGCGGTAATATATTCCATAACTATTTTCCAAGTAACTACTGATTTTAACACATTTGCACATGATTAGGACTAATAAGAAAGTTGCTTATTGAATCCAGTATCTTACTGCTGTTACAGATACCCGAGGGAGCTCACAGCAGTTTTCGTCCAAACTGTTAGAGAAAGGTAGAGTAAAATCAATTCCATACAGCAGAATCAAATCATAAATAAAACGCTGATGACTTTAACATGGTGAGTTAAGAATATTTATAACAACATGGCTTTTCCATCCTGTTCCAAAGAAGGCTGTCCTTCATTCCTGACCTTCTGGCTTGCAGACACCCAATAAATGGTGATAACCATCACATGTATATCATTCCCAGCTTTTCAGCAGTTCAATTGTTTTATTGCTTTCCACTGAAAGGAAAGCAGGAACAACTGTGTAGATCTGTGATCTAAATTCATTGCTAAATAGAAACCTGGCAATCATTTTTTCTTAACGTGTGTACAAAGGAAATGAATCAATATGGAGACGCTTTGGATCCTACTGGGTGAAACAGAAGGTTTGTCAACTAATACATACAAATCATTTTATAAACATATTTACCTAGAAAAACCCTGAATTTTCCAAGGTGAACAAAAACTTGACCTCAGTTGGAAACATATCAGTATACAGTTCGGTCCATAAATATTTAGACAGAGACCATTTTTTTTCTAATTTTGATCCTGTACATTTCCACAATGGATTTTAAATAAAACAACTCAGATACAGTTGAGGTGCAAGGTGTCAGCTTTAATTCAGTGGAGTGAACAAACAGTTGCATAAAAATGTGAAACAGACAACTAAAGCATTTTTTTAACGCAATCGTCCCTTTATTTCAGGGGTTCAAAAGTAATGAGACAAAGTAAATAACTTAAAGGAATACTTAAGTGTAAAAAAAAAAATGATCTTTACTCACCGGGGCATCCCTCAGCCCCCTGAAGCTGTATGGTGCCCTCACAACCCCGCTCCGATCGTCCTGCCCCCGCCGGCGGCTACTTCCGGGTATAGATATACGCTATAGCAGCATAGAGGGTGATATAGCGGCTGGGAACGCGGAGAATCACTCGCGTTTCCAGCCTGTCGGCAGCTGTCGCAGAACCCAAAAGTAGCCGCCAGCGGGGACAGGACAATCGGATCGGGGCTGCGAGGGCACCATACAGCTTCAGGGGGCTGAGGGATGCCCCGGGTGAGTAAAGATCTTTTTTTTTTCACTTAAGTATTCCTTTAAATAAAATGTTAATTTCTAATACTTGGTTGAAAACCCTTTTCTGGCAATGACAATCTGAAGTCTTAACCTCATGGACATCACCAGATGCTGGGTGTGATTTACTATTGCAATTTGTATCAGTTATTTATTATGTTATTCACTGTACTAGCACTGCCACTGAACAGGGGCATTGATAGGGTCATGGGAGATCTGGAGTACCTCTTGGCACCATGTCAGTACTGAGCTACAGGGCAAAAAAATGGGCATGGGCATGTGCACGGAAAGTGGGCATGGCCATAGGTGAAGCCAAATGTACATGAACGTAGCAGCGGTGTAACCTCGGCTACATTCACATCGGTGCATTGCGGTGTGACATAATGCCTGCTTTGTAAAACGGCTTGCTGTACTGCATTGCACCACCTAAAGTATAGTAAAAATCATAGTGCAGCAGGTGTGTTCCCACATAGAAATAAATAGGCAGCATTTCACGATAATAGGCAAAGAGTCCCCTCACCTGGCTTTAGTGTTGGCCTGGGTGCTGTGCTCAGCTGGCCTGGTTGTGATGCTGTGCTGGGTTGGCTGGCAGACTGGCAGTGATGCTAGCTGGCTGGCTGTAATGCTGGCTGGCTCTGATCATGGCTGGCTGGTGGACATCATGGCTAGCTGGCCATGATGCTAGCTGGCAATTATGCTGGCTGGCTAGTAATTCATCAATGGAAGGGGGGCATGCTGGTTGCCGTTGTGTGTGTGTCCCTCGCCTCTGCCAGCTATGCTCACCTTCTCTCTCCTTTGTCAGCCTGACAGATGAAAGATAAGGGGAGACGTAGCTGGCAGAAAAGAGGGATACACACGCTATGGTTTCAGCTCTGCCCCAGCCCTGGATGTGCCCCGGATATTGCCCAAACCCCAAGGCAGAGTAGCATAGGGGGAGGCTGTGTATTCACCTCCTCTGACCGTTGTTGACTGCTAGCTTTCTCCCCCTAGCATCTGAGAGTCAGATGCTAGGAGCTCTAGCATTTGATTCATTCTCAGACAGGTGGAGAAGCCAGACACCAAGCAGCTGGAGGTGAGTATTGTGCCACCTGCTGTGAAACTCTGCTGGGGGTAAGGGGTTCGGGACACCCCTGAATAGATTCTACAGATCTATGGGGCTAACAATGCTCCTGCCACTGAGCCTGGGTGCTACCGCATTGGCTCTTATACTAAGCCTGCCATCGTACATTTGAAGTGACTCTGAGTAAGTTAAGTTAGTTACAATTAGGAGAATAAAGGTTATCAGAATCAAAGGTTTTGTTGACTTGCAAGAGAAATATATACAAATAGCAACAAGACCTTTAAGGAACAATTATTTTCTATCGTATGTGCTAATGGATATGACTATAATGAATACCTTATGCAAAAAATTGTGTAAATAGCAACACTTGGATGTGTACATCCTAGAAAAAAAAATCGAAACAATTATATAGTTAAATTTACATTTTCATGAACATTATTGATCTGGAGAAAACAGAACACTGTAAATTTTAGTATGAGGAATCGTACCGCTCATCACTTTTGTTAAACTATTAAAATGGTGGGATGGGATGAATGGTGGGAATATATTAACCACTTCAGCCTGCGGGTTGATCTCACCTTATGGATGATAGGAATTTTCACATTTCAGCGCTCCTCCCTTTCATTCCCCAATACATTTATCACTACTTATCATAACAAAATTATCTATACCTTTTTTTTTGTCACCAATTAGGCTTTCATTGGGTGGTACCTTTTGCCAAGAATTATTTTTTTTCTAAATGCATTTTAATGGGAATAATACGAAAATTGTAAAAATTAATTATTTCTCAGTTTATGGCCATTATACTTTTAAAATAAAACATTCTAGAGTGGATACAACCCACACATTTTATTTGCCCATTTGTCCCGGTTATTGTAATGTTTAAATTATATCCCTAGTCCAATGTATGGCTACAATATTTTATTTGAAAATAAAGGTGCATTGTTTCAGTTTTTTTACGTCCATTACTAACTACAAGCTCATAATTAAATTGTGTGGGTCTTTTTATTAAAATTATTGTATAAAGGTGTATGTATGTAGGTGGCATTTACCATTTAGCCAAAAGATGTCCTCACACATTATTTCCTATTAGCGTACTTTAAGAACGCAAATAGGAAGTCATGTGTGGAAGTGATACGTCGGAAGTTACAAATGATTGCGGCATCTCATTGATGCCAGCGATCATTCACACGGGGGCTTAGATTAATGAATGGGAACTGCATTCCCATTCATTCATCTCCCCTCTTATGGGTGGCGGGAGCAAGCGGGAGTGTGCAGCGGCATGATCCTGCACACGCTGCTTGCATCTAATGAGAATGATCACTGTTTTTGAACAAAAACTGTGATAATTCTCATTGCACAAGCACCGATTGGCTCAAGGGACTTCTGTCACACGCCACCAATCCCCCCGTCTCCGTGACCATCCCGATCATGCGCACATGTTTAATGAAAACAGAAATTATTTTGGGACTCATTAAGCTTAGCATCTAGACTTAGAACTGCCATTATTTTTTTGTAGTTTAAATATATCATGTTAAAACATAAATTAAACTGCAAAATAAAATATATGTGTAAGAAAGCAGTCTCAAGCATGAAAAAAAAATCTACTTTATAGCATGGTATAGCAGTGCATTAAAGCATATTTAGAATAGTCCTTTGAAACCCCCAACAGGTCATGTTTAAAGACTTGCCTGGTGAATTAGACAATGACACTTAGTCAGTAACTATGACAGGTATGCTCAGAAACAAAATCATGAAAATGACATTGAGAAATATTGTTTACAGTAATCTCACATATGAGGTAAATCTGTATAGAATTTACAGTATCTATTAGAAACTAAATTGTTGGTTTCTGCAGTAGAAACTTTAAGCAACAATATTTGTTATTGTGCTGTACCTGATTACCAGACTAGTGACATCACCACTGATTACTTTAAATATGGTGACATCAGTGGTACTTGAGCACAGCTTTAGTGACATCTACTCTTGATTACAGGATTAGGTCTATAATTAGAGCTTGATTAAAGGATTATGTGACATCATTATTTCTGATTACTCATACATTTTTTGAATTTAGAGGATTATTAGCAGTTAGCTGGAAGCACAAAAAACGAAAGCTAAGAAAAATAACTTTGTCTTTGTAGTTCAGGAATGACATTGCTACCATAAAGTGAATCTGACCCCACGAAAGAGAAAATATTAGTATAACAAATCATTTTTCCTTGTTGTTCAACCTGGTGTTAAATGATTTACACTAGTAATATTGTCTGGAATTAATATACTCATTTAACATGTTATAATTAGGTGTATGTAGTACTGAGTTAAATAAATAAAACTAAAAATAATTCAAATTACAGTAAACGTGAAAGGGTTAAAGAGACACTATAATGAGAAAAACGTCCACTGGGGGGTACTAACCTCGGGAGAGGGAAGCCTCAGGATCCTAATGAGGCTTCCCCCATCCTCCTCTGTCCCACGGGGGTCTCGCTGCAGCCCTTCAAAGGTGGCGCGACAAATCCGACAGCTTTTTCAATATTTACCTTTCCAGGCTCCAGCGGGGGCCCTGTTTCGGCTCTTCTGACTGATATAGGCGGAAATAGGTGATCTCCGTCCAGTCCGCTCATCACAAGTTTAGGATGATTAAATAGATTAAAGACAGTCAGTGACATGACTATATACTCTGTAATGTGCTGCTGAAGATAGCAGTACTATACTATATAAATACATAATAATATGGTAGGACATTAGACTTTGACTATGGTAGGGATTAGATTGTGAGCTCCACTGAGGACAGTCAGTGACATGACTATGTACTCAGTAAAGTGCTGCTGAAGGCGTCAGTGCAATATAAATACATAATAATATGGTAGGAAATTAGACTATGACTATGGAAGGATTAGAATAGAGTGTGAGCTTCTCTGAGGACAGTCAGTGACATGACTATGTACTCTGTAATGTGCTGTAGAGGATGTCAGTGCTATATAAATACATCATAATAATATGGTAGGACATTAGACTGTGACTTTGGTAGGATTAGATTGTGAGCTCCTCTGAAGACAGTCAGTGAGTGACATGACTATGTACTCTGTAAAGTGCTGCAGAACATGTCATTTCTATATAAATACATAATAATAATATGGCAGGACATTAGACTATGACTATGGTAGGATTATATTGTGAGCGCCTCAGAGGACAGTCAGAGCGGGGAGAGCATAAGATAAAGGGGTGATAGGAAAACAGGGGAGAGGATTTAAAAGATGGAAAGAGGTATAAGAAAACAGAGAGGGGAGGGGGGCAAGATGGAAGGGGGGGGGGGGGGGTGGGAAAAAAGACGGAGACGGGGGAGAGAGCACAAGTTGAAAGGGGAGAGGGGAAAAGAAAAACGTTGAAGGATCACAGCTTTACCACCAGCCACAGGGGATCACAGCTGTCTCCTGTCCATTCTGCCTATCCTCAGCACAAGCTCCTCTCTTTCCTGTGTCCTTCCCGGGCTGTGTGTTGCTGTCTCTCTGCGAGGGGGAGGGGGAGGGGAAGTTCACTTGCTCTCACCCTGTCAGATCGCACAAAGTCCACTTTCACGGCAGGGGGGAGAGAGAGCAGGACAGCCCCACGCAGAAACAACACAGCTCCAGCTGAAACAGAGATTCTACATTCAAAGAAGGAACCACACATGGCAAGAGAGCTGCTCCCCCTCACTGGCTGCCCGGCCCCATGTGATCTCAGCCGAGCTAGAAAGCATCCGCCCCTTGCACTCCTCTAGTAACAGCAGAGACTCTGCGACTCTAACAGTCAGAGCAATGGCTGTGGGCATACCCGAGTCGCCCCCCCAGATCCGGGGCACTGCCGACAAGATACCAGGCCAGTAGGGGTATGTATGCCCCTAGTGACGCCACTGGTGGCTGCTTATTTCTGCCAGGATGTAGATTTCAATTGCCGCACCGCACAGACCCGCAGCGGGAATCAGAAGGAGTGGACTGTTTTGTACGGTACACCAGTGTTCTGTTAAAAGGATGGCAGTGAACTTGCTAGCAGTTTGTTAAGATAACTTTCAAAAAGTCAAATTGCTTCATAGCATTGACTATTGTTATTGTTTAAAAAAAAAAAATGATGGAAATGACAGGTGCATATTAAATTATCTGTTGTATTTACCAAATCACTAGTTAGGGCTATTCTTATGAAGATACAAATAAAACCTTATCAGGTTTCTCTAGATTCAGGTACGTAAAGATATTGCAACCGAAGATTTTAAAAGTTAGGTCACGATGTAGATGACCTGCTCATGTAACCACTTCGATAATTGTTCATATTATCATTATTAAAATAATTGCAGACTGGCTTACCCCCCCCCCCCCTTTTTTTTTCAAGGAAAGATAATTACAAATGATACAGAATTAGCAGTGGAAATCAAGCTTGCCAGGTATACTCTGAGGTAACATATTGATGCAAGGACTCTGTGTCGTCATTAAGCCTCTAGGTATTTTGATGATCGTAGGCTTAAAGTAATCAATCACCTATTTCCTCCTCAGTCATAACATCACTTCATTCATCCCAAATTGTACTATAGTGCTTAAGTGAAGGGAAAAAATAAATGTCAGAAGGATCTCCTGTTTTGGAGCTCAAAAAGCTCATAATGCACTCATTTTTACATATATAATGATCAAAAGAGCCATATCATCACTAAGAGGTGATAATGTGGTCCACTACAGCATCAAACATTACAGCCCCACCACCTTGCTGGGCACTGGTATTCCTTACCTTGAGGATAGGTAATGTAACTTATTCAACAACAAGAAAAGTAGATTGCTTTACTACCAGTTCGAAAGATTATAGTTAGAGATGGCCCGAACCTCCGATTTTTGGTTCGCGAACTGGGTTCGCGAACCTCTGCCAAAAGATCGGTTTGCGCGAACTTCCGCAAACCGCAATAGACTTCAATGGGGAGGTGAACTTTGAAAAATAGAAACACTTATACTGGCCACAAAAGTGATGGAAAATATGTTTTAATGGGGTCTAACACCTGGAGGGGGGCATGGCGGAGTGGGATAGGCGCCAAAAGTCCCGGGGAAAAAATCTGGATTTGACGCAAAGCAGCGTTTTAAGGGCAGAAATTACATTGAATGCTAAATTGCAGGCCTAAAGTGCTTTAAAACATCTTGCATGTGTATACATCAATCAGGGAGTGTAATTAGAGTACTGCTTCACACTGACACACCAAATTCACTGTGTAACGCACCTCAAACAGCTGTTTGTGTTGTGACGGCTGTGCTGGACTGGTGCGCACCATGGTGAGAGTGCAGGCCGTGGCGGTTTTCAAGCCCATATGGTCGCAGGGCTGTGGTAGCTCAATAATAGAACAACAGTGACTGTCCATCTGATCAAATTTGGTCTGTCCACAATGAAGCAACGACCTAGCAGCGGCCTTAAAAATTCAGTAATCCACCTGGAGTCCTGGACCCTGTTGGTGGTGGTGGAGAAGGCAGTCAAGCGGCCCGCGGGCAGAGGTGCTGTGTGGGGAGCGACTTAGTCTTGGGTCAGGCAGTCACACAGCGTGCAGGCAGAGATGCTGTGTGTGGGGGCTGACTTAGTCTTGGGGCGGGCAGTAGCCCTCGGGGAACCATGCCTCATACATTTTGATAAAGGTGAGGTACTGAACACTTTTGTGACTTAGACGACTTCCCTTCTCAGTGACAATGCCTCCAGCTGCATTGAAGGTCCTTTCTGACAGGACGCTTGAGGCAGGACAAGTCAGAAGTTGGATGGCAAATTAGGACAGCTCTGGCCACAGGTCAAGCCTGCGCACCGAGTAATCCAAGGGATAATCACTGCTCACAGTGTCTACATCCACACTTAAGGCCAGGTAGTCGGCTACCTGCCGGTCCAGGCGTTGGTGGAGGGTGGATCCGGAAGGGCTAAGATGATAGATTTGACTAAAGAATGTCCGCATGTCCGACATCACCATGAGATCGCTGGAGCATCCTGTCCTTCCCTGCGTGGACATGGGAGAAGGATTAATGGCAGTGGTACGTTTATTGCGTTGTGCTGTGACATCACCCTTAAACGCATTTTAAAGCATAGTTGCCAGTTTGTTCTGCAAGTGCTGCATCCTTTCTGCCTTCAGGTTAGTTGGTAAGCATGAAAGATACCATCTGCACAAAGTTGGATCCAGACGTACTCTCCATCTCCTCTTGCTCTTCCTCAGTGACGTCAGGTAAGTCCTCCTCCTCCCCCCAGCCACGAACAATACCACGGGAACGTTGAGCAGCACAAGCCCCCTGCGACGCCTGCTGCGGTTGTTCTTCTGCCACCGCCTCCTCCTCCTCCAAAGAAAAACCTTCCTCATCACCCGAGTCTGACTCCTCTTCCCCACACGACTCTTCCTCCTCTTCCTCTTCCCCTCTCTGTGCTGCTGTGATGAGGAAACATCTGGTTCTGATGAGAATTGATCCCACAACGCTTCCTCCCATAACTGTTCATGTTCATGCTCCTCCACAGCTTGATCCACCACTCTACGCACGGCACGCTCCAGGAAGTAAGCGTACGGGATCAAGTCGCTGATGGTGCCTTCACTGCGACTCACCAGGTTGGTCACCTCCTCAAACGGCCGCATGAGACTTCATGCATTTCGCATGAGTGTCCAGTTGTTGGGCGAGAACATCCCCATCTCCCCAGACTGTGTCCTTCTACTGTAGTTGTAGAGGTACTGGGTGATGGCTTTCTTCTGTTCTAGCAGGCGAGAGAATATAAGGAGGATCGATTTCCAGTGAGTCGGGCTATTGCAAATCAGGCATCTCACCAGCAACTTGTTTCTCCGCTGAATATTGGCAAAGCGTGCCATGTCCGTGTAAGACCGCCTGAAATGCCCACACAACTTCCTGACCTGCTTCAGGACGTCCTCTTAGCCTGGGTACTTTGACACAAATCTTTGAATGACTAGATTCAGCACATGTGCCATGCAGGGTACATGTGTCAGCTTTCCCAAATTCAAAGCGGAAATGGGATTGCTGCCATTGTCACACACCACGTTGCCGATCTCCAGCTGGTGCGGGGTCAGCCACTGATCCACCTGTTTGTTAAGAGCAGCCAGGAGAGCTGCTCCAGTGTGACTCTCCCCATTGGGGCAAGACATGTCTAAGATGGCGTGACACCGTCGTACCTGGCATGCAGCATAGGCCCTGGGGAGCTGGGGCTGTGTAGCTGGAGAGGAGATCGCAGCACCAGTAGAGTTGAATTGACACTCAGCAAAGGAGGAGGAGGATAATGACAGTGAAGAGGATGTAGCAGGAGGAGAGGAGGTGGCGGGAGGCCTGCCTGCAAGCCGTGGAGGTGTCACAAGTTGATCCACTGCACAGCCACGTACTCCCTGCTTGCCATCGGTCACCAGGTTGACCCAATGGGCTGTGTAAGTAATGTACCTGCCCTGACCGTGCTTGGCAGACCAGGCATCCATGGTCAGGTGGACCCTTGACCCAACGCTGTGTGCCAGAGATGACACCACTTGCCTCTCAACTTCATGGTACAGTTTGGGTATCGCCTTTTTAGAGAAATAATTGCAGCCTGGTATCTTCCACTGTGGTGTCCCAATGGCCACAAATTTACAGAAGGCCTCAGAGTCCACCAGCTGGTATGGTAACAGCTGGCGAGCTAACAGTTCCGCCAAGCCAGCTGTCAGACGCCGGGCAAGGGGGTGACTGGCAGAAATTGGCTTCTTCCGCTCAAAGATTTCCTTCAAACACACCTGGCTGCTGTGGGCAGAGGAAGCAGGAACCGCTCAAGGTCAGAGGTGGAGTGGAGGAGGGTGGCTGTGAAGGTGCAAGGGAGAAAGTGGCTAAAGATGCTGCACCTGAAGGAGGAAGAGGAGAAGGAGGGTGGCTTTTCTTTTGTGTGCTGCTTTTCCTCTGGTGCTCTTCCCATTGCAGTTTGTGCCTTTTCTCCATGTGCCTTCATAAGGCAGTTGTCCCTACGTGGGTGTTGGCCTTTCCATGGCTCAATTTTTGGAGGCAGAGAGAACAGATGGCATTGCTCTGATCTACGGCAGACACATTAAAACATTTCCAAAACGTTGAGCCCCCCTGGGGTGATGGCACTATGGTGGCATCAGCAGCTGACGTTGAAGGGCGTGTTGCGAACTGTAAAATGCGGCGGATGTGGTGCTTGTAGTAGCGCTGGTGGCTGCGGGAGATGAGGTGTTCTGGGTTAAATAGTCAACCACATCCTGACAATCTTGGGAGTTGATGGGGACGTGCCTTCTTCTGAGCACTGTACTTTGGTCCAGGGCCACACGAAATCACATCAGCACGACCTCGCACAAACCTGCCGGGTGGCCTTCCTCTGGGTCTGCCTCTACCTCTGCCTCTACCTGTTTTGTCCATTTTGTCCATATCGGGGGGGGGGGGGGGGTAAAGTGAAAGGTATGCACTGACTTGACTAATACAATGTGCAGTCACACAGGTGCAGTTAACAGGTATGCACGGAGTGGTATATGACACTGCGTGCACTCATGTAGGTAGGTGGGTGCACTGAACACAACAGGTAGGTATATGCAGTAATGAGGTGGGTGCACTGAACACAACAGGTAGGTATATGCAGTAATGGGTATTACAATGTGCACCTGTCATACACAGACAGGTAGCGAACAGGCACAGTGACACTGCGTGCGCTCAGCTCACGTAGGTAGGTGGGTGCACTGTGAACAACAGGTAGGTAGGTATATGCAGTAATGGGTATTACAATGTGCACCTGTCACACACAGACAGGTAGTGGACAGGCACAGTGACACTACGTACGCTCAGCTCACGTAGGTAGGAGGGTGCACTGTGAACAACAGGTAGGTAGGTATATGCAGTAATAGGTATTACAATGTGCACCTGTCACACACAGACAGGTAGCGGACAGGCACAGTGACACTGCATGCGCTCAGCTCATGTAGGTAGGTGAGTGCACTGTGAACAACAGGTAGGTAGGTATATGCAGTAATGGGTATTGCAATGTGCACCTGTCACACATAGACAGGTAGCGGACAGGCACAGTGACACTGCATGAGCTCAGCTCACGTAGGTAGGTGGGTGCACTGTGAACAACAGGTAGGTAGTTATATGCAGTAATGGGTATTACAATGTGCACCTGTCACACACAGACAGGTAGCAGACATGCACAGTGACACTGCGTGCGCTCACGTAGGTGGTTGGATGCACAGTGAACAACAGGTAGGTATATGCAGTGATGGGTATTACAATGTGCACCTGTCTCACACACAGGTAGTCACAGAATGTGCTGGGCCGGGCAGTGGCACACACAGTATGAATTATTAAGGCTGTCTATGCAACACAAGTGTCAGTGGGACGCACAGAAAAAAAATAGATCACAAGAACAAGATTAGCTCTCAAAAGAGCTGTTGTGGGGTGCTATTTTAGCAATAAGAATCAGCAAAGAGCAAGCTAAGAAGCCTACAAGAGCCTAACTAATCTTTCCCTATGAGAGAGTCTGCAGCAGCTGTCCCTTCTCTATTTACTGCAGGCACACGAGTGAGTAAAATGGCTGGTGATGTCTGCCTTTTATAAGGGGGGGAGTGGCTCTAGGAGGGAGTGTAGCCTGATTGGCTACAATGTGCCTGCTGACTGTGATGTAGAGGGTCAAAGTTGACCCTAATGGTGCACTATGGGGGCGAATCGAACTTCCGGCAAAGTTCGCAGTTTTCCGCGATCGCAAACCCCCGGAAGTTCGCCTGGAACCGTTAGGGCCATCTCTATTTGGGACTCCTGTGCTGCCTTATATCTGAATAAATGCAGGCACTAACATCACCTAATTAATCATGGTATTGAACCTTTAGACTGCCATGGATGTCTACAGTATAAGCATCTCTGTGTTGTTGTTGCATCTATACACCACAGACATCTAAAAGAGTTGTAGTACAAAACTTTGTCCGCCTGCCATGAATTTCTGTAGGAATTTTTTTTTCCCATATTCCTTTGCCACATACATCTAAAGTTGATGAAGAATTATGCAAATGTTACTGCAAATCTATGCAGCTTGGAAATGGACCAATCCAATGCTTTTATTGCAAGATATGAGTAGTCCACTTAAATTTTAGATTTTCATAATAATTAGCATAATTCGGTATCATAACAATTAGGATCTCACATTTATTTGCACCTCAGTCACAATCCTTACTGAAAAATGTGGACTTTGGTACATATAGATTTGGGCAAGACATTTCATAAGCACAATTCAAACATACCGTATATTCCAGCGTATAAGACGACTGGGTGTATAAGACGACCCCCCAACTTTTTCAGTTTAAATATAGAGTTTGTAATATACTCACCGTATAAGACTACCCCTCTTCCAATGTACACCAAATTAAAAAAAAATCATATACTGGTGCTGTACTGTATGTGGTACCCAGTATATAACAGTATATAGTAAATTGACTGGTTGGATTGGTCAGCTCTCCCTAAGTGGATTGGTCAGCTCTCCTTGTCTACCTGTTTATCAGAGCGGTATGGAAGAATAGATCGCGCTGTGCCCATAAAATACGCCTCTTTCACCTGTCTGACCCGCCCTTATATCCTATTTATCTCCTTCTCTGCCTCTCAGATCTCGCACATGTGCGCCTGTGACTCTTCACTACAGTCCTCAGCAGCAAGATCTGAGAGACGGTAACAGGATAGGGGGTATCACCCAGCATCAATGATACCCGTCGTATAAGACGACCCCAACTTTTCAGAAGATTTTCAAGTAGTAAAAAGTAGTCTTATACGCAGGAATATACAGTAACTGCCACTTTCGCAGAACCTATGAAACGTATAAATGTCATATTTTTAAAGGATGAGGGATGAATTTCTGCAATTTATAATTTTCAATATGGATTTAAAACCATAATCTGCATATTACTGATTGATGGGGAAGGACTCCTATACTTGGAACACATGCAGCAGCCTCATGACTATACCCCAGGTGGCAATGACTGATTAATCAGAGCTTTTTTATACCTGAAAATGACCACACAGATGTACACAAAGCCTCTGTTTGGTCACTAGGAATACAAACAAGGTTCTGATTGCCAAGAGCTCTTGCTCAATGAAAGCATTTCAGTGGTCCCTGTCTGTGTAACTGTGAACTGTTGTAGATCATGTTAATGATACAATTTTTTTAAATAAGCTGATGTCTATGTCTAAATGATAACTGAGCTGGAAATTGGCCAGAAGAAGGTGCTAATGTTTAAACCCAAATTAATGACTTGCCAAAAAGGTGATATTAAGACACCCTTTTGCATTCCTTGAAAGGGGTTTTCCTCTTTTCCTACTGACTTTCATGCATTTTTGGTTTCAGATACATATTCATGGAAATATTTCACTCACCAGTTTTGCTCATCCCTTTTCATGGTAGTATTTAGTGCATCACAAATCATATGTCAATTCAATTAATTTACAATCACTTGCTCTGTTTGACATCTTAACTGACTATTTAATAACTTTATTATAATTCCACTCAACATTATTTAAATGACTCTAAAGAAAACCCTAAACAATTTTTATTTTTAAAAAAGTTGAACATTAAATTGAGAGCAACTTGCATTTTTTTTAAATGTCTTTTTTTTTTTTTTTAACAAGGAGTCTCTTTCATAGGTGCTGAGTGCACAAAGCATGTGAAGGCAGTGACTTTAAATTGCACATTAAACTAATCCACGTCTACACCTTAATAAAGGCCGGGGCTGGGAATTCTTATGGATTTTTCTAGCTCATTGCCGAGATGACAGAGAAATGCAATAAATGTTCTATTACTTACACAAGCTGCTAGTTTTCAGAAAATTAGTCACCAGTGACCTTTTACCCTTTGTTTGGCTCTTCATCTTGATAAAAATACCTGATCTGAATCCATTCTAGTAGCCATCTCTTTGTACAACTCGGTGTAGAAGGTGAAATCCTATTTATCTATGTTCATAGGATCCAAGCATTTAGATTAATCTTCCATAAAACACTTAAACACTCAAAAATGTATTTCAGCTATATTGAGAAATGTGAATGAAGCCATCTTTTGTTGTTCCAACACATTTCATTTGAATGTAAATCAGGTAGAAATGTGTATCAGCAGTGCATCAGTGGGGATATTGTGCTGGAGTATTAGAATGATATTGATTAATTTCCCAGTTAACAGAGAGACCACCTTATAACCCTTATTTTATGGGTCACTAATCTCAGTACATTAATAGTACATGGCCAGAATCAAAGTACCGTTTTGTTAAAGAATATATAGCCATATTAGTACATATATATTGTAATCTAAATTAAAAAGAAAGAAAATAGATAAAAGAACAATGATAGCTAGATAGATAGATAGATAGATAGATAGATAGATAGATAGATAGATAGATGCACGTATTTGTTTTACAATTTTATCACAAACTGCATGATCAAAGACTAATAATAATTTTTTATCTTTAATGCTAAAAATATATACTTATTTAAAAAATGTACTTATTTTCACAGCTCTTGAAAATATTTTTGTTTTCTAGCATATTGAATTACATAGTTACATATTTAGTTTAGCTGAAAAAAAGACATCCGTCCATCAAATTACACCAAAGAAAAGGGAAAAAAAAAGGAATTGGACTGGGCCTTCTACCAAATACAATAACATGTATTAATAAATGTTCTAAATATTTATGAACATACACTTTTTTCTCATCTGTATTTTCTGAATGAACACAATACTGGAGAACTAAAAAACTACCAAATACCTGGTCCTTTCTACCAGTTGCCACCATGTTTACTGAGCTCACACAAAAAGGAATATGATGTGCCTTGAGTCTGACGAGACTTAATTTATCTGTATTGTTTTAAAGTATTTCTCAGTACCTTGTATTCTGTTTATTATACTGTAGTTTCTAACACTATTCTGCAGTAGTGATAAGGAAACATAGCCATTTTATTTTGCTTTTTTGTGAAAATGTTACAGTCGCATAGATGAGAATATTTGTAAAAAAATACAGCCATGAGAAAACAGATAAGAATTTTCACAAAAATATGTGCGCATGAGATAAATCACTTTTGCCCAATGTTTTGCAGTCTATGGGCATGAGAAAACACACTTTCAAACAGATGAGAATATGCGTAAACATGTATGGGCACCCATAAGCAAAAATATTTTCAAGAATGTTTTTTCATTTTTGCAAAAATGTGTATCCTACAAAAAATTATATTTTTGCAAACAAATGAAGTTGGAGGAAAATGCCAATTTGAATGCAAAAAAATTACTTTCAAACTCATCCCTAGGCAGGAGCAGGTACAAATGTTTCAAATCTGGATATTTTTATGTTTATTCTGAGTACAGGTGGCCAAACACTGATCAAGCTATTAAAATCTCGCAAAAACCGCGCTGATATCAGAGCTCAGGTGTATTCAATACGGTGGTGCGCCAGCTAATGTTACAAACACAAAGTCCACTTCCAAATTCCAAAAAAGCTGCGCACTAATGTTCCCTTGAGCAGATTCCTCTCATGTAAGCATAAGTTCAATCCTGGTTTCCTATCAAGTGTACTGTGTTGCTCCTGCAGTTGGTGATCACTGTCTCCGCTATGGTATTACACCACCACCTTACCCAAGCAGTGGGCACTAACCAAATCGTATTGACCCTCTATTAGATGGGTCTCCAGCGCCTGTGGGGTCGTATGGCCACCCCCTGCCTCCTCGAGCACGCTTGTCAACTTGTTTCAACCTTTCTCATGGGATCATCACACCTCAAAAGACAATATTCGGGACAACCATAGCGTAAAACCATAAAAACTATTTATTAATAAAAGAAAATTGCACTCACAAGCATGGAGGTATTCATAGAGCGCAGAGTTTTTGTGGGCTCTACCCCAATCGGTGGCCGCCGGGTGGGCTTAGTTGCGCTGGTATGGTCAGCTCCTTCCTGCGTCCCCCTCTGCCTCCAGGTCCCTCCTTGGCCACTAGCTTTACTAGTTTCGTCGCTATATGCGACTCATCAGAAGCATCAGCAGCCATTTGTGATTCCCTTCTAATATACCCTATACCTTCTCCCCTTCCGCTTACTCTTCCCTCCCCCTTCCGTATACGGAAGCGCGTCCGCCACGCGTCAAATGACGCCCATCTTCCCCACCTCCCCTTTCCTTCCAATTGGTTGGATGACTGTAGCTTCACCGCGGGCTTGCGTACGCGTCCAAACTGACGCTTGCCCCCTCCGCCATGGAACGCATACGCGTCCCACCGGCGGTTTCCCTGCGTCAGCTATCCGTGCTGCGCGCGCTTCCCTTATGTCCATCACCATGGTTACATTCACGGTGATGGAGATGAAGCCGTCCCACTGGCCACCTCTGGGGCATCGCCCTCACATTGAACATTGATCATAAAAAACTTTTACATATTCTTCTGACAGCCAACTTATCATACAGATATAATTTTAATTCCTTATTTTTATTTTTACTGTGGAGTAGCTGTTTCACCCCGCCTCTCAGCCCTTAACCTTTCAAACTGATAGTGTAACTTGTGATTTTAACACACTCCCCTAGCAATAATAGTGTAGATAAACCCCTTTTATATAATGTCAAACACAACCCCCCACTTCTTTATATCCCCAAAACAACTTTGTGACAACTTGGGGCTTCTAGGCGTGGGTGCTACTGCCCTCCACTTACAGTATTTAATATTAATCGTTACTCAAAAAGCACACCAGATCTATATCGGCATTCAGCCCCCCAGGCTTTAGTGTGTTAAGCAAGTAGATCCACTTTGTCTCCCTCTGCGATATTTCCCTTACCATGTTACCCCCCCTCCATGGTCTACCAACCTTTTCTACTCCACAAAAAGACAACAGAGCTGGATTCCCATTGTGTACCTTTTTGAAATGTGCAGACAGAGTGTGGTTCATAAAACCTTTTCTGATATTTCTGATATGCTCCCCTATTCTCTCTTTCAAGGGTCTGGTGGTTCTTCCTACGTATTGTAACCCACACGGGCACCAAGCCAGGTATATCACATATCTATCATTGCATGTTATGAACTCTCTTAGTTTAATCTGTTTGTTATTTGAATGGCCCATCACCCCATTTGTTCTTTTTGCTTTGGCCTCCCTACATCCCTTGCAGTCCCTACATGGGAAAAACCCGGGTTTCTGCCACCCCTCAAATCTAGGCGGTCCTTTTTTGGGTTCCACACAACTTGGAGCCAAATGGTTTTTCAGGTTTGGGGCCTTCCTATATATGAAATTTGGCCTAGGAGGTAAAATCTTGCTCAACTCTATATCCGATAGTAATATTTCCCAATGTTTCTGGACTATTCGCTCCACCTGTTTATACTGTACATTAAATTCTGTGATGAATGCATAATTGTGTTCATTTTCCCTTAAATTCCCATTTCTCTCTCTATTGATAAGCTCTATTCTATCATGCTCCCTCACCCTTCTGATTTCTTCATCTAAAAAGTGTTCTTCATATCCTTTTTCCAAAAATCTCTCCTTCAAAATGTGTGATTGTGTATCAAAATCAACTATGTCCGTGCAGTTCCTTCTCATTCTCATGAGTTGTCCTCTAGGGACACCCTTTATCCACCGTGGGTGATGCCCACTCCTCGTGGATATATACCCATTTCTGTCTGTGCCCTTAAAGAACGTCTTAATTCTGATCTCCCCCTCCTTCACCATTAGATCCAAATCCAAAAAGTGTATATTTTCTAGACTACTTTCATACGTCAATTTAATATTTAAGTCATTTTCATTCAATTTTGTGAAAAATTCCTGTAATTGTGCCCCTGTACCCCTCCAAAAAATAAGCAAGTCATCAATATACCTTTTCCAAATCATAACCCCCCTTGAAAATTCTTGTGCCAATACTTCTTCCTCCCACTTCCCCATGTACAAGTTTGCGAGGCTTGGTGCAAACCCCGCCCCCATTGCACATCCCCTGTGTTGTCTATAAAACTTCCCCTTGTGCCAAAAGTAATTTTTCTGTAGAGCGAACTCCAGAACTTCCATCAAAAATTCCACTTGTTCATTTTTTATATCTCCACCCCTTTCCATGTAGTACCTTACTGCCTCTATACCCTTTTCCTGCGGAATGCTGGTGTAGAGTGATGAAACGTCCGCTGTAACCAGCAGCGTTCCATTCTCCACATCAGTTCCCTCTACCTGTTGGATGGTGTGTTTGGTATCTTTTAGGACGTGGGGCAACCTACCCACCATGGGCTGGAGGAAGGAGTCCAAGTACTGTCCCAACCTATGGGTCACCGAGCCTATGCCGCTCAATATTGGTCTCCCTGGAGGCTGGGTCAGGCTTTTATGAATTTTAGGGACCTGGTAAATGACCGGGATTTTTGGTGCACTTGGGATTAAGTATCTAAATTCCGCGTCTCCCAGTACTCCCCCATCAAGTCCTTTTTTCAATAATGTTCTTAGTTGACTCAGATACTCCTGGGTAGGGTCACCTCTGAGTTTTTCATATGTGTCCTCATCATTTACCAACCGGTCCAACTCTTCACCGTATTGGGCTTTGTTTAGCACCACCACCCCTCCTCCCTTATCTGCTGGTCGAACCACCAGACCCTTATTTTCAATCAGGTCCCTGGCCACGTTCTTTACACCAGGAAATTTCATATCTGGTAATTCCCGGATTTCATTTCCTACCAATTTCTTAAAGGCTCCAATTGCATGAAAACCTGTTTCTTGGGGATGGAAGGTGGAATTATTTTTAAGATTCGTATGTTTGTATTGCACATTCCCACTTGTGTCTCTTAGGGGATTTACTCTATTGTTCGGCCCCTCCCTTTTCATAAAGTACTTTTTAAGGTTCAGTTTCCTTGTGAACTTTTCCAAATCTATATAGGTACCAAATTTGTTAAGTCCCTGTTTGGGGGCGAATTTCAATCCCTCGTTCAACAATTTTAGTTCCTTGCTGGACAGGGCAACACCGCTCAGATTGAAGATACCCCTCCCTTCTATTTTCTTCTCTTCTTGGCACTTCCTTCTCCCTCCCCTTGTGCCCCTTCTACTCCTCTTTTTCCTACTCCATATGTATTTTCTCCCACCCAATCTGTTTGATGATATCTCGTCCCCCCCTCTAAAAAAGGTTCAAATTGGTTCTGATGGTTAAGGGGATCATATCGGTTACTTAGTGGTACCATGTATCCTTGATTTTGAGTGGGATTATGCCCATATTGTTGGCCACCTCGTCCCCTTCCCCTATTGGGTAGCCCCCCATATGGTCTCCAACTTCCTCTATTTTGGATTGGCCTAGGTCCCATAGGTTGAGGTCCCATTGGGCAATGTGCATTAATTAAATAGGTTGGTCTGGGGTTCTCTCTTGGGGTTGGTACTCCTCCTCCTCCTCTCCCACCCCCTCCGGTTCCCCCACTTCCCACCTCTACCCCCTGGTTTCCAGCATCAGGGTTTAATCCCTGGGTCTGGCCCTGAGATCCCTGATTATGGGGATTTCCTACTCCCGTTTCTACCACGTTTTGTTGATTTTGCTTCTTCTTTATTTGCCATCTATACGCTTCTTTTCCCCTATGAGCCTGATAATCTCTAAGGAATTTTTGTCTTTTTGTAACTATAATTTCCTTTTCCGCTTTCTGTAAAATTTCACTAATTCGTTGAGTCTTTCTGATATATTCCTCCATTCCTTTATAAATTTCTAATCTTACTCTAATCTCCTCAATTTCTCTTTCTATTCTGGCCAGCTTTCTTTTCTTTCTTTTCATAAGAATTTTTACCAATCCCACCCCGCATTTATCAAAATATTCCTCCCACTCTGCATCATTCTCCTCATCGTCCTCTCCATCGTTGGCTGTCAGGTCCCACCTTAATCTTTTAGGGACAATACCTTCCTTCTCATACTTCCCCAATGTGACTATATCCCACCAGGTGGCCTGTTCTTTTAACATTAAACCTTGTAAACATTTAAAATCATTGTCGGTATTGGGTACATTTGCTTGTTCAATATTAAAAATATCATCTAAATCCGTACGCTTTTTTAACCTCTCCTCAAATATGTCCAGATTCATATCTGCTGCAGTAAAAAGTAAATGTAAACCAGTAAAATCTCGCAAAAACCGCGCTGATATCAGAGCTCAGGTGTATTCAATACGGTGGTGCGCCAGCTAATGTTACAAACACAAAGTCCACTTCCAAATTCCAAAAAAGCTGCGCACTAATGTTCCCTTGAGCAGATTCCTCTCATGTAAGCATAAGTTCAATCCTGGTTTCCTATCAAGTGTACTGTGTTGCTCCTGCAGTTGGTGATCACTGTCTCCGCTATGGTATTACACCACCACCACACCCCAAGCAGTGGGCACTCACCAAATCGTATTGACCCTCTATTAGATGGGTCTCCAGTGGGGGGTTGTGTTTGACATTATATAAAAGGGGTTTATCTACACTATTATTGCTAGGGGAGTGTGTTAAAATCACAAGTTACACTATCAGTTTGAAAGGTTAAGGGCTGAGAGGCGGGGTGAAACAGCTACTCCACAGTAAAAATAAAAATAAGGAATTAAAATTATATCTGTATGATAAGTTGGCTGTCAGAGGAATATGTAAAAGTTTTTTATGATCAATGTTCAATGTGAGGGCGATGCCCCAGAGGTGGCCAGTGGGACGGCTTCATCTCCATCACCGTGAATGTAACCATGGTGATGGACATAAGGGAAGCGCGCGCAGCACGGATAGCTGACGCAGGGAAACCGCCGGTGGGACGCATATGCGTTCCATGGCGGAGGGGGCAAGCGTCAGTTTGGACGCGTACGCAAGCCCGCGGTGAAGCTACAGTCATCCAACCAATTGGAAGGAAAGGGGAGGTGGGGAAGATGGGCGTCATTTGACGCGTGGCGGACGCGCTTCCGTATACGGAAGGGGGAGGGAAGAGTAAGCGGAAGGGGAGAAGGTATAGGGTATATTAGAAGGGAATCACAAATGGCTGCTGATGCTTCTGATGAGTCGCATATAGCGACGAAACTAGTAAAGCTAGTGGCCAAGGAGGGACCTGGAGGCAGAGGGGGACGCAGGAAGGAGCTGACCATACCAGCGCAACTAAGCCCACCCGGCGGCCACCGATTGGGGTAGAGCCCACAAAAACTCTGCGTTCTATGAATACCTCCATGCTTGTGAGTGCAATTTTCTTTTATTAATAAACAGTTTTTATGGTTTTACGCTATGGCTGTCCCGAATATTGTCTTTTGAGGTGTGATGATCCCATGAGAAAGGTTGAAACAAGTGGACAAGGGTGCTCGAGGAGGCAGGGGGTGGCCATACGACCCCACAGGCGCTGGAGACCCATCTAATAGAGGGTCAATACGATTTGGTGAGTGCCCACTGCTTGGGGTGTGGTGGTGGTGTAATACCATAGCGGAGACAGTGATCACCAACTGCAGGAGCAACACAGTACACTTGATAGGAAACCAGGATTGAACTTATGCTTACATGAGAGGAATCTGCTCAAGGGAACATTAGTGCGCAGCTTTTTTGGAATTTGGAACTGATCAAGCTATGTTCGATTGAACTTCCAACTTCCATTTATTTTTAATTTTTTTTGATCATCAAATGGTTTGTAAATTGAGAAGTGAACAATCAGTGCACCACACACTGGAATTAATATCCGATAGATTTGTGCTGTTAATCAAACTGTTCAGGAAGTGAGTTATAATGCCAACCTTCTTCTCTCCTCTACCACAAAACAGGTAGTTTGGGTGCCAGTGACTGCCCGGTATGGCTATGCCAGCGCCTACCAGGTAATTTGGGTGCTGGAGCTGCTGAATTGAGGCGCTAACCAGGAAATTGAGACTATCATTAGTGCCTTGCAATAGCCGGCAACGATGAAGTAATTGGGCACTGTAAGGGAAAGGAAATTTCAGCTATTAGCCAGGCACCAACAAAATAACTTGAGCAGTAAACATTGGAGGTGGTATGAATGTTGGCTGACTTTGTTACGAGTGGGGGGTTGGTTAGGGTTAGGCATAAACAAAAAACCATGGGTGTCAGCTAAAACAGATACAAAACTTTATTGAAATAATGCATTATTGTACAGCCACAGAAAGTCCCTTTATCCCGCCTTAAAAAAAGTGACACATAGCAGTGGGCCAAAAAGACATCAGCTAATGACATATCTCAAAAAAATGCACATGCAGTTAACCAACAACAAATCCATCAAACACATCCACATCCAAAAGGAGAGTATCAAAGCAAAGCAAGGGTTAATGAAATTCCCTATGTCTGTGTAGAGTTCCAATATGTGCTGTTAAAGGGACTCCGAGCAGTGCAGAAACTATGGAAAGATGCATATCATTTTAAAGCTCTCTTTCTCCTATTTCCAATGATATATAAACCTACACCTTTTAGTTTTCGCTATTTTCGCGATTGAAATTGCCGCGGCCGCGATTTCAATCGCGAAAATAAAGAAAACTAAAAGGCGTAGAGCGACGATTTAGGTGTCGCCAGAAAGAGGAGAAAGAGAGCTTTAAAATGATATCCATCTTTCCATAGTTACTTGTATTACACAGGACGACACTTTCCCCAGTGTCAGCAGCTCCATTGAACAGAAAAAGTCGGCCTGTGTAATACAATGTAACTATGGAAAGATGGATATCATTTTAAAGCTCTCTTTCTCCTCTTTCTGGCGACACCTAAATCGTGGCCGCGGCAATTTCAATCGCGAAAATAGCGAAAACTAAAAGGCGTAGGGCAGCGGTTTATATATCATTGGAAAGAGGAGAAAGAGAGCTTTAAAATGATATGCATGTTTCCATAATTTCTGCACTGCTCGGAGTCCCTTTAAATGCATGCAGTTAGTAGGCAAAGCAAGGATAAATCAGCAGCATGTGTTGGAACGGTCCACTATGCCATTGCCCAGTATAGACTTAGTCAGAAAACCACAGCTTGTGTAAAGCCTCACACACGGTAATATTTTCCATCAGATCGACCGGTGATCTGATAAGAAATTGCATCGTGTGTAGACGTCCAAATTGTTTCCGATGGATTTTGTGTTGATATGTACCCAAAATCGATTGCAAAATTGATTGGAACTCAATCAAACCAGTCAGAAATTATCTAATAAATCTGACGGAAAATTGTACCGTTTGTACCCAGCTTTAGATCTTGCTCCGCACTCCATGCGACTGCTCAGTAGACAACACTATGCAGTGAGGTAAACAATGTCCCAAAAGTCTGCAGCAAGCTCAAAGCAGACAAGCCAGTAGTGTAACAAAATCACACTTGCCAGCATATGTCCTTTAAATCAAGTCACCCCCATGGGCTTTCGCCTGATCTTAGATGCAGGGACCTGGACTCCTGGCAGCATAGAGTGCAGCGTCATTGGACATGTGCAATGACCGGCAATAACAAGCTGAATGCTCCAGCATGTGGATGTAATCTATCAGGTGATGTCACAGGCCATGCCTACATGACACGTGACATGTTTCGCTCTCCAATCAGGGCTTTTCCAAACTAATGGCTATTTCTGGCCCCCAAATTATTGCCATGCTCGGCCGGATTTTTGCAAAGACCCAGGCCTTTGGCAGCTGCAGCGTCAGGGGGCACCTGGACCTGAAACAGGAGTTGCTACAAATGAAAGAGAAGGCTGCAAATGGAGAGCATCACATAAAAGAGGGAAGCTGATGCCCAAGGGCGCTGTACATGAAAGAGCTGCAGTCCATGGATATTATACATAAAATGGAAGGCTACATGTGGAATGGGAGGCAAACTTCTGTATGTGAAAGGAACCCTAACATACTTGGCCTAGGGGCGGGAAAAGTATAAATCCGGCTATGGATGATGGGCATGTTCAGAAACACTGAATGGATAGATAAGTAGATGGAATGGACTTGATTCCTGAAAAACCAACAACCAAAGATTTCCATTCTGTTCCATTGAGAAATGTTTAATAACTTTGCAGATATTAATTGGTTTGCATCAATTTAACCTGCATAATTTGAATGTATTTATTATTTGATAAAACGATTAAATCTATTGGTCATCAGAACACAAAAATTGATTGTTGTATGTCCACCTTAAGATCTATGGGTATATTAGGAAAGTGTGCATAGTAAAACAAACCTGTTCTTAACCTACAATTCACTCTTGCAATTTAAAGTAATAATCATACTTGTTAAAGTATGTGCAATTATATTTTGTAGTGCAGCTTTTAAAATACTGTTCATTCTTCCATCTCTCTGCACAGAGATCTAATATTGCAATCTGAAGTGATTCTAAGTAAAAAAAAAAATGTGTGCTTAATTTTCATTTCATTATTTACATAAAGGAGATAAAAATTAATCCCTTAACCACTTGCCGACCGCACGCTTATACTGTGCGTCGGCAAAGTGGCAGCTGCAGGACCAGCGACGCAGTTCTGCGTCGCCGGCTGCAGGCTAATTAATCAGGAAGCAGCCGCTCGCGTGAGCGGCTGCTTCCTATCAATTCACGGCGGGGGGCTCCGTGAATAGCCTGCGGGCCGCCGATGGCTAAATGTAAACACAAGCGGAAATAATCCGCTTTGTTTACATTGTACGGCGCTGCTGCGCAACAGCGCCGTAAGGCAGATCGGCGATCCCCGGCCAATCAGCGGCCTGGGATCGCCGCCATGTGACAGGGGACAGCCTGTCACTGGCTGCACAGGACGGATAGCGTCCTGTGCAGCCCGGATCACTGGGCATGACAGGTAGGAGAGGGAGGGGGGCAATTTCGCCGCGGAGGGGGGCTTTGAGGTGCCCCCCCCCCCCCGCAACATGCCTGCAGACCGGAGCGATCAGAGCCCCCCTGCACATCATCCCCATAGGGGGGAAAAAGGGGGGCGATCTGATCGCTCTGCGTGCCCGCTGATCTGTGCTGGGGGCTGCAGAGCCCACCCAGCACAGATCCCAACAAACAGCGCTGGTCCTTAAGGGGGGGTAAAGGGTGGGTCCTCAAGTGGTTAAAAAGAGGCTGGAAATTGTACTATAAACAGGAAGTGGCTATATCTATCATGTAGCTACTTATTTCTGTACCGGATTTTACATAGTCTATAGTCATGTCACTTATCGTCCCTCAATGGAGCTCCCAATCTAATCCCTGCTGTAGTCTAAGGCTAGTTTGTGAGGGAACCAAATATCAGTATGCTTTTGTGATGAGAGAAGAAACCAGAGTGTCTTGCTTGGGAGTCATAATGATAACCATATTTATGACCATAAAAAGCACCAAGGTTTGAAGGACAAAAAACAGGGGAAAAAATGCTGCACACTTTAAGGCCTCTATCTCCTCCTCTGTCTCTAGCCACAACCAATCATTGCACTGGTGCATGGACAGACGCAGCTGCACAACCTAAGAATACTGATGTGGGGGAGACAACTCTCACCTCATTCCACCTAATCCACCTGCCGACTGCTCTACCTATATGGTGTACATTCTCTGCTCCACCTGCAGCCTGATCTGTTTTAGGACTTTTCGGATACCCTCAGTATGCTCTAGTCTGCACTCCCAGCTTCTAATTAGGGGTGCTGGAGCTGGGAGAACAAGAGTCGGTAGTCGGGAGACAGAATCATTGGGGGTCAGTTCATTCAGCAGCTCTTGTGTCTTTGCCGTCCCCAATTGACTTGCTTTCCCTCCCGCCACCTCATGGCCTCTCCCACTGCCTCTGTTGTGTTCCTTGCTTGCCAGCTTACTGGTCACTGCCTTATGGCCCTGGTCGCACCACGGTAGTGTGAATTGTGCACATGATTGGGTACCCCATGCATGGGGTCCCGGGATTGATGCTTGCTTCAACCCCTCTCACTGCATGACCTGGTGGTGCATTGTGCTTTCCACATCATGTATGACCCTGACACACATGTGCTGCCAGATCATGTAGTGAGAGCCCAACAGTAAACCAGTAAGGAACAGAAGACAGCGGACTGAGTGCACTGGTGCAATATCTGATCGTGTGTGGAGATGGAGGAGATGGGATACTCGGACTCAGCACTCTGGCTGCACATTTGGATTATAAGATGCACTGACTTTTTCCCCCTGACTTATGTTTCAGGGGTTGAAAGCTATAACAATATTACAATCAGACTATAACAATATTACAATCAGATGTAATAAAGACTTATTAAGGCAACTTTTTCTCCTCTCCCTACATTATTCAAACAATGATGCAAACTTTAAAGCCAACCAAAAGGGAGGTTTGATGAAGTTCTTATTAAAGGTGGGATCCATTTTATAAAGCTGAGCTTCTAAAAACACACACACAAAAAAATAGTTTCAGTACCCTGTAACTTTTTGCTTCAATGCAATAAACTGAGTATGCACCATATGAAAACTAACTAAGGCACATTAGAAAGTATACTGTACAAACGGACCGGTATGCGAACGGGTCCAATGTTAAACCAATGGATCCGTTCACATCCATCCCCATTTATATGGATCTGTTGTCCGTTCCACTCAATGGACAAAAAAAAAGCAGCAGGACCCAATTTTCAGGACCGTTTCACTCAGTGGAACGGAAAATGGAAGGTTTTGCAGCTGCACAGGAACAAATAGAAAACTGACAGTTTACAGTACACTGGCTGTAAAAACGGACAGTTTTTACCTGATCCTTGACAGTAAAGTGGAAGAGAAAAGTCCGGGCAACTGATCCTGATGGCCGGATCCGTACAGCCAGCTCCATAAAAAAACGCTAATGTGAACCGGGCCTTAGGGTTGAAGGATCCATTGGTTCTTACAGTATTGCTTAGGGCTTCCAACATTCTTTGAGAACATGCCTAACAATTTGAATAGTGCCAATAATACATGTAGAACAGGTGTTGGAAGGTTAAACTAAATGTTGGAAACATGAAGCTTGATGGACACATGCTTATAGATCATTTTGGGAGTTGTAATAGCTAAGAACCTGTGTGGAGCTTTTTGGGTGGTTATTACACCAACAGAACGACAGGAAGGTTACAGAAAGCCAAATATTAAGGGAATCAAGCTGATATAGCCACATAATAATATTTTCATACACATGAAGTTTATACTAAAAAAAATGGCTCTGGGGTTACTGCAAATAGTAACTACTACTACTCCATTAGACTCATCAGGCACTGTTAAACTGTTACTTGCCAGCAATGTACTTATAAGGCTGAAGAGAGATATCGTTTGTAATTTTATCTCTTCAAGGGAAACTCCTAGGATCTCTTCCCCTGTGATGTGAAGTTTATACATTTTATAAATACGTACATTATTCTTAGATTCTGCCATGTTCTATAAATGTTTCCATCTGGCCACATGTATGTGATCAGGTACATAATTATCAAAGTATCTATTTTCCGTCAGTGACAATGCAAGACTGAAAGATCATAACAAACCTTGTTCTGCACACTATTGTTCAAGAGTGTTGCTCATCAATCTACTACAACAAACCAAGACCACAACAAAGACGACATTTGGACCAGCTGAAAAAATAAATAGCTGGGTCTTTGTGTATCTTATTTACTGTCATCACACATGGAAAATGGTGTTAGAACATTCTGCAGTTCACATCAATAACATCCAAATGCTACATTAAAATAGATGTAGACTAAAACTACAAAGGAAACTAGACCATCTGATGAGGTTACTTTAATTTGTCTTCAGCAAATATTAAAACGTACGTGAAATAAGTACATTCGTAGTTGTACTGTATATACATCGAGCTCTTAGCCAACTGAACCAAGCATGTGGTTTCTAGCTAAGCTAGCACTTTTTCTGTTACTTTCCCTGACCTCAAATAAGCAGAACGCTCTTTCCTTTACAACTCACGGTTCATCCATTTGTCCTGTCAAACAATAGAAAGAAAATATATAAGTATCATTGGTCTCAGATGTTTCTAATATTTCTGGAAAATATATTTCCTGGCGGTTTAGGAAATCTGAAGCAGGAAACTTTGTTGTGCTTTTTGATCGGTTTTAATACCAAAATAACTGTTTCTTTCTAAAACAAAGTTCTGTATAAGCATGTTTTACAGTAACCACAGCAGCCAAACATGGCTTGTGCAGTTGTAGAACTACTCTGATTTGTTGAACGATAAGACCTGAGTGACTGATGATTTATTCATCTTCACAGTTTATGAATGGATAATAATAACAATAATAATAATTAATAAAAATAAAATTAATAATAATTATTTTGTTCCAACTGCATCAACTATAAATCTTTGTAGGGCGTAGTTTTTGATAGGCTTTCTAATTTTGAAGTAGAAAAATGTCCTGTTGCTTTCCTATAAGAAAAAAAAAATAGGCTGTGCATAGGTTTTGGACAAAGGACAAAAATATGTCACTGTTTATACAAATTTGTGATTCATGTCACTGTCAGGGCCCTGGTAATTCCTGCATTGCGTTACCCTATTTTGCCACAAGGGGCTGCAAAAATAATGAGAGTCTATGGAGACTTTTACACTTATTATGGTCCATTGCGGTGCGCTTGAAGTATCTGAACCGACACAAGGGCAGCCGGCTATGTGGGTTATGGCACACATGTGTGGACAAACAGGAATACCAGGGAAATTCAGTGACGTACTTTCTTCCCAGCAGGGAGTACGTCACTGAGTTGGGGGGAGGGGGGAGCAGCACTATGCATGCAACTTTGTTGGCATACTCTGCCGCAGGATGGTGTGAGTGAGGTTTTTTTGGATGCAGTGCTACTGTGCAATGACATGGGAAACAGACCTCCATAACCATATTGTGAGACTTTGCTTCATGGCTAACTGAATGTAATACTATCTCTTACCATCCAAATCAACATAAATAATGCCAGCCAGCCTCAAGTGACCAGCCAAGCCCCTTTCAGACCCTTTTCCCAGGGGCACTGTACCTCTTATTCCTCTCCCAAAAATCATTGTCAGGTCTGCTAGCAGTACAGTGATGTACGTACAAGGACAAACTGAAATTTGCTTGAGGAAAGGTTCTGATTGTCTAGTAAAATCATCTGCAATCTGTAATTCTATATATATGTCTATGTGATCATAGACCAATAGTTTATTCAATCTTTTGACTTTCACAGCAAACAAGTTGGACTGGTGAAAACTAAAGTAGAATGCAAATTGAGTACTGTTTAATGATTGGTAATGGAGCTTAATATACATGCATTGATCTTGTTTAGTCAACAGCACCCAATTTCTCCCACAATTGAACATAGCAAGAATGTTTCAAATCATTCCATTTTTAAGATTGATTTAGATTTAAGGAGATGTTTTATAGTGAGCAATTTCAGATAAGGAATAACATAAAAATGTCAAATGTCTCTTGAGTTCTGCCAAAAAAATATTGCGTTAACAAAGACTGCCCAGAAAATATGGTTCATCGGTAGCCTGACCACAGACAGATGTGAAGGCATGCTCGAAGCCACCATTTAAATTAGATTAAAATACTGCCAAATATCCAGATGCTGCTATAGAAAAAAAAATCTTTTTATGTCTTGGCATTCAGATCCAGTGACTGTTATCCAAATGCAGACAAAAAAATGTGGTGTGAAATGAATGAGTGATTACTACTCCCTGAAGCATACACATTTCATTCTAGTATCAGACAAGTATGCACAATAAACAAACTGTACTTGAGCTAAATGGAATAATGCTGTACTGGATTCAGTAGTTTTACTGAACGCAAACAGAACTTCAGTGAAAATGTGTTGCTATCACCTGTTCAAAATGGCCCAGCTAAAAGAAAATTGTCTTTGTAGTCCGATAAGTGATTGCCTTGTCCAGAATTTATAAAGTAAATACAGAGTTCTCAGTTTACAGTTCTGTTCTAAATATGTGCGCTGTTCAAATTTTGTATATTTAGACAGTAAAATGTCTATTGAAAACATTAAAAAATGCTAGATTTGTGTTCCATAAGCATGATTTTCTACCATGGTGCACTTGTTGTCAAGAGTGATATGATCTTTTTACACTAATCTAGCTTTGTCTGCCAACACGTGTTAAATCGCAGGTCACATTGTATTGAGAAGTGTTGCAATGTGCTGCTTCATGTCTTTATCAGATTATTGCATCTCCCTAAATCTCATCATACTAAATAGGTATGCCTAGTTACTATTATTATTGTAAACAGTTTGTGTAATTCAGAGAAAGGGGCATATTCACTATACTGCAGTAAAAGTGCTGTGCGCTGTCTTTTACCGATACATATACAGCGCACGTTACATAGCTTGTTTACGTAAATAGCACATCTGCAGTATGTAAACAATGTACACATTGCTAATACTTAGCCAACCAGATTAGGCTAATGATTGCTGCTTGGTATGATCCTCCTGCTGATAGAATCTTATTCTTTGAGACCTTACCATCCCAGCGCCCTCCTGTAGACGTTTGATCAACATCTCTCTTCTTTTTAATGTTTGTTTACTCATCCCTATCAACCCTTCCCTGATTTCCCACAAAAGTCAGAACTTGAGCAGATTTGGGACAGGAGCCCTCTTCAAAAGAGTCTTATACCATATGCCATGTGCTTCAGATCCTCTTTGAACATAAGGCCCCTGGCCATAGGCCCCACTGAAACCTTTAAATGTCTTGCAGCCCAACTGTCAGCAGAAGTAAACATCAACATATTGCTCATATACCGCCCCCCAGAAAATGGTCCAGCCTTTCTTAAAGAAATCTCTGAACTCTTATCCTGCCTTACGGTGGAACACCCTAGATGGATCATTCTGGGAGATTTTAATGCATGGGTGGATGATCACGCCTCACGCCTAGTAAGTGAACTACTTTTCATAATGAGTGAACTGGGTTTCTCTCAGGCTGTCAACACCCCACCCACAAGAAAGGGCACACCCTGGACCTTATATTTCATTGTGGACTTTTAATATCACACATGGATATAAACCCAGTGGTATGGTCAGACCACCACACCATCCACTTCTCTCTGACAGCACCAGCGATAAAACACAGAGGGAAAGAACTCATAAAATACCGTTCTCTGAAAGATGTCTCACCCCAGCACATTCAGAATATCCTCAACTTTGACGCATTAACCAATCATTGCGCAGACCCAGACTCCATGGTCCTGATGTACAACCATGCAGTGTCATCTGCCTATGACGCCCTTGCTCCAGTTCATATTAAACTGTCTACACCACTTCACCATGCACGGTGGTTTGACAGCTCACTAAAGGACCTAAAGAAAGAAGTGCGCAGACTAGAAAGGAAGTGGCGAAAATCTCAGAATTCAAAAGATAAACACACCCTTGTCTCTCACCTGGAAAGCTACCAAAATGCAATCACCTAGAAAAAATCCTCCTACCTATCACAGGAGATCGCAAAGGCCGCCAACAGACCAGCCCAACTATTCCGCACAGTTGATAGACTATGTAACCCATCCTGCCTAAAGCCTACTATCACTCCCTCAAAGGAGCTATGTGAGAAATTTGCTTGCTACTTTGCTGACAAAGTATCCTCTATTCGGTCTCTCATTCAGTCCACAGCACTTAAGACTAATGCAACTCCTGGAAATAGCTGCAAAAACAAGCTAACACCCTGGACTGACTTCAAAAGTATTAGTGAGGAAGAGATCTCAGACATCCTCCGTCGCCTCCGCCAGACAACCTGCGACCTGGACCCTGGACCAACTAAACATATGCTGAAATGCCCTGACCTGCTTGGTCCAGCATTTCACAAAATAGTAAATTGCTCTCTGCAAGCAGGGAGGTTTCCTACCTCTTTAAAAGAAGGAATCATCAAGCCCCTTCTTAAAAAACCTTCCATGGATCCAGAGGCAATGAGCAGCTACAGACCTGTCTCCAACCTCCCCTTCTTAGGTAAAGTTTTTGAAAAGGCTGTCTATCTGCTACTTGAAACTAGGCTGTCATTAAACAACATCCTGGACCCTCTACAATCTGGCTTTAAGAAACACCACAGCTGTGAAACAGCCCTCATGCAAGTCTGCAACAATCTGCTCATGGCGAGGGACAGAGGGGAATGTTCCATCCTAATCCTGTTGGATCTCTCAGCGGCTTTTGATACAGTTGACCATGAAATCCTGCTTAACAGACTGCAGGAGTACTGTGGCATCAGTGGATCAGTCCTCCAGTGGTTCAGATCATTCCTGACTGGCAGAACACAGAGAGTATCCCTAGGACCTATAATGTCCAAACCTGCACCTCTACAATTCGGAGTGCCACAAGGATCAATCCTATCCCCTCTGCTGTTTGCAATCTACATGTTGCCACTCGGTACACTTATCCAACAACATGGCCTGATGTACCACTGCTACGCTGATGACACACAACTATACCTGTCCTTCAAACCTGGTGGAACAGACCCTACTCCTAAAATAAACTCTTGCTTAGCTGAGCTACAGGCATGGATGAATGATAACTGGTTGAAACTGAATGTTGACAAAACTGAGGTCCTCTTTGTCCAAAGCCAGTGCTCGACTTTAAAACAGCTCTATCCTAAAGCAACACCAATCAGGATTGGGAATTCAGACATAAACAGCTCCAACCTTGTGAGCAGCCTTGGGGTACTAATCGATAGGGATTTGAGTTTCAGAAACCAAATTTCATCTGTAGTTAAATCTTCCCACTTTCATCTGAAGAACATTGCAAAGATTAAACATCTGATTCCCCCAGAGGATCTTCCAACCCTAGTTCACGCCTTCATCACATCACGGCTGGACTACTGCAATGCCCTTTATGCTGGCCTCCCCAAAAAGGACCTGCATCGCCTGCAATTAGTGCAGAATGCTGCTGCCAGATTGCAAACAAACCAGCCTCGCCACTGTCATATTACACCGATCCTTCGCTCACTGCACTGGCTACCAGTAGAATGGAGAATACTCTTCAAGATTGGACTGCTGACATTCAAATCCCTGCACAATCTGGGCCCTGGATACATGAAGGACTTGCTGAAGCTGCACCACACCTCTCACAACCTCAGATCAGCAAGTTCTATAAACTTGGTCACTCCCAGAGTACACCTCAAAAAATCTGGAGATAGAGCCTTCTGTCATGCTGCCCCTACTCTTTGGAACTCCCTGCCACACCCAGTAAAGACAGCACCATTCCTGGAGCTATTCAAATCCAGACTGAAAAGCTACCTGTTTAGCCCGGCATTTCCAGACTTATAAAATTCTTTCTCTGTACCACGATGGTCTGAGCCATGCTTATGCGCTTTGAGTCCTATGGGAGAAAAGCGCTCTACAAATGTTATTTGTTGTTGTTGTTTGCTTTATACCTGGCTAAACAATCTTTAACCACTTCACCACTGAGGGGTTTTACCCCCTGAGCACCAGAGCAATTTTCACCTTTCAGCGCTCCTTCTATTCATTCATCTATAACTTTATCATTACTTATCGCAATGAAATGAACTATATCTTGTTTTTTCCGCCACCAATTAGGCTTTCTTTAGGTGGGACATTATGCCAAGAATTATTTTTTTCTAAATGTGTTTTAATGGGAAAATAGGAAAAATGTGGGGAAAAAAATAATTATTTTTCAGTTTTCGGCCATTATAGTTTTTAAATAATGCATGCTACTGTAATTAAAACCCATGAAACGTATTTGCCCTTTTGTCCCGGTTATAAAACCATTTAAATTATGTCCCTATCACAATGTTTGGCGCCAATATTTTATTTGGAAATAAAGGTGCATTTTTTTCAGTTTTGCGTCCATCCCTAATTACAAGCCCATAGTTTATAAAGTAACAGTGTTATACCCTCTTGACATAAATATTTAAAAAGTTCAGTCCCTAAGGTAACTATTTATGTATTTTTTTTAATTGTAAATTTTTTTAATTTTTTTTTAATTACAAAAAAAAAAAAAAAAATAGGGAGTGTGGGAGGTAATGAGTTAATTTTATGTGTAAAAGTCATTTATTTGTATGTGAAAAATGTGTAGGGTGTAGTTTACTATTTGGCCACAAGATGGCCACAGTAACTTTCTGTTTTAATGCGACCTCCAAGCTTCCTTCCGGAAGCTTGGAGGAAGTATAAGGAGGCTGGACACGTGAGTTTTTTTCTCACAATGATCGCGCTGCCCATAGGAGAGCAGCTGATCATTGCGGGGCTTAGATCAACGAACGGGAATGGATTTTCCCGTTCATTGATCTCTGGGCGAGCGGGCGGCGGCGTGTTTACTAGCGGCGGGCGGCGTGTTTACGAGCGGGAGCGCGGGCAGCGTCGGGAACGCGGAAAGTACGTGTTTCTCCGTCCCTGGTTTTTAAAGGATGGAAAAAGGGGCGGAAAAATACGTACGCGCGGGGGTAAAGTGGTTAATATACCAACTCTGACTTTCAACACAAGTACAGGAGTTATTGGGAACAAGTGTTTCATACTTCCAAACAAAGGAATCTTGGATAAAAATATGAAGAAACTTTGCTAAAACATCTATATTCATACAAACACAAGAGAACATATATAAAATGTTCTTGGAAGAACAAAGAGAAATTGAGAGCCCAATATGGTGTAGTATTGTTAAGTTGGTTGTGGTTTAAAGCAAAATATTAAGAAATACTCACAAACATGGGTTACCCATAGGCAACCACTTCAAATGCAGGTGGGGAGTATTAGAACCTGACCCCACTCAGGTTATTAAGATGTCGCTCTCTGTAGATAGGAAACAGGGTAGCACCCCTCCACCGAGGGTGGAATCAAGATTTCAGCAAGGCTTGGTGTAGAGAGGCGCCAGAGTAGAATAAAAATGTTTAAAAACCGTCTAAAAGAGGGGGATGTTCAGGTGGACTTACCTCCCTCAAAAATATAGAACTCAACTAAGTCACAATATATCAATACAAAAAACGTTTTATTTAACTCCACTTAGTGCAACGCGTTTCGCAGGTGTGGTCCTGCTTCATCAGGCAAACAGGAGTATAACTCAATGGGTCTAGATGCACAGAGGCGCTCACTTCTGCATCTAGACCCATTGAGTTATACTCCTGTTTGCCTGATTAACCCATTGAGTTATACTCCTGTTTGCCTAAACATTTTTATTCTACTCTGGCGCCTCTGTACACCAAGCCTTGCTGATATATAAAATGTTATTCATGTGGTACAGAACATTAGTGCGTCTACATAAGTGGATCCACTCAATCCCCTTGACCTAACCCCGCCCCGTCATGTCATGTTGGTGACAGTGGGGTGACCAGGGTTCTATACATCACTTGTACTGGGCTTACCCTAACATTCAACCCTTTTGGGTTAGTTATCCAGCTCATTAAAGTCCAGACAGACATTTTGGTCCCTAGGATCCACTATGAATATGTTTTTGGCTCTCCCCATGCGTAAGCTAAAGCCTCCCTACTTCAATACTTCTGAATCATTATCTTACGACAGAACGCTGCTTGATTTCCAAGCATTGGAAGGATGTTGACCACCTCCGTACCAGCAGTGGATCCGAAATAAACTTTTGCCCATTGCATAATTCTGTTCCTTTCATATAGTTTATAGGGCATTCCTCAAGCCTAATACTTTTTTTATTAAGTTTTAATACTCTAATTCCCTATAAACTAAACAAGCCTCACCCACAGCTTCTTCAGAGAGCCTTGGCACTCTGAGCCTTAGTAGCAAGGGCTTATGGGAGCTCAGCCTGGGCAGGAGGAGGAGGAGGTTACTAGCCAGTAATTTCAGAGGCAGAGGGGAGGAGGAGAAGGGAGTGAAGTTTACACAGGCTGAGAGCTGGAGATGCTATCAGCTTGCCTGTGTGTAATGTGACAATCAGAACATGGCTGCCCTCATTGTATCACAGGAATACATAATCATAAACTGTTGAAGCTGTTTGCAGCTAAATTTGCTGTTTAAACGATCTAAACTTTAGATAAGATATATAGACAAGCTACTTGTTATAGTTCGTTTTTCATCTTGGATCCGCTTTTAAAGGAGTTATCAAGCAAAAATGAACAAAATAAGTGCTACTTACCTGGGGCTTCCTCCAGCCCCAAGCTCCCAGCATGTCCCTTGCCGCAGCTCTGCATGCAGCCGTTCGCCGCAGCTCCCTCCCGGTCCCCGGCGATGACGTCAGGATGACCTCCAGGTTGGCCTGTACTGCGCCTGCGCGAGCGGCACTTTCAATCACCGCCACGTGGACCGGAGCGGACTGCGCAGGCGCAGAACTACTGCTGGTACGGTAACACCTGCCTTATAGACGACAGAGCGAGCGAATTGCAGCATGTTCAGAGCGGCAAGATAGGCAGTAATGGCGGGGTCGTGTCATTCATCAGGACATTGAATCTACTTCCAGTCAGAGCAGCAGCACTGCCTGCTGGCTGTGGATTTAAGCTGCATCGGTCCGGTACCAATTAATCCCCTTACAATCAAATTCAAATCCAATATATCTACAACAACAACAAGATAAAATGTATATATTTGATAAAGTTTGGGAACATGTCTCCTTTGATGTTGACTAAAATGTCTGTATGGCTGGTGACCCTCTCCTCCATCCTCCACCCTCTGGTTTTTACCCCTTTTTCTCCTCTTTATATCTTTAGTTCTTCTTCTTTTCTATCAACTAGGTTTTGACTTCCTCAGGATGGATGGTCTCTTTAATTTGCATACAACTGCACATTGAGAATACATTTGTCCACTAGGGACCCTTGTGTTTTATTTGGGAATGATGATTACTACATGTCCTGGTTGTAACTGAAGTCCTTGTTGTAGTCCTCATTAAATAAAATAATACAAAAAATAAATACAAAAAATGAAGAGACCTGAAAAAAAAGTTAGATACTCATCTGTGGAGAGGGAAGTCTCTGGATTCCATAGAACCTTCCTGGTCCACTCTCCATGCCCTTAGTCCACAGTTGTGTTGCGGAGGGGGGGGGGAGGGGCATGTTGTTAGTGTGTTCAAAGTTTGGGTAGAGTACCTGGTCTGCATACACATTCTGTGCCTGTGGCTGAAAGTACTGCATGATGAGGATCAAATTACATTGTTTAAAAAAAATGGCAATCTTCATATCCCTTTTGCTCCTATTATAACATAAGAGTTGTTCAGTTGTCCTTCTCTATGAAAATTACACTGACAAAGTACCCTCAAAATATGAGAATCATATAGAGCTAGTTAAAAACAGCAAACACTCAAAAAATACAGCGTTCGTGAATTGATCCAAACTACCCCAGATATTAACAATAATTGATAGCTGCCTCAAAGGATAAAATAGGCTATTAGTCCATGAATAAACAAACTGCAAACGAAATGATAATGAAAAAAACAAAAAAAACCTCTGAGGTAAAATCACAGCAGTCCTTTTAAAAAATGTGCAAAGCAAGGTTACATTCCCCAGCAGGCTGTGGATAGCTGGATAGGAACTAGGAGAAAACACAAACAAAAACGCACCTTTCCTCATGTATTAAATTTAATTTGCAAACAAGTGAAGAGTGGAGTCGCAACATAAGGATCAAAGTGCTGGATCACAACAGCGATATCATAGCCAACAGGATCTCAAGACTCCAAAGCCTAGACTGGGATCGCAATCACTGTAGCTCCCATGCACCAACGTCAATTCCTCTGGTTGAGTCACTACACATTTCAGGGACCTCCCCCTTCATCAGGTGTATTAAGAACATTAGAACTGCAGCATTTTCAAATCTCCACATCCCTTATATTACCTTAGAGGTATACTTTAACTTGTATGACACAAATATTTCATAATATATCAACTACCTTAAAAATAATGCAATTAATCCTGTGATAAAAGTAACTTTGTTATTAGACCATGTGATTACACACAGTGTTGCTATATTGTATGCAATATTAATGAGAGATTGTATGAGACATTTATTTATTACCAGTGACCACTAATTTGCAGAAAATATTTGGTAAAGAATGTGAGTTCACACAGTATCAGGTTGAGGGAGGAGAGGGAGCATCTGCCTGATAAGGTTGGCAATGATGCAGCTCAGACCCCAGTGATGATGCAATTCACTCTGTTCTACGGGATTCTAACTTTAAACTTATGAGCTCTGAGGATGTGTGGGCATGTTGTAATGAGATTCATTTATGTCTCTTATTATCTGTATGCAACATTAGTGGTAATTTATAATATTCGAATCTTGAGGAGCCAGGCATTAAGAAGTCAGATCAAACACACTGTATTTTTTTTTTTTACTAAGAAAAGATAAGGAAAAGTACAAAATGATTTCCAAATAAATTGTTATAGAATATGTGTCAAACATTTCAGTATATAATGCTGATATGTTTCTCTCACACCTACATACCTTGAAGGCTTTCCTATTCAATAATTACCAAATGTAATAAGAATCACAATGAAACAATGTTGCCTGAAAAATTGAACCTTAAGGGCTCTTTCACATTAGGGCAGATTTTCTGCGTTTCAACGCAAAGGATAAAGTTTGCGTTACCCAAGGTGAAATGAAAGTCCATAGACTTTCATTTTAGCTTTCACATATAACGCAGCCTTTTTGTGCGTTGCGTTCCACTGCACCCAGGTGCAGTTTTTCGGCCAACGCTAGCTTTATGCGTTACAATGTTAGTCAATGTAAAACGCACACTATGCGCGTTTTTAATCCGTTAACGCAGGCAATCAGTCCCAGAATGCAACAGAGGAACAATGTAGAAAGTTGAAAACTAAAAGAAAAAAAAAATTACCTGCGTTTTCCTATGTCCTGTAACGCATTGAAAACGGATTAAAAACGCACACTCACTGCAGTGCAACGCATATCAAAACGCATTAAAAAGCATACAACAAAACGTATGCTTTGAGCGTTCTCCAACGCAAGCTCTGATGTGAAAGAGCCCTTAGGCAGGTTTCACGCTGGGGAATAGCGGCACTGCACTGTAAAAAACAGGCCTTTGGGGATTACTGCATTAGTCCGCAGTTATCCCTGTCTGGCAGCTGGCCAAGCAGGAAGTGGTGCTCATTTCTTGTAGCCGAAGTGAACACATGCGCGAAAGCATATTGCTAAAATACGCTTCCACGCATGCATGACATGTAAAACTTGCAGTGGGTGAAAATCTCATACTGAGCAAGATTGGTTGAAGTCTTAATCTAACCATAAACCTGGGCATAAACTAACAAGACATGTAAATTACTGATATCTACCCAGAAGCGTCACTAGGATTGGTATCACCTGGTGTGGAAACTCATTGTGTCTCCCTTTCTTAGCCACTGAACCTCCAACCTCACAAGGTAGTAACATTGCTTGTTATAGGGGGATGTTAAGATGATCACCACGTGGCCCTGCTTGCCTCAATATGGAGCAGTCAGAAAGGAGAAGAGCAGGGGAAGAAGTACATCAGGCACTAGTCTGGTCTATATTAACGTAGCCTACTCCACTCTCCCTTACTCAGGAGCTTGGTGTCACCCCCTCTGCTGGTGACACCTGGTGCGGCCCGCACTTACCGCACCACCCTAGTGATTCCACAGTATGTACCAGATACTCATTATTTACCACCTTGCCACAATATCCCCTAAAATTATATCAGATCTCTGCAAAGATCCTATCAAGTATCCCTCTCCGTATCGCAGCCACAATGCTTGCTGCAGTACAAGGTAGTGAAGCCCTGTTCTCAATGTGCTGCATTGTGAGAAGAGGGGGGCAAAACTCTGAGGGCTCCAAGGCTGTGTACCACATTAGGGAGATGTTACTAATTTACACCATGAACAGCTATCGTAAACAATTATCATTTTTAAAATATAGGCATATAAATCTACTTTTCTCCCAGAGTAAGATGCACTATAAATTACTTTTTTCCTATGTCACTGTAATTTACTGTAGGTAGTAAAAATTAGTCTATCTCCTCATGAGGGATTCTCTGTTATTTCTTTAGGGCCCATTTCCACTGGTGCGGAAATTGGCCCTAATCCACAGTTTTCCCGCAGGCAAATCGTGTGGGGAAACTCTGCCATAGGGGATAATGCTGCCGCCATCTGAATCGCTTTCCCTAATGATTTCGACAACATTGCAGCATTTTTCCATGCAAGTGGCAGCGAATCCCATAGCCGTGTATGGCATGGCTTCAAGGATTGTTGCGTAGTCGCATAACAGGAAGTGCCGCCACACGTCTTATAGGTTGCAGAGCGGCTAGTGAAAACGGGCTCTTATTTACAAAAGCACTTATTGAACTGCAGTTGCTTAGTCCAACTGCCAATATAATGTGCAAATATGGAGGAAGCTGGTTGGCATCTTTATATAGATCCTTATCATGAAGTGTTTTTATTAAGAATAAAGGTAATGCTGAGAATCCCCCATGAGGAGATGGACTAGTCCAAAATCTGACAGATTTTTACTATCCACTGTATCTAACAACAACATAGGAGAAGGGTCATTTATATTGCGTTTTACTCTGGGACAAATGTACATTTTATATGTATTTAAAGCATTACAATTGTTCATCATAGTGCTCCTTTAATGATCTACGATGCACAGCACAGTGTGTGGCCAGAAAAATAGAAATGTGATGTCATAGGACATCATTGTTATCTTTGTCTCTAATATGAGTAACTTCCTTGACAAATTCTTCAAGTGGTTTACTGTCTTGCCAAAAGGGTTACTTACTGGGGTGGAAGCTACATATTTGCAAATGAGGTATGTTACTGAGTGAGTTGTACTGCTAAAAATAGGTCTGATTGGGACCCCTTACAAATGTTTTCTTTGGAGTCCATATAGGTATGGTCTACCTCTACTTATAAAACCCATAGAAGCCTCCATTGTTTACAACTGAAACAGTTGCTATGTAGGAGTGATGGCACATCTTCTAGAACAGGAAAAAGGTGCTCTGTTGATGCTAACTTTTTATTGGATGTATCATGACCTGGGTAAATGAAAACCTTCTCAGAAAGTTACAAACTACGTTGCGTTTTTATATTGGAAAAAGGGGTTTGCAAGGATATTGTATCACTATGGACACTCTGAAACTCTACTGGTGAGATTTATACTTTGTAAAGTATTAGAAAAGCTGAAAAAATATTTGACCTTATTCTACTACTAACAAATAAGTTTGAGTAGTAAGCTATTATATCTCAGTATTCCAGTTTGTGCCTCAACTTATTTGAAGGATCTCATTTTAGCTATCCAGGAAAATTAATTTTTTTCCCACTACGTTACATTTTCTTTATTTTTCTTGGACGCAGTGCAGCCATACAGTTGGGGAAATAAATTTTCTGGAAAATGTCTAACACCTCCCATTAACATTAAGAGTAGATGAAGTACAAAGAGAGTGATCTTGATTCTTGCAGGCTGCAGAATTTTCTGTAGATGAGCCTGAAAATGTATTTGTGGTCAAACAGTACCGATAATTTATGCTGCTGTCAATTGCTATATATAACTTTGAGTAAAATTGTAATAGGATTAATACAAATGTATTTTAACGTGTCAGCAATGCATCTCCTAACTGGCAGTAGTACCTTCAAGTTCTCCATTCCCATCTGGAAAAATGAACACATTTTATTACTAGAATATGAGCCTTTTTAAATGTGTGTTGCAGTGACAGAGAAATCATTTTTTTAGCTGGGATAAATAGGACATAATTCAAAATATTGAAATAAGGAAGATTTTTTCATAAACAATGAAAATTTAATCTGTTGCCCAATGACCTCTTAAGGATATACTTTACTAGACTGCTTATATATGATGGACGCATCAATGACACCAGTATAATTGTCAATAGCCTGTTGAAAGACCTGCTTATTTTTTAATTTTCCCTTATATTTCTAATAACAAGAAATGATATCTAATATGAAGAGTACCAAGCGCAGTGTCAACCATGGATAAGTTGGATGTTGCAGTCAATCAAGCTCAGAATTGTCAGGTATATTACATGCGTGTTTACCGCAAATATCTCATATAAAAGATTTGCTGTTTAATTTTAGCTAGCCTTGAGCATAAGCAGTCTGAAAGCATAAATATTCAAAATAAAATTCACCCATGGAAATTTATATTTATATTTTTTTATACCTTGACATATTTTTGTCGACTTGAGATGCTGTTTGACTTACCACCACTAGACTTAAAGAGTAATTTACGAAAGAAGTAGTTAATATTGCTGGCACATAAAACGTAAGCTTGCCTCAATGATCCAACCATGTCAAGATAAAATCTGAATTTATTTAAATTCCTATTAATTTAATTTTGGGTTTACAACATCTGAAGTTTGCTGAAGGAAGAGCAGCTGGAGAAAAGAAGTGCTTTTGGTCATTAAGTATTCATATAAAAAGCTGACTTGCATACTGGGGTAAAATGTTATTTCTTTTCTGTATAGATACATAGCTTTGTCACTGGCTTTAAAACAGTAAACTAACCTACCCCATATGTTCTGAAGTATGGAAGAACCAGCACAAAGAGATGGATAACATACCAACTCATTCCAGGCCATATCTGTGGTGGGATTCATACAAAACAAGTCTAGATTGCCAACCATTTAGCAAAACTGTTGCTTTACTAAGTAATATTATATTTTTTTTACTGTATATACTCGCATATAAGCCGACCCACATATAAGCAGACTCCCCAACTTTTATCTAAAAAAACAGGAAAAAATGATTGACCCACGTATAAGCCGAGGGTAGGAAATGCAGCAGCTCCTGAGGTTTGTATGCATTAGAAGAAGCCAAGAGATTATGTGAACATCCATAGAATCGGGCCACTAAAAAAGGGAGCATATGGCTAATGGACAAAAGGGGCGCCGCCATAGACTGCAATGCAAAATATCAGCTATTGGGCGCCCGACAGAAAAAAGGGCGCCCGAGAAATAGCGGTTGCAGGGATCATGTTAACAAAAGTTTTTGTTTACAGAATAAGGTTTATTACAAATACCATTTTCAAGTTCGCTTTAACTTTATGGTTTACTTATTTTTTCGTTTTTAAATTTCACTTATAGGAGCTTTTACTTATTTTTCCGTTTTTAAATTTTGTTTTCAGGGCTTTAACAAGTAAATTATCGTTTACACTTCTTTTATCATTTACAATTCGTTTTCATGCGTATAATGCTTAAATATCGTTTTCAACCTTGTTCTATTGGAAATACATCGCTTTTGGTAATAACTTTGTTTTTTACACTTATAATGCGTTGATTATAGTTTTCTAATATATCGCTTTTAATACTACCGTTATTTAAGATTTTTAATGCTACCGGCTATCTATTCTATTATATATATATATATACCTTTTTTATTTATAATATTATTAATGTGCACGTGATTTTAACGCTATTTATTCTATTACAAATATATAAATTATTCTATTCATGTTATTTATAGTGAAGTATTTTAAGGATTAAATATATTATTGTTTATATGTATGCAAGGGTGTTTGTGCAGTGGGGAAGGTAAGGGTTAGGCATGACCAGGGGGATGGTTAGGGTTAGGCATGACTAGGGGGATGGTTAGGGTTAGGCACCACCAGGGGAGATTTAGGGTTAGGCACCACCAGGGAGGTCTTAGGATTAGGCACCACCAGGGGGGTCTTAGGGTTAGGCACCACCAGGGGGGTCTTAGGGTTAGGCACTCTCCACCACCCGCATCTGATCTCTCTGCTGCTCTCTGTGCGCACACCTTCAATTGGTAAAGCACGTCACAGTTTAGAATCAGCGCTGCATCACCGCTGCACTCTCCGATCCTCACAGGGTCAGTCAGGTCAGTACGCACCGCACACTCCTCACTGCAGAAAAAGGCTCAACAAATAGTGATGCACATATAGGCCGAGGGGGTGACTTTTCAGCATACTTTTTGTGCTGAAAAATTTGGCCTGTATGCGAGTATCTACGGAATATAGCGCCAACATCTTCCTTAGCGCACTACATAGTACAAAACAAATGTTGAGGAGCATAGATACATGCGACATTAAAAACTCTGTACAATTAGAACTTCTAGCAATACAAATGCATACATAGGTAATGTGTGGTTTGAGAGATCACCAACACTAGTGTTGCTGTTCGAATCCGGGATTCCTAATTTGGAATCCTGAATAATGCTGTCCGCAGCACTTCAGGACAATTTTTTGTGGAGAGAGTCATAATGCTGCATTCCATGTTGCACTTGACTTGACTTGATGCTTCCTTCTCCAACGTGGAACACATCTCAATGACTTTCTCCACATGAGCTGGTCCTGAAGTGCTGTGCTGCGGATGGCATTTTCTGGGTTTCCAAATTAGATTACTAGGATTTCAAACAGCAATTCTAGCCTATACTGGAATATGTTAATATATGGCAAAAGAACAAAAAACACAAGGAGGAGATACCTGCCCTTGTAGGCTTACAATCTTGATGCTTGCTTCAGAAACAGAAGGGGGTGGGATCATGGCACCAAATAGAAAAGTACCAAATTATTAAAAGATTCCATGCACATTATAGGCAGCAGTTGCATAGATAAGTTGAGGTTCAGGGACTCTGAGCTGTGCTCAATGGCTGTATATAAATGTCTATACAGCTGTGCCTGTAAAAAATTTTTTTTTTAAAGTATGTCCATTATAAAAGGGGCATAAATGAAGTTTACTTTAAAGTGAATCAGATTCTGTGACGAAGCAAACTGTGTTGTGAGGTAAACTTGTTGAATGCTGTAGTTCAGACTGAGCAGGAGCTGGAAACATTGTGGATCAAGAAGAAAAGGATTTTTATAAAAAAACAAAAACAAAAAGAAAACATGCTGGTTGGTAGGTTGGTTAGTTGGTTCCTTTTAATGAGATGCACTAAATGGTTTAAAGAGGCAACACAGGCTGTGTTACCAATAAAATCTTTTGTCCCTACAAAGATTTGTCATCCTTGAGGTAAGCAACCTTAAACCTTTATCGGTTTTAAAACTGCTTTTAAACGCTTTTATATACCACCAGGACGCCTCTTTAAACCATTTAGTGCATCCCTAACCCCCATACGATACCCGTGTGAGGGATGGAGGCAGAACATACGTGGTTTACACCACAGTGGACATCTGCCTCCCTTCTTTTTTCCAAGGAGAGAGACCGCATCCAGGTCCTTAGTGACCTCCCCGAGTGGAGTCGGGTTAATTGTCTCCACCTGCTTCCTGTGGTCGGTTTCCCCTCTGCAACCCACTCTTGTAAGTAGATTCTTATCTTCTACATTGACAATTTTGACTAAACATATTACACTATTGGGCTCCCATGTTTTTGTTTCCTGTGTCTTTTCCCCAGAAGGTGTCCTGACACCAATCATCCACTACTTTTAATGAGATGATTTCTCATTTATAAACCTCTTGGAACTGAATTAATGCTGACATGGTTCACATTGACAGTATGTAGAAAGATTCATCCATCAGTTAGCTGCCCCATCAATCTGACTTAAATGTCAACAGTGTTATGAAGTGAAATTTGTACCCACCACCACTAGGTCTATTTATACGAGATTGATTAATGTATGGTTCCCTTTGTGTGAAAGTTAAGAATATGAAGTGTTTCCTTGCATGCTAACAGGCATGGGTAGAGTAGGGACCAGTTCTAAGGAGAGAATTGCAAAGGGGTAAACTGGCTTAATACAAAAATACTGCAGTTTCTTTTGGAAACTAAGAACTTCCATCTTGTTGTGAGCATGTGTGTTGAGTTTAGATGGTTAATGACTGTTTATACTAATAGATACTAATGGATAGTAGCACTAGCACTCTGTAGGACTGTAAATATGTATTGCACTCCCTACATCATTTTGTATATACCCCCTTGTAGCTGAGGTTGACTATTGTGTAGAGGGTAGCCACCCTTGATTTCACAGTGTGACCAGGTGGACATTCATGTGCATTACTTTGCCTGCTTGGTTTCTACCATGGACACATCAATGAGTGGCTTTACCACAAATACCTCACATCATTGTTAGTAAACTAGCTAGCACTGCTCTAGGTTTCCAGGGCTGGCTACACCCCACTTATTTAACACTGGGCCACCTATTCTTGAGTGGTGTGTGTATATATATATATATATATATATATATATATATATATATATATATATATATATATATATATATATATATATATATATATATATATATATATATATATATATATACACACATATATATATATATACACACATATATATATATATATATATATATATATATATATATATATATATATATATATATATACACAGTATATACATGTGGGGGGGGGGAGGGATCAGCAAAGACAACCACCTAGGCAGTGCACAAACACTGCTAGGTTGCTACTTTTATTGTTTTTATGTAAAATAGTTTGTATGACTTATGTAGTATACATGTGGTGAAATTGAGCACATCTTCTGTACAATTTAGGACTTTTTGAGCTAATTTTGACTCCTGTGTTGCATTCGTCATTTTCCTGTACACATATCGGCAGTGTATACTAATGGATAGCACAGGCCACAAAGTGGTGGAATAGAGCTGTAACCACTAGTCCATATGGCAGCAATTGCTGTGCTGTGCAAGACTGGCATTGAGGTGATGGGTGTGGAAGTAGTTTGTGGAGAGTTATTTTTTCCACTCCTAATGTTGCTGACAGCTGAATAGTAATACCGGAGAATTTGTACTTATAAAGAGTGATCGCAAGAATAATAGCTCTGTTCCCAGCCTCTGTCTCTCACTCCTGGTTTTGCAATCATGCCTTTCATTACTCCTAGAAGCATGGAAAGCTCAAGGCCAGATAAACCCTATAGACAAATTTGCCTTCCACTGAGAAGTGGCTCCAGAGAAAAAGAGAAAATAGGGAAGGAAGGTGCAGCTACAGTAGTGAAAGATGCACAAGGGCAAGGTAGCTGTTCTCTCCTCTTGACCATTTGTGCAGTTCATGGAATTGGGCAGTGGATCTTTATATGGTTACTCAAGCAGGTAGTTGTAATGCTGTGGGGGTCATACTTTCTGACCACCCAGCGCAACAAGGCTAGTAGCTGGATAATGGAAGAGGCTCCACAGATGGACACAGGAGTAATAAACAAGGGAGCAAGACTGCCCAGAGCAACTGCAGCTCTGGGCCTCCTATCAGGCTATATGCTATGTGATCCAATACACAACAGACATAGTCGGTAACAGGCTTGGGTCATACACGTTAAATCAGATGGCAGTCGTATTGGAAGGATTAGGCAGATTCGTAGTCGAAAGGTCAGTACACAATACAATATTACAATAATACAATACTGACTGACTAGTGTACATATATATCATGCTGATGCGCAATATATGAAATGTAGCTTTTAAATAACTCACTAGCTAAAGCACAAGTAATGATAATTAACAAGACAGACAACAGACAGACAGACAAAATGCTCAGCCAATCTAGTCGCTGTTTCAGCGACGGCAATATTCACACTGAGATAGACAAGACTAACAGGTAGGAGCGAACTAAGGGCCACCGCTGCTATAGTTCGTCTTCAAGAACAAGGCTAGAAGGAATACTACCAGTCACCCATGTGGTGCTGGAAGAATCTAACTATCAGGATCAGAAGGACTTCACTGACCCCCGCAGGTCAGCAAACGTCCAGCAGACTTGAAAATACAGAGCTAGGCATTATACATTTACAATAACAACTTTCACAGCATAGACCCAATGACAACTCAGAGAGCTGAACGCTATGTCGGGCCTATGTCGGAAATGGGAGGCAGACTTTTATGCTGGCATCAGCCAATGGATGCAGGTATGCAAATTCCCACACAGCCGAATGGTAATCATTCAATCCTGAGCTGCCTTGATTACCATTTGCTAGCTGGCAGTGAATGCAAAGGACTCCCATAAGAAATACATGCAGTATTATGTAACAACATGCATGCAGGAAATCCAGGGCTATCTGGCCGCAGCTCAGCTGCAACAAGCAATTGGTGGAATGATGACAGCATCCTGAGCTGCCCAGAACTGCAGAGCAATTGCAAATGACAATGAGACTTATTGCGAATGCACAACCGAATGCAAGCAGATAAGCCAGAACTGTCCGTTTGCAGCTCCACTGTAATTGACAGAATATGCTACAGGAGGGATCTTTACAGTAGTATACAGGTGGTTAATGTTCCTGCAACAGATGCTGTAGTTGGCAATGGTTTAGTCACAATCACAAGGAGCAAAGAAAAACTAAATAGTAGAGGTTGCTTTTATTGATTTCAGTGTTGTTGCGAGCATATGTTCTTTGTGCACAGGGTTAACAATTGTTTTCATGTAAATTGACCACATCCCTCAGCACATGTTTTCCGTAAAGTGTGTGCAGGATGTGCCTAGCTGCCCATGTTTCTGTCATAAATAGCCATTCTGCCTTCATGACATAAGTGATCAAGAACATGTAACTATAACTGCAACATGTTGTCACTCAGTTGCAGGGTGCACCTAATAATGGATATAGGCTTGAGTAGAGGGTTGAGAAAGATTGGGATGGGGTGATATATAAAGATTTTTTATTTTCCATAAGATACATTTTGGTGAATAAAACAGGATTGACAACATAATGTCATGTGAGACAATGCGTCAAAAGTGCAATCCAATATTAGCTTGGCAACATAATTGCAGTATATCAGTGCTGTAGCAGAGAAAATAAATCCTGACACAGTATATGTTAAACAGTAAGTACACAATTTACAAAATAACTAAAATAGTGACAAGTCAGAGACCAGGCATGAGTCCACATTAGAAGGTAAATGATGCACGCAGCTGCCCACATGTGATCTCAATATAGCCTCCGAACACTAAGGGGAGCATGAAGGTTAGAAACCCTGAGGTCAAAAGGGACCTTTCACCCAGGGTTCCTGTAACCAGGTAACTAATTGAAAGATTAAAAATAGCTGATCTTCGGTCTTGTCTTTGAAGTTCAAAGAAACAAGCATAGTGGACAAATAAAAGAGAGAAATGGATTGTAAAGAAAAGAAGGAAAACGAGTAAGAAGAGAAATTGGATGGTTTGACCATGGCAAGTAAAAAGTAAATCCCCAGGGACATGCACCTCAATCTATCTGAAGACAGACCTGGAGGTACAGACAGCGGAAAACTCACAATATGTCAGGAAGGGGGTACATTTCTTATATAGGACACTGGGAGAATTTAGTAGTGGTCAGGCTGCAATCAACAAGAGATATATCTACTGCATTTGTAGTACTTCCAAGAGTAGTGTGAGATTCTCCCTTGTCTGTAACCTGGACTTCTTCTTCCTCTTCTTTATCTTCCTTTTTCATAACAACCCTTCTACATTGTCAACAACATCAACATATACCTACCATACAAGCTTAAGCCAGGCAACGTTCTGTGTAACAATGTGGTGAACCAGTTGCCAGATCAACACGGAGAATTGACACATACCTTGCCAGGCCCACATGATAAGCCCAGCTTTACCTAAGCAAGTACCCAGCCTTACAGGTGCCAATGGATAAGGCTAAGAATGTGTACCTTCTATTTTTGTCAGTCTTTCCCAGCATCAGATTGCTTGGTAGAAGTGTAGCACCAAGGCAACCTACCACATTTGGACAAAGAAATGAGGAATAGTATCAAAGAGAGATAGAGGAGGAGGAAGTGGTACCAATCCCCACTTCACTAGAGCATTGCCCAGAGTAGGCGATCTGGCCATAAAAGGGAGGACCCAATAGGCCTGACTTTTTCTTATGTTAAATGTTTCAAACAAAATGAGGGAAAGGTGAAGGAGGATGAAGAGGAGAATGGGAGAGGTAGTCCAAGAGCAGATGAGGAAGGAGTTGTATGTATGCAAATACTATTCTGTCATTCGAGAACCCCAGTCACTATGTATGGATGAGGAAGCAGCCAGAGGTCATGGTTGTTCATGTTGCTCTGCTTGGAGAAAAATCCTTGCATGGGTTACATTAAAAACACTGACAGTAATGAGTGACTAGTACTATGTGGAATCCGTAGTACTACAAGGCAAAGTGGCATAAAAAAGCATAGCAGTGGTGATGTAAGCCAACATGCTTCACTATGAGGAAGCAGTTTTAAGGCACTTGCGCATTGGTTTTCTCAATGGCAGCAACAATTGATCTGCTACCTATCACAGCTCTGCAACCCCTTGGTAGACAAGTAGATAGAAGCAGGAAATCTACCACTAGCTGAAGTCATCTAACAGAGCATTACAAAGTTTTTCCAGGCCACAGTGGTCAAGTCCAGCCATTGGTAACTCTCACAATCCTTTTTCATGAGTGTCTATGAGTAGGTCAGCTCCAGGTCAAATACAAGCTCTTAAGTGAAGACACTATGGACTGTGAGTGGTTCAAGGTGAATTCAGCCAATGTACAAGCATAACTGCAATAGGGTACACTAGACTTCACACACCCCACCCCTCCCCAAGTTATGACCCTTGTCACTGTGGAAGGCAATGTTTTCTCTATGGGGGATAAAGGAGGGAGATAGCCTGCAGCTGCTTACCAAGCAGCCTGAGATAAATTAAGAAATTTTTTAATAATAATAATAATCCGAACATTTGCATTTTTCACTATTATTTTAATAAAGTAAAATGTTTAGAGTGTAGTTATTAAAAGTGCAGTTATATTTCTTAGCAAAGTTTTTACACACAATCAAATAACATGTATTCCTTCTCTAAAATGACTCTATTATAGATACATGAAGATGTTTGATTTGAATTTTTTTACATTTACTGCACACTTCATCCAATGGCCCTACTACTAATAGACTTCAGAGCTTTAAATAAATAAATCTTTGGAATCCTGTTGCATCTCTTGGGGTGTGACATTTGACAGTCTTTTATAGTGCAGAACGAAACAAGTTTGTGAGCTGGAATTCAATTGTGGTGTATTGATTCCTTGCATCAGTCATTATTCCCTGCTGATTGACAGCTGAAAATTGGTTACGTTAAGTATTTCATATGTTATATTGGCTGACATTTGCTTGCTTGCTCCTGTGTCAATATTGTTGGAGGGATCTCCAGCTTTATGAGATAGCAATATACACTGACTGTGGCTTTTGTGTGATGTTCCAGTGTTTTTTCTGACATAATTTAAGATATATTAAAAAAGCAGAAGCATCTTCCCCCTCGAGGAGCTTAATGCCAATATTATTGTCTTCCTGGGGAAGATCATGTATGCTCATAATCGGGTGCTAATTTCAGCCCACACACTCATGTTTAGGCATTAGGTGCTATAACTGTAAAATTGAGCCTGCTTGATTGATTCATGTCAAGCCTCATCTCAGCTCCTGCAGGGGAAGTCATCCTGCTGACCCTTTTTACTCTAAAATAAGAGATTTGTGTTCTCTTCCTTCACCTGGAACCGTCAAATTGACTGAATAATCTGTAATACATTAGTGCTGACATTTGTTAGGTGGGAATTAAACAAGACACAGTAATAATTCCCCAGGATGGGAAGAGACTGTTTGATTTCTAGTTGTGTTTGAAGAAAAGGAACATTACCTTCTTTAGCCTTGGGGGAACTTTAAAGGGAAACTCCACCTTACTTTATTCTCAGAAAATAAAGAAAACTTCTATGCTAGGGACTTTTACTTATAGAGGAACTGCAATGAAAATAACGTAATAAATAATTGCTTATTTCTTTACAATATTAATTTATACATTATTTACTCAGTGTTTGTTCATTGTAAAATCTATCCTCAGCCTTATTTACATTCTAAAATGTATCACATCTTTAGTGCTGTCAGGTGCTGCTCTGTGTTTCCGAGAATTCTGAAGCCAGTGAAAATAATACATGGTTTCCGAGAGTGCTCCTGGATGAGAATTCTGCAATAAACATCCTAGGCTAAACATCACAGGATGGTGGGGCTACTTACCAATAGTGTAACGATTGTGGAATTCTCTCCGTGATCAGCGCACAAGGCGTGCGCTGACACGGTGGAAATCCTCCACAAGCGTATAATTTGAGGGAACCCAGCAAAAGGTGCAACGCACCTGTAGAGGGAAATTCCTGTCGGCAGGTGGAGCTGTGGAGTGAAGAGGAACAGCTCCTCTGCCCTACCACACACGCCAGACAGGAATTGCACGAAGGGAGGAAACGCAGGGCAAGATAGCCTTGAAAGAGAGATCAAAGCGACAGAGGGTATGTGTGTCCACCAAACTAGTCGCCACCCTGCGACGATGAACACACAACCATGAAGATCAGGCGAGAAGGCAATCGCCAGAGATGGCGATTGCTAACAGCGACACAAGACCGAATAAGCACAGATGAGGAATGTATGTATGTCCACCAATCTAGCCGCCAACCTGCGACGGCGGACACACAACAGAGGAAACCAAGTGAGAACGCAATCGCAAGAGAAGCGATTGCGAAAGAGAATGAGCACAGGGTCAGAATGTATGTATGTGCCCCAATCTAGTGGTCAACCCGCGACGGTGCACACACAACAGCAGAAACGAAGTAGGAACGCAATCGCAAGAGAGGCGATTGCCAGAGGTGACACAAGGCTTAAGCAAGACAGGGCGTGAGAGTAGCAAAGGCACAGCAATCATACAATGAGAAGATAAGGAAAATAACAAACAGTAACTAAACGTGAACACCGCACTCATTCGCAACAGCGAACGCGTTTACTGCGCAGTCTCCGCGTGTTAAGCACAACAGAGACAAAGCACGCCTAACTAACCACCGACAGACAAACATGAAACAGAGGACGCGAGCGCTTGCTTAACAGTTACCTCACCGAGCCTCCAGTAAGCGATCATATCAGACAAGACAGATACACGAAAACAGGAATAAGTGAGAGATACGATCCACCGCTCTTTCCGCCAGAGCGAGTGCGATCCAAGTAAGGCAACAGAGCTTGCAAGATCCCCTGCTCTTTCCGCCAGAGCAAGTGCGATCCAAGTATAGCAAGATAGCTTTAGCGGGATCCACTGCCCTTTCCGCCAGAGCGCGTGTGATCCAAGTATAGAAACAGAGCGAGCTGAATCCACTGCTCTTTCCGCAAGAGCAAGTGCGATCCAAGTACAGCAAGAGAGAAAGAACACGCAATACAAATAATACAATCCTGACTGCTCTAGCAAGGATGCCTAGTGCAGTCCCAGGAATTAGAGTTGGGCCGAACCTCCGATTTTAGGTTCGCGAACCGGGTTCGCGAACTTCCGCGGAAGGTTCGGTTCGCGTTAAAGTTCGCGAACCGCAATAGACTTCAATGGGGATGCGAACTTTGAAAAAAAAAAATTATGCTGGCCACAAAAGTGATGGAAAAGATGTTTCAAGGGGTCTAACACCTGGAGGGGGGCATGGCGGAGTGGGATACACGCCAAAAGTCCCCGGGAAAAATCTGGATTTGACGCAAAGCAGCGTTTTAAGGGCAGAAATCATATTGAATGCTAAATGACAGGCCTAAAGTGCTTTAAAACATCTTGCATGCGTATACATCAATCAGGTAGTGTAATTAAGGTACTGCTTCACACTGACACACCAAACTGTTCACTGAACAGAACAGGTATGCAGTGGCGGGTTCACTGAACAGGTATGTAGTGGCGGGTTCACAGAACAGGTATGCAGTGGCGGGTTCACAGAACAGGTATGCAGTGGCAGGTTCACAGAACAGGTATGCAGTGGCGGGTTCACAGTACAGGTATGCAGTGGTGGGTTCACAGAACAGGTATGCAGTGGTGGGTTCACAGAACAGGTATGCAGTGGTGGGTTCACAGAACAGGTATGCAGTGGTGGGTTCACAGAACAGGTATGCAGCCAGGGACAAGCTAAGCCTAACTAATCTTTCCCTATGAGAGAGAGTGTGCAGCAGCTCGCCCTACTCTCACTAATGCAGGCACACGAGTGACCGTAATGGTCGCCGCTGCCTGCCTTTTAGTAGGGAGGAGTGGCTCCAGGGGCTAGTGTAGCCTAATTGGCTACACTGTGCCTGCTGACTGTGATGTAGAGGGTCAAAGTTGACCCTCCATGGTGCATTATGGGGCGAACCGAACTTCCGCAAAGGTTCGCCTGCGGGACGCGAACGCGAACCACGGAAGTTCGCATGGAACCGTTCGCAGGCGAACCGTTCGGCCCAACTCTACCAGGAATTACTCTAAGCTAATCTTCAAACAATAAGGATGGCTGACACTCCAGGAGTGTTTCACAGGACAAACTCTTATGACCAGCGACGTACTGTGGAATCACATGGTATATATAGAGCAAGCCTACAAAGGATGTGGCTAGGCAATCTGCATGACAAACGTATACAAATTCCTCAGCAGCAGGAAGCTGCAAAACTGACAAAAGGTCTCTCTTCCAGAGACCTGCAGAATGCAGACCTGAACAGTGGTCAAAAAGCTGCCTGCCTGCGCAGGCAGCTGAGCGGATCATTACAAATAGTCATCAATATATTGATATAGGAAGTGTTCCCTGAACCAGGAAAATTGTTATAGAAGTAGGTATCACAAATAATTTGCTGCATTCTACTATATGTCACTAAAGTTCCTCTTTGAGTATGTATGTAAATAATGAGAATAGCAAGCATGTATTATTTCGATATTTTACATGTTTCAGCAACTGTAATATACTTTAGTTCTACAGTACAAATACTGTATAAACATTTTCTTGGGTGTCGGAAAATGTGGCACCTGGTAGCGGTGGCACCATTGAAATACCAGCATTGAGGGGAAATTTGGGCACCTGCATCACCCGATCACCAGATGCTGAGGCCATCTGTAAAGCCCACATTTCCCCTCAATGTGTGGGTTTTTTTGCTGTTTCGAGTGGGAGTGGGTGGGTAAGGTTAGGTAGGTGTGTGTGTGTGTGTGTGTAGGGTTATGTTTAGTTATAGCAAAATATTAATATGTATTACCAAGATTTTACTATTGTCATTTTCACCGTAATAGTAGAATATTGGTAAATTTACTAATATTCTACTACTGGGTTTTCTGGGTGCCCAAACTGCCCTGGCGCCCTTTTTGCATATATGCCATTCTTGAAGAGAGAAAAAAATGCTATTTTTGGTGTATATATTATTCATGCCAAACAACGGAGTATGGAAAAGTAGAAGAGACAATTAGGACAACATGGCCTAGCACAAATAAGGAACAATATAAACCAAGGCATATAGGAACTGCCATTACTTCCTGTAACAACACTTTATACATTTGTCCTGACTTGTAAGCGGGGGTGGAGCCTCTTAGTACTAGCTCTCACATTGTTACGATAAGGTGGAGCTTAGTGTGAAGAAGATGGAAATTTACTGGAAAGCAGCTACAAACATGTGTGAACAGTTTGTTGACAGCCCGTGGTTGACAAATTATTAAAATCCATTCCAAGCCTAGGATTGCTGGCTCAGTAGTGTTCTGAAGTCAACAATTAAGTGTCATCAGAATTTTCATATATATGTACAGTATGTATATGGCTCACATATGCCTGGGTCTGTGTCAGCCTTTTCGTATGAGTGTATGGGGCCTAAAACCTGCCACACAAACAAAGGGAACCCCTAAGTGACTGGAACACAATGTGAAAGATAGACTACTGAACATTATATTGTATGTCTTTGGTAAACTTCAACTTACAGAAATGCATCCTTGAACCAATCCTGGGGGAGTAATAGATATTTTCAGGAAAATCCATTGACTATTGAATTGAAATACATAAAGTTCCCATTTTTTAAAAAGCTTGAGCTGGTTAAAAAATCACTATTCTGGGATGTGGGAGGGGTGTCATAAAGCACACTAAATAAAGGCATTGACTCTTCCATGTCCAGTGCTTTACTCTATTTACAAGTATTCACAAACATCTGTGTAACGATTGTGGAACTTTCTCCGTGATCAGCGCACAACGCGTGCGCTGACACGGCGGAAATCCTCCACAAGCGTATATTTGCAGGCACCCAGCAAAAGGTGCTACGCACCTGTAGAGGGAAATTCCTGTCAGCAGATGGCGCTGGGGAGTGCAGAGGAACCAATCCTCTGTACCACCACAAGTGCCAGACAGGAATTGTACGAAGTGCAGAACGCAATCGCAAGAGAGGCGATTGCAAATGAGATTGAGCAAAGGGACAGGTTGTATGTGTGTGCGCCAATCCAGTCGCCACCCCGCGACCGCGCACACACACAACAGCAGATACGAAATAGGAACGCGATCGCGAAAGGTGCAATCGCCAGACGTGACACAAGGCAGATCAGAATAGAATACGAGGGTAGCAAAGGCACAGCAAATAATACAATAAGGAGATACGGAAAATAACAAACGCTAGCTAACCGCGAACACCGCACTCATTCGCAACAGTGCACGCGGTTATGCGCGATCTCCATGTGATAAGCACAATAGAGACAAGCACGCCTAACTAACCATTAACAGACAAACATGAAACAGAGGACGCGAGCGCTTGCTTAACGGTTACCTCACCGAGCCTCCAGCAAGCGTAGCGGACAAGACAGACACACGAAAACAGGGACAAACGAGAGATAGGATCCACAGCACTAGCGAAAAGTGGCTAGCGTGATACAGGTACAGAGTAGCAGAACAGAAGGATCCCCAGCGCTAGCGAAAAGTGGCTAGCGCGATCCCAGAAGACAGAACAGAAGGATCCCCAGCGCTAGCGAAAAGTGGCTAGCGCGATCCCAGGAGACAGAACAAAAGGATCCACAGCGCTAGCGAAAAGTAGCTAGCGTGATCCCAGTAGTGTTGGGCGAACACCTAGATGTTCGGGTTCGCGAACGTTCGCCGAACATCGCCGCGATGTTCGGGTGTTCGCGCCGAACTCCGAACATAATGGAAGTCAATGGGGACCCGAACTTTCGTGCTTTGTAAAGCTTCCTTACATGCTACATACCCCAAATTTGCAGGGTATGTGCACCTTGGGAGTGGGTACAAGAGGAAAAAAAATATTTGAAAAAGAGCTTATAGTTTTTGAGAAAATTGATTGTAAAGTTTCAAAGGAAAAACTGTCTTTTAAATGTGGAAAATGTCATGTTTCTTTGCACAGGTAACATGCTTTTTGTCGCCATGCAGTCATAAATGTAATAAAGAGAAGAGGTTCCAGGAAAAGGGACCGGTAACGCTAACCCAGCACAAGCAGCAGAACACGTGATGGAACAGGAGGAGGCGCAGGAGGAGAAGGCCACGCTTTTTGAGACACAACATCCCAGGCCTTGCATGAGGACAAATAGCGTGCGGATATAGCAATGCTTTTTGCTGCCATGCAGTCATAAATGTAATAAAGATGAGAGGTTCAATAAACAGGGACCGGAAATGCTAACCCAGCAGCAGCAGCAGCAGCACACGTGAGGGAACAGGAGGAGGCGCAGGAAGAGAAGGCCACGCTTTTTGAGACACAACATCCCAGGCCTTGCATGAGGACAAATAGCGTGCGGATATAGCAATGCTTTTTGCCGCCATGCAGTCATAAATGTAATAAAGATGAGAGGTTCAATAAACAGGGACCAGCAGCGACACAGAGCACAATGCTATACAGTGGCGGGTGAGCGGTGTACTACTATTCCCAGCAGACACAGAGTGGCAGTAAACAGAATGCTATATAGTGTGGCTGAGCGAGGTATACAGAGTGGCAGTAAACACAGAATGCTATATAGTGTGGCTGAGCGAGCGGTGTACTACTATTCCCAGCAGACACAGAACAGTAAACAGAATGCTATATAGTGTGGCTGAGCGGTGTACCACTATTCCCAGCAGCGACACAGAGCACAATGCTATACAGTGGCGGGTGAGCGGTGTACCACTATTCCCAGCAGCGACACAGAGCACAATGCTATACAGTTTTGCAAAATGGAGAGGCCTGGGCACCAACAACTTGACATTCAACATTTATTGCACCATGTACAGTGTAAGATTTGATGCAGCAGATTACAATTAGGTATGACCATCAGTTTACATCACCCATCCGGGAAGCACCCCTCACACAGAGCCCCCGTCCTCCGACAATTGTTTCGCACCAGCTGGTGCTTGATCACGGAGAGATCAACCTTCTGCGTGTGGGTAATCCATCGATTATATGCTATACAGTGGCGGGTGAGCGGTGTACCACTATTCCCAGCAGCGACACAGAGCACAATGCTATACAGTGGTGGGTGAGCGGTGTACTACTATTCCCAGCAGACACAGAGTGGCAGTAAACAGAATGCTATATAGTTTGGCTGAGCGAGGTACACAGAGTGGCAGTAAACAGAATGCTATATAGTGTGGCTGAGCGAGCGGTGTACTACTATTCCCAGCAGACACAGAACAGTAAACAGAATGCTATATAATGTGGCTGAGCGGTGTACCACTATTCCCAGCAGCGACACAGAGCACAATGCTATACAGTGGCGGGTGAGCGGTGTACCACTATTCCCAGCAGCGACACAGAGCACAATGCTTTAAAGTGGCGGGTGAGCGGTGTACTACTATTCCCAGCAGACACAGAGTGGCAGTAAACAGAATGCTATATAGTGTGGCTGAGCGAGGTACACAGAGTGGCAGTAAACAGAATGCTATATAGTGTGGCTGAGCAAGCGGTGTACTACTATTCCCAGCAGCGACACAATGACTGGGGGGACCCTGGCTAGCGTGGCTGGAGCGTGAACTACCCTGCCTGCCTACCCAAAGCTAAACCCACAGACAAATGGCGGAGATATGACGTGGTTCAGGTATTTATTTACCCAAACCACATGACAGTTCGGCCAATCAGAGCGCGTTCGGGTCCGAAGCACGTGACCCGTTCGGCCAATCACAGCGCTAGCCGAAGGTTCTGGGAACGTTCGGCCATGCGCTCTTAGTTCGGCCATGTGGCCGAACGGTTTGGCCGAACACCATCAGGTGTTCGGCCGAACTCGAACATCACCCGAACAGGGTGATGTTCTGCAGAACCCGAACAGTGGCGAACACTGTTCCCCCAACACTAGATTCCAGGAGACAGAACAGAAGAGATAGCTGGTAGCAACCACTGCACCAGCTATACTCCAAGAACAGAGATCAAAACCATTTCCTGTCCACCACCGCTGGGACAGGACAATGGCAACAGGCAAGACAAGACAGAACAGGCAATACAGATAATACAACCTGACTGGGCTAGAAGGGGAGCCTAAAGCAACCCCCAGGAATTAACTATACTAGAAAGCAATGGCTGACACTCCAGCAGTGTCCATCAGGAACAGACCATGGAAAGGAAATGACCAGCAAAGCCTTCTGGGAAACATAAAGCTCTTATAGTGCCAGTCATCAAAGAAGGCAGGTAGGGGATTTGCATAACGAATGTATGCAAATTCCCCAGCAAGAGAACAGACCAGAAACTTGCAATGGAAAGACAGGTCTCTGTTCCAGAGACCTGCAGCCCACAGACTAGAGGAATGGACAAACAGCTGTCTGCCTGTGCAGCCAGATGAGCGGATCATCACAGTACCCCCCCCCCCCTCTAGGGATGGATTCCAGACGACCCTCAAAACTGTTATCATCACAAAACTCTAACTGAAGACTCATGAAGGTCGGGGCAGCCTGACAAGGCCCAATTCCAGAGTCAGTCCATCCGAAACCGACCTCATCGGAAGCAGAAGCCACCGAAACATGCCCATCAGCACTACAAGTCTCAGCGTAACACCCATCAGGACTGTGGACACCAGAGAAGAAGCCATCGACACCCTCCAGACAATACCCACCACCTTCCAAGGAGCGTCCAAGAATACCAAACCTGCCGCAATACCTGTTCGAAGTGTCCCTTACAACACCAAAGCCATTGCTGATCGTATTCAGGGCACCAAGCAAAACCTTTCCCGGAATCTCCCAGAACGCCTTGAAGCTCCGCAGAGATCCCAAGAAGCCAGAACGCTCACCAGGCTCACATGGAGAACCACCAAAAACCCCTATGGAACCTATGATCATTCCAGACTCAAAATTAGCCACCCATCAAGATCAGGACTTTCAGGGACCACTTCTGGGCATGCAAGCAGGCAGGCTATATCGGAACATGTCTCCACTGAGGAAGCATCTGAGTACGCTGGTAACCGAGGCACACTTGGGCTTTCTGGGTCACAGAGCACATCGGGGTACACAAGTACAGGAGAAACCTCAGGACATGTCGGGGGAACTGCCAACCTCAGAGTCCGACACGACAAGACCAAAACCAGTACCGGGCAGAAAATCATCACGAGTAAAGGTCACAGGTACTGGTCTTTCAAAAGAAGACTCGGACTCAAATTCAGAATTTTCTGTAACTGCAATATCATCATTGATTACACATGACTGAAGCTCCACCAGAGCTGAAAAGGTAGCCAGCAAGAGAGCAATGCCTACGGAAGAGGGCAAGACCTCAGAAGGACTTGGGGGGCAGGAGCCATCTCCTACAAGTTCTGCACCCTTTGGGAGGAACTCAGAGACCTCCAGAACATCATTTTTCAAGTTTTCTAAGAAGGATTCTGTACTATCCATGTTACAGGGCAAAACTGGAACTTTATTTTGTGAACAGGGCAGATGTCCCAGGGAAGATTCCACCACAAACTGAGACTGGATCTCATCATCATGAGTAGTGTTGGGCGAACACCTGGATGTTCGGGTTCGGGCCGAACAGGCCGAACATGGGCCAGATGTTCGGCATGTTCGGCCCGAACGCCGAACTCAATGGAAGTCAATGGGACCCCCGAACATGCCCATTTTTGGGGCCCTATGGGGTCGCAGGCATAAGGGGGAGCATGCCCCGATTGCGGGGGGGGGGGTCGGAAATTCCCCCCACCCCCTCCGCTAGCGCTCCCCCCTCTGCCCGCTTCCCCATAAAAAAAGTTTAAGGCAAGTTAAATAGTACTTGGTGGCTGGCCTGGCACTGGCAGTGGAGTGAGGAGGAGGAGGAGTCCGAGTAGCAGAGTGACGCGTTGAGGCCGGGCAGCGGGCGGTTCAGCGGTAGTACCCTTGTGGTACTTCCGCCCTTTCTCTGACCTCACGCCCTCTGCATACGAGGGTACGCGTCACGCGTACCCTCGTATGCGTCATCACGTAGAGGACATGAGGTCAGAGAAAGGGCGGAAGTACCACAAGGGTACTACCGCTGAACCGCCCGCTGCCCGGCCTCAACGCGTCACTCTGCTACTCGGACTCCTCCTCCTCCTCACTCCACTGCCAGTGCCAGGCCAGCCACCAAGTACTATTTAACTTGCCTTAAACTTTTTTTATGGGGAAGCGGGCAGAGGGGGGAGCGCTAGCGGAGGGGGTGGGGGGAATTTCCGACCCCCCCCCCGCGATCGGGGCATGCTCCCCCCTTATGCCTGCGACCCCATAGGGGGGCCATATTGCGGCATGTTCGGGCGAACAGGGCCCTGTTCGGCCGAACAGGGGCCCTGTTCGGCCCTGTTCGGCGGCCATTCAGTAGTTCAGGGCGAACCCGAACTTAAAAGGCCGAACACCATCAGGTGTTCGGCCGAACTCGAACATCACCCGAACAGGGTGATGTTCTGCAGAACCCGAACAGTGGCGAACACTGTTCGCCCAACACTAATCATGAGGGGAATGTACATGTATATTTATTGGAACACACACTGACTCCCTAACTTCAATCTCACTGCACCCGGAATTCTGCATAGCAGTCAAACTAGCTTGCAACTCCAAAACTGCAGAAAAACAGGTAAAAATAGCAGCAATACCTAGACGAGCCTCTAGGAGCAGGGCAGGAGATATTGTACAAGGCAATATTGACTCATCCAGAGTACAGGGTGGAGAGTCAGAACTTCCCTCAGAGCTAGAAAGGGGCTCACAAACATCAGTGTGAAAGGAAAACATGTTTTTATTCATGGTACAGGGCAGGTTCAGAGAAAACGTCTCTGAATAAGGCAAAGAGGGTTCAGCATCAGATTCGCAAAACCGAAGCGCTGTCTCACTCTTAGATTCGGCTAACAATGTCGAATCCGAGGAATCAGAACGCAAAACCTGCGAATCAAAATTCACTTTAGGTTGTGAAACTGACGCTTCTATAGTGCAAACCTCCGCGATCTGCGGAGCAGACTGCAAGGCATCTAGGACCGAAACACTGGAGCAACTGTCCCCAGGCAACGGGCCCTTACAGGTGTGAACAGGGTGGGACAGAGACTCATCTGCAGAAGAAATAGTGACATCAACAGGACAAACTTTATTAGGCATATTAATTTTACTTTTGACGCTGCATAGTCGAGAACTCTTCCCCATAGCAGGGTCACAGACGGAAGATCTCAAAGATCTGTTACTAAATGACAAAGGAACCCACACATCCTTGAGGAAACCGGCAGACTCATGCCGATCACAATCTGCAGGAACATCCGAGAAACAGGCATCAGATCGCACAGATTCAAACTGCACACTGTCAGGAGAGAATCCTTCATGATTCGCACAGGAATCAACTACAGCGGCATACTCATTCATTTCAGATTGCACAAAGTCAAGACTCTCATGCTTTACCCCAGAAAGGCAGGAACAATCATCCGACAACAATGTCTCCTTATTGGAATCAATTGGTTGGTGTGTGTGCAACTCATCCAAAATCGTTTGCCATACATAGATCACCAGATCCACATACATCATCCTTGTCACATTCATCGGAATCAATCAGAAGGTACATTGAATCGAGACAAGCATTCAAGACATTTTCGCTTTTTGCAATGTAAAAATCGCAAAAGGCTTTCCAATCAAAATCGAATTCTTCCAGCAAGGCCCCAACATCCCAGGAAGCAAATGGGGGTTCAAACAGGCCAGTATCCAGATAATCTCCATAGGGGTGGAGTTCAGGAACAAGAACAGATTTTTTAACTGCTTTAATGTAGTGTGCAATCCTACCTATAGCAGGATCCACATAAGCTTTGGATTGGGGCAAAAAACCTGGAAACTGATCAACAGATGCATTATAAACATCATTATCATACTGCATGGTTTTGCCCATTTCAGACTTGACAGAAATAACCTCTCTATCTGTGGTTTGCATGGGCAACGGATCTTTCCGCTGGGAAGCCTTCCTAGATCTTTTACGTTTAGACTTAGAGGCTTTGGATGGCTGCTTTATGGATGAAAGAGTAGATGGAACAGCTGATTGAGCTGCTGACAACAACTCATTAAGGGGGTATGGTAATTGAGGTAATCTCAGCCAATTGTGAATTAAAAAGGCCAAGAATTCCAGGGGTCTTCGCCCCCCAACAGAATGTAGACCATTTGGGGGGCCCAGGTAGACACTGGGGTGCATTGGAATTCAGGGTTCGCTAACAGTTTCGTACACTCAGACAAAAATTCGTCTGCTGATTCAGGTTGAAGTTTTTTAAATCTCTTAAAGGTACAAGAGCCATATTCGACAAAATCGTACAAATCGGAAATTCCGTCTACACTGGGGTTTTGGGTTGGGCTGGTCATTCTGTAACGATTGTGGAACTTTCTCCATGATCAGCACACAACGCGTGCGCTGAAACGGCGGAAATCCTCCACAAGCGTATATTTGCAGGCACCCAGCAAAAGGTGCTACGCACCTGTAGAGGGAAATTCCTGTTGGCAGATGGCGCTGGGGAGTGCAGAGGAACCAATCCTCTGTACCTCCACAAGTGCCACACAGGAATTGTACGAAGCGCAGAACTCAATCGCAAGAGAGGCGATTGCGAATGAGATTGAGCAAAGGGACAGGTTGTATGTGTGTGCGCCAATCCAGTCGCCACCCCACGACCGCGCACACACACAACAGCAGATACGAAATAGGAACGCAATCGCGAGAGGTGCGATCGCCAGACGTGACACAAGGCAGATCAGAATAGAATACGAGGGTAGCAAAGGCACAGCAAATAATATAATAAGGAGATACGGAAAATAACAAACGCTAGCTAACCGCGAACACCGCACTCATTCGCAACAGTGCACGCGGTTATGCGCGATCTCCACGTGATAAGCACAATAGAGACAAGCACGCCTAACTAACCATTAACAGACAAACATGAAACAGAGGACGCGAGCGCTTGCTTAACGGTTACCTCACCGAGCCTCCAGCAAGCGTAGCGGACAAGACAGACACACGAAAACAGGGACAAACGAGAGATAGGATCCACAGCACTAGCGAAAAGTGGCTAGCGTGATCCAGGTACAGAGTAGCAGAACAGAAGGATCCCCAGCGCTAGCGAAAAGTGGCTAGCGCGATCCCAGAAGACAGAACAGAAGGATCCCCAGCGCTAGCGAAAAGTGGCTAGCGCGATCCCAGGAGACAGAACAGAAGGATCCACAGCGCTAGCGAAAAGTAGCTAGCGCAATCCCAGGAGACAGAACAGAAGAGATAGCTGGTAGCAACCGCTGCACCAGCTATACTCCAAGAACAGAGATCAGAACCATTTCCTGTCCACCACCGCTGGGACAGGACAATGGCAACAGGCAAGACAAGACAGAACAGGCAATACAGATAATACAACCTGACTGGGCTAGAAGGTGAGCCTAAAGCAACCCCCAGGAATTAACTATACTAGATAGCAATGGCTGACACTCCAGCAGTGTCCATCAGGAACAGACCATGGAAAGGAAATGACCAGCAAAGCCTTCTGGGAAACATAAAGCTCTTATAGTGCCAGTCATCAAAGAAGGCAGGTAGGGGATTTGCATAACGAATGTATGCAAATTCCCCAGCAAGAGAACAGACCAGAAACTTGCAATGGAAAGACAGGTCTCTGTTCCAGAGACCTGCAGCCCACAGACTAGAGGAATGGACAAACAGCTGTCTGCCTGTGCAGCCAGCTGAGCGGATCATCACAATCTGTTTATACAATGGTTATCCCATGTATGAGGTTTGAAAAGGAGAGCAGAGTGAGGGCCTTTTTCCACTAGCCTGCGATTTGCGATTTGCTTCTGATCGCAAATCGCAAGGTACATTAAACTAATGGAAACTGCAGCAGCAATTTCCATTAGTGCGATCCGATTGTGATGCGATTTTGGTCAAAGCGCAATTGTCGTCCTGCCGCGTTTTGTATGCGATTGAGCTGCACTATAATGAGTATAGTAGCTCAATCGCAATCGCATGGTGGAAATTGAAACGCGATTGCGATCGCGATCGGAATCGCGATCGCAATTGTGATCGCATTTCATAGTGGAAAAGAGCCCTGAAGGATCCAATGCCAGGCAAAGCCCTGATTGTCACAGATCTGTGAGGCAGGTGAGTCTGTGTCCCTAAGGGGCTTTGATTTCCATTAGGAGTTTTGCAGTAAATGGACATATAGTACAAATAGATTTTCCACCTATCTTTCAAAATCATCGATTCCTTTCTGAAAGGAATCATTTTAGATGGAATCAATTCCTAACATATACAGAACTTTGATTTTCAACAAATTACAGCAGAGAATTTATGAAAAATCGATCAAACTGCAGTATTGGACATTTCAATGCAGTACAATGCTATGGGCCAACAATCTACTGCAGTGCCTGCCTTGCCCCTTATCGGATTGGATTTTTTATTTTGTCCAATCGATAGTTTCAATAGATTTTTGGTCCAAATTGATTGAAATTGGATTGGTTTGACATTTTAAAGGAATCAATTAACATCTGATTCACTTTCCATCTGATTCAATCAGAGTGATTGAATCTGCAAAGGACTAAATGGGAAAATTGATGTGTGCATGGGCACCTTAAGGGTACCTTAACCTGTGTTCAATTAGTAAAAATGATCTTTACATCCTCACAGATTGGCTTGTTGGTGGGTAAGGAGACCAAAGGAGATAGGCAGAATCAGTAGCAGCTGCAACAGAAAGCTCGGTGTTGGCACCTGTACACAAAGGGAGAGGGACCTCAGCCTCTCAGGGATCATTCTCAATACAGCGCTGTTGATTTGAATAAATAGCAAACCTGCTGCATGCAGCATTGTGGGGGCGATTGCAATGTGATTCTTGTTCTATTGATCAGGAATCCCAATAACAAATCACAGCAAAATCTGAAAATTTGTAGCTGCAAAATCACGATTGAGGTTGTGATCGCGATGCACGATTTGTGATCCGAGTGTGAACCAGCCCTTATAGTAGCTGTTATAGGTGATACATAATGAGTATCTAAGGTAGTTTGGCAGGTATGGTGTCTAGGGCACATGAAGTACTTTAAATATGCCTCTGCTAACTGCTGCCATAACAACTAAAATGCATATGTTTAATGCAAGATATGAAATTGTTTTTTGGTCCAGGTAAATTGTATGAGATTTTTACTTCAGTGGTGGCTGCCTGGTGGTATTGCATGCTGACAAAACTACAGTGTTGGGTTTCTAAAGAAATTATTCCCTAAGCCCTGATGCCCCCTTCTCCTCCTCACTTCCTGAGGAAATTACATGAAATAAAATCAGGCTGAATCTCCCTACTCCATGCCAGTGACAGTGGTACTAATATTTGTGCAAAAGCTTGAGCATGTCCTCAATCTAACATTGTCCATTATAATTACTATTATGGGAAATTGTGTGTGGGAAACACAACTGCAAATGCAGAACAAAGGCAGAGTGCTGCAACTCCCCACAAAATAGCGGACACAAGTGTGCTACCAGTCTTAGGCTACATTCACAATGGGGTATTGTGGTGCATTGAATTGGATAATATTATGCAATGCAATCATATCGTAATGGTACGTCCACACTGGTACAGGAAAGGGCGGTGCAATGAAATCCATTGGCACAACACACGGCGTGCAGTGCAGTATTGGACAACATACATGTGCACAGTTGCAGTGAAGCAAAATATTACAGGCAATGAAACCCCCCAGTGTGAACCTAGCCTAATAATTTATAATACAAAAAAGCCTTTATCTGTAGTGAGAGGAAATATAAAAGTGGTCCTTTTTATACCTTGAGAATATATTATTGGAAATCCCATTTACCCCAACTCAGTAATTTTAGGCCAATCACAGCCCTTGAAAGCATTCAACCAATCAGAGAATGCGGGATTTTTAAAACAGAAATCGGATTGCCGCAGTAATAATTGGCCAATCAGAAAGACTAGGATTCTATCTGACTTCCTTGGCCTAAAATTTCTTCGGTTTTCTGATTTTACTACCGAGTATTTCCGATTCCCTTAAAAAAAATCTTAAAATTATAGGCTAATCAACTTTTCCGGATATACAAAAAAGTTGTTCTCTTTCACATAGAGGCAAAAGTAAGCAAAAATGCATATGCATTGCTCTGTTGAGTTATTTTAAGATTCCCAAGGCTCATTAGCAAAGTCTGTTGCTGTAACTGCAACAGATAAGAATCTCCCAGCACAGGCTAATTGACAGAATCCACCACTTTGTAATGACAGATTAACAAGTGGTTTCTTCTAATTAGTGGGGCGGGTAATTGGCAAAATTGTAATTGCATATAAAGCTTTTCTTTCTTTCTTTAGTGATAAGGTAATAGGTCATTACTAGAGTTTTCAGTTTTCTTTCTAAGTAATTTCAATGTAAACAATAAACAGTAAACAAGAATACAACTTCAACACACACTTATAAGAATCTACTGTAACCATGTTAAAGATGTTAATCTAATTCACTACAATTAGTGGGGACTGAATAGAAATTTCATATAAGGTTAATTAGAGTCAGAAGCTAATAATTATGTAATTAAACATGTATTAATTAACCAAGTTGTTATTTAATCATTAGCTTTGCAAAGTCCTGTGCAAATTTCTAGTAGTTTAGCCCTCACTAATTCTGGTCACTATAGATTTAAAAACTACCAAAAAGTAAAATTATACACTGCACTTTATAATCCAGGCAAAGATTTTCTACTAAGAAACTATACACTTGACATATAATTTACAATATCAACTTTGTGCAGAGAAACATAAATATTTCTTTATCATAAATGTGTACAGATCACTCCCGAATATGCAAATCATCTCTTTATGCCCCTGAAAGAAAGGCTGCACATCCAGAACCGCTGGTGTATAGTGAGCCTGTAGCTAATTCATTTTACAGAGCCACATTATCCCAACTGTAACATTTATTCGCTCCTATACCCCAGCAGTTCTGGATGTGCAGCCTTGCTTTCAGGGACATAAAAGAAATGATTTGCATATTTGGGAGTGAAGCATCATGGGGAACCACAGTTGCTCACTTACAGTTGAATTATTGCAAATTAAATCTGTTTTAAGAAAGCAAAATTACATTTAGCATTGCTTTTTTATAGAGGGCTTTTTGGTCTCTTTAAAGGACACATGAGGCAAATAAAATAAAATCAGATTTACTTACCTGGGAGCTCTGCTCTCAATGCCAGTCTTTTGGGGTCCCCTCAATAGTGACCACTGACCTGGCCATGTCAGCGGTTCTGCGCATGCTTCTGCCCACACAAGTGTTTGTAGCTGCTATAGCAATAAATAGCAGTTACAGAACACTTGGGCCAATATGCAATTAATGTTTTCTCCCAGGTTTTCTCCTAGGAGCTATTTTTGTATTGTGTGTTTAAAATAACTTGTTATCACTTTTTAGCACTTTGCAATTGAAAAATTACCAAAAGGTAGGTGAAAAAGTAACATGACATATCATAAACACACCTATACATTCAACTCCTAAAGCTCGTTGTCTGGGGGTAAATCTGCACCCCACATATTAGACAACGGTGAGGGGAGGAAGAGTACCAAAACCTCTGGAATTAGCAGAGCAGAGATCATGCTGCCAGGAGGAAGGTTAGTAAAGATGTGTTCCCTGACTGAGGGAGAAGGTGGTCTGGTAAAGGGAGGGAGGCCTATCAGAGATATTTGAAGGATTAGTAGAGATGATGGTTAAGGGGAGGACATAATTGGGTGGAGGGGCATGAGCCTTGGGGAATTAAAGTGGCCATACAACTTGATGGCCTATCGACCAACTGTTTCAATAATTATCCAATCAGATGAAAATCTGTGCAGCCACAAGCATGCCCAATCAACAATTTGACTGATTTTGGGTGGAAATTGGTTGAGTGTATCAATCCAAGATGCTGGGAAATCTCGCACCAATGTGGTCAATCGGGTGCAATAATCACGAACGATGGACGCAACGGAAACTCTGGCCGTTGTCCCTCCAAATGTATTGTGTGACTCCCGGTGCCTCTGCAATTATACTTTACCTGTCGCACTGTCAGTCGAGTGTCCTTGCTGTATTTCCGCATTGGCGCCCCATGTGACTACCGGCATATAGCACATGGGGCGTGTGTGTGACTTCATTTGGGCTGGGGCTGCAATGATAACGGGCCTCTAGTTGTGTTTTCCCCCAGGCCAAAAAGATCATAGTCCTCCCCTGTCTCCATTGTTTAAAAATTATCTAAAGCATCCAGTTTAAACTTCTCCCGCTATCATACAAAGCTCTACATACAGTAAGTTGTCACCTCCATAAATTTCCTCATTAATCTCCAAATACCATCCCGCCCAGAGCGTTCGCTCCTCCCAGCATACCATTTTGTCATCTAGCCTGGTCACCTCCTCTCAGTTCCACATCCAGGACTGCTCACGAGTGTGCCCTCTCCTTTGGAACTCTCTCCCACAGCCTGTCCATCTTGCACTGAGCCTGGAAACCTTCAGACACACTCTCAAAACACACCTTTTCAGACAAGCCTATAATTTGCTGTAGGTCGCAGTGGAAATTCACAGTTTCATCCGCACACCTGGCACACCTGTGTCTCCTTCCCTTAGTGTTTCCACCCCACTACCCTCTAGATTGTAAGCTAGCAAGGGCAGGGACCTCTTCTTGTTGTTTCTTATTTTGCTATAATTTATCATTTGAACATGTACCAATTTGAGTGATGTCTCAAAGTGTACATCAACTATGTAAGTATGTGTACTTGTATTGCTAGATGTCCTGATTGTACCGTGTTTTGAACTTCTCATTTATCTATGTTCCCCGAATCTCCAATATTTGTTTTGTACTTTGTACAGTGCTACAGAAGATGTTGGCGCTATATAAATAATAATAAAAAAATAATGATTATAATAACCTAAAAGACTGCTCACCAAGAAGTTACTTCTTCAAAACCAGCAGCATGAAAAGCAAGACTGCAGTTTGCAAGATGGGGACTAAGATCTTTCTGGAGAAATGTTTTCTGGTGTGAAGAATCAGAGATCAAACTGTCTAGTCTTAAAGTGTACCTGAGATAAAACTAATGAATGATTTTATACTTACCTGGGGCTTCCTTCAGCCCCGTTCAGGCTGTGGGCTCTCCCGCCATTTCCGGGGCCGCATTGGTAACTTGCTTCAGTCACACTTTGCCACACATGTGTGGCCCAGCCAGGCACATGTCCCCACCGCACTTCCATACAGTACTACTGCGCAGGCGCAAACTGCGATGGGGGGGGGTATATGGCGAAGAACGATTAAAGCAAGATGGGACTGAAAGAATACCCAACTAAGTATAAATTAAATTATTAGTTTTATCTTAGGTTCACTTTAATGACCAATCACCAGCCCTTGCTGACCAAGGTCACTAGATAAATCATAAAAAATGACAGCGCCCTTCTCCTCTGGTGTTCCGCAATGTTTAGTATTTAAGCAGAACTATACATAGTGCATTACTGTTGGACTCAAATGATCGATCATACACCACCCATGTGAACCCATGTTTTAGATCCACCTGGATGTGAGATGGCTGCCATCTGGTGAGCTGATATTTTAAAAGGGAGGTGTATGAATGCACACACAGAGTGAAGCACGTGTGGATCACTAATCACTTTGTGGTGTATGATCGATGGTTTAAGTCCAACAGTAATACACTATGTATAGTTGTGCTTAAATCCCACAGATTGTGGAACACCAGAGGAGATTTTTTTGTCATTTTTTATGATTTATCTATGATTTCTTGACTTTTTGATAGCAAAGACTCTGAATATTGTGTGAAATTGTATAAAGTTGTGATTTATTAGTGGGCAGGTGCAGTTTATATTTATTTGATGACCAAGGTCACTGACTGAACTCATAAAACTGATTGTTTAGCACTTTTAACTCACCTCCTCATCCCTAACCCTCTCTCCATCTTCCTGCTATAAACCAAACAATTTGTAACATATGTAACAAAATTGACAAAACCCATGTTTTCTCCATGCAGCCCTCAAATTCTAATGGTAAGTAAAATTATATTTTATAAACTGTCACTGCTTTCAAATTAAACATAAAAATGCACAGAAATTAATTGAGGCACCTTATTTTGATTTCTGTATTAAAAATTTGACAGATGGTTTGAAACTTAATTAGTACATAGTAAGAATTTCCTTTTGAGTTACATTTTCTAAATAACAAAAACGCCAGTGCCTCCAGCTAGTAGGTAGTTAAGTCTGCTACGTCCATCTTCTGGGTCCCACCTGCTAAGGTGAGCAGTCTGGTAAACCCAGAACACATAATGTATGGGTGGCCTTTTGTTTATTTCAGACAAAAGAAAAAATCCTGTGGATTACTTGAAGATATCATGTAACACACATGATGGAGTTCCTATTATACTCTTCTAAGACATATTGTGTTTCCCTTGGGCAGAGAAAAGTAAGTGCAGACAATCTTTGGAGGGCAGCTCCTATTAAAGATTTATGCAAGTCTGAATGATTTGGCCTTAAACTACTTTTTAGGGGAGGGGCATTTTCTCTACAAATTCAGCCTGAACTAGATGGTTATCACTGATAATCCTGGGATTAAATGCAGATCCTCTAAATGGTTTCAATTAAATGAATGATGTTACTGTTGTTGTTTTTTTTTTTTTACTTTTTATTTCTTCTTTAAAAACTATCATCAAAGTTTTTGCTAGTGCACAATTTCCGTTAAATTCATTCCATGACACATTTATTTTCACTGTTCAGGCAGGTCTTGTTCCTGTTTGAATTAACTCACCTGGCTTACATTTGTTTGATATGCTAGCATTTATTTAAAAAATGCACACATAGCACATCAATCATTTTTCTGTTCTATTAGAGGTATATATTTATTTAATCGCAATATCATCATCATCATCACCACCGTCATCATCATAATTTTTATACTAACACGTTATTTGGGTGGTTTTAATTCACTAACTTATTATTATTATCATTATTATTTATATACATCCACAGTGCATTACAGAGTATATATTCATGTCAATAAATGTCAATATGAGAACTTCACAATCGAATCCTTACAATAGTTATTGTCTTATGCCATATCATAGACTAAGACCAATTTTGGGGGGAACCAGTTCATTTTTCTGTATGTTTTTGGGATAAGAGAGGAAACTGGAGTGCTCAGAGAAAACCTATGCACATTATTATAAACCTAAATAATTAATCAGGGATATACCAAAGACACGGAAGATCAAAAATTGAAAAATTACTTTTTCTTTTTTATTTGCAAAAAGGTGCAGAAATATATACACAAAATCTTTAATCACGTAAAAGGTGCTTATGATTGATTGAAAAAAAGGCTTTTTTTCAATCAATCATAAGCACTTTTTACGTGTTTAAAGATTTTGTGTATATATTTCTGCATTTTTGATCTTCCGTGTCTTTGGTATATCCCTGATTAATTATTTAGACTTTGAGCTTGGTGCTTGTGATGCACCTGCAGGGATTTTTTGTATGTTTTGCTTCTCCCAAATACACTAACTACCATTATTATAAACCTGACATACCTGTATAAGTCCTTTTGACAGCAGGTGACAAAGGCCCAAGTAGGGCACTGAGTTTAAGGAGCCACTGGTCTTCACCAGAGCCCAAGTCCTCATTTGGGTTAGTATCCCTGGTTAGCACCCCAGTGTAAAGAAGTATTGAGAGGAGTAGAGTGTATACTAACAATATACTGGAACAATAAGACACAACGCAAAATCAAAGAGTGGTGTGCAGCTATGCCCGATATGTTGTTCAGCTTCCTGGTCAGTGAAGGGTGTGCTATCATATTGCTCTGTGTGCTAGCTGACCTCTGCTTTGGTTTGACTATGCTCCTGTATCATCCCTTGGTTTATCTGCCAATCTGCTGGATCTTCTGTGTATGACCTCTGGCTGGTTCCTGACTTGGAGTTTGTTTAACCCTTGGATCACCAGGAAGCGCCGCTGTTGCCTTCACTGCTACTGGGATTGGAGCCACTGTTGGAGCGCAGAGAAGCCAGGAACAGGAAGTTCGGGTGTCAGCTGACCAGGGGATCACGTGGTCAGTCTCCATCCACGCTGAGCAGAGCGTCAGCGTGTCCCTGGATATCGGGATTACAGCAAGATTTGTGCATAGAGAGAGGTACCACCCACCACATACACGGCTGGAAGAGGTACTGTATTGCTTTTCATGCTCATCACATCGGCTGACCTATCTTGTTGAGACAGTACTGCACCTGCAGGAATAGCCATCCACTGTCCATTAGTGCGCTTAGGTACATTGTTGTTTACATATACTAACAATATAGTTCACAGGCTGAGGTTAGAGTTAGCAGATGGCATGCAATGTTAAGATCACAGGCCGAAGTCACAGCTACCACATAGCAGGATTGTTTGAGATCAAAGTCAGAACAATAACAGGAGCAGTCCCACAAGCTGGGTAAATAAGAAGTGGCACTCCCTTCATAGCCACATGGCTGCCTGCCATTGGGATAGTGTGATAGCGTCTGGTTGGTGCAGATGGCACCCTTTTTTCCATGTTCTGGTTCTCTAGCTGACTGGGCCCCATAGAATTATTCATGTATACTCCGCCCTGATGAAGGTCAGATTGTAAGCCTGAAACGAACATGTGTCGTTGCCTGAATTAATTATCACCTGAATTAATTATTATGTCAAGTCAGTCATATTATTATTATTATTATTATTATTTAGTATTTATATAGCGCCGACATATGCCAATCTCATGATAGCCTCTCTTTTATGGTTCATGGAGATTGTTCCCACGGATAAAAAGTTTTTTATGGATGTATTGACTTTTTGAATTTTTGTATTTTGTGCCAATAAAATTATATCAAGTTTCATACTGCAAGATTGTGCGAATAGTATCTTCTTCTACAGTCCTTTCTATAAGAAACAAGGGTAAATAACAAAAGCAGCAAATCAAGGGTAGTCAGGCAGGTAAAATCACAACAGGTATTAGGATAGAGGGAGGTACTGGATTAAGGCAACATGGCACCAAGCTAACAGCAATTTCTGCCATTGCCAATTTCCGATTTTCCGTTATTACAATTTCCCAAGGAGTATTTTATTAGTCATTGATTTGCATGAGAAAATGCACTATGTCTTGTGATTGGTCTAAAATTACAGCAGTGATCCAATTTTTGCATTCTCTGATTGATCCAATGCTTCCGAGTTCTGTGATTGGGCTTAAAGGGACACTATGGCGAAAAATTAAAAAATGTAAAATATGCTCAAACATAGACAAGTTTTTTTCCAGAGTAAAATGAGCCATAAATTACTTTTCTCCTATGCTGATGTCATTTACAGTAGGTAGTAGAAAGTAAGTAGTAGAAAGGAGAAAAGTAATGTGTGGCTTATTTTACTCTGGAAAAAACATACTTCTTATTGGTATATGTTTGCACATATTTAAAAGTTTAAAATGTTTTGCCATAGTGCCCCTTTTAATTACCGGGTTACAGTAAATTCGATTTCCACAGAATCTTGATTTCCGATTTCTATCATCAGCAGAGTTAAAGAGGAACTCCAGTGAAAATAATTTAATATAAAAAGGTGCTTAATTTTTACAATAATTATGTATACATGATTTAGTCAGAGTTTGCTCATTGTAAAATCTTTCCTCTCCCAGATTCACATTCTGACATGTATTACATGGTGACATTGTTACTGTGGGCAGATTATGTAGCTGTTCTGGATTTAACAGACAGCTATAAACAGCCATTTCCTGTGTGTGTCATTGTTACATTGTGGCAGTTTGCCCAGAGTACCGTACGGTACCAGAGCCTCTTGTGGGAGGGGTTTCAGCACAAAATCAGTCATACAGCGCCCCCTGATGGTCTGTTTGTGAAAATCATTATATTTTTCATGTAAAAGTGGGTATCAGCTACTGATTGGGATAAAGTTCAATTCTTGGTCGGAGTTTCTCTTTAAGAGAAATAATGCCATAGTGTAGGTAGCGAAAGGAAGTTGTGTGAACAAGTCTCAAGATTTGATACTAAGACTCCATTCTGTCCAGTCAGTCTTAACAGTCTCTTTGGTACAGTCTGTCCCTCTTGTCCAGCTTTTCCTGTCTGTCCATCATATTCCATCAATCCTGCCAGTCCTTCTGGTCCAGCAGTATTAATATATTTTGGAGATATTATAAAAATGAAGAAAGAATATCCTTAACAGGGTGATTCACCACACCCAGTAGGAACACTTGTTTTTGTTAGAAGAATGAAAATTATTAGAAACCACAGAGTATAATTGCTGTCCAAACATTTGTTTCAGTTTTAGTATATATAAAATACAAAAAAATCTTTGGAAATTATTGATCATCATTAAATCTTCACATGAATTACACATGTCATAATGGCTTCAATTAATGTATCCAGATATCAGACCAATAAATTATCCATGAAGATCATTTACGGCAGAGTTCCCAATATCAGGAATTTGGGCAACCGGAGGCCTCAATTTGAGACTCCAGCATGCCTGAAGGATAACAGGGAATAAAGTTTTGTGGCATTTGGGGGGGGGGGGGGGGTTGGAGGCATTTTAAATATTTACAGAGCCTCCAGTGATGTCTAGGAGCCTCCCCATACCTCCTTGCAAGCTCCTAGTGGCTTTCCAGCATGGTGCATGGAAGCCGTCTTGTCACCTGACGCGATGTGGGTCATGTAAAACACTAACTTGCATGCACAAAGGACACCAGAAAGTGACTGCCAGGCATTGCTAAAAGCTTGGTAAATACCGTATTTTTTAGCCAGTTGCTCAAGCAATCGCACATGTATCCGGCATCTAGCGATCCAAGCTGGTGCTGGGGACTATCCTGTACAATACAAAGGATGGATTGGAGTTGTTATTAGAACATTCAGGCAAAGCCACTAGTTTTTTGGACTGTTACACAATTCATTAATTGTGTTTGACCAGTGTTGCTTGTGAATTTTTGCCAAAGTCATTTTCGCATCGAAAATGGCATTTTGAATTTCGAGAATATATTTGTAAAAAAAAAATTATATTTTCACAATATATACACAGGAAAATAATTTTTTCTCCCATGCAAAAATGTGTGAAAATAGTTGAAAAATCACTTCTTTTAAGGCGAAAAATCACAAAAACATGAAAATCACAAGCGTATTACACAATGATTTTTGTAGGCATTTTCAGAGGACTTAGAAAGTGATATTATATACAGTGGCTTGCAAAAGTATTCGGCCCCCTTGAAGTTTTCCACATTTTGTCACATTACTGCCACAAACATGAATCAATTTTATTGGAATTCCACGTGAAAGACCAATACAAAGTGGTGTACACGTGAGAAGTGAAACGAAAATCATACATGATTCCAAACATTTTTTACAAATCAATAACTGCAAAGTGGGGTGTGCGTAATTATTCAGCCCCCTTTGGTCTGAGTGCAGTCAGTTGCCCATAGACATCGCCTGATGAGTGCTAATGACTAAATAGAGTGCACATGTGTATAATCTAATGTCAGTACAAATACAGCTGCTCTGTGACGGCCTCAGAGGTTGTCTAAGAGAATATTGGGAGCAACAACACCATGAAGTCCAAAGAACACACAAGACAGGTCAGGGATCAAGTTATTGAGAAATTTAAAGCAGGCTTAAGCTACAAAAAGATTTCCAAAGCCTTGAACATCCCACGGAGCACTGTTCAAGCGATCATTCAGAAATGGAAGGAGTATGGCACAACTGTAAACCTACCAAGACAAGGCCGTGTACCTAAACTCACAGGCCGAACAAGGAGAGCGCTGATCAGAAATGCAGTCAAGAGGCCCATGGTGACTCTGGACGAGCTGCAGAGATCTACAGCTCAGGTTAGGGACTCTGTTCATAGGACAACTATTAGTCATGCACTGCACAATGTTGGCTCTTATGGAAGAGTGACAAGAAGAAAGCCATTGTTAACAGAAAAGCATAAAAAGTCCGGTTTGCAGTTTGCCACATGCCATGTGGCGAACACTGCAAACATGTGGAAGAAGGTGCTCTGGTCAGGTGAGACCAAACTGGAACTTTTTGGCCAAAATGCAAAACACTATGTGTGGCAGAAAACTAACACTGCACATCACTCAGAACACACCATCCCCACTGTCAAATATGGTGGTGGCAGCATCATGCTCTGGGGTTGCTTCTCTTCAGCAGGGACAGGGAAGCTAGTCAAAGTTGATGGTAAGATGGATGGAGCCAAATACAGGGCAATCTTGGAAGAAAACCTCTTGGAGTCTGCAGAAGACTTGAGACTGGGGTGGAGGTTCACCTTCCAGCAGGACAACAACCCTAAACATAAAGCCATGGCAAAAATGGAATGGTTTAAAACAAAACATATCCATGTGTTAGAATGGCCCAGTCAAAGTCCAGATCTAAATCCAATCGAGAATCTGTGGCAAGATCTGAAAACTGCTGTTCACAAACGCTGTCCATCTAATCTGACTGAGCTGGAGCTGTTTTGCAAAGAAGAGTGGGCAAGGATTTCATTCTCTAGACGTGCAAAGCTGGTAGAGACATACCCTAAAAGACTGGCAGCTGTAATTGCAGCAAAAGGTGGTTCTACAAAGTATTGACTCAGGGGGCTGAATAATTACGCACACCCCACTTTGCAGGTATTTATTTGTAAAAAATGTTTGGAATCATGTATGATTTTCGTTCCACTTCTCAAATGTACACCACTTTGTATTGGTCTTTTACGTGGAATTCCAATAAAATTGATTCATGTTTGTGGCAGTAATAAGACAAAATGTGGAAAACTTCAAGGGGGCCGAATACATTTGCAAGCCACTGTATTGTATCCATGTTATGTATTTATTCATTATTACTATAATGTTTATTACTACAATGATGTTACAAATTATTATTATTGTTTGCTAAGTTATGGGCGAGCTGTACCACGTTTACATAGGGTTAAGAGCGCAGGGTGTATATAGTATGGCAGGGTGGTGCGGCCTTTTCGGCGCACCGCCTTATTTGCATGACAGAGGGAGGTGCGGCATTTTGGTCGCACTTCCCAACTCCCATAATTCCACCCTGGAGCGCTAACGTACAGCGCTCCATGGACAGGAATCACTTGTGTGGCCGCACAGTAGTACCGTAGGAGCCTCGCCCATATCCAGTTCATAAGCATGCATAGTGCAGGATTTTAGCAGCCTCCATTGAAGCAGACGCCGTCTGCGAGCGCGTAGGGCGCAATTCCCCATTACTGGTCCTTACTGCAGCGTGGTAAGCTTTAGCACTGATGTTATCACTGCATTATTTATCCATTTGTTTTCATTCGCAGGTTCTTTGGCAGCACAACCTCATTACTGCATGCCCTATTATTCACTTTTTTTTTTTGAAGCACTTATGAGCGCTGTGTGTGGCATACACACACAGGCAGCTCTCTTCATTTGAAGTTTTTTCTTTTTCTTTCTTGCTCTTTTTGCAGATATATGTGTGCTTAACCCACATACATCTTGCCACATTTTATCACCACACACATGGAGAACTTTTTCCCAACACATTGGGTCATATACACTAATTTTCGGTGTCTGGGCATTCAGCAACGTGTTTTTATTGCAGTTTATTATATATTTTATCAGGGCTGCTCATCCGGATTCCGGATATCCAGGTAACCCGGACATCTGAACTTTTTTACGCTATCCAACTGAATTCGGATTCGGGATACCTGGGCCCAAATCCAGATCACTATCTGTGGATATTTGGCCGCATAACGCGGATATCCACGGAAATTGCGGATATCCGGATCCGAAATACTTTAACTAAGGAGATGATGACCTGGAGCCAATCAGAGGTCTCCCAGCAGAAGCCCTAGCAAACCAATCACAGAGGGGAACCCTGGCCAGCCCCACCTGACCTCATTGAGCCAATCAGAGGGCTCCCACCTAAACCCTGGAACACAATCACAGAAAGGAATACTGGCCAGCCCCCCTGTATAATAAGGAGGGCTGCCATGATGAGACATATTGTCTTAGCTTGCTGAATGCTCACTGAGAGACATGCTCCAGTGCTGGTGGCCTAGGAAGGGCTGTACACAGTTATAAATCTAAAGCTGTTCAGTGATTAACCCCTTCACTACTATCACTACACTGTTGTCAAATCGTTAATTAGCTTGATTGATGTCATAGTGTGACAGTCAGAGTGTGTGCTCCAGTGCTGCTGGCCTAGCAGTGATAAACTGAAAGCTGTTCAGTGATTAACCTCTTCACTATCACTACACTATTGTTAAATCATTAATTAGCTTGATGTCATTTATGTGACATTTAGAGTGTGTGCTGCAGGCAGCTGCTATGTGTCTGTTTGTGTGCTGTGCATAGACCAGGCCAGCTGATGCCTGCTTGCCAGCTATTAGTCTTAGGTATAGGTTAGGTTAGGGATTAGGGGATAGGATTACTGTGTTATTGTGTAGTTAGTACTGTAGTACTGCGGTCATTGCTAGTAGTTGTTAGAGTAGTAGTACTACAGTGTTAGCTTTCTACAGAACTGCTGTGCTGTGAGCAGTGCCAGTGTGACAGTTAGTGTGCACTAGTGTCTTCTCCTCTGCTGTCTGACTGTCACTCGGCACGTGTCACGTGACACGTGACACATGCCAAGTGCCACGTGCCAAGTGCCACATGACACGTGCTAAGTGCCAAATGCAATGTGCCATGTCCGGCATACTCCTGGCACACATTACACCTGCTGCTGCTGCATTGCCCTGCTCCTGCTGCCTGTGCAGCTCCCACCGCCAGGCCAGGATGCCACAGGCTACTGATACCACCTATATATAACTAAAAACACAATTGCATAATTTTTTCGAGGTGTCTTGGCTGAAAACTGTCATGTCCCAGTTGTGCGGGTGGACTTTGGACACAACGTGGGCTGCACGACCGCTGTCTGGAACCTAGGCCTAAGCCATTTTTTTTTTTTGGGGGGGGGGGTATTTTAAGTCCCCACATCATCAATTAGTGTTCCCCTTTACAAATTAATGATGCTACATGCCTCATATACCCTAAAAAACGTTTTTAAAGCAATTTAAAGGCCAATTCCGGTTTTTCTATCCGGATATCCAATTTGCCCGGATATCCCGGATACTAGGGTCGGATATCCGATTCGGATCGGAAAATTTTGGAATCGGATATCCGAGCAGCACTATATTTTATGAGTAGAGATTAATAGGTGTTGTGCACTTTACTTAGCTTAGCCTTGCAAGCACTGTATTGATTATTCAATAGGATATTACTGTATGTTGTGACTATTTTTCAGGAGGTCTGATTATAATCAGCATCAGGGGAATTTTTTATTGCTTTTAATTGTCTGTTCTTGTATGTTTTTTGGATTAATAAATATTTTGAACTTTTTTGCAACTTCATTGGAGTTTGCAATTTTTAGTGCTCATAGAAGGTACTTTTCCTTGGTAAATATTTTCTCCATATTACCTTTGAGCAGATTTATTGGAACAATTAGAGATTGCTCTAAATATGGGTGTTATTTTCACTTGAAAGTCTAATTTTACATTAGTTTCATGAAAATTAATGTGAAAAGAATATCAGCATTTTGCTTGTTTGTTTGTTTTCATAATTTCCATTGAGTTTAAAGGCCAGATGAAGAGTTATTACAGTTCGTTGCGCTTATTTTGTTCATATTGCCTGATAACTCCTTTAAAGTGACTTTTAAACTTTATATTAACCTCTTAAAACCCTTTACATTTGTTCAGGTATTGTATATGCTAATAATAATAATCTGAACATTTGTATAGTGCTTTTCTCCTCTCGGATTCAAAGCATTCAAGAGGCCACCCTGTAGTGTTGGGATTTGAACCCTGGTCTCCCATGCTGTACACTATTAGCTACTGATGTAATATGGCCATATGAAGTAAAACCTTTACTCTTAACTCCAAGGGACCAGGAAAAGTAGTCTTTATCATAAGTTTACTAGATCAAAATTGGTCATACATTGTACAGCTGCATTTGCTAGGACCCAAGGACTAAGTTTACTATATCCAGAGTTTTACTATATCAGAGTTTACTATAGCGAGATTCTACTGTATTATTGTTTCCTATGTCATTTTTCTTGAATTATAAGTACTGAACCACCCATCCCCTAAAAAAGTAAGCGTTAAAAAAATTTGTGAAAGATTCTATTTTCTTTTTCAAAAAGAAAAAAGCTTTCACATTCTTGCGGGTGGTCATAGTGGTCAGAAAAGTAAATTTATGATGTTTTATTTTTTACAGTCCAAACCAATGCAGGCAATCTATCTAAAACACATCATAGATTTAGTTTGGGATGTACGGGGTAATTTCTGCTATGGTTACAAACTGTGTATTTAAGTAAAGCTTATGATTTTGCTTAAGGCTCTGAATATGTAATATACTTGTCACAACAAGAATATGACAGCTTGATGGTAAATCTGTATAAGCTGATATGCATAAACTGTCTTTTACTGTGCTCTGGTGTACGTAAGCTATACAGAAGTGTGTGGTTGTTAAAAGATCCCCAAAACTGTGATTTATGTTTGTAACCATTTAAAGCAACACCTCAAAAGCATTCATTGATTTGCTGTCACATTTGCATGCATATTTTAGGTACATATTTTATGTACATTTATAAAGTCAGCACTAGCAGCATGCTTCTGCAAGGGCTCCACACACCAAAACCACTCACTGATACATGTACTGTATATTCACAAGACAAAAGCCCACTCCTATGTAGTTTCTTCCAACAGATAAAACTGAATATACTCAAACACCAGAAATATATTTTCTAGACACCCATAAGAGCCATTGGTATAGAACTGTGGCTCAGAACCTTTTTTACTCTTAGCTTGACCCTCTCCTGACTGCTTAACACCAATGGGTGTGGGAGAGTGGCTCTCTGGGGACCACCTGACGCTTGTTGGCTTCAAAGTGCGGTGGGCGGGATTAGTGTGTTTCCTGCTAGTAAACAAAGCGGGGAGTCATCATCAGCCTGCCAGCCGTGATCGGAGCTGGCAGACTGAAATAAACATAAAACAAGGCAATATTTGTGTACAGTGCTGCAATCTAGCACAGTGCTGTACAGGGGACAGCCTTGTCACTTAACTGTCCCTCCCAACGGCTCACAATGCAATCCCATACATCAGCTGATTGCTATGTATGTGCAGCGTAGTGTATGGATCGCAGTCTAGGGCTAATTTAGCAGGGGAGGGGGGGAGGAATAAAAGAAAGAGGGATTTTTTAAATAAAAAGTATAATCTTTTATTAATAAAAACATAAACATCACAGCAGCAATCTGAGACCAGACCACTAAAAGGAACTCCATTAGTTGGAAGAAAAGGTGGTAAAATTGATTTGGGTGCTAAGTTGTATGGCTAAGCAATAAACTGGTAAAGTTGTGAAGTACTACATTTTAAAAAATCACCTGGTCACTAGGAGGGTATAAACATGTGGTTCTCAAGAGGTTAAAACACAGTATAACATATTTACCATAAAATAGATGTATATTGCACATTATTTGCCTGTACATTGCATTTGTTGTGTGTATATAGATTCTGAATCATGTCAACCTATATGTTCTACAGTCAATTGCCAAGTCAGAAAATTCTTTAAGAAATGCAAAAAGTCAATTCATAAAAACGCTGTGAATCTTTTACTAGCTTTCTAGAAGATAAGAGTCTTCTATGATAACTTCTGAAATATTGCTGTGGTTAAAGTTCCCCTTAGCCAAAGTGAGCCTGCAACTTATCTACGCCTTGCACCCAAATTGAATCAAACAGAATGAAAAGTCCTAGAAATCTTTTAGCGATTATTTACAGGAGAGCAGCACGCAAAGACAACATTATCAGGTATAAGAGATGCCATCAAACACTTTTTTTATGGGAACATTAACAATTTGTGGCTAACCACTGGGATTTTTGATAGCCTGGATCACAGGGCTGGAATGTTTGCTTATGGGAATAATGCATACATTAATTTCAGTAAGTCTTCTGATATCTCATCATGCTTTGGAAATGCAAAATGTCATAGACACCTTTGCTGTATTTTTAGAAATACTTCACTTATGCCAAAGAAGAGTGAAAATGTACCAAACAAAGTTTTCTTTTGTAACCTTAAAATGTGAATTATAGTTAAAAGCTGGGTCTTTTATTGTGACATTGTGAAAGTAAATCTTGGCATTTTGTGTTCAAATTCCAGCTTTAAAATGCACTTAAAATATTTAACTTCTCCTGTTCTTAGTTTCATACATGGGGTATATTTAATTACCTGCTGCAAAGTCAATGGTTATATTAGAATTTTATGCAAGCTGATTAGATACATATCTTGTCTGGAGCCACATGGCAATGTAGAGAAATACTGCAGCATGTTCTATTACATTTAACTTCAAAGAACTGCCTATATTGAAAGCAGTGACTAGCCCTCAATGACATATATTTTTCTGATTGCATTGTTTGTTTTTCACTACTGTGATGTTTGTGATACATAACAATGAAACATAATTTAGAGCCCAAAGACTACTCTTTATATGCACATGTATTGGTTTACTTGGTGACAATAGACTATTAAATATTAAATCCACTTAATAAATGTTACATATAAAAAAAACTATAAGATATCTAAAAAAGTAATTTTTAGGAGTAGGAGGACAAATCCAATTGTTTATCTCATCAGTTTATTTTTACCTCAGGTTCACTTTAATATATTGTATTGCCCCATTTAACACCCCGGCGTTCTATTAAATGCGCCAGGGTGGATGCGCAGCACTATTTTTTGAATTTTTTTTTCTATCATGTAGCTAGCCTGCATGTTTGAGGTCTCCCCAGAGTGGCTCATTCATGTTGAGGTCAGGAGACTGAGATGGCCACTCCAGAGCCGCCTTCACTTTATTTTGCTGAAGCCAATGACAGGTCGACTTGGTCTTGTGCTTTACACCATTTTCATGTTGGAATGTCCACGTATGTACCATGTTCAGCTTCCTGGCTGATGAGTGCAAATTTTCCTCTAGTATTTTTTGATAACTTTCTGCATTTAAATTGCCATCAATTCTGACCAAATTTCCCTTGCCTTTGTAGCCCACACATCCAAAAAAACATCAGCGTCCACCACCTTGTTTCACAGTAGGAAGGGGGTACCTTTCATCATAGGCCTTGTTAACTCCACTTCAAATGTAGTGTTTATGGTTGTGACCAAAAAATTCAATTTTTGTCTCATTACTTCAAATGACTTTGTGCCAGAAGGATTAAGGATTGTCTCTGTGCTGTTTTGCATATTGAATCTGGTATTAATCTGCTTAATATGGTCTGCATATGATCTACTTCATCTAAACTCACACTCCCTATACTGTTCACTATCTCTTGCCTTAATGTAATTTTCCAGTCTCATATAATTGCAAATGTACACAGCTAGTTTAGTAAATGTTAATTTAATATCTTGGGGTGACAGGCTGGTGTCCTATGAGACCTAAATTGCTTAGTAAACAACACTTTGGTAGCTGTCAAGAAATAAATGTAATTCACATGCACCATGTAAACAATTAATAATGTAATAGAACAAAGAGAGGATTGACTCTTGGGTGCATGTGAAAAAATAGAAAACTTTAATATCCCATATTAGACATATACAAAATACACACAAAATCTAAAAACCACTGATAGCATGTAACACTATAATGAATAAAGCCTGACTGACTCAAGAGCAAAAAAATGGGTCTGCAGTCCCCTATAATTGGATGTTATAGTCCAACACCTGACCCACAAAAGACAGCACATTTGATGCAAGAAAACTTTTGCTGTAAGGCAAAATGGCAGTTTATATGCAGGTTGATTCCAGTTGCAGACAACCAAAAAGCATTAAACCAGGCTTACTACTTGAGCACTGATGTATATCCACAAACAGTCCCACTTGCAGAAAGTGTGGATACAATCGTTTGTCTAATAAGCATACACAATAAGATCGTCCACTAATGATTCCCAATTGCAGAATACAGTGGTCAAATTCAGAAGAGCGTGTGCTGTCCGACTCCAGCAATAGCATGCATGCATAAGCCAGATTAAGCAGTTGTGCAAACTTTCATCAGCAAAGCAGAAGCCTGATTAATTGCAATTGCAAGTTGTTAGTTACCCATACATGGTATGTCCGTCGTGGGTGAGAGCTGCTGGGCATCAAATTGAGGGTCAGGTGGGTCTCATGTCCTTCAGTGCCGGCTAAGATGATGTCTAATTGCTCAACATGTTTTGCTGAATTGTATCGGCCTCATCGGGAACTGACATTGTGTCATTTATCGTGCTCAACCACACGCTATTCATTAGGAGCCATATAAACACCCGCGGTGGCTGTCCGCCCGGACGGCCGCTTATTGGCCGTACTTCTGCATGCAGCCATAGGCTGCAGCTCGGTGATATACCAAGCGCTCCACGCCGCAACCAGTCGACAGGAAGTGCATGCTCCAAGGACTAGAAACGCATCACCCCCAAGACTGGCCAGGGGCGGTGAATGAGCAGTGTACAGCCGCTCAGTGCCTGCGTGCAAGGAGAGAGGGCGGAGAGTCAACCACATCTAACAGTGATACAATAGAATTGCACAGTTGCATGCAAAACTTTGCAAGTTTTTTTTTTCTTTGATCTTTTTGTGTATGCTTATTAGACAAATGACTGTATCCACACTTTCTGCGAGTGGGACTGTTTGTGGATATACATCAGTGCTCAAGTAGCAAAAATACCAGCCTCCGGGAGTTTAATCCTGGTTTGCTGCTTTTTGGTTGTCTGCAACTGGAATCAACCTGCATATGAACTGCCATTTCGCCTTACAGCAAAAGTCTGCCTTACAGGAGTCAGTCAGGCTTTATTCATTATAGTGTCACATGACTTATGCTATCAGTGGTTTTTAGATTTTTTGTATATATTTGTATATGTCTAATATGGGATATTAAAGTTTTCTACTATTTTTTCACATGCACCCAAGAGTCCATCCTATCTTTGTTCTATTACATAGTTTAAATGTTAGTTGTATACTGACACACACTACATAGACACCTACAGTATATTGTTTTCCTCTTTGGTTGGGTGAAAGTCTGGCAGACGGACATTTGTTTTAATTGCATATGATTGTAGAGTCTTCCTGCTGTGTTAATTTCCTTAATGCTCCACACCTGATTCGGGTGCGCTGGCAGATCAATCCAGTAGATCAGATTATTTAAGAACTCCCTTATGCTGGGCATACACGGTCAGTTTGTTCCTTATCAACTGAGCCGCTGATGGCTCAATTGATAATATCCGACGTGTCCAAGCACCGTGGGGATCGATACCCCCACGCGGGCGGACAATAGCGGCGAATCGAGTAGAAGATAAGAAGCGCCGGCGGGGACGAGCGGGAATCAATCCGGATGCACGCGCAGTCAAGCAGCCTGCAGGCAGAGATGCTGTGTGGGGAGCGATTTAGTCTTTGGGCAGGAAGCCAGTCACATGGCGTGCAGGCAGAGATGCTGTGTGTGGGGACGGACTTAGTCTTCGGGCGGGCAGTAGCCCTCCGGAATCCATGCCTCATTCATTTTGATAAAGGTGAGGTACTGAACGCTTTTGTGACTTAGGCGACTTCTCTTCTCAGTGACAATGCCTCCAGCTGCACTGAAGGTCCTTTTTGACAGGACATTGAGGCAGGGCAAGACAAAAGTTGGATGACAAATTGGGACAGCTCTGGCCACAGGTCAAACCTGCACACCCAGTAGTCCAAGGGTTCATCGTTGCTCACAGTGTCTACATCCACACTTAAGGCCAGGTAGTCGGCTAGTCCAATCCAGTCCAGGCGTTGGTGGATGGTGGATCCAGAAGCACTAAGGCGAGGCGTTGGACTAAAGAATGTCTGCATGTCCGACATCACCATGAGATCACTGGAGCGTCCTGTCCTTGCCTGTGTGGACATGGGAGAAGGATTACTGGCAGTGGTACTTTTATTGCGTTGTGCTGGAACATCACCCTTAAACGCATTGTAAAGCATAGTTGCCAGCTTGTTCTGCATGTGCTGCATCCTTTCTGCCTTCTGGTGAGTTGGTAAAATGTCCGCCACTTTGTGCCTATACCGAGGGTCTAGTAGCGTGGCCACCCAGTACAGCTCATTCCCGTTGAGTTTTTTTTATACAGGGGTCTCTCAACAGGCTGGCCAGCATGAAAGATGACATTATGCAGACGTACTATCCATCTCCTCTTGCTCTTTCTCAATGACGTCAGGTAAGCCCTCCTCCTCCCCCCAGCCACGAACAATACCAAGGGAACGTCGAGCAGCACAAGCCCCCTGCAACGTGTGCTGCGGTTTTTCTTCTGCCACTGCCTCCTCCTCCTCCAAAGAAACACCTTCCTCATCATCTGAGTCTAACTCCTCTTCCCCACACGACTCTTCCTCCTCCTCCCCCCCCATCTGTGCTGCCGCAGGTGTTGAGGAAACATCTGATTCTGATGTAAATTGCTCCCACAACTCTGCCGTAACTGTTCCTCTTCATGCTCCTCCACAGCTTGATCCACCACTCTACGCACGGCACGCTCCAGGAAGTAAGCGTATGGGATCAAGTCGCTGATGGTGCCTTCGCTGCGACTCACCAGGTTGGTCACCTCCTCAAACGGCCGCATGATCCTGCATGCATTTCACATCAGTGTCCAGTTCGGGGGCATCTCCCCAGATTGTGTCCTTCTACTGTAATTGTACAGGTACTGGGTGACGGCTTTCTCCTGTTCTAGCAGGTGAGAGAACATGACCATGGTCAAATTCCAGTGAGTCGGGCTATCACATATCAAGCGTCTCACCGGCAACTTGTTTCTCTGCTGAATGTCCACAAAGCATGCCATGGCTGTGTAAGACCGCCTGAAATGTCCACACAACTTCCTGGCCTGCTTCAGGACGTCCTCTAAGCCTGGGTACTTTGACACAAATCTTTGAATGACTAGATTCAGCGCATGTGCCATGCAGGGTACATGTGTCAGCTTTCCCAAATTCAAAGCGGAAAGGAGATTGCTGCTGTTGTTGTCACACACCACGTTGCCGATCTCCAGCTGGTGCGGGGTCAGCCACTGATCCACCTGTTTGTTAAGAGCAGCCATGAGAGCTGATCCAGTGTGACTCTCCACTTTGAGGCAAGACATGTCTAATATCGCATGACACCATCGTAGCTGGCATGCAGTATAGGCCCTGGGGAGATGAGGCTGTGTAGCTGGAGAGGAGATCGCAGCACCAGTAGAGTTAAAGTGCCACTCAGCCAAGGAGGAGGAGGACGACAGTGAAAAGGATGTAGCAGGAGAGAGGAGGTGGCAGGAGGCCTGCCTGCAAGCCATAGAGGTGTCACAAGTTGGTCCGCTGCACAGCCACATACTCCCTGCTTGCCAACGGTCACCAGGTTGACCCAATGGGCTGTGTAGGTTAGGTACCTGCCCTGACCGTGCTTGGCAGACCAGGCATCCATGGTCAGGTGAACCCTTGACTCAACGCTATGTGCCAGAGATGACACCACTTGCCGCTCAACTTCACGGTACAGTTTAGGTATCGCCTTTTTACAAAAACAGTTGCAGCCTGGTATCTTCCAATGCAGTGTCCCAATGGCCACAAATTTACAGAAGGCCTCAGAGTCCATCAGCTTGTATGGTAACAGCTGGCGAGCTAACAGTTCCGCCACACCAGCTGTCAGACGCCGGGCAAGGGGGTGACTGGCAGAAATTAGCTTCTGCTCAAAGATTTCCTTCACGGACACCTGGCTGCTGTGGGCAGAGGAGCAGGAATCCTTCAAGGGCAGAGGCGGAGTGGAGGAGGGTGGCTGTGAAGGTGCAAGGGAGAAAAGAGCTGAAGATGCTGCACCTGAAGGAGGAAGAGGAGAAGGAGGGTGGCTTTTCTTTTTGTGTGTTGCTTTTGCTCTGGTGTTCTTCCCATTGCAGTTTGTGCCATTTCTCCATGTGCCTTCGTCCCTTGTCCCTTAGTGAGTGTTGGCCTTTCCACGGCTGAATTTTTGGAGGCAGCGAGAACAGTAGAGATGGCCCTAACGGTTTGCCGGCGAACGGTTCCAGGTGAACTTTGGGTGGTTCGCCTTCGTCGGCGAAGGCAAACTTTCCTGGAAGTTCAGTTCGCCCCCATAATGCTCCATTAGGGTCAACTTTGACACTCTACATCACAGTCAGCAGGCACATTGTAGCCAATCAGGCTACACTCAGTCCTGGAGCCACTCCCCCCGTATATAAGGCAGGGAGCGCCGGCCATTACACTCACTAGTGTGCCTGCAGTAATTAGAGAAGGGCAAGCTGCTGCAGACTCTCTCATCGGGAAAGATTAGTTAGACTCTTGGCTTGTTAGCTTGCTCCTGGCTGATTCTAATTGCTAAAATAGCACCCCACGAGAGCTAATGTTATTATTGTGATCTATTTTTTTTTTCTGTGTGTCCCACTGATCTAACTGACACTTGTGTTGCATAGACAGCTTTTGTAATTCATACTGTGTGTGTGCCACTGCCAGGCCCAGCACATTCAGTGATTACCTGTGTGTGAAAGGCAGCTGCACGTTGTAATACCCATTACAGCATATACCTAGCTGTTGTGCTGAGTGAACCAACCTCATCACTGCATATACCTAGCTGTTGTGTTCAGTGAACCCACCTCATCACTGCATATACTTACCTACCTTTTGTGTTCAGTGAACCCACCTCATCACTGCATATACATACCTTTTGTGTTAAGTGAACCCACCTCATCACAGCATATACCTAGCTGTTGTGTTCAGTGAACCCACCTCATCACTGCATATACTTACCTACCTTTTGTGTTCAGTGAACCCACCTCATCACTGCATATACCTACCTTTTGTGTTCAGTGAACCCACCTCATCACTGCATATACCTAGCTGTTTTGTTCAGTGAACCCACCTCATCACTGCATATACCTAGCTGTTGTGGCAAGTGGTGTCATCATTGTCCGCCATAACAGATTCTTGTTAAAGGATTTAAAGTTAATTCATTTCAAATACAGCAAGCCCTCGAAAGTCCTCCTGTATTGTTATTTTTGGTCACTACCTCAGGACGTGCATGCCATGCCTGCTGCCTTACTTGGATGTGTGGTGGTAGCCATTTCTGCTCCTTTGCCCACAGTGTGCCTGCTGCCTTCCTTGGGTGTGTGATGGTGGTAGCCGTTTCTTAGGCTCCCACTCCAGACCGGAATCGAACCAGGATTCCCCGGCCATTACCTCTGGTCAGTCACCATGGTACTGAGAAAGTACCATAAAAATTTTCACACAGTTGAATGAATGGCAGACTTGCCCTCCATAACACATTCTTAGCAAATGCGTTAGAATTGGTTTGTCTTCCGCAGGGTGAAGGGTCCATCTGACCACAGATGCCTGGTCTGCAAAGCACAGTCAAGGCAGGTACATTACTTATACAGCATGAGTCTCAGGCTCCCACTTCGGACTGGAATCGAACCCTGATTCCCCGGCCATTACCCACTGGTCACAATGGCAGACTTGCTCTCCAGAAAAGATTCTCGTGAAAGGCAAGTGGTGTCATCATTGTTCGCCATAACAGATTCTCGTTAAAGGATTTAAAGTTAATTCATTTCCAATACAGCAGGGCCTTGAAAGACCTCCTCCTGTATTGTTATTTTTGGTCACTACCTCGGGACATGCATGCCTGCCTGCTGCCTTCCTTGGATGTGTGGTGGTAGCCCTTTCCAACTCCGGACCGGAATAGAACCAGGATTCCCCGGCCATTACCCGTGGTCACAATGGCAGACTTCAAATCCAGATTTTTCCCCATGATTTTTGGCATGTATTCCACTCCGCCACTTGGGGATCTAGGTGTTAGACCCCTTGAAACATCTTTTCTATCACTTTTCTGGCCAGCATAAGTGTTTCTAGTTTTCCAAGTTCGCCTCCCCATTGAAGTCTATTGCGGTTTGCGAAAGTTCGCGCAAACCGAACCTTCCGCAGTAGTTCGCGAACCGAAAATCAGAGGTTCGGGCCATCTCTAGAGAACAGATGGCATTGCTCCAATCTGAGGCAGACACATTAAAAAATTTCCAAACCGCTGAGCCTCCTTGGGGTGATGGCACTATGGTGGCATCAGCAGCTGACGTTGAAGGGCATGTTGGCTGGCTGTACATAGGTGGCGATACATGGCGCCGCACACTGCCACCAGCTGTTTCTGATGACGAGCTCCCCCAGCTTCTTTCAGGAACTCGTCTCCTCATACTCCTCTCTGACTCCCCCTCTGAACTGTCCCCCTGTTCATCTCCTCTATTGGGAACATACGTGGGATCCGTATCATTGTCATCATCATAATCATCCTGCCCAGCTTCGCTTGCCTCAGACACCTCCAAAACTGCACCAACAGCAGGTACTTCATCATCTTCACACGTTACGTCCATAGTGGCGCCGTCTATGAGGTGGTGTAACTTGCTTAGCACCTTCATCTGGTTGTAACAATAATGGCTGTGAATCAGTTAATTCCCCACCAGTTAACTTCTGCGAAGTGTCAAGTGCAACGGATGTGATGCTTGTAGTAGTGCTGGTGGCTGCGGAAGATGAGGTGTTCTGTGTTAAATAGTCAACCACATCCTGAAAATCTTGGGAGTTGATGGGATGTGCCTTCTTCTGAGCACTGTACTTTGGGCCAGGGCTGCACGAAATCACATCAACACAACCTCGCACAGACCTGCCAGGTGGCCTTCCTCTGGGTCTGCCTCTACCTCTGCCGGTTTTGTCCATTGTGTCCATATCGGGGGGGCGGGGGGGTGGTGGATGAAGTGAAAGGTATGCACTGACTTGACTAATACAATGTGCAGTCACACAGGTGCAGTAAACAGGTATGCACGGAGTGGTATATCACACTGCGTGCACTCACGTAGTTAGGTGGGTGCACTGAACACAACAGGTAGGTGTATGTAGTGATGATGTGGGTGCACTGAACACAACAGGTAGGTATATGCAGTGATGGGTATCGGACAGGCACAGTGACACTGCATGCGCTCAACTCACGTAGGTAGGTGGGTGGGTGCACTGGGAACAACAGGTAGGTAGGTATATGCAATGATGGGTATTACAATGGTGCACCTGTCACACACAGACAGGTGAATAAAATAAAGTAATAAAAGCGCTCGCTCCACACGTAACACAACAACTGTCCGTGTATTGTATCTGATTAGTTTAACAGTCAGTATATTCTGCACTGACGTTCGTCAGGTGCTGTAATTAAGTCTCTGGGTTATTGCCAGCGATATGTAGATAATGGTAGTGTAATTGCGCTCTTGGCTTTAACAGTTTATACAATCCCCTCTCCCCCCCTTCATGGACTCACTCACCAGATGCTGAGGTCTCAATGAGACCAATCTGCGCCTTCGGGGTGTATGGCCCCCCGTCACCTTACGAGCTCACTGCCACTCCTCCTTATCGAGTGCAAGATTGATCCGTGCCTAGTCAGGTCCTTGAAGTTGTAGGGCATGTGGGGAGAAAAACACAGGAAGACCAGCCTCCTATAGTGTAATTCTGCTTTATTGTTAAAAAAATTTCAAATTAAAAAAAACGATAAAAGGTGAGTCAGCTCTGGTCAGTAACATGTAGATTTAAGTGGAGTCAAATCCATGGGTGGCCACCAATGACCCACGTATCCCCTTAATGTAAACTTTTTATTTTAACAATAAACCAGAATTACACTATAGGAGGCTGGTCTTCCTGTGTTTTCTCCCCACATGCCCTACAACTTCAAGGACCTGACCAGGCACGGATCAATCTTGCACCCGATAAGGAGGAGTGGCAGTGAGCTCGTAAGGTGACGGGGGGCCATACACCCCGAAGGCGCAGATTGGTCTCATTGATACCTCAGCATCTGGTGAATGAGTCCATGAAGGGGGGGAGAGGTGGATGTATAAACTGTTAAAGTCAAGAGCGCAATTACACTACCATTACACACAGACAGGTAGCAGACAGACGCAGTAACACTGCATGCACTCAACTCACGTAGGTAGGTGGGTGCAAGGGCGCCTCTTGCCATTTTGTCACTCCAGGCAAGGAAACCTGTGGCGCCCACTCCCCACCCTCTACATGAAAATAATCGCAATGCAGCAGCTTTTCACCAGAAAATAATTGTATTACAGTAGTGGTTCAGTGCAATACTACGAGCCGCCAACCTACCGTCACTATACCACTGGGTCCAATTGTAAAAATGTACTGCTTGATTGTACTTTTGGTACATGTTTGCCATGGATTGATGATTGATTGATGTGGTGGTTGATAATAGCCATATTTGATAATTTTGAAAGAATCTGTCTGTAAAAATGAATGCATGTATTGACAGCTAGAGGATAGGGTTACTAATAACAAGATTGGGTGATTCAATTGTAAGGTTAAGATTGGGGGGCAAAGTAGAGAGTAACAAGGAACATTTATAATTACTTTTCTCCTAGCGGCCTCAGTGCTGACTCGCTCAGTAGGCAGTAGCAGTATTAGGGAGTCTTGCCCAAGGTCTCCTACTGAATAGGTGCTGGCTTACTGAGTAGAAAGAAGCAGAGATTTGAACCCAGGTTGCCTGTGCCAGAGGCAGAGCCCTTAACAATTACACTATCAAGAGAGAGGAGGAAAAGACAGCCATCACTAGGGGAAGGGGGGGAAGGTGAATGAGGGAGAGAGGAGGAGTGGAGAGAGACTGAGAATAGCCTGACCATGGAGCAGAGAGCTTATCTGTATTGCAGCCACATAACACAGAGGCGACTTGCCTGCGATGTGACTCCTGTCCTGCCAATCTCTCACACAAGCTGCAGCAGCCCACATGGAGTCTACGGACTGTCGAAAACTTTTCAACCTGTGTAATACCTAATCTAGCTGACCACATGCAGTCTTTACAATGATGAGAGAGCAGACAGAGTTTTTTTCTAAGGACACTGTAGGAGGCAAGCCTCTCTTCCACATCATGTTGTGTGTATTTACCAGCTTGCCATCAAATTGTACATGTATTTCCCATAACCAGCCTAGTGCTTTACATTGCCTTATACACTGTACCAGCAGCCTTGGGGAAAATCTCCCTCCTTCCTCCTGGCTAGTCCGTTCTGGAATGCACACAAAGACACCATCCTCCTCTTCTTTTCAAGTCATAAGGAGGGCAGGACAGGAGTCACACAGACACACTCTAGATCCCGAAATAACACTAACATCAGGGAATGCCATACAAATTGTTGTAGACAAAAGGTTTGCAGATTCTTTATTTGAGGCTGAGCAGTATAGGCTTTCATTGGAACTTTTTATCTCCATTCAGTCTCTAAGGACTAGTGTTGGGCGAACAGTGTTCGCCACTGTTCGGGTTCTGCAGAACATCACCCTGTTCGGGTGATGTTCGAGTTCGGCCGAACACCTGACGGTGCTCGGCCAAACCGTTCGGCCATATGGCCGAACTAAGAGCGCATGGCCGAACGTTCCCCGAACGTTCGGCTAGCGCTGTGATTGGCCGAACGGGTCACGTGGTTCGGACCCGAACGCGCTCTGATTGGCCGAACTGTCACGTGGTTCGGGTAAATAAATACCCGAACCACGTCATATCTCCGCCATTTGTCTGTGGGTTTAGCTTTGGGTAGGCAGGCAGGGTAGTTCGCGCTCCAGCCACGCTAGCCAGGGTCCCCCCCAGTCATTGTGTGTCACTGCTGGGAACAGTAGTACACCGCTCGTTCAGCCACACTATATAGCATTCTGTGTACTGTTCTGTGTCTGCTGGGAACAGTGGTACACCGCTCGTTCAGCCACACTATATAGCATTCTGTGTACTGTTCTGTGTCTGCTGGGAACAGTGGTACACCGCTCGTTCAGCCACACTATATAGCATTCTGTGTACTGTTCTGTGTCTGCTGGGAACAGTAGTACACCGCTCGTTCAGCCACACTATATAGCATTCTGTGTACTGTTCTGTGTCTGCTGGGAACAGTAGTACACCGCTCGTTCAGCCACACTATATAGCATTCTGTGTACTGTTCTGTGTCTGCTGGGAACAGTAGTACACCGCTCGTTCAGCCACACTATATAGCATTCTGTGTACTGTTCTGTGTCTGCTGGGAATAGTGGTACACCGCTCGTTCAGCCACACTATATAGCATTCTGTGTACTGTTCTGTGTCTGCTGGGAACAGTAGTACACCGCTCGTTCAGCCACACTATATAGCATTCTGTGTACTGTTCTATGTCTGCTGGGAACAGTAGTACACCGCTCGTTCAGCCACACTATATAGCATTCTGTGTACTGTTCTGTGTCTGCTGGGAACAGTAGTACACCGCTCGTTCAGCCACACTATATAGCATTCTGTGTACTGTTCTGTGTCTGCTGGGAACAGTAGTACACCGCTCGTTCAGCCACACTATATAGCATTCTGTGTACTGTTCTGTGTCTGCTGGGAATAGTGGTACACCGCTCGTTCAGCCACACTATATAGCATTCTGTGTACTGTTCTGTGTCTGCTGGGAACAGTAGTACACCGCTCGTTCAGCCACACTATATAGCATTCTGTGTACTGTTCTGTGTCTGCTGGGAACAGTAGTACACCGCTCGTTCAGCCACACTATATAGCATTCTGTGTACTGTTCTGTGTCTGCTGGGAATAGTGGTACACCGCTCGTTCAGCCACACTATATAGCATTCTGTGTACTGTTCTGTGTCTGCTGGGAACAGTGGTACACCGCTCGTTCAGCCACACTATATAGCATTCTGTGTACTGTTCTGTGTCTGCTGGGAACAGTGGTACACCGCTCGTTCAGCCACACTATATAGCATTCTGTGTACTGTTCTGTGTCTGCTGGGAACAGTAGTACACCGCTCGTTCAGCCACACTATATAGCATTCTGTGTACTGTTCTGTGTCTGCTGGGAACAGTAGTACACCGCTCGTTCAGCCACACTATATAGCATTCTGTGTACTGTTCTGTGTCTGCTGGGAACAGTAGTACACCGCTCGTTCAGCCACACTATATAGCATTCTGTGTACTGTTCTGTGTCTGCTGGGAATAGTGGTACACCGCTCGTTCAGCCACACTATATAGCATTCTGTGTACTGTTCTGTGTCTGCTGGGAATAGTGGTACACCGCTCGTTCGCCACTGTATAGCATTGTGCTCTGTGTCGCTGCTGGGAATAGTGGTACACCGCTCACCCGTCACTGTATAGCATTGTGCTCTGTGTCGCTGCTGGGAATAGTGGTACACCGCTCACCCGTCACTGTATAGCATTGTGCTCTGTGTCGCTGCTGGGAATAGTGGTACTGTATAGCATTTCTGTACTGCCACTGTACTGCTGCCAGTCAGCGTGTACTGTAAGGATAAGTGAAATGAGGAAGAAATCCGGTGAAAGAGGGAGGGGCAAGGGAAGAGGTGTTTCCCCTGACGGTTCACGTACAGGCCACAGGGGAGCACCCAAGAAAACCCACTCAATACCGCCCATGTTGTCCAGGACAACAACCCTCACAAATCCAAAAGAACAGGACCAGATAATTACTTGGATGACCTCTCAAGCGTCCAGCAGTGGGTTAAGCAGCACCAGCACATCACGCACGAGGTCCGAGTCCTCAGCCAGTTACAAGGAGCCAGTGGGCACAAAGCTGACACAACCGGCAGCGACACCACGCACACAACTGCCAGATAACCAGTCCGATGAATTACCTCAGGACACAATGGGGTATTCGCAGGAGCTATTCCCAGCCCAACAAACTTCCACCTTTCAAAGGTCAATGGAGGAACAGCCAGAAATGTTGTGCCTGGATTCACAACCGTTAACTGTGGGAAATGCACCGCGCACTGAAATACAAGGCGAGTCCGAAGAGGACTCGGAAACCCAAATCCCAGAGCAATTTGGGCAGGAGGGGTTGCAATTGCAGGAGGTCGGCCGACAAGATCTGGAAGACGACGTTGGAGTGTGCTGCGCAGAGGTTGTTGTGGGGAGCTCTACTCCACGGCGGTGGCCCACAATGACATATGACGAGTTTGAGGAGATGGAAGAGGAGGGTATGGACAATGTGGACAGAGACCCAGATTTTGTTTGTGAACGAGAACATCGCCGTCGTAGCAGCAGCACAGATTAGTCTGTTGAAGAACACACTGCTGCACGAGTTCGCCTTGTGCCACAAGGTAGGCGGCGCGCAATTTCAGGCACCACAAGCGTGGAAGTTCAAGTGAGAGGCAAAAGAGGAGCAAACAGAAATCGCCAGCAAGGAGGCAGGTGCTCCAAAGTCTGGGCTTTCTTTGAAGACTGCACTGAGGATGTTACCATGGCGATTTGCAAGGTGTGCAAGACCCGCCTGAGCAGGGGGAAAAATATTAACAACCTCTCCACCACCAGCATGAGCCGTCACATGCTATCCAAACATCCCACTCTTTGGGCAAACGCGTCAGGACAGGGTACCAGAAACAACACTGCCTCCCTTGGGTTCACCAGACCCGCCTCAGCAGCAGCAGTAGCCCAGCCATTGCGTGGTTCACAACATTCACAAACATCAGACGACGCTGACACTGTCACTTTCCGGAGTAGTGCTCTTGAGGTCTCCCAGTGTTCATCAAACACAACAACCAACAGCCCTTCCGTGTGCAGCGCTACGGTTCAGTTGTCTGTGTCGGAGATGTTTGAGCGCAAGAGGAAATTGCCAGCAAATGACCCCCGGGCCGTGGCAGTAACAGCCAGCATAGCCAAGCTTCTGGCCTGCGAAATGCTGCCATATCGATTGGTGGAGACAAACAGCTTCAAGGGCATGATGTCAGTGGCCATCCCACGTTACGTGGTTCCCAGCCGCTACCACTTTGCACGCTCTGCAGTGCCTGAGTTGCATGAGCACGTGGTCAGCAAAATAACCCGAAGCTTGAAGAATGCCGTTGCCTGCAAGGTTCACCTCACCACTGACACCTGGACGAGTGCGTTCGGCCAGGGTCGATACATCTCCCTTACCGCGCACTGGGTGAACCTTGTGGAGCCTGGCAGCGATTCCTCACCTGCTACGGCACGGGTGTTGCCCACGCCACAAACAGCTGCACCGCCGTCCCTCCCACTGGATAACAGCAGCACCTACCTCTCTGACTCCTTCTCCTCCAACGCATCTCAAAGCTGTACCTCATCCGGAAACGCTAACCCAGCAGCAGTAGGATCGTGGAAGCAGTGCAGCACAGCTGTTGGCATGCGTCAGCAAGCGTTGCTGAAGCTAATCTGCCTTGGGGATAAGCAGCACACAGGGGAGGAAATTTGGAGGGGAATAAAGGAACAGACGGATTTGTGGCTGGCACCGCTGGACCTGAAACCGGGCATGGTTGTGTGTGATAATGGGAGTAATCTCATTCGCGCTTTAAGGTTGGCTAAGCTGACACACATCCCTTGCCTGGCGCACGTGATGAACCTAGTAGTTCAGCGGTTCCTGAGGACATACCCAGGCGTGCCCGATCTGCTGTTGAAGGTGCGTCGAGTGTCCAAACATTGTAGAAATTCCAGTACTGCTTCGGGGGCACTCGCCAAGATGCAGGAGCGCTTCAATCTCCCCCACCATCGCTTGCTGTGTGATGTCCCTACGCGCTGGAATTCTACGCTGCACATGCTAGCCCGCTTTTGCGAGCAGAAGAGTGCAGTGGTCCAGTACATGACGGCGCAGTACCGAGGCGCATCCGGCCAGCTGCCAAGCTTCTGTGGATCCGATTGGGCCAACATGTTGGACCTCTGCCAAGTCCTCCAAAATTTTGAGCAATCCACGTTGCTTGTGAGCAGTGACAACTCTTCAGTCAGCATTACCATACCACTGCTGTGTTTACTGAAGAGGTCGATGTTAAAAATCAAGGAAACAGCTGTCATGATGCAACTGGGGGAATCTGAAGGAGAAAACGATCAGCGTGATGGTACCAACATCAGGCCATCCGCCTCAGGGAACGCTGGCCCCAGCAGCTATGACGAAGAAGAGGAGGAGGAACAGCTGGAGTTGGAGCAGGAATTTCATGCCACCACTGACGAGGGCCAGAGCGGTGCACGTTGGACTTCCACAATTCAACGCGAATGGTCAGCAGAAGCAGACCAGGAGGAAGGTGACGACTATGATGCATCACAACAACTATCACAACGCTCACAAGAGGATGATGAGGATTCTGGTAGGACTCTGGCACACATGGCTCAATTCATGCTAGACTGCATTGAACGTGACCCACGCATTGTGCGCATTCTGGACAACACCAATTACTGGGTTTATACCCTTCTGGATCCACGGTACAAACACAATGTTCCAAAACTGCTTGAAGAAAGAGTCAGACAGGTCAAAATGGAAGAATACCAGCAGGCCCTTGTGGAGACTTTAGAGAGGAGATTGACATCCTCCCCCTCCTCTAGCCAGTTGTACGCAGACAGACTGACTTCCGCAAACCCAGGACGACCAGGAGGGCAGCAAACAACGCAAGCCGCAGCTAGTACCCAAAAGGGAATGGTATCGGCAGTGTCCTTGGAGTGGGAAAATTTTCTGACACCCATGCAGCCGCAGCCCACTGAACAGCAAGCGTGCAGATCCACCTCCAACACCGATCGCCTGGAGAAGATGGTCAAGGACTACATGTCAGATGGCGTAGCTGTGTCGAACCATCCATCTGCACCCTTCAACTATTGGGTATCGAAGCTAGACACCTGGCACGAACTGGCAATGTACGCAATAGAGGTGCTGGCTTGCCCGGCAGCCAGCGTTATGTCGGAACGCTGTTTCAGTGCTGCCGGAGGCATCGTCACAGATCGGCGTATCCGCCTCTCTACAGAAAATGCAGACCGTCTGACTCAAATTAAAATGAATCAATCCTGGATTGGAAATGACTACGCAACACTCCAGGACCCCAACCAAGTAACATGACCAATGAACATCTGGGATGGTGTTGCGTTTCCGGGCCCTGTTTATTGAACCTCTCATCTGTATTACATTTATGACTGCATGGCGGCAAAAAGCATTGCTGCTATATCCGCACGCTTTTTGTCCACATGCAAGGCCTGGGTTGTTGTGTCTCACAAAGCGTGGCCTTCTCCTCCTGCGCCTGCTCCTGTTCCATCACGTCTGCTGCTGCTGGGTTAGCGTTGCCGCGTGGTCCCTGTTTATTGAACCACTTATCTTTATTACATTTATGACTGCATGGCGGTACAAAGCATGCTATCCGCACGCTTCTTGCCCTCATGCAAGGCCTGGGTTGTTGTGTCTCACAAAGCGTGGCCTTCTCCTCCTGCGCCTGCTCCTGTTCCATCACGTCTGCTGCTGCTGGGTTAGCGTTGCCGCGTGGTCCCTGTTTATTGAACCACTTATCTTTATTACATTTATGACTGCATGGCGGTACAAAGCATGCTATCCGCACGCTTCTTGCCCTCATGCAAGGCCTGGGTTGTTGTGTCTCACAAAGCGTGGCCTTCTCCTCCTGCGCCTCCTCCTGTTCCATCACGTCTGCTGCTGCTGGGTTAGCGTTGCCGCGTGGTCCCTGTTTATTGAACCACTTATCTTTATTACATTTATGACTGCATGGCGGTACAAAGCATGCTATCCGCACGCTTCTTGCCCTCATGCAAGGCCTGGGTTGTTGTGTCTCACAAAGCGTGGCCTTCTCCTCCTGCGCCTGCTCCTGTTCCATCACGTCTGCTGCTGCTGGGTTAGCGTTGCCGCGTGGTCCCTGTTTATTGAACCACTTATCTTTATTACATTTATGACTGCATGGCGGTACAAAGCCTGCTATCCGCACGCTTCTTGCCCTCATGCAAGGCCGGGGTTGTTGTGTCTCACAAAGCGTGGCCTTCTTCTCCTCCTGCGCCACCCTCCTCCTGTTCCATCACGTGTGCTGCTGCTGGGTTAGCGTTACCGGTCCCTTTTCCTGGAACCTCTTATATGTATTACATTTATGACTGCATGCCGACAAAAAACATGTTACCTGTGCAAAGAAAACAGACATTTCCCGCATTTAAAAGACAGTTTTCCCTTTGAAACTTTAAAATCGATTTTCTCAAAAACTATAAGCTCTTTTTGCTAATTTTTTTTTCCTCTTGTACCCACTCCCAAGGTGCACATACCCTGTAAATTTGGGGTATGTAGCATGCAAGGAGGCTTTACAAACCACAAAAGTTCGGGTCCCCATTGACTTCCATTATGTTCGGAGTTCGGGTCGAACACCCGAACATCGCGGCCATGTTCGGCCTGTTCGGCCCGAACCCGAACATCTAGATGTTCGCCCAACACTACTAAGGACAGGAAAAATAAACTTTTTTTCCCCTCAAAGCCCCTGCCATAAATCTGGCGCTCTAGGCAATTAGCTTATCAGCTGGTCTCTAGAGGTGCCTCTGGGTGGGTGGATGCACTGTGAACAACAGGTAGGTAGGTATATGCAGTAGTGGGTATTATAATGTGCACCTGTCACACACAGACAGGTAGCAGACAGGCACAGTGACACTGCATGCGCTCGACTCACGTAGGTAGGTGGGTGCACTGTGAACAACACGTAGGTAGGTATATACAGTAATGGGTATTACAATGTGCACCTGTCACACACACAGGTAGTCACTGAATGTGCTGGGCCTGGCAGTGGCACACACACAGTAGGAATTATCAAGGCTGTGTATGCAACACAAGTGTCAGTGGGGCACACAGAAAAAAAATAGATCACAAGAACAAGATTAGCTCTCAAAAGAGCTGTTGTGGGGTGCTATTTTAGCAATAAGAATCAGCAAGGAGCAAGCTAAGAAGCGTACAAGAGCCTAACTAATCGTTCCCTATGAGATTCAGCAGCAGCAGCTCTCCCTTCACTATTTACTGGAGGCACATATAATGAGTATAATGGCCGGCGGTGCCTGCCTTTTATAAGGGGGGAGTGGCTCCAGGAGGGAGTGTAGCCTGATTGGCTACAATGTGTCTGCTGACTGTGATGTAGAGGGTCAAATTGGACCCTAATGGGGCATTATGGGGGCGAACCGAACTTCCGAGAAAGTTTGCATTCACGAACTGTTCGGGCCATCTCTAATTTTAACAGGTTGGCTTTTTTTTTGTTTTTTGTGTTTTTTTTTTTTTCTTAGCTGTTGTACTAATTTTGCTTCAATTTGCCTTGCATGAGAGTTTATAAATGGGAGTTGTCTAGAAAGTTACAAAAGTATATTTCTTTTTAGCATATTCTTTGTTATACTCTCACCCTTTTCAGTTATTTATGTTAGCATTGTGACAAATTTAACTCAGCATTAGATTAGTCTTAGTAGTGTATTTTTTTTTTTTTTTTTTATGGCAGCCCAATTAGCAACATTGCAAAAGCTTTAACGGCAAATGGGAGTATTGTCACTGATGTTGTCTGACTCTGTTTAGAAACTCATAATTAACAATGCAATATAAGGAAAAATGGATATGGAAGAGTGACCTCTGTGTTTGATATGACCAAACAAAAAACCATGAGAAACCAAGGAGTCACTTTCCATGGGAAAACAATTATTGTTAAATTCATTGTAGTACCGGTAGGTATTTTTTAAAATCCATATAATTTTTAAAATCCATATAATTATGTAACGATTGGTGTCAGCACGCAGAGAGAATCTGATTATTGGTGATCTGCAGTATCACCAAGAGTGCAGATATATACCTAATTATTGATGATCTGCAGAATCACCGATAATACAGATATATCACTAACCTCTGGACACCTAAGGGTATGTAAGTGTTTGGTGTAACAGTAGTACTTTGAGTAATGCACCTGCTGGGCAGGTGATATTAGGCAGTAAAGGAACACTGCTCTGAGAGCACAGGAACCTTCCAGCAGCCTGAGACTCTCCAAGGGGTGGAGTCAGGCTGGAGACAGGAAGGGCCAGAGAGTGAGTGACTCCTAAAGGTGGATGTCACTATCTGATCTGGAGACTATCTCTTAAGGGGAGAGATAGCTCTCGAGGTCGGACACGCCTGGTCGGTAACACATGGACAGATAAAGTACAAAGACAGAAGGCTGATTCGGTATCCAAGGCAAGCAGGGTCTGGCAACGGAGTATCAGATATGCGAGGTACCGAATCAGAGGACAGAGGAGTAGTCAAGAAAGCAATAAGTCATAACAGATATCAAACAATGCCTAGTCTGGGTGTGAGGTCCGTGGTCTCTCCACCCTGGAACTAGTCTGATGTATAACAAAATGATCGCACAAGTTCCCTAGTCTTGGGTGCGAGGTCCGTAGTCTCAGCACCCTGGAACTAGTCTGATGTATAACAAAATGATCGCACAAGTTCCCTAGTCTTGGGTGCGAGGTCCGTGGTCTCAGCACCCTGGAACTAGTCTGATGTATAACACAAATGATAATACAGTTCCCTAGTCTGGGTGCGAGGTCCGTGGTCTCAGCACCCTGGAACTAGTCTGGAGTATAACACAAATGATAATACAGTTCCCTAATCTGGGTGTGAGGTCCTTGGTCTCTACACCCTGGAACTAGCTTAAGCATAAACAGAATAACAGTTCAAGTAATCTGGCTCAGTGTGAATTCCCAGGTCCACCTGGTTCAAACACACTGTTGGATCTCATCTGACTAAGGTCTGAGTGCTTCCACGTAGTATTCGCAACGGCAGACAACTTGCAACTGGCCAGCAGTAACTATATATGGAGTAGTGCTCTCCAGCACCACCCCTAATTGATCAACCAATAGTATCCTGCTTTGAAGTCAGCTGATCGCCCAGTATAAGAATTCTGCCTCTCAGCGCGCGCACGTGTATTCCTAAGCCTGTGTGCACTAACAGACTCAGCCACACCAGACACACGCTGCCGCGTGCAAACCGCCACGCTGGACGCGGAACCAGCCGCCTTACTGTTGTTGCATGCGGCGGCTTTTCCACGTTCTGCCCTGCTACCAGACACACGCTTCCGTGTGCAAACCACTGCATTGGACGCGGAATCAGCCGCCTCCTCAGTAGCACACGCGGCGGCTTTTCCGCGTTTTCTCACAAATTATTATTATATTTGTATTATTAAAATATGCAACCATGCTTGGTAATAAAATAATAAAATTATTTGTTATACTTAATATTAATTATACTTGCTTAATAAAAACGTACCATGTATGGATATCATCAGGACCTACAATTAAAGGAACTAAAGATTTTCCCCACTTACTGGTTACATCTATTATTAAGGACTGTTGAAGTAATTATTTTTTGTGGTACCACAAAGATGAAGTGAAGAATGTAATTTTTTGTGTGTAATTGTCTATTTTCTAATTTAAACCAGTATATTATTGATTGTAACACTGATATTTAATGGGCTTTGTTGATGAGTATCTACTGAACACAGTGCAGTTTGCATTTTAGCATGCTTTTAGTTCCTCTGTGTGTGTGCGCTTGATGATGCATTTGAAGCCAGATGAGACTTTGCTGATTGGTGATTAGTTTCTTAATCACTCCACAGAAACTTACTTGCAAGCCAGACTATAACAGGGGTTAAACCATTAGGATAATTTCCTTCCCTGTGTTTTTACGTAAAGTAGGATCATGTTTAATACCAAGCTCTATTTTCTCTGGACCAAAATGTGTCCTGGCATCAAAACAGCTGCTAAGTTGGCATAGTGAACATGAGTCTGAATTAACAGCTTGTGTTTTTCTAGCAATAAACCAGCACAGGCTATTTATTTCCTATCCCATGCTGAAAGAAATGGTTGCCTTCCTAAGACCTGTTCTGCTCATCTGAAATATAGTTTTTGGATCTCAAGAGGTGGCAAATATGGCAGCAATCCCTCAAAACACTTTATGCCACTTTATTAAGAAGAGTTGTATGAGCTAATCTACTTCACAAAATTTATTTTAGAATTCCTCTATACATGAAGGAAGGGAGAGATTTCAACCACTGCAAAAATGTATGAAAGAAAATGTACTTAATACACTTCCTATTTCAAAATGTAATTCTACATTAGTGACACAACTATCTGAGTATGACATCCATAATAAAATAATCAATTCGTTTAAGATATGATATTTGGCGGGGCACAAGATATGGTATTTGATGACTGTATATTACTGCCAGTTGTAGAGAGGTTGGGAAAGATTTGGAAATGGATGTGAAACAACACAGCAGAGTTTGATAATTATTTGGGCTAAATATTATATGCTAGTTACCAGTCATCATATTAATATAAATGCTGGGATTGCTCAGAGTTTTTCTACTAAGCACTCTCAAACATATGAGCCATCATCTTAGGTCTTTCAGTATCCTAACGGATAAGTGGCCATACAACTATAGTATAGTTTCATGTATCCTTTGAATTGTTATTGGTTTTATTCAATTTTTGAATGTTTTTGAAAAAAAAGTTGTATACATTTTTTTTCAATTAGCTGTGTTTTAGAAATAAATGTTTAATATAAGTATCAAAAATTATACTATGCTTGAAAAGCCTCAAAGACAGAAAAGCATGACAGCAAATAAGTACCAGGAGGAATATTTTGTAATATTTAGGTTGGAGGACAGGATCTTCAAAATGTAGCTAAATGTAGCCAAATGACTAAAAATGCATTGTCTGCAGAGATGTCATCCTGGTGGTGAGACACAGGGCAATATTCGATTGCAGAACCCGGCAGCGCTGAGTGCTGGCGATTTCCTAAATTAGGTGATGGATAGCATTGCCTAATCCAATTCCACCTAACAGTCCCCCAGCGGTAAAGATCTTGCTTGGGTGATATAGTCGCCCAGCGAGTTCTTTACACGCCCATCCAAGTGTTCTTTTCATGCCTCCAGGAAGCGATGCTTCCTGGCAGACATGAGCATTAGCTTAGACTGGCAAAGAGCAGGTCTAAACCAGCTAACGCATGTCGTCGCCACTGCACCTGGGAGTCTCCTTTAATAAGGAGACCCCCAAAGGAGACTTCCAGAGCCATAGCTCCCCACGTAGCTGCAACAGGCACCCCTGGTAGTTTACATACCGCCGAAAACTTCTGCTGCCTCTCGCAGGCATGTGCTGCTGAGTATTATTAATTACAGCTCATGAGCCACTGTAATTACTGTGTATCGGAGCCCCGGCAAAGCATCTTTGAATCTCTAGCCAGGAATCCCCATTTTCAATGGTCCAGACTGTGGACCTATTCCGTAAGGAGTTTCTTGGGCAAGACTCCCCAACACTGTTACTGCCTACTGAATGCGCTCTTGTGGCTGCCTCACAATTGCTTTGAGTCCGACAGGAGAAAAAGTCATACAAATATAGGAATTATTATTATTACTGAATCTCAGGAGGTTGGCGCAAGCCTGTCTTCCAGCGTTGAGAAAGTACCAGTTCTGGCTGCAGGTTTTGTGGGTTCAGACAACATCTGGCAGTGCAAGCTGGGCACATTTTGGGGATGCTGGGCATGACTTATTGAACCCACTTTCTGCTGTTGCACCCCAGGCATTGTGCGGAGGAGGGAAGAACAGGAAATGCTGCAGCTGGAAGAGGAGTAAGTGGATGCTGCCAAGGTGGAGGAATATTTTTTTGATACCCAATGAGCAACCTGAAAAGGATGAGCCTAGAGGAGTTCTCTTTCCTATGTGTGTGCACATGTTGCGATGCCTTTGGAGGGACCTTCACAGCATAAAAATGCAAAATTGTTACTGTCTACCACTCTTCTGGATTACCTCCACAAGTAAAAGTGTTACACGTCCTACTTAACCCAAAACAAGAAAAATAAATAACAGTTATTGTGTTGTCTCGCACACACTACAGGGTAAACCCCATTGTCTCTAATGGCCCATACTCACGAGGGACTTTTGTCGCCTCAACACGCGGCGCGCGCGTGTTGCGGCGACAGGTCGCCCGTGAGTATGGGCCGTCGCACACGCGCGCACCCCGAACTGTCGCCCGCCGCTCATGTCGCCATGCGATTGAAACTTTCAATCGCATGGCGACAGTCGCCGCTGCCCCCCCCGCCGCAACTGTCGCTAGTCCGCGTGAGTACGCGGACTAGCGACAGCAACCTCCATGTAGGTACATGGAGCTTCCGGCGGGGGGAGGAGGAACGTCAGCGACAGCCTTGCCGCTGGTCCCTCTTCCGCGTGTGTACGCGGAGGGACCTGGCGAGAAGCTGTCGCCGGCCTGTCGCCCACACGCTCACGTGTGCTGGCGACAGGCCACATTTCTCGCCCGTGAGTATGGGCCATAACGGGAGTGCGTTAGCTGAAAAAAGAGGGATGACGCAAGAGCTGGCACATCCATGGTGAATCTTTATTAGTTCCATATAAAACATATAGCCAACATTGTGGAGCCACGTAAGGCCCCTTTGTCAAGGCACAATTTGCTCCAAGTCAACAATCTGTCTGCTACTGTAATAAAGCTCCATTAGGGTTAAAAGACACCCGAGGCGAAAATAAACTAATGAAATAAACAATTGTATCTATCTTCCTTCTTCTAAAAATGACTTTTTATGATATTGCACAGTTTTATTTTATGTTTAAATTTACTTTTTAAGTTTTAACTGTTTTATTGTTTTTGCTTAAAGACACATTCATTGAAGTATACCAGAGGTAAAATCTATTAACTATTGACCCTTTTTATCTCTTTCCTGCTCTCAGAAGCCATTTTCTGCTAGGAAAGTGTTTTATAGTTGGAATTTCTTATCAGTGAGGGTCACACTGTCTGAGTCAGGACTGAGTCAGCCACTTACTTACCTGATATTTAACTCTTTTAGGCAGAGAAAGAAAAAAAGGAACACAGCATAGTTATTTGTGTGCTAGGCACTGAACATACCCAAGTCTATCTCATCATGTCACATGTCACCTCGGGTATCCTTTAATGGGAGAAGACTCCTCAAGACACTAGATCACAGAGATGTGTATTCAACTGTGCTAGCTCTTTTTGATTGAACAAGAGAAAGAAAGGCTGACTCACCTGAGTAGAGTACTATTCGAGTTTTTCCATCACAATCCACACAGGAACTTCAGATGGGCACTGCCTCCACCTTATCCTCCTGTAGTGGCAGGAGTAGTAGTGGCAGCAGCCATGCGCATTTAGTGAAGGCAGGGGTGATTTTTTTTTATGGGATGTCTGGCAAAGCCTAATGCAACCACCTTAACCTGTTGATGACTGCTCCACGCCGATTGATGGGAGCAGTGCAACAGCCCCAGGACCACTCCATGCCAATTGGCGTGAAGTGCTAGGTGCAGAGATCGCCAGGTATTGCGCATGCTGATGTATGCGCATTCCTGCTGGAATGACAGAGCTCCACTCCACCATCAGTCTCCCACCAGTGATCGCTGCTAGGAGACTGTTAGACGTTAGTCTGTACATCGCTGAGATCTATGGCAGCTCTGTACTAGGGACAGCCATGTGACACGTCTGTCCCCTGGGAGGCAAGGTAGCGATCCGGTGTCATAAGCTGAAGCCTATGACAGCCGATCGCACTGATTGGCTGGCGGGGGGAGGGATAATTAAATAATTTTAGAAAAGAAGAAATGTATTGTTATTTTAATAAAATAAATGTTTGTGAAAAAAAAAAAATCTGGGGAGAAATCAGACCTCACCAACAGAAAGCTCTGTTGGCGGGCAGAAAAGAGGGAGGATCACTTGTGTGCTGAGTTGTGCGGCCCTGCAGTGAGCCCTTAAAGCTACAGTGGCCCTTTTGTGTAAAAAATGGCCTGGTCACTAGGGGGGTTTAACACCGCGGTCCTTAAATGGTTAAAAAAGTGAAGTGCAGATTAAGCGGTGCACGGTTATTATGGTTCTTTTCTGGCTAGTGGTGGTGACGTCATTCAGTTTTAGATCAACAGGCTTGAAATCTGCCTGCAGTTGGTACAATATGCCATCAAGCTTTTTCATGCCTAGCATCCAATGTTCTGACCTAAAGAGCCTTCAGTGCCATTGGTGGAGTGGTCATGGCTGACCGATCATGACTGTTGCATGAAAATGTCATCACCTCACATTTTTTTTTTTAATTAACAAATGTGGGTTACTGGCAGCTACAATTCCCCCACTGCAATTTCACTGATTTACTGACACAAGGACTCAGTTAGCAGACAACCGCAAAACATAGCAGACAACCGCAAAGAGCTTTAGTGATAATGGCAGGTGAGAAAATCATTTTTTTTTTACTAGTTGATACCTTCAGGACATAAATGTTAGTACTCTGTGCTGCAGTCTTTGTGTAGTGGTGTGTAGTAGCCACCATGCTTGTATGCATGTTCGTGGTAGTGCTGGCAATCACAGTTTTCCATTCCCTACAGTCAGGCTGAGGTAGTTCGATGACAGTTTAGTGACCAAAAAAACCCCACTGATTCTGCACTGAGGCCTTATACAGGAGGCAGTAGTGGATACTAGATGCCAGTAGTGGTGGTGAAGGATAACTGGGTTATGATCAGTGAACTACTAGGACCAGCAGACCTGTCTCAAATAGCGAATGTGTGCACTGGACACACAGGATTGCAATATAACAATAGCAAGAAAAAGAAAAACAGCCCTCAGAAGGGTGAACTAATGTAGCACTAAGCACTGATTGCACCTGTCTGCAACCACTAAACTGCACTTTGTGATAACACTGAACATCAATATCACAAGATAAAAACAGAGCCCTTAGAAGGGCTCTGGGGTTATGTAGATTGCGAATTGATATTGTAGCAGCAAAAAACTCCACTAGGGACACAGAAAAAAGGCCTAACTAACGCTTTCCCTATCTGCAGCACACTCTCACTGATCTGCCTAGCACAGAAGCCAAACACAGACTACAAAATTGGCTGCTGTGCTGGCTTTCTGAAAGGTGGAGGGCAGTCCAGGTGGGAGGGATAGCTGATTAGCTGCCATGTGTCTGCTGACTCTGGGGTGAGGAGTCAAAGTTAGGCTCTATTATAATGTATAGGGGACAGGTCGAACACGTCATGTGTTCACCTGATGGGTGAACCTGGACACCCGTTGTTCACTGCGAACTATTCGCCCGCAGGACAGTTCTGGCCATCTCTAGTTACTAGCAGCTATCATATCCCCACTGCAGATATCTCTAACGAACACGAAGACTCACAGGCCAACCAAAATTCCTCTGTGAACCCACACTGTTCTTGTGCTGTGTCTGCAACTACCACAAACACACAGTCAGCTGTGACTGCCTCCGTTAATACTCAGCTACACTCAGCAACACTAACTGTCATGTCTTGCAGACATCTTTCATTAAAATGGGTGCTAATCCATACAGGATTTATCCTGTGTTAGAATGAGGTAGGACAGCGCCACCTACTGACCACTCTATTACATTGTTCTCAGTTTAGTTCAGCCTTCCTGTTACTCCTCCTCCTCTGTGACCTCATGTATCAGACAAGAGGGAAGTAGTCTTGCTAGAAGCTGCCATTTTCACATGCTCTGAGGAATCCTGTCCATGCTTCTACTAAAGGCTGCATAGCCAGTAAGGAATTCTTTCTTACTGTTTTTTATGAATCTGCATGACTAGTACTAGCTGTAGCCATGTATTATGTGTTATTTCTGTGTAGGCAGCTAGTTAGTAGTTCAACTGTATAGTGAGGCCTAGTCAGCTAACCATGCAGCCATGTTCCTGTATGTACTACACTATTGTATGCTGATATGTGATATGTATATTTTCAGTTCATGTACTTATTGCATCCTTTCTGTTATTTGTTTACAGTTTCACACCAACTTACTTCAGCTCATTAAAGCTACAGATCATTACCTGGTCTCAATTTATTGAGTAGTAGGAGGGTGTTTATCTGCCTGCTAAGCTCCATACACGCCCCAGGGGTACACGTGGTAGTGAGGACAGGACAGTGAAACGGCTGCTACCCGCGAGTGGAACCGGACCGGCTAGCTTCCCAACTAGTGAAACGGCTGCTACCTGCGAGTGGAACTGAAACATCTAACTTCCCAGCCAGTGAAACGCTGCTACCCAGTGAGTGGAAAATAAGATACTGACTACAGAGACAGTTATACTACCACGCAGCTACCTGCATATCAGTACGCAGCAGTCTCTACACAGCCAAGATCCTTAACAGCAGCGTCATGTCAGACAGCCAAACTTCTTCTTACAAGACAAGGTCTAAAGTCAGTCGCTCTACAAGATCCTCGTCAGTCAGCAATGCGGCCGCCATTGCCCGCGCAGAAGCTGAAGCTGCAAAAGCACGTGCTGCCTTCGCAGAGGAAGAGATGCAACTAAAGCTGCAACAAGCAAAGCTTGAAGCTGAGAAGGCGACACAAGAAGCGGCATATGAAGCTGAGAAGACAAGACAACAAGCTGCGTTTGAAGCTGAGAGAGCAAAACAACAAGCAGCACCAGAGAAGCTCTCAGCACAGAAAGAAGCTGCTGCAGCTATTGCCAAAGCAGAAGCCTTAGAAGCACTCGTCCATCCAGACGACGAAAGGCACAGCAGGCCACCCAGCCTTGATCTCGCCCATCAGGATCCCCTGCAGCGCACTTCAGATTATGTCCATCGACATTCCAGAATGATCGACTCTTTCCTGTCAGTGGAAGATGTTCAACGAGACCTCATCGACAGATCTCATCAAACTCTCTTCACAGCACAGACAGAAGTCCAGAATAAATCTCCAGCCTGCAAGCCAGAAGTCAATATAGAAAATGAACTGATTTCAGAGCACCTGTCGCCACGTCAGGAACTTCAGCCGGCACATAATGTTACAGGAACTTCTCCTTGCATGCCAAGCAGGTACAAGACATTTCGCCCAAAAAGAGAGACTACTGACAGGTATGATTACACACCACTTTCCCACTATGGCAACACACCACCAACTTTCCCTGCTCCTGCTCAAACCAGCATGGACATTGTTAAGTTCCTCACACGGCGTGAGCTGGTCGCCAAGGGACTTGTGAAGTTTGATGATCACCCTGAGAGTTATAGGGCCTGGCGGTCTTCCTTTAAGAACACTATTAAAGATGTTGAACTGTCCCCTAGTGAGGAGATGGACCTCTTAGCTAAGTGGCTAGGGACTGCATCTGCTGAGCATGTAAAAAGAATCAGGTCCATTAACATAAGAAACCCAGCAGCTGGACTAAAAATGGTTTGGGACAGACTTGATGAATGTTATGGTTCAGTGGAGGCTATAGAAAACTCTTTGTTTAAAAGGATAGAAGATTTCCCTAAAATAGCTTCCAAAGGCTTGCAGAAACTCAGGGAACTTAGTGACTTGTTAATGGAACTTCAGGTAGCCAAATCTGAAGGTGATCTGTTAGGACTTGCATATTTTGACACTGCCAGAGGTGTTAACCTCATAGTACAAAAGTTAACCCCTGGTTTACAAAATGAGTGGGTTAAATGTGGTTCTAACTATAAGAAAAAACACCATGTTTCATTTCCTCCATTTTCTGTGTTTGTAGACTTTATATGTGGTCAGGCTAAGATAAGAAATGATCCTAGTTTTGATTTTGCACTAACATGTACTTCTGTTCCAGGTCTTTCTTCACACAAAGCTTTAGTGGCAGTTCACAAGACTGAACTGTCTCCCCCAGACGTTCCCCACAGGTTTGCTGCCTCCCCTCATGCAGCAAACAAAGTTAGGGACCCTGGTAAGCAGTGTCCTATACACCGAAGGCCACATTCTTTGCTGAAATGTAGAGGCTTTAGAGAAAAACCCATTGAGGAACGTAAAGCCTTCCTTAGAGAGAATAACATCTGCTACAAGTGCTGCTCATCCACCACTCACTTTGCCAAGAACTGCAAGGTTAGTGAAAATTGTAAAGAATGTGATAGCACAGATCACAACACAGCACTACATCCTGGACCAGCTCCATGGACTTTACAACATACTCACAGCACAACCGAGCATGGCGGGGAGGAGGGTGACACTCCTACAGCTACATCAGAGGTCACTCCACAGTGCACAGAGGTCTGCAAAGGAGCCATAGGTGGAAAATCCTGCTCCAAAATGTGTTTAGTCCGAGTCTACCCAGCAGAACAAAGGGAGAAAGCAGTAAAAATGTATGCCATCCTAGATGATCAAAGCAATGGGTCTCTAGCCCACTCAACCTTCTTTGATATATTCAACGTTAAAGGCCCCAGCTCTCCATACTCACTAAGGACTTGTGCAGGAATTGTGGAGACGGCGGGGAGAAGAGCATCCGGCTTCCAGATTGAAGCTATAGATGAAAGCATCTGCTTGCCCTTACCAACTCTAATAGAGTGCAATCAGATTCCTGATCATAGATCTGAAATTCCTACTCCAGATGTTGCATCACATCATGCACACTTGAAGCATATAGCCCACCTGATCCCAGAACTTGATCCACAGGCTAAGATAATCTTGCTACTTGGGAGGGATATCCTACGAATCCATAAAGTGAGAAAACAAATAGATGGTTCCCACGATGCTCCTTATGCTCAGAAGCTAGACCTAGGATGGGTCATAATAGGAGAGGTCTGCCTAGGGCGTGTGCACAAGCCAGATTCAGTTCATAGTATGTTCACAAGTACACTTGCAAGTGGACGCCCCTCACTTTTCCAACCATGTGTCAACAACTTTCTCATAAAGGAGCTACCGTGTGCCTCCCATCTACCTTGTCCCTTCACAGATGTCTCTAGTGACAATGATGCCTGTGATAGTGACCAAGACCACTTAGGGTGCACAGTCTTCCAGAGGACAAAAGATGATAATCGGGTGGCACTATCTATTGAAGACAAGAAGTTCTTGGAAATAATGGAACGAGACTTTGTAAAGGACAGCACTAACAGTTGGGTTGCACCCCTTCCTTTCAGAACTCAGAGAAGACGCCTACCTAACAACAAAGTACAAGTGCTTAAACGTTTCTCTTCTCTCAGACGTAACTTCCAAAGAAAGCCAGAAATGAGAGAACACTTCTTTTCTTTCATGCAGAAAATATTTGAGAACAATCATGCAGAGATTGCCCCACCCCTTAAAGGTCCAGAAGAATGCTGGTACCTGCCAATTTTCGGAGTATACCATCCAAAGAAGCCGGGTCAGATCAGAGTAGTGTTTGACTCTAGCGCCAAATTTGAAGGCATCTCCCTAAACGATGTGCTCCTGACAGGCCCTGACCTGAACAACAAGCTACTGGGGGTACTCCTCCGTTTCCGCAAGGACACTGTCGCTCTGATTGCCGACATCCAACAGATGTTTCATTGCTTCCTTGTTAAGGAGAAGGATAGAAACTTCCTCAGATTCCTCTGGTTTAAAGACAATGACCCTTCAGAGGACATCATAGAGTACCGCATGAGAGTACACATCTTTGGGAACAGCCCCTCACCTGCAGTTTCTATCTATGGACTCAGACGTTCTGCTCAAGAAGGAGAGAGAGAATATGGGTCGGACACAAGACAGTTTGTAGAAAGAGACTTCTATGTAGATGACTGTTTGAAATCATTACCTTCCAATGACTCTGCAATCAGTCTCCTCAAAAGAGCCCAAGACATGCTTGCCTGCTCCAACTTGAGACTTCACAAGATTGCTTCAAACAGCAAAGAAGTTATGGAAGCCTTCCCTTCTGAAGATCATTCTAATGACCTAAGGGACTTGGATCTGGGGTCAGAAGCTTTACCAGTCCAACGTAGCCTTGGACTTCTCTGGGACTTAAAATCTGACACCTTCACCTTTCAAGTTAGCAAGGAAGAAAAACCTTTTACTCGCAGAGGTGTCCTATCTGCAATCAACAGCCTATATGACCCTTTGGGATTCGCTGCTCCTGCCACTATCCAGGGTAAGGCCTTGCTCAGAGATTTAACCCGTGAAACTACTGACTGGGATGTTCCATTGCCCCCTGACAAGAAGAATCTGTGGGTAGAATGGAGTAACTCTCTAACAGCTCTGTCTAGCCTTAAAGTTGCACGCACATATGCTCCTGTGCCATCTACAGATGTCCAAGATCATACACTTTGTGTATTTTCTGATGCTTCGGTTAAAGCCATATCTGCTGTTGCCTATCTTAGAACCATAGACACTAAAGGACAATGCCACATTGGCTTTGTCATGGGCAAAGCAAAACTTGCACCACAGCCTGAGCACACGATACCCAGACTTGAACTTTGCGCAGCAGTCCTAGCTGTTGAAATGGCTGAGCTAATCACATCCGAGATTGACATTGACCTTAAAAAAGCTGAATTCTACACAGACAGCAAAGTAGTCTTAGGCTACATCTATAACGAGTCCAGACGATTCTATGTTTATGTCAACAACAGGGTGCTGCGTATTAGGAAATCTACCCGTCCAGAACAGTGGCACTATGTGCCCACCGACAGTAATCCTGCAGACCACGCTACAAGAGCTGTTGCAGCAAGTCATCTCAAGAATACAACTTGGTTCACGGGTCCTGCATTCTTGTGTAATTCCACTCCAGCAGTTCACCAGAACAACATGTTTGAACTAGTGGATGAAGACTCAGACACTGAAATCCGTCCACAAGTGTCTGCACGTCACACAGTGACACTCTTCAAGTCCTTTGGATCTCATCGCTTCAAGAGATTTTCTACCTGGAAATCACTTGTTAGAGCCATTACCTGTCTAGCTCACATAGCCCGATCTTTTCAAGAACCCAATTCTAATGATGCTAGGAAGTGCAAAGGTTGGCATCACTGTCAAGAGGTTTACACCATAGCAGAACTCCAGCACTCTAAGAACGTCATCATTCGCACCGTACAGCATGAAATCTATGCCAAAGAGATTGACTATATCACTAACAGCAAGTCTATCCCTAAAGACAGCTCTTTAAAGAAACTTGACCCATTCCTTGACAAGGACGGTCTACTGAGAGTAGGAGGTCGTCTTAAGCATGCAAGTTTGAAGCCTGATGAAAGAAATCCTCTAATAATTCCTAGTCATCATCATGTTACAACATTAATTGTACAACACTACCACATTCAAGTCAAGCACCAAGGAAGACTCTTTACAGAAGGAGCTTTACATGCTGCTGGATTGTGGATAGTCGGGGCAAAGAGATGTGTGAGTAGCATCATCTTCAGTTGCATCACATGCCGTAAACTTCGTGGTATGCTTCAAACACAGAAGATGGCTAATCTGCCTGCTGATAGACTCAGTATGGATCCTCCTTTCACCAGCATTGGACTTGATGTATTTGGGCCTTGGTCCGTCACAGCACGTCAAACTAGAGGAGGTCAAGCAAACAGTAAACGCTGGGCAGTCATATTCACCTGTATGACCATCAGAGCTGTTCACATTGAAGTCATCGAATCTATGGATACTTCAAGCTTTATCAACGCCCTTAGACGTTTTATTGCAATCAGAGGTCCTGTGAAGCATATTCGATCTGACAGAGGCACCAATTTCATTGGAGCTGCTAAAGAACTACAGATCTCTTCCAATATTGATGCCAAGATTGTGGAAAGATACCTGAGTGATCAGGACTGCACTTGGACTTTCAACCCACCTCACTCCTCTCACATGGGTGGAGCTTGGGAAAGGATGATCGGCATAGCCCGAAGAATCTTGGATTCCATCTTTCTACAAGTAGGAACTGCAAGACTCACTCACGAGAGCCTGGTAACCTTCATGGCTGAAGTCACAGCTATCATCAATTCTAGACCTCTGACTCCAGTTCTTAGTGATCCAGAAGAACCATTCCTTCTCACTCCTGCAACCCTCCTTACCCAAAAGACTGGGAAAGTGAGTCCTCCTCCTGGTGAGTTCAGCACTAAAGACATGTACAAGCGCCAATGGAAACAAGTGCAGTGCCTTGCTGACACATTTTGGGACAGATGGAAGAAACAGTATATCTCTACTTTGCAACCACGGAACAAGTGGCAGACAGTCAGGCCCAACCTGAAACCTGGAGATGTTGTTCTTCTAAAAGACTGCCAATTGCAGATAAATGAGTGGCCTCTAGGGCTTGTCACCAAGACGTTTCCAAGTGAGGACGGAAATGTCCGCAAAGTAGAAGTAAAGGTCTGCAGACAGCAGGAGACCAAATTGTTTCTCAGACCAGTGTGTGAACTCATCCTGCTATTATCTTCTACTGAATGATAGTGGTATCTGTTGATACCAGACGGGGAGTGTCATGTCTTGCAGACATCTTTCATTAAAATGGGTGCTAATCCATACAGGATTTATCCTGTGTTAGGCCCCGTTCACACTTGCGGTTTTGCAAAAACCGCACCGGATGTCCGGACCGCACCGGAGCCGGATCGGACCTGAACCGTACGGTTCCTGTCCGGATCCGGTCCGGATCCGGTCCGTTTGCATACGGTTTCCATGCGGTATGAACACGGTTGCGGTCCGGATCCGGATTCTTAAAGAGATAACAACCTGTATAAATACCTGGGGTTCTGGGAGGTCAGCAGAAGCTCTGGGGTCATTGTTGGAGACAGCTGGACGTGTGGAGACCATCCTTGGATACAGAGACAGCAGTTGGGACCATGGATCCAGTCATTTTTTACGCTTATTACCTGGGAATTCTCTCCTTCCTGTTGTTTACCTACTACTATGTGGGGAGAAGGCGTGCTCCTCGCAGGAGATGGTGGGTGCACCCTCTACTAGCCAGGAGGCAGAGGAAGGGAGAGTTCCAGGCCCTCTACCGGGACCTCAGACGACACCCACAGAAGTTCTACAGCTACACTCGGATGTCTATTCCCCTGTAAGTATATAGGCCTAAATACACCAACCCCCACCATTCCTAAACACCTCACCCTCACCCCCACAACACCTCATCCCTGTATACCTAGCTAAACACACCACCCTGACCCCCACACCCCTGTATACCTAGCTATACACTACACCCCCACCCTCCACAACACTCCCAAACCTCTGTAAACACACCTCCCCCATCCTCCACCCAACACCTTGTCCCACAACATACTTTACAGCTTCTTCCTTTACATCTCCTGACAGGTTTGATACCCTTTTGGAGATGGTGAAGGATGACCTTAGGAAGAAGGATACCACGTTCAGGAGAGCAGTCACACCACAAGAACAACTACTCATCACACTGAGGTATGTAAAAACAAATTTTTTTTATTGCAAAAACAACCACTTTCCAACATGGAAACATTCTTCCAACATGGAAGACAAAAAAATAACATATCTATGGTATAGCCCGGTCAGTTTTAAGGAACACCAACCACCAACTTTGTGCTGGAAGAGTTGCAGGGCATAGCTGCCCAAGTGTCTTTCGGGGACACCAGGCCCTAATAATTGAAGTGCTTCAAAAACCTAACCACTGGCACAGGACCCTCTGAGCCATGGATGAAGGACACAGGTCAGTGAAAAGGCTAGGCCTCTCACCGACCAGTCAAGGTGTCCTTCATCCATGGCTCCAAGGGTCTTGTGCAAGTGATTAGGAACAAGAACAAAGTGAGGAGCAAGAGGAACCGATGGCAGAGGAGCAGGACTACAGGTAGTGTCTTTTGGGGACAAAAGGCCCTAAATTATTAGTGCTTCAAAAACCTAACCACTGGCACAGGACCCTCTGAGCCATGGATGAAGGACACAGGTCAGTGAAAAGGCTAGGCCTCTCACCGACCAGTGTAGGTGTCCTTCATCCATGGTTTCAAGGGTCTTGTGCAAGTGATTAGGAACAAGAACAAAGTGAGGAGCAAGAGGAACCGATGGCAGAGGAGCAGGACTACAGGTAGTGTCTTTCGGGGACACCAGGCCCTAAATTATTAGTGCTTCAAAAACCTAACCACTGGCACAGGACCCTCTGAGCCATGGATGAAGGACACAGGTCAGTGAAAAGGCTAGGCCTCTCACCGACCAGTGTAGGTGTCCTTCATCCATGGTTTCAAGGGTCTTGTGCAAGTGATTAGGAACAAGAACAAAGTGAGGAGCAAGAGGAACCGATGGCAGAGGAGCAGGACTACAGGTGCAGTGCAACAGGCACAAGGTTGTGACCCAGGTAGTGTATTTCGGGGACACCAGGCCCTAAAATTGAAGTGCTTTAAAAACCTAACCACTGGCACAGGACCCTCTGAGCCATGGGTGAAGGACACAGGTCAGTGAAAAGGCTAGGCCTCTCACCGACCAGTCAAGGTGTCCTTCATCCATGGTTCAAAGGGTCTTGTGCAAGTGGTTAGGAACAAGAACAAAGTGAGGAGCAAGAGGAACCGATGGCAGAGGAGCAGGACTACAGGTGCAGTGCAACAGGCACAAGGTTGTGACCCAGGTAGTGTCTTTCGGGGACACCAGGCCCTAAAATTGAAGTGCTTTAAAAACCTAACCACTGGCACAGGACCCTCTGAGCCATGGGTGAAGGACACAGGTCAGTGAAAAGGCTAGGCCTCTCACCGACCAGTCAAGGTGTCCTTCATCCATGGTTCAAAGGGTCTTGTGCAAGTGGTTAGGAACAAGAACAAAGTGAGGAGCAAGAGGAACCGATGGCAGAGGTGCATGACTACAGGTGCAGTGCAACAGGCACAAGGTTGTGACCCAGGTAGTGTCTTTCGGGGACACCAGGCCCTAAAATTGAAGTGCTTTAAAAACCTAACCACTGGCACAGGACCCTCTGAGCCATGGGTGAAGGACACAGGTCAGTGAAAAGGCTAGGCCTCTCACCGACCAGTCAAGGTGTCCTTCATCCATGGTTCAAAGGGTCTTGTGCAAGTGGTTAGGAACAAGAACAAAGTGAGGAGCAAGAGCAACCGATGGCAGAGGAGCAGGACTACAGGTGCAGTGCAACAGGCACAAGGTTGTGACCCAGGTAGTGTCTTTCGGGGACACCAGGCCCTAAAATTGAAGTGCTTTAAAAACCTAACCACTGGCACAGGACCCTCTGAGCCATGGGTGAAGGACACAGGTCAGTGAAAAGGCTAGGCCTCTCACCGACCAGTCAAGGTGTCCTTCATCCATGGTTCAAAGGGTCTTGTGCAAGTGGTTAGGAACAAGAACAAAGTGAGGAGCAAGAGGAACCGATGGCAGAGGTGCATGACTACAGGTGCAGTGCAACAGGCACAAGGTTGTGACCCAGGTAGTGTCTTTCGGGGACACCAGGCCCTAATAAATTGAAGTGCTTCAAAAACCTAACCACTGGCACAGGACCCTCTGAGCCATGGGTGAAGGACACAGGTCAGTGAAAAGGCTAGGCCTCTCACCGACCAGTCAAGGTGTCCTTCATCCATGGTTCAAAGGGTCTTGTGCAAGTGGTTAGGAACAAGAACAAAGTGAGGAGCAAGAGGAACCGATGGCAGAGGTGCATGACTACAGGTGCAGTGCAACAGGCACAAGGTTGTGACCCAGGTAGTGTCTTTCGGGGACACCAGGCCCTAATAAATTGAAGTGCTTCAAAAACCTAACCACTGGCACAGGACCCTCTGAGCCAGGGGTGAAGGACACAGGTCAGTGAAAAGGCTAGGCCTCTCACAGACCAGTCAAGGTGTCCTTCATCCATGGTTCAAAGGGTCTTGTGCAAGTGGTTAGGAACAAGAACAAAGTGAGGAGCAAGAGGAACCGATGGCAGAGGTGCATGACTACAGGTGCAGTGCAACAGGCACAAGGTTGTGACCCAGGTAGTGTCTTTCGGGGACACCAGGCCCTAATAAATTGAAGTGCTTCAAAAACCTAGCCACTGGCACAGGACCCTCTGACCCATGGATGAAGGACACAGGTCAGTGAAAAGGCTAGGCCTCTCACCGACCAGTCAAGGTGTCCTTCATCCATGGTTCAAAGGGTCTTGTGCAAGTGGTTAGGAACAAGAACAAAGTGAGGAGCAAGAGGAACCGATGGCAGAGGTGCATGACTACAGGTGCAGTGCAACAGGCACAAGGTTGTGACCCAGGCAGTGTCTTTCGGGGACACCAGGCCCTAAAATTGAAGTGCTTTAAAAACCTAACCACTGGCACAGGACCCTCTGAGCCATGGGTGAAGGACACAGGTCAGTGAAAAGGCTAGGCCTCTCACCGACCAGTCAAGGTGTCCTTCATCCATGGTTCAAAGGGTCTTGTGCATGTGGTTAGGAACAACAAAGTAAGGAACAAGAGGAATCAAAGGCACAGGTGCAGGACTACAGGTGCAGTGCAACAGGCACAAGGTTGTGACCCAGGTAGTGTCTTTCGGGGACACCAGGCCCTAAATTATTAGTGCTTCTAAAACCTAACCACTGGCACAGGACCCTCTGAGCCATGGATAAAGGACACAGGTCAGTGAAAAGGCTAGGCCTCTCACCGACCAGTGAAGGTGTCCTTCACCCATGGCTCCAAGGGTCTTGTGCAAGTGATTAGGAACAACAAAGTAAGGAACAAGAGGAATCAAAGGCACAGGTGCAGGACTACAGGTGCAGTGCAACAGGCACAAGGTTGTGACCCAGGTAGTGTCTTTCGGGGACACCAGGCCCTAAAGTTCAAGTCCAGCAAAACCAAAAGTTCCCTGACATGGTCATCTGAACACCTCTGAACCTTGGTTGAAGGAGATGGGGCAGGGAAAAGGTTGGGCTAAAAAGCCCTGTGATGGTATCCTTCCTCCGAGGATCGGAGGTATTCAGAGGAGCATGTCCAGGAACAATTTGACTTTTTTTTTCAAATTGTATCGGCACCACTACTAGAAAAGGTGGGAGTTGCTGCCTGGAAATCTGGACTCTCTTGGGTGCTGGTCGTGGATGAGCTGGACCCTGACAGCGGTGGCCCATATTGACTGCCTCTGTAGCCGGTGTACATCTGTGATGATTGCCAGGTGGGCACCGCTGTTGGTTGTGGGGGTCTAAAAATTGGTGGTTGCAATAATGGCGTGTCCATGTGCTGTTTAATCACCTCCAGCAAATTGGAATGGCACGCCATCAGGTTTTGGGAAGGCACCTTTTCCAAATATGGTATTAGAGACATCACAGTGTGAAAACACGGGTGTGCCTGCAATTTCAGTAGTTCCTTGCTTTGTTGATGCATTTGCTGCATCATGTTCTGCAGCTGGCCCACCGACTGATGATGCTGCGCACGCAGTTGGTCGATTTCTCCTCTGTGCATCTCATGAATCATTTTAAGCTCGTCCCTGTAGTGCCCATGTACAGCGTCGAGCTCACATTGCAGTGAAGTGATGTGGGACTTGTACTGCTCCATGATATGGCCCCTGTCCTCATCTTGCAACTGCCGGGTTATGAGAGTTTGGTGGCTCTGAAGAATCCCGAGAAGTCCGGAGACAGCCCCGGACATCTCGGACTCTGTCTCTCTCCTTGTTGGGGGGAGGGTACCTCGACGCCTCACTGGTGTGGTGGTCCTCACTGGTGGTGTGGCAGCATCTTCCCGTCCTCTGGCCTGTGTCGGGGTTGCCCTGCGCGCTGGTTGTGCTGCAGTCTCTCGGTGCTCCTCACTTTGTTCTTGTTCCCCTGGAGCTTCCATAGCGGTCGATTGTGGAGGTGCAGCTTCTTCCACACTCGGTCCTGCAACCTCAACATCCAAGCTCTCTTCTGCCAAGTCATCATCAAAGGAGAGAGTTGGGATTAAGGACTCCCTCCTCCTACTCCTCTCCTCGGGGCAATAGGTTACATCGGCGACGTCATCATCCACCAAGCTCTCCTCACTGCTGAACCGTGCCTCCTGGGTCGGTTCCTCTTGCTCCAAATTGTCTTCAGTCCTGTAGATAAAAACAATATTTATTGGTGTGCCAAACAGCATGTGGCGTCAATTCACAGAGCTAGCAAACACTAGCAAACACTTTATCAACCGTTTCTACCCAACATTTGATAAAGCTTGTGAGAAAAGTTCGCTAGCCATGGGAATTGAGGCCATAGCAATACATGGCCGAAGTCATGGTAAATGAGCTCTCAGTTCCTGCCCACAGTAGTGGTACTTACAGTCTAGGTTCCAGGCTTGCATTGATGAAAGACAATTGCTTGGCAAATTGGTAGTCTTTTTGTCGCCTTCCCCCGCCACTGCCACTTCGTTCGGCAAGTTTTTTCTTCCGTAGCCATTTCACGTATGCATCCCGTATATTGCGCCACCTTGTCTTGAACCTTTCTCCTGTAACGACATGAAAAATTGATTTCGATTATTTCTCTTGTAGGTTCATCGCAACTGGACAAACATATACATCGCTACATGTCACATTTCGTATTGGGAAGAGCACGGTGGCAGGCATCGTCGTGAGGACTTCGAGGATCCTTTGGACGCGACTGAGGGCCAGATACATGCCTGTGCCGGACACCACGAAATGGGAGGAGATCGCCCAGGGCTTCTGGACCGAGTGCAAGTTTCCTAATTGTGTTGGCGCACTGGATGGGAAACACATCCGGATTCAGAAACCCGTGGGGAGTGGCAGCCATTATTTCAACTATAAAAAATACTTCAGCATTGTTCTAATGGCAGTGGCAGATGCGGACTACAAGTTTGTGTACGTGGATGTGGGGTCGTACGGTAGTTCCAATGACTCTGGAATTTTCCAGCGTACGACCCTTTGCCGGCTGATGGAGGAAGGCAGACTGCGTCTCCCCCGTGACAGACCCTGGCCTGGGACAAGGGCACCGGCCTACCCCTATGTGTTTGTGGGGGACGAGGCCTTCGCCCTGTCCGACCATGTAATGCGTCCGTACCCAGACAGGGGACTTGATGCCAGCCAGCTACACTTCAATGCTCGGTTGAGCCGTGCAAGGAGAATGGTGGAGTGCACTTTCGGGATCCTGGTGTCAAAGTGGAGGGTGTTCCACACGCCCATGCTGCTGAAACCGGGCAACGCAGTTGTCGTGGTGAAGGCAGCATGCATCCTCCACAACTTTGTGCGGCAGGAGGAAAGAGAGACTCCGGAACCCCCGAATGTGCTTCCACTAATGCCCCTGCGGAGGTATGCAACCAGGCCAAGGGTAGTGTCACTGCGGAACAGGGACCAACTGAGACTTTATTTTACCACACCACCAGGACGAGGGTGAATGTTTGGTTTTTAATATGTTTTGTTGAAATGTGTTTATTTTGGAGTTTCAAGTTTTTAAGTGATTTTAAATGTCTTAATTTTTTACAATAAATTGATGTTTAATAATTGGTCATTGTGTATGTTTTATGTGCACAGGTGGGGTACATCGCAGGTGGGTGGGATACATCACAGGTGGGTGGGATACAGCACAGGTGGGGTACATCACAGGTGGGGTACAGGTGAGTGGGATACATGACAGGTGGGGTACAGGTGGGTGGGATACATCACAGGTGGGGTACAGGTGGGTGGGATACATCACAGGTGGGGTACAGGTGGGTGGGATACATCACAGGTGGGGTACAGGTGGGTGGGATACATCACAGGTGGGGTACAGGTGGGTGGGATACATCACAGGTGGGGTACAGGTGGGTGGGATACATCACAGGTGGGATACATCACAGGTGGGGTACAGGTGGGTGGGATACATCACAGGTGGGGTACAGGTGGGTGGGATACATCACAGGTGGGGTACAGGTGGGTGGGATACATCACAGGTGGGGTACAGGTGGGTGGGATACATCACAGGTGGGGTACAGGTGGGTGGGATACATCACAGGTGGGGTACAGGTGGGTGGGATACATCACAGGTGGGGTACAGGTGGGTGGGATACATCACAGGTGGGATACATCACAGGTGGGGTACAGGTGGGTGGGATACATCACAGGTGGGGTACAGGTGGGTGGGATACATCACAGGTGGGTGGGATACAGCACAGGTGGGGTACATCACAGGTGGGGTACAGGTGGGTGGGATACATCACAGGTGGGGTACAGGTGGGTGGGATACATCACAGGTGGGGTACAGGTGGGTGGGATACATCACAGGTGGGGTACAGGTGGGTGGGATACATCACAGGTGGGGTACAGGTGGGTGGGATACATCACAGGTGGGATACATCACAGGTGGGGTACAGGTGGGTGGGATACATCACAGGTGGGGTACAGGTGGGTGGGATACATCACAGGTGGGTGGGATACAGCACAGGTGGGGTACATCACAGGTGGGGTACAGGTGGGTGGGATACATCACAGGTGGGGTACAGGTGGGTGGGATACATCACAGGTGGGGTACAGGTGGGTGGGATACATCACAGGTGGGTGGGATACAGCACAGGTGGGGTACATCACAGGTGGGGTACAGGTGGGTAGGATACATCACAGGTGGGGTACAGGTGGGTGGGATACATCACAGGTGGGGTACAGGTGGGTGGGATACATCACAGGTGGGGTACAGGTGGGTGGGATACATCACAGGTGGGATACATCACAGGTGGGGTACAGGTGGGTGGGATACATCACAGGTGGGGTACAGGTGGGTGGGATACATCACAGGTGGGTGGGATACAGCACAGGTGGGGTACATCACAGGTGGGGTACAGGTGGGTGGGATACATCACAGGTGGGGTACAGGTGGGTGGGATACATCACAGGTGGGGTACAGGTGGGTGGGATACATCACAGGTGGGTGGGATACAGCACAGGTGGGGTACATCACAGGTGGGGTACAGGTGGGTGGGATACATCACAGGTGGGGTACAGGTGGGTGGGATACATCACAGGTGGGGTACAGGTGGGTGGGATACATCACAGGTGGGGTACAGGTGGGTGGGATACATCACAGGTGGGGTACAGGTGGGTGGGATACATCACAGGTGGGATACATCACAGGTGGGGTACAGGTGGGTGGGATACATCACAGGTGGGGTACAGGTGGGTGGGATACATCACAGGTGGGGTACAGGTGGGTGGGATACATCACAGGTGGGGTACAGGTGGGTGGGATACATCACAGGTGGGGTACAGGTGGGTGGGATACATCACAGGTGGGGTACAGGTGGGTGGGGAACAGGTGGGTGGGCCACGGGTGGGTGGGCAACACGTGGGTGACACAAATCCATAGCAAAAGTGGAATACATCACAAGCTTAAACCACAAGCCCCCCCCAAAAACTTCTAGTCAACATACCCTCTGTGCCTTGCTGTCTCTTGCTCAAGTGCTCAAAGTCCTCCACATACAGCTTGGTAATTTTTTTCCACAGGCCTCTGCATTTTTTGATGTTGCTGTGGTCCGCATCCCCCTTGTCCCACAGGGCTGGTACCTGCTGCACCTGTAGGATGAGGTCTTCTGATGTGTAGGGCCTCACCCCCTCGCTATCAGACAGATCCTGCTCCATATTGCTGCCAAAGAGCTCCAGCATGAAGTCACTGCTGCTCCACTCTGTGAACGCTGGTGCCATGTGGTCCCCATCCAAAATGGCCACCATACCATAGAGTCAGCATAGGAAGTGTGGTACATCATCCGGTTTTTATAGCCAGTGTGTTGTGCGCTCTCCGGTTCTCATTGGTTTCCATTGGCCGGATGCAACATTCCGGCTCCGGTCCGGATACGTCAGCCGGACCAGCCGGACCAAAAAATAGCGCATGTTGGAACGGACGCCGGAGTCCGGATCCGGTCCGGCTCCGGTCCGGACGAAACGGACGCATGTGAACGGTCGCATAGACTTTCATTGCTATGCCGTGCGTCCGTTTCGTCCGGTCCGCATGCGGTCCGGCTCCGGCACGGCTCCGGCACGGCGATTCCGGATAGCAGCCGCTAATGTGAACCGGGCCTTAGAATGAGGTAGGACAGCGCCACCTACTGACCACTCTATTACATTGTTCTCAGTTTAGTTCAGCCTTCCTGTTACTCCTCCTCCTCTGTGACCTCATGTATCAGACAAGAGGGAAGTAGTCTTGCTAGAAGCTGCCATTTTCACATGCTCTGAGGAATCCTGTCCATGCTTCTACTAAAGGCTGCATAGCCGGTAAGGAATTCTTTCTTACTGTTTTCTATGAATCTGCATGACTAGTACTAGCTGTAGCCATGTATTATGTGTTATTTCTGTGTAGGCAGCTAGTTAGTAGTTCAACTGTATAGTGAGGCCTAGTCAGCTAACCATGCAGCCATGTTCCTGTATGTACTACACTATTGTATGCTGATATGTGATATGTATATTTTCAGTTCATGTACTTATTGCATCCTTTCTGTTATTTGTTTACAGTTTCACACCAACTTACTTCAGCTCATTAAAGCTACAGATCATTACCTGGTCTCAATTTATTGAGTAGTAGGAGGGTGTTTATCTGCCTGCTAAGCTCTATACACGCCCCAGGGGTACACGTGGTAGTGAGGACAGGACACTAACTGTACCAAGAAACTATAGTCATAGCTGTTCTAGGACTGCACTCACACCCTGAAGATTTTTGGATTTGCCTCGCCAGATCATAATGGTTTTCATTTCCATATTTTAATGAAAGACTATATATATATATATATATATATATATATATATATATATATATATATATATATATATATATATACAGAAGATCAATGAAAATAACTTGTTTCTAAACCACTGCATATTTATATAAGTTCTACGTACTTGAAAATTTCATCAAGGCTATATTGGCTGTCTCTTTGTCAGACAGAGCATTGGTTTGTTATTACAGCAGCACGTGTCACATTTCTGTCAGTGATGACGAGTAAACACGAATTTCCTGGGTATTAAAATGCTTGTAGTAGTTTAAAAATTCCTTATACAGAATTTCAGCAATCATACACTACACACTTCGTCGTCACACATGTTTATCAAAATCATCAGCAGACACTCAGCATTCCGAGAAGAAGGAATGAGGCTTGTTAATTGCAATCTAATTTATTTTCGTGCTAATTTTCAATTATCTAATGAATTTTTGATTGAATCTCTCTACACAATGCACATAGATTTTTAATAGATTTCAGCATGATCAGCATCTATCTGACAGCAGCATTGCATTGTTCAATGCAGTATAACCTCGACCTGCCATCATTCCTGACTCGCTGCTGATCAGGCCCGTTTCTAGGGCCGTGCGGTCCGTGCCATCGCCCGGGGCGCTAATGGGAGCTGGTGGGAGGTGGGCGCTGTAATGAAGGGGGAAGCCGGAGCCGCGGGGAGGGCAGCCCGACCTCTCCCTCCCTCTCCTGGGCCGCCCTCCGTGCTCCCCCCTCAGATGCAGAGCGAGCAGCCAGGGAGGAAGCGCTGTATACAACATACCTCTCTGCGTTCCAAGCGCTGCTCTCTCGACGCCGGTCTCTTCCTCTCTGCCTATGCTTCCGGAAGCAGCGTGTGTATCATCGTATAGGCAGAGAGGAAGAGACCGGCGGCGAGAGAGCAGCGCTTGGAACGCAGGGAGGTATGTTGTATACAGCGCTTCCTCCCTGGCTGCTCGCTCTGCATCTGAGGGGGGAGCACGGAGGGCGGCCCAGGAGAGAGAGGGAGAGGTCGGGCTGCCCTCTCCGTGGCTCCGGATCCCCCCTCCATTAGGGGGGACACCTACCTATCTAACCTATACTGGGGGGCACCTACCTAATCTAACCTATACTGGGGGGCAGCTACCTAATCTAACCTACACTGGGGGGCACCTACCTATCTAACCTATACTGGGGGCACCTACCTAATCTAACCTACACTGGGGGGCAGCTACATATCTAACCTACACTGGGGGGCACCTACCTATCTAACCTACACTGGGGGGCAGCTACCTAATCTAACCTATGCTGGGGGGCAGCTACCTATCTAACCTATACTGGGGGACACCTACCTAATCTAACCTACACTTAGGGGCAGCTACCTATCTAACCTACACTGGGGGGCAGCTACCTATCTAAACTATACTGGGGGGCAGCTACCTAATCTAACCTACGCTGGGGGGCAGCTACCTATCTAACCTGTACTGGGGGGCACCTACCTAATCTAACCTACACTGGGGGGCAGCTACCTATCTAACCTACACTAGGGGGCAGCTACCTATCTAACCTATACTGGGGGGCAGCTACCTAATCTAACCTACGCTGGGGGGCAGCTACCTATCTAACCTATACTGGGGGGCAGCTATCTATCTAACCTACACTGGGGGGCACCTACCTATCTAACCTATACTGGGGGCACCTACCTAATCTAACCTACACTGGGGGGCAGCTACCTATCTAACCTACACTGGGGGGCACCTACCTATCTAACCTACACTGGGGGGCAGCTACCTAATCTAACCTATGCTGGGGCGCAGCTACCTATCTAACCTATACTGGGGGACACCTACCTAATCTAACCTACACTTAGGGGCAGCTACCTATCTAACCTACACTGGGGGGCAGCTACCTATCTAAACTATACTGGGGGGCAGCTACCTAATCTAACCTACGCTGGGGGGCAGCTACCTATCTAACCTGTACTGGGGGGCACCTACCTAATCTAACCTACACTGGGGGGCAGCTACCTATCTAACCTACACTAGGGGGCAGCTACCTATCTAACCTATACTGGGGGGCAGCTACCTAATCTAACCTACGCTGGGGGGCAGCTACCTATCTAACCTATACTGGGGGGCAGCTATCTATCTAACCTACACTGGGGGGCAGCTACCTATCTAACCTACACTGGGGGGGCAGCTACCTAATCTAACCTACGCTGGGGGGCCGCTACCTATCTAGCCTATACTCAGGGCACTTATCTAACCTGTATTGGGGGCACCTACCTAGCTAGCCTTTACTGGTGGCAACTATACTGGCTACCTATATTGCAGGCACCTACCTAAATAACCTATACTGAGGGCACCTACCTATCTAACCTATGCTGGGGGCAACTATTCTGGCTACCTATATTAAAAGCACCCACCTAGCTAACCTGTACTGGGGCACTTACCTATCTAACTTATACCGGGGGCGCCTGCCCATCTACCCTATACTGGGGGCAACTATACTGGTTACCTATACTGGAGGCACCTACCTGGCTAACCTATAGCGGGGGCAACTATACTGGCTTACCTATGCCTGGCTACCTATACTGGGGTACCTATTCTTGGCTACCTATACTGGGGGGACCTATGCTAAGTGCAACTAGACCTGGCTAACCTATACTGCGGGCACCCATAACTTGCTCGGGGGGGGGGGGGCACAGTTTTTACACCCTCGCCCTGGGTGCATTTTAGCATAGAAACTGCACTGCTGCTGATCAATATCTTCTGTCAAGCAGGATCAACCAAATCTTATGATTTTAACCAAAAACCAATGCATTAGTCAATCAGGCCAAAATTTTGGGGCATTGATTTCTAACAGATTATTATTATTATTATTTAGTATTTATATAGCGCCGACATCTTACGCAGCACTGTACAGAGTATATTGTTTCCTAATTGTCCCTCAGAGGGGCTCACAATCTAATCCCTACCAGAGTCCTATATCTATGTATGTATCATGTAGTGTATGTGTTTTAGTCTAGGGCCAATTTTTTTTTTAAGGGGAAGCCAATTAACTTATCTGTATGTTTTTGGGATGTGGGAGGAAACTGGAATGCCTAGAGGAAACCCACACACACACGTGGAGAACATACAAACTCCTTGCAGATTTTGACCTGGCTGGGATATGAACGGGACTCAGCGCTGCAAGGCAAGTGCGCTAACCACTTTGTCACCGTGCTGCCCCAGATTTCATCAAATGATCGTATTGGCCGGATATCGATGGTAAAAAATAAATCAGTGTATAGTGCCTTAGTTGAGCTGAGTGACTTATTACATTTCTTTATATTTTAGTATCTGCTATGGCAGGTGTTTCGATATAAGAGATCATGCAGAATTCTCCCCTTCAGAATCCCAAAGGCACATAAAAAAGTCAGGTGATTTAACTCTCCTTCATCTACCAAAAAGTGAAATACTAATACTGAGTGATGTGACCTTTGATGGTAAGCTTCATTTCTAAAGCAGCAGGTTTCCTAAAAAGCCCAGAGGAAGAGAAAGGGATCATGAAAGCAAACTCTGATTTTCGGCTGCCAAATGTTGGAAGCCTTTTTTACCCAGGTAATATGTTTGTGTTTCTAATAACAAGACATCTTTATCACTGCCAAAGAAAAAGCAAAGTAGGTACAGTATATGTCTAAAGTAGCTCTACTACAGCTTAAATGATCACAAACATACCAACTATATTCACGCTCCACCAAAGTTTAATTCTTTATTTTGAAGGTCTTTTCAGAAACATAGGCTTAATTTCTTGTTTACATCCACTATCTATTTAGAGATTATTAGTACTGTGGACAGTCTTTACTTACATATATTTATTATTTATTATTATTATTATTTAATACTTATATAGCACTGACATCTTCCGCAGTGCTGTACAGAGTATAAATTATTTTGTCACTCGTACCTTAATACCAGCCGTGCAGAGTGGGGGCGCATATATCAGCTGATATATGTGCCCCCACTCTGCATGGCTGGCAATAAGGTTGTCTGTTTTGTTGTCCTGAGGAGGCGGACTGTGTCCCGTGAAACGCGTTGTCTACAGTATAACCGTTTTTATTATAATAAAGAATCCTTTTTCCATCCAGTGAGTCTTCTTTGGAGGTAAGAGACCTCCTTTATTATTATTTTAGTTATATTTTTTATTTTGTTATTTTATTTATTTTTTATTTCTATATGTTTTAACACCTATACAACTCTGATATAAAAATACATATCTTGGGCGCCTCCACCAACGTGCTTTTTGTGTGTAGTCGAGTGACACGGCTGTCCCCAGTAGAGCGCTGCTCTAGATCACAGCGCTGTACAATGTAATTAGATGGCAGTTTTGCTGTCTAACAGTCTCTTAAGGAAAGTGGAACTCCGCTCACAACCTCCGTCTACCGACAGTGCAGGATAGCAGGCTGCCAAAACCTCGGATCCAAGACTGTACAAGAAGTGGAATCCGCACGATGTCGGTAGAAACTGCAAATCTTTATTGGATCATAAAACACGACAGGCTAACCCAAAACCACATGCTGACATGTTTCGGGCGTCACACGCCCTTAATCATAGCACGTGATTAAGGGCGTGTGACGCCCGAAACATGTCAGCATGTGGTTTTGGGTTAGCCTGTCGTGTTTTATGATCCAATAAAGATTTGCAGTTTCTACCGACATCGTGCGGATTCCACTTCTTGTACAGTCTAACAGTCTCTTAGCAGCGATCGCCGCTGGGAGACTGATGAGGGAGCGGAGCTACATCATTCAAGCAGAGATGTGCGTGCATCGGCGCACGCAATCTCCTGCAAAACCCCGCCCCAGGACTTGATGCCAATCAGCCAATATACAGTATATATGTATATACAGTATATATGACTTTGAAAACAACAGGCACATTGGCAAGCTGAATTAGTGTATCCCCCACCTGGTGTTTTTTCCACCATATGGAATCTTAGACATAGACAGACAAAAGGCAGCTCCCTTCAAACAGGATGTGTAACTTAGACTTTCCCTGTCAAAGAAAGAACAAGTGAAAGTCAAAGATCTGAAAAATATTATACATATATGTAAGGTCATTACTTTCCAGGCTGAATACCAAAGTGTATTTTCTTTTTGAAGCAAGTGGAAATAAAAGCAACATTTATGTAAACCAAACATATGTATGTGATCAATTTTATTTTAATATCACCCAGCTGGAAGAGAAATAAGCTATGAAGACAGGGTGAGGAAATATGTTTTAATAATTATCTGTACAGTTAAAAATTTTGGAACAGCTATAAACCCTGACTGAACTATGGTCTACTTTCTTAAAGACAGGAGGTCTTGTTGGAAATGCCTTATCCTTATGTCATATGCCTATTTTGTGGCTCATGTGCCAGTTTTTTATGGGAAGTTATACACCATAGTCCCATGTATGAGGACATTTAGAAACTTCCAAAAGGTCAAAGGTATAAGTAAAATAATAAACATTTGAAACCATGCCTAACTAAGCAAATACAGTGGGTTGCAAAAGTATTAGGCCCCCTTGAAGTTTTCCACATTTTGTCACATTGCTGCCACAAACATGCATCAATTTTATTGGAATTCCACGTGAAAGACCAATACAAAGTGGTGTACATGTGAGAAGTGGATCGAAAATCATACGATTCCAAACATTTTTTACAAATCAGTAACTGCAAAGTGGTGTGTGCATAATTATTCGGCCCCCTGAGTCAATAGCAGAGAGCTTATCTGTATTGCACATCACACAGAGGCTACTTGCCTGTAATAGGACTCCTGTCCCTGACAGTCCCTCACACAAGTCAGAAAGCAGCCCTCCTGGAGTCTAGGGACTGTCAAAAACTTTTCAACTTGTATAACACCTTACCCACACATGCAGTCATAATAACAATGGGGAGAGACCAGACAGATGTTTGCCCACAGACCCTTCAGGCAAGCTCTGCATCATTCATGCTGTGTATATTTGCCAGCTTGCCTGTCTTCTGATTGCACTTTTATCAGCTAGCCTCAAGTTTCACATTGCCTTACAACAAACCCAAATACACCAGACACCAGACCTGCCCTAAATCACTGAATGAAAGGTGGCCTGGGGGGAGATTGCCCCCCTTCCCTCCTGGCCAGTCAGTGTAGCTGTATACAGTGCTTCCCTGAACTAATTACTTTGCAGTCCCCTGGGGAGAGGGAGGGAGAGTTCACAGCGCCCTTTGGCTGTCTGCGCTCAGGGCTGCCGCACGGCTGCACGGCCCTTAGAAACGGGTCTGACTGCAGACTTCCCGTACCACTATTTCCCCATTTGACCCCATCCCTTCTGATTTACTCCAGCCTCACTTCACGGAATTGGCCCCAGTCCTCACTACCCTGTTCAACCTCTCCCTATCCACAGGCACCTTCCCCTCAGACTTCAAGCAGGCCACTGTACTACCCCTGCTCAAGAAACCCTCCCTCAACCCCTCGCTACCCTCCAACTACCGTCCTATCGCCCTCCTCCCCTTTGCCTCAAAACTCCTTGAGCGTCTGGTTCACAAACGCCTGACCCAGTACCTCAATGCCAACTCACAGCTAGACCCACTGCAATCTGGATTTCGGCCTGCCCACTCAACCGAAACTGCTCTCACCAAAGTGGTCAATGACCTTGCCTTAGCTAAATCTGAAGGTAAATACTCCATTCTCCTCCTCCTTGACCTTTCAGCAGCTTTTGACACAGTAGATCATCCCCTACTCCTCCAGTCCCTCCTGTCCTGGCTTTCGTCCTACCTCTCCAACCGCTCCTTCACGACCGCCTTCAATGAGTCCTCGTCCACCCCCAACCACCTCTCGGTGGGAGTCCCCCAAGGTTCGGTCCTTGGCCCCCTACTGTTCACCCTATACACATCCTCCATTGGCAAGGTTATCTCCTCCATGGGTTTTAACTTTCATCTGTATGCAGATGACACCCAGATCTACCTCCACACCCCTGACATATTCACCACTATCATGAACAAGGTCTCCTCCTGCCTATCAGCCATCTCCTCCTGGATGTCCGACGGTTCCTGAAACTAAATCTAGACAAAACGGGAATTTATGATCTTCCCACCCCGGCCATCCACGAACCTCCCAGATGTGCATGTCACTGTTAACCACACTACCATTCGCCCTACCTCTCAAGCCCGCTGTCTGGGTGTCACCCTGGACTCCGCACTCTCCTTTACTTCCCACATCCAAAACCTCACAAAGTCCTGCAACTTCCACCTTTCGTAACATCTGTAAGATTCGCCCTTTCCTGACCTCTGCCACCACAAAACTCCTCATCCATGCCCTCATAATTTCCCGCCTTGAGTACTGCAATGCCCTGCTGTCTGGTCTCCCTATGACCCGAACAGCCCCACTGCAGTCCATCATGAATAAATTATCCACTGCTCCCATCGCTCCACCACGGCTGATCCCTTCCTAGAATCCCTCCACTGGCTTCCTATCCAGTCCAGAATCAGATACTGTGTCTGACCTACAAATCTGTCCACAAAACCTGTCCAACCTACATTTCCGATCTTACTAAGAGGTACACACCTAGCCGCTCACTTCGCTCTTCCAATGAACTTCGCCTAACCGCCCCCCGCATCACCCAGTCCCATGCACGCCTCCAGGACTTCTCAAGAGCTGCTCCAACACTATGGAACTCCCAACCTCCACCCATTAGGGTAGCCCCCTCCTTCAATATCTTCAAGAAAGCCCTCAAAACTCACTTTTTCACTCTGGCCTACTACCCCTCACAAGTGCTCTAAACCCACAGCTGAACTCTGGTCCCCTACCGTTCGTGTCCTTACCTCTCCCTCTAGATTGTAAGCCTTTGGGCAGGGTCCTCCTCCTTTTGTGTCCTACCTGATCATGCACCTCCATTACTGTGAACCCATGCTATGCATCTGAATGAACCTAACTTGCCTAATCTCCATGCTCCATCCAGTGACTGACTAAGCATTACCTGGTACTCATACTGTGCTGTGTGATCTGGTTTTCTTGTATTCCTGTATTGTCATATTGCTGTATGTCACCCCTAAATATTGTCTGTAACCTAAATTAATGTTCAGCGCTGCGTAATATGTTGGCGCTTTATAAATACAATAAATAAATAAATAATACTCCTTCCATTTCTGAATGATCGCTTGAACAGTGCTCCGTGGGATGTTCAAGGTTTGGAAATCTTTTTGTAGCCTAAGCCTGCTTTACATTTCTCAATAACTTGATCCCTGACGCCTGACCTGTCTTGTGTGTTCTTTGGACTTCACAGTGTTGTTGCTCCCAATATTCTCTTAGACAACCTCTGAGGCCCTCACTAGTGTTGGGCGAACACCTAGATGTTCGGGTTCGCGAACGTTCGCCGAACATCGCCGCGATGTTCGGGTGTTCGCGCCGAACTCCGAACATAATGGAAGTCAATGGGGACCCGAACTTTCGTGCTTTGTAAAGCTTCCTTACATGCTACATACCCCGTATTAGCAGGGTATGTGCACCTTGTGAGTGGGTACAAGATGAAAAAAAATATTTGAAAAAGAGCTTATAGTTTTTGAGAAAATTGATTGTAAAGTTTCAAAGGAAAAACTGTCTTTTAAATGTGGAAAATGTCATGTTTCTTTGCACAGGTAACATGCTTTTTTTCGCCATGCAGTCATAAATGTAATACAGAGAAGAGGTTCCACGAAAAGGGACCGGTAATGCTAACCCAGCACCAGCAGCAGCACACGTGATGGAACAGGAGGAGGCGCAGGAGGAGAAGGCCACGCTTTGAGACACAACAACCCAGGCCTTGCATGAGGACAAGAAGCATGCGGATAGCATGCTTTGTACCGCCATGCAGTCATAAATGTAATAAAGATAAGTGGTTCAATAAACAGGGACCACGCAGCAACGCTAACCCAGCAGCAGCAGACGTGATGGAACAGGAGGAGGCGCAGGAGGAGAAGGCCACGCTTTGTGAGACACAACAACCCAGGCCTTGCATGAGGACAAGAAGCGTGCGGATAGCATGCTTTGTACCGCCATGCAGTCATAAATATAATAAAGATAAGTGGTTCAATAAACAGGGACCACGCGGCAACGCTAACCCAGCAGCAGCAGACGTGATGGAACAGGAGGAGGGGCAGGAGGAGAAGGCCACGCTTTGTGAGACACAGCAACCCAGGCCTTGCATGAGGACAAGAAGCGTGCGGATAGCATGCTTTGTACCGCCATGCAGTCATAAATGTAATAAAGATAAGTGGTTCAATAAACAGGGACCACGCGGCAACGCTAACCCAGCAGCAGCAGACGTGATGGAACAGGAGGAGGTGCAGGAGGAGAAGGCCACGCTTTGTGAGACACAACAGCCCAGGCCTTGCATGAGGACAAAAAGCGTGCGGATATAGCAGCAATGCTTTTTGCCGCCATGTAGTCATAAATGTAATACAGATGAGAGGTTCAATAAACAGGGACCGGAAACGCTACACCATCCCAGATGTTCATTGGTCATGTTACTTGGTTGGGGTCCTGGAGTGTTGCGTAGTCATTTCCAATCCAGGATTGATTCATTTTAATTTGAGTCAGACGGTCTGCATTTTCTGTGGAGAGGCGGATACGCCGATCTGTGACGATGCCTCCGGCAGCACTGAAACAGCGTTCCGACATAACGCTGGCTGCCGGGCAAGCCAGCACCTCTATTGCGTACATTGCCAGTTCGTGCCAGGTGTCTAGCTTCAATACCCAATAGTTGAAGGGTGCAGATGGATTGTTCGACACAGCTACGTCATCTGACATGTAGTCCTTGACCATCTTCTCCAGGCGATCGGTGTTGGAGGTGGATCTGCACGCTTGCTGTTCAGTGGGCTGCTGCTGCATGGGTGTCAGAAAATTTTCCCACTCCAAGGACACTGCCGATACCATTCCCTTTTGGGCACTAGCTGCGGCTTGCGTTGTTTGCTGCCCTCCTGGTCGTCTTGGGTTTGCGGAAGTCAGTCTGTCGGCGTACAACTGGCTAGAGGAGGGGGAGGATGTCAACCTCCTCTCTAAAGTCTCCACAAGGGCCTGCTGGTATTCTTCCATTTTGACCTGTCTGACTCTTTCTTCAAGCAGTTTTGGAACATTGTGTTTGTACCGTGGATCCAGAAGGGTATAAACCCAGTAATTGGTGTTGTCCAGAATGCGCACAATGCGTGGGTCACATTCAATGCAGTCTAGCATGAATTGAGCCATGTGTGCCAGAGTCCTACCAGAATCCTCATCATCCTCTTGTGAGCGTTGTGATAGATGTTGTGATGCATCATAGTCGTCACCTTCCTCCTGGTCTGCTTCTGCTGACCATTCGCGCTGAATTGTGGAAGTCCAACGTGCACCGCTCTGGCCCTCGTCAGTGGTGGCATGAAATTCCTTCTCCAACTCCAGCTGTTCCTCCTCCTCTTCTTCGTCATAGCTGCTGGGGCCAGCGTTCCCTGAGGCGGATGGCCTGATGTTGGTACCATCACGCTGATCGTTTTCTCCTTCAGATTCCCCCAGTTGCATCATGACAGCTGTTTCCTTGATTTTCAACATTGACCTCTTCAGTAAACACAGCAGTGGTATGGTAATGCTGACTGAAGAGTTGTCACTGCTCACAAGCAACGTGGTTTGCTTAAAATTTTGGAGGACTTGGCAGAGGTCCAACATGTTGGCCCAATCGGATCCACAGAAGCTTGGCAGCTGTCCGGATGCGCCTTGGTACTGCGCCGTCATGTACTGGACCACTGCACTCTTCTGCTCACAAAAGCGGGCTAGCATGTGCAGCGTAGGATTCCAGCGCGTAGGGACATCACACAGCAAGCGATGGTGGGGGAGATTGAAGCGCTCCTGCATCTTGGCGAGTGCCCCCGAAGCAGTACTGGAATTTCTACAATGTTTGGCCACTCGACGCACCTTCAACAGAAGATCGCCACGCCTGGGTATGTCCTCAGGAACCGCTGAACTACTAGGTTCATCACGTGCGCCAGGCAAGGGATGTGTGTCAGCTTAGCCAACCTTAAAGCGCGAATGAGATTACTCCCATTATCACACACAACCATGCCCGGTTTCAGGTCCAGCGGTGCCAGCCACAAATCCGTCTGTTCCTTTATTCCCTTCCAAATTTCCTCCCCTGTGTGCTGCTTATCCCCAAGGCAGATCAGCTTCAGCAACGCTTGCTGACGCATGCCAACAGCTGTGCTGCACTGCTTCCACGATCCTACTGCTGCTGGGTTAGCGTTTCCGGATGAGGTACAGCTTTGAGATGCGTTGGAGGAGAAGGAGTCAGAGAGGTAGGTGCTGCTGTTGTTATCCAGTGGAAGGGACGGCGGTGCAGCTGTTTGCGGCGTGGGCAACACCCGCGCCGTAGCAGGTGAGGAATCGCTGCCAGGCTCCACAAGGTTCACCCAGTGCGCGGTAAGGGAGATGTATCGACCCTGGCCGAACGCACTCGTCCAGGTGTCAGTGGTGAGGTGAACCTTGCAGGCAACGGCATTCTTCAAGCTTCGGGTTATTTTGCTGACCACGTGCTCATGCAACTCAGGCACTGCAGAGCACGCAAAGTGGTAGCGGCTGGGAACCACGTAACGTGGGATGGCCACTGACATCATGCCCTTGAAGCTGTTTGTCTCCACCACTCGATATGGCAGCATTTCGCAGGCCAGAAGCTTGGCTATGCTGGCTGTTACTGCCACGGCCCGGGGGTCATTTGCTGGCAATTTCCTCTTGCGCTCAAACATCTCCGACACAGACAACTGAACCGTAGCGCTGCACACGGAAGGGCTGTTGGTTGTTGTGTTTGATGAAGACTGGGAGACCTCAAGAGCACTACTCCGGAAAGTGACAGTGTCAGCGTCGTCTGATGTTTGTGAATGTTGTGAACCACGCAATGGCTGGGCTACTGCTGCTGCTGAGGCGGGTCTGGTGGTGAGTCTGGTGAACCCAAGGGAGGCAGTGTTGCTGGTACCCTGTCCTGCCGCGTTTGCCCACAGAGTGGGATGTTTGGATAGCATGTGGCGGCTCATGCTGGTGGTGGAGAGGTTGTTAATACTTTTCCCCCTGCTCAGGCGGGTCTTGCACACCTTGCAAATCGCCATGGTAACATCCTCAGTGCAGTCTTTAAAGAAAGCCCAGACTTTGGAGCACCTGCCTTGCTGGCGATTTCTGTTTGCTCCTCTTTTGCCTCTCAGTTGAACTTCCACGCTTGTGGTGCCTGAAATTGCGCGCCGCCTACCTTGTGGCACAAGGCGAACTCGTGCAGCAGTGGGTTCTTCAACAGACTCATCTGTGCTGCTGCTACGACGGCGATGTTCTCGTTCACAAACAAAATCTGGGTCTCTGTCCACATTGTCCATACCCTCCTCTTCCATCTCCTGAAACTCGTCATATGTCATTGTGGGGGGCCGCCGCCGTGGAGTAGAGCTCCCCAGAACAACCTCTGCGCAGCTCACTCCAACGTCGTCTTCCAGATCTTGTCGGCCGACCTCCTGCAATTGCAACCCCTCCTGCCCAACTTGCTCTGGGATTTGGGTTTCCGAGTCCTCCTCGGACTCGCCTTGTATTTCAGTGCGCGGTGCATTTCCCACAGTTAATGGTTGTGAATCCAGGCACAACATTTCTGGCTGTTCCTCCATTGACCTTTGAAAGGTGGAAGTTTGTTGGGCTGGGAATAGCTCCTGCGAATACCCCATTGTGTCCTGAGGTAATTCATCGGACTGGTTATCTGGCAGTTGTGTGCGTGGTGTCGCTGCCGGTTGTGTCAGCTTTGTGCCCACTGGCTCCTTGTAACTGGCTGAGGACTCGGACCTCGTGCGTGATGTGCTGGTGCTGCTTAACCTACTGCTGGACGCTTGAGAGGTCATCCAAGTAATTATCTGGTCCTGTTCTTTTGGATTTGTGAGGGTTGTTGTCCTGGACAACATGGGTGGTATTGAGTGGGTTTTCTTGGGTGCTCCCCTGTGGCCTGTACGTGAACCGTCAGGGGAAACACCTCTTCCCTTGCCCCTCCCTCTTTCACCGGATTTCTTCCTCATTTCACTTATCCTTACAGTACACGCTGACTGGCAGCAGTACAGTGGCAGTACAGAAATGCTATACACTATCACTATTACCAGCAGCGACACAGAGCACAATGCTATACAGTGGCGGGTGAGCGGTGTACCACTATTCCCAGCAGCGACACAGAGCACAATGCTATACAGTGGCGAGTGAGCGGTGTACCACTATTCCCAGCAGCGACACAGAGCACAATGCTATACAGTGGCGGGTGAGTGGTGTACCACTATTCCCAGCAGCGACACAGAGCACAATGCTATACAGTGACGGGTGAGCGGTGTACCACTATTCCCAGCAGCGACACAGAGCACAATGCTATACAGTGGCGGGTGAGCGGTGTACTACTATTCCCAGCAGACACAGAGTGGCAGTAAACAGAATGCTATATAGTGTGGCTGAGCGAGCGGTGTACTACTATTCCCAGCAGACACAGAACAGTAAACAGAATGCTATATAGTGTGGCTGAGCGAGGTACACAGAGTGGCAGTAAACAGAATGCTATATAGTGTGGCTGAGCGAGCGGTGTACTACTATTCCCAGCAGACACAGAACAGTAAACAGAATGCTATATAGTGTGGCTGAGCGGTGTACCACTATTCCCAGCAGCGACACACAGCACAATGCTATACAGTGGCGGGTAAGCGGTGTACCACTATTCCCAGCAGCGACACAGAGCACAATGCTAAACAGTGGCGGGTGAGAGGTGTACCACTATTCCCAGCAGCGACACAGAGCACAATGCTATACAGTGGCGGGTGAGCAGTGTACCACTATTCCCAGCAGCGACACAGAGCACAATGCTATACAGTGGCGGGTGAGCGGTGTACTACTATTCCCAGAAGACACAGAGTGGCAGTAAACAGAATGCTATATAGTGTGGCTGAGCGAGGTACACAGAGTGGCAGTAAACAGAATGCTATATAGTGTGGCTGAGCGAGCGGTGTACTACTATTCCCAGCAGACACAGAACAGTAAACAGAATGCTATATAGTGTGGCTGAGCGGTGTACCACTATTCCCAGCAGCGACACAGAGCACAATGCTATACAGTGGCGGGTGAGCGGTGTACCACTATTCCCAGCAGCGACACAGAGCACAATGCTATACAGTGGCGGGTGAGCGGTGTACCACTATTCCCAGCAGCGACACAGAGCACAATGCTATACAGCAGGGCCGGGCCGAGGCATAGGCTGGAGAGGCTCCAGCCTCAGGGCGCAGTGTAGGAGGGGGCGCAGAATTCATTCAGCTGTCATTCCTAATTGTGTTTAAAGCAGAAAGAAATAAGAAAAGGGGATACATGGCAGTGACTGCAAGCCATATAACTAGATATTAAGGTGTTGGGGAGGTTGCTGGCCCTGTGGCGCCTCTTACTCTAATAGCAATCAGTGTGCGACGGCTTGGGTGGGAGGGATGGAGGGGCGCACTTTGGTGTCTCAGCCTTGGGTGCTGGAGGACCTTGTCCCGGCTCTGCTATACAGTGGCGGGTGAGCGGTGTACCACTATTCCCAGCAGCGACACAGAGTACAATGCTATACAGTGGCGGGTTAGCGGTGTACCTCTATTCCCAGCAGCGACACAGAGCACCATGCTATACAGTGGCGGGTGAGCGGTGTACTACTATTCCCAGCAGACACATAGTGGCAGTAAACAGAATGCTATATAGTGTGGCTGAGCGAGCGGTGTACTACTATTCCCAGCAGACACAGAACAGTAAACAGAATGCTATATAGTGTGGCTGAGCGAGGTACACAGAGTGGCAGTAAACAGAATGCTATATAGTGTGGCTGAGCGAGCGGTGTACTACTATTCCCAGCAGACACAGAACAGTAAACAGAATGTTATATAGTGTGGCTGAGCGGTGTACCACTATTCCCAGCAGCGACACACAGCACAATGCTATACAGTGGCGGGTGAGTGGTGTACCACTATTCCCAGCAGCGACACAGAGCACAATGCTATACAGTGGCAGGTGAGCGGTGTACCACTATTCCCAGCAGCGACACAGAGCACAATGCTATACAGTGGCGGGTGAGCGGTGTACCACTATTCCCAGCAGCGACACAGAGCACAATGCTATACAGTGGCGGGTGAGCGGTGTACTACTATTCCCAGCAGACACAGAGTGGCAGTAAACAGAATGCTATATAGTGTGGCTGAGCGAGCGGTGTACTACTATTCCCAGCAGACACAGAACAGTAAACAGAATGCTATATAGTGTGGCTGAGCGAGGTACACAGAGTGGCAGTAAACAGAATGCTATATAGTGTGGCTGAGCGAGCGGTGTACTACTATTCCCAGCAGACACAGAACAGTAAACAGAATGCTATATAGTGTGGCTGAGCGGTGTACCACTATTCCCAGCAGCAACACAGAGCACAATGCTATACAGTGGCGGGTGAGCGGTGTACCACTATTCCCAGCAGCGACACAGAGCACAATGCTATACAGTGGCGGGTGAGCGGTGTACCACTATTCCCAGCAGCGACACAGAGCACAATGCTATACAGTGGCGGGTGAGCGGTGTACTACTATTCCCAGAAGACACAGAGTGGCAGTAAACAGAATGCTATATAGTGTGGCTGAGCGAGCGGTGTACTACTATTCCCAGCAGACACAGAACAGTAAACAGAATGCTATATAGTGTGGCTGAGCGGTGTACCACTATTCCCAGCAGCGACACAGAGCACAATGCTATACAGTGGCGGGTGAGCGGTGTACCACTATTCCCAGCAGCGACACAGAGCACAATGCTATACAGTGGCGGGTGAGCGGTGTACCACTATTCCCAGCAGCGACACAGAGCACAATGCTATACAGTGGCGGGTTAGCGGTGTACCTCTATTCCCAGCAGCGACACAGAGCACCATGCTATACAGTGGCGGGTGAGCGGTGTACTACTATTCCCAGCAGACACATAGTGGCAGTAAACAGAATGCTATATAGTGTGGCTGAGCGAGCGGTGTACTACTATTCCCAGCAGACACAGAACAGTAAACAGAATGCTATATAGTGTGGCTGAGCGAGGTACACAGAGTGGCAGTAAACAGAATGCTATATAGTGTGGCTGAGCGAGCGGTGTACTACTATTCCCAGCAGACACAGAACAGTAAACAGAATGCTATATAGTGTGGCTGAGCGGTGTACCACTATTCCCAGCAGCGACACAGAGCACAATGCTATACAGTGGCGGGTGAGCGGTGTACCACTATTCCCAGCAGCGACACAGAGCACAATGCTATACAGTGGCAGGTGAGCGGTGTACCACTATTCCCAGCAGCGACACAGAGCACAATGCTATACAGTGGCGGGTGAGCGGTGTACTACTATTCCCAGCAGACACAGAGTGGCAGTAAACAGAATGCTATATAGTGTGGCTGAGCGAGCGGTGTACTACTATTCCCAGCAGACACAGAACAGTAAACAGAATGCTATATAGTGTGGCTGAGCGAGGTACACAGAGTGGCAGTAAACAGAATGCTATATAGTGTGGCTGAGCGAGCGGTGTGCTACTATTCCCAGCAGACACAGAACAGTAAACAGAATGCTATATAGTGTGGCTGAGCGGTGTACCACTATTCCCAGCAGCGACGCACAGCACAATGCTATACAGTGGCGGGTGAGCGGTGTACCACTATTCCCAGCAGCGACACAGAGCACAATGCTATACAGTGGCGGGTGAGTGGTGTACCACTATTCCCAGCAGCGACACAGAGCACAATGCTATACAGTGGCGGGTGAGCGGTGTACCACTATTCCCAGCAGCGACACAGAGCACAATGCTATACAGTGGCGGGTGAGCGGTGTACTACTATTCCCAGAAGACACAGAGTGGCAGTAAACAGAATGCTATATAGTGTGGCTGAGCGAGGTACACAGAGTGGCAGTAAACAGAATGCTATATAGTGTGGCTGAGCGAGCGGTGTACTACTATTCCCAGCAGACACAGAACAGTAAACAGAATGCTATATAGTGTGGCTGAGCGGTGTACCACTATTCCCAGCAGCGACACAGAGCACAATGCTATACAGTGGCGGGTGAGCGGTGTACCACTATTCCCAGCAGCGACACAGAGCACAATGCTATACAGTGGCGGGTGAGCGGTGTACCACTATTCCCAGCAGCGACACAGAGCACAATGCTATACAGTGGCGGGTGAGCGGTGTACCACTATTCCCAGCAGCGACACAGAGCACAATGCTATACAGTGGCGGGTGAGCGGTTTACCACTATTCCCAGCAGCGACACAGAGCACAATGCTATACAGTGGCGGGTGAGCGGTGTACTACTATTCCCAGCAGACTCATAGTGGCAGTAAACAGAATGCTATATAGTGTGGCTGAGCGAGCGGTGTACTACTATTCCCAGCAGACACAGAACAGTAAACAGAATGCTATATAGTGTGGCTGAGCGAGGTACACAGAGTGGCAGTAAACAGAATGCTATATAGTGTGGCTGAGCGAGCGGTGTACTACTATTCCCAGCAGACACAGAACAGTAAACAGAATGCTATATAGTGTGGCTGAGCGAGGTACACAGAGTGGCAGTAAACAGAATGCTATATAGTGTGGCTGAGCGAGCGGTGTACTACTATTCCCAGCAGACACAGAACAGTAAACAGAATGCTATATAGTGTGGCTGAGCGAGGTACACAGAGTGGCAGTAAACAGAATGCTATATAGTGTGGCTGAGCGAGCGGTGTACTACTATTCCCAGCAGACACAGAACAGTAAACAGAATGCTATATAGTGTGGCTGAGCGAGGTACACAGAGTGGCAGTAAACAGAATGCTGAGCGAGCGGTGTACTACTATTCCCAGCAGCGACACAATGACTGGGGGGACCCTGGCTAGCGTGGCTGGAGCGCGAACTACCCTGCCTGCCTACCCAAAGCTAAACCCACAGACAAATGGCGGAAATATGACGTGGTTCGGGTATTTATTTACCCGAACCACGTGACAGTTCGGCCAATCAGAGCGCGTTCGGGTCCGAACCACGTGACCCGTTCGGCCAATCACAGCGCTAGCCGAATGTTTGGGGAACGTTCGGCCATGCGCTCTTAGTTCCGCCATGTGGCCGAACGGTTTGGCCGAACACCATCAGGTGTTCGGCCGAACTCGAACATCACCCGAATAGGGTGATGTTCTGCAGAACCCGAACAGTGGCGAACACTGTTCGCCCAACACTAGCCCTCACACAGCAGCTGTATTTGTACTGACATTATATTACACACAGGTGCACTCTATTTAGTCATTAGCACTCATCAGGCATTGTCTATAGGCAACTGACTGCACTCAGATTAAAGGGGGCCGAATAATTATATACACACCACTTTGCAGTTATTGATTTGTAAAAAAATGTTTGGAATCATGTATGATTTTCGTTCCACTTCTCACGTGTACAGCACTTTGTGTTGGTCTTTCATGTGGAATTCCAATAGAATTGATTCATGTTTGTGGCAGTAATATGACAAAATGTGGAAAACTTCAAGGGGGCCGAATACTTTTGCAAGCCTCTGTAAATACTGTACATTTAAATGATCAAAGTTTTTTTTTTTTCTATATTTTGTGGACATGCAACTTCTACACATTACTGTTAAAAAGTGATACCTCGAAAGGCGTAAATGTATACCACAGTCTAGAAAATACTTAAATTGAACATGATTTATGAAAGGCCCCCAGCCTCCCACTCTAGTACACTGTAAGCATCATCTGCAATTGAAAAGGTACCAAAAAGTAGGTGGATAAGTACTGTCAAAATTATTAAGTATTTTCTTGCTTGCTGGTGGCTTTAAAGGCATTTTATTTATAGTGTGAAAATATCACCTAGGAGAAAACTTAGCAGAAAAAGTGCATTGGATCACACCCATTATCCTGTATCTCACATTTACAACAAATACAGAATGGAAAGTTACTAATGAAGCCCCATTCAGGCATATAGTGGTTAACATTTTGTTATATTTCTGAGTGGCCCGAGCTATAAAGGATCAGTTTTTCTGAATAAGGAGCAGGTTAGCAGATTACTTTTTATTGTACCATAAAGATCTAGCTAGATTATTCCCGGATAGAATCTATCATAACAAGATAATAATATCATAAGGTTTTAAATTAACTGAACAAACAAAGAAAATTTGTATATTCATGTCAAAATAAGAGTAAGAAGGAACAATATAGCTAGATGCATCAATGTATGCAACAAGCAGAAGTAGGATAGTTATGCTTTTCCAAAAACACATGGACCCATCCTACCAGGGGCGTACCTAGAAAGCCCCGGGCCCCCCTGAAAAAAAAATTCCGCCCCCCCTCCCCCCCAGGGCCCGCTCGGGGACTTTTTGGGGGCAGGAGGGGTCGCAGCATAAGAGGAGAGCTGTGGCCGCAGATCGGTGGGGAGGGGGGAAATTCCCCCCCCCTCCCTCACCTCGGGCTCTCCTCTTAGCGCTCCCCTCCTGCAATCAATCATTGGTGGTGCTCGTGGCAGCCGCGGCGGCGGCAGGAAAGCTGAGCACATACCTCCTTCTGGCCTGAGGTCTCCGATCACTAAGTGCTTTATGGAACTTCCTGTGTAAACAGGAAGTTCTATGAAGCTCTTAGTGATCGGAGGCCAGAAGGAGGTATGTGCTCAGCTTTCCTGCTGCCGCCTCGGCTGCCACGAGCACCACCAATGATTGATTGCAGGAGGGGAGCACTAAGAGGAGAGCTCGAGGTGAGGGAGGGGGGGGATTTCCCCCCTCCCCACCGATCTGCGGCCACAGCTCTCCTCTTATGCTGCGACCCCTCCTGCCCCCTAAAAGTCCCCGAGCGGGCCTTAGGGGGGCCCCAGTCCCCCCCCGTGATGGCAGGGGTCGCATCCCCTATTGGTACGCCAGTGCATCCTACATACAAAACAACAGTTGAGTCAGTATATTTTTAGCATCTATGAGCCAACCTGCTATTAAGTATGTCCCAATAGACCTGTAGAGGTGGCATAAAGTTGCTGGGTCACTATAATTTTCAATTCATACCAATATTTTTGACTCAACAAACTGACACTAAAAACAAGAGGTATTTTTAGTGTCAGTGGGTTGGTGTTTTGAGCAGTGGTGTTGCTAGGATTCTAAGAGAATCGGGGCACTTTTGGGCACTTCAGCTGAAAAATGGGTGTGACCATGCACACGTGGGTGTGGTCATGGGTGGGGCCAAATTTACATGACCCTAACAGCAGTCTAAGTAGGCCTACACAGCACAATGTTGGATGAAGCTCCCCTCTCCCTCTGCATTAATACAAAAAAAAAATATAGGCACTGCCATTTAAACATAGCTAGGCAGAGTTACCTGGCTTCTGTGCTGGCTGATCTGGTTTTCTGATGGGTGGGCTGGCCTGCTGCCAGGTTGTCTGGCAGTCCCCATAGCATTCCCTGACCTTGTAGTGGACCTCCCCATGCTTCCATTGAAGCACTACAACTCCCTGCATGCCCCATGAAGGCATCACAGCACCCAGTATGCTGACATAGAGACACCACAGCACCCAGCATACCCCACATTGATGCACCACAGCTCCCAGAATGCCTGCCATTCAGGCACCACATCTTTCAACATGCCCCCTTAGAGATATGCTAGGAGCTGTGGTGCCTGTATGGAAATATCCTGGGAGATGTGGTGCCTTAATGGGGGCATGTAGGGAACTGTGGTGCATCAGTGGGAGTTATTCTAGGTGCTGTGGTGCCTCTATGGGGGCATACTGGGTGCTGTGGTGTCTCTATTGAGTATGCAGGGTGCTGCAGTGCCATGCTGGGTGCTGTTGTGCCAAGCTGCATGCTGTGGTGTCTCTATGGGGCATACTGGGTGCTGTGAGGTGCTATGCTGGGTGCTGTGGTGTCTCTATTGAGTATGCTGGGTGCTGCGGTGCCATGCTGGGTGCTGTAGTGCCAAGCTGCATGCTGTGGTGCCTCTATGGAGCATACTGGGTGCTGGAAGCTGTGGTGCCTGTAGCTTCCACGGGGAGCATGCATCGTTGTGTGTGTCCTCACTGTTCCACCCCCTGAGCCCCGATCTCCCTCCAGCAGAGTAGCACAGCGGGAGGAACTACTCATCTCCATCCACTCACCAAGTCTGGAGGCATCCTCTGTAGCTGGTGATTCTCCCCCAGCATGCGAGAAAAAGATGTTAGGAGCTCATGGCCTTGATTCACTAACCGGTGCTAACATAGTTAGCATGTCTTAAGGCATTGGTAGTGCAAACTAGGGTGCTAAGTAGTTTGCACGTCCAAAGCTGTTAGTGATCGCGCACAAAGTTTAGCGCTGCGCAGTGCGTCTATAACTTTGCACCGGTGCACACAAAAGGTCGCACAGTTTGCATGCAAAATAGCTGTTCAGGCGCGAATGGTGCAACCTTTTGCGCGCACCGGTACGACGTTATCGGCGCACTGCGCAGTGCTAAACTTTGGGCGCGCAAACGCTTGCGTGTATATTACCGGCCGCATGAAGCAGCCGTTTTCATGTCCTAAGTGGCTCTTCACTGGCGTGCTAACACTTAGCACCCTTTAGTGAATCGAGGCCCCAGGGTCTGATTTATTTTAAGGACACTAAGGGGAGAAGCCCAAAAGAGAAGATGGGCCTGATTCACAAAGCGGTGCTAACCCACTTAGCACGCCTAAAAACTTTTAGGCGTGCTAACTGTAGCACTAGCTAAGTTAGCACCTCTTTGTGCTGCTGATCGCGCGAATCTCCTGTGTTTTGCACAGGCGCGCGAGCAACGTGGGAGCTGCGCACGAGTTTCTTTTTATCACGCCTAAACTGAGTTTAGGCGTGAACTTGGTACAACCAACAATTTTAAAGTTTGTGGATTGGAAGATGGACGCTGTTCCTTGGTACAACCAACAATTTTAAAGTTTGTGGATTGGAAGATGTTCATCACAGTGCAAGAGTTCATTCAGTGATCACAAGAGTATTATTAGGAAAAAATAGACATTGGCCCCTATGCTTTCCTTTTTAGCTTCATCACAGGAGATACTTTCAAACATTATTTATCAATAAATAGATTTTAGAACCAGTTTGATATTACTTTACTACCTACTTTTAGTACATGTTCAATTGTTAGGTGCTGTATAAATTATCTCAGATAAAAAAACTCAGGGGAAAATGTAATTTCATAGAGGCTATTTGATTTTGTTTGTTTATATAAAAAAATGTTCTTCAGTGGTTTTCTTGGCTGTTCGTTTATTGTACACTTAATATTTCTGCAACTCCATGCTATTTAATAACACAATTTTGTTTTTGTGGCTGTCTGTAGATGATTCTTAAAATCAGTGTTAATGTTTTTGATTAGCTACACATCTTACTTCATACATCCTACACAATTTATCAGCACTAAAATGTTTATTCTTGTACATTTAATTCTAAATTCATCTTTATTTTTGGAGTATCTAGAATGGATACACATCAACCTCCCATGGCCTTTATGACAGAATTTTACTGGAGATTTATTCTTGTTATTTGCTTTAGACTTTAGTAAAATGTATGCTACAAGAATGTTATTTCCTAGCAGCTTATATTAACTTTTTTATTCTGTTTATTTTAAAATCTTGCAAACTCTGATTAATAGGGATATAAGTTAGACACACACAGTTTTCTGGTACATTCACTTTTATCTCCCTTGAATGTATTTTCCTTCATTTCAAGGTCACAAAATTGTTTTTGCCATAAAACCTTGTTTTTGCACTTAAAGGGACTCCGAGCAGTGCAGAAACTATGGAAAGATGCATATCATTTTAAAGCTCTCTTTCTCCTCTTTCCAATGATATATAAACCACCACCCTACGTCTTTTAGTTTTCGCTATTTTCGCAATTGAAATTGCCGCGACCGCGATTTCGATCGCGAAAATAGAGAAAAATAAAAGGTGTAGGGCAACGATGTAGGTGTCATCAGAAAGAGGAGAAAGAGAGCTTTAAAATGATATCCATCAAGCCATAGTTATATTGTATTACACAGGACGACACTTTCCCCAGTGTCAGCAGCTCCATTCTGCTGAATGCAGCTGCTGACTTTGACAAAAAGTCGCCCTGTGTAATACAATATAACTATGGCTTGATGGATATCATTTTAAAGCTCTCTTTCTCCTCTTTCTGACGACACCTACATCGTTGCCCTATGCCTTTTAGTTTTCTCTATTTTCGCGATTGAAATCGCGGCCGCGGCAATTTCAATCGCGAAAATAGCGAAAACTAAAAGGCGTAGGGTGGCGGTTTATATATCATTGGAAAGAGGAGAAAGAGAGCTTTAAAATGATGTGCATCTTTCCATAGTTTCTGCACTGCTCGGAGTCCCTTTAAGAAAGTTTTACAAACATAAACCACCAACACAACTCCCTTGTTGTCCCACTGACCCCTTATTTCCTCCCTATGTTTTCTTCTAAGTTCATGGTTTTGACCAGTGGTGCTCAGCAGAGCTCGAATATTCGAGTAGCTCGAATATTCGAGCTCTTTTTCAGCTATTCGAGCTCGGTATTCGAGCTCCGAATAGCTGGAGCTATTCGAATGGGCTATCCGAGTACACTCGAATAGCCCATTCACTATTCGAGCTATTCGAGCAACCCGGCGCTATTCGAGCTCGGTACCGAGCTCGAATAGCGTCATAGCCCAGATTGATGTCCTTAGAGCCAATCAGAGGGCTCCCAGGCCCTCTGACGGCAGCCAATCACAGAGGGGGACCCTGGCCAGCCCCTACCCTATAAATAGCGGCCGCCATGTTCCGTTTCTCCGTGCTTGCCTGAGACTTGTACAGAGAGAGAGTTGCTCCTTTGTGCTTTGGCTTAGCAAGAGCTCTATTGTGGTCATTTACCTAGCGTTTTTGCTCACATACACCTCCTATACACACCTATATTGTTGTTAGTTATTTAGACATTGTATTTTAGTTAGTAGCTTGTGTGTTACATTAGAGACAGGCAGCTGCTGCAAGCTTACAGGTTTAGGCCTCAGGGGGGCCTTACCTCTGTGGGCAGCTGTCCTCTGTTTATTTCTCTCATCTATACCAGTATTTCTGCTGTCCTTTACTAATAGTATTGTAGTTATACTGTACTAGGAGTAGGACACTCACTGACTGTCACTGTTTATAGGCTACTAGCTAGCTCCTGCGTGTGTGCACTCACTCACTGTCTGTGTGTACACACACTCTATTTCCTTCTGATTACTGATAGATTATTGTTAGTTAGTTGTACTTACTTACTACTTACTCTTACTGTACCCGTAGGGACACTCACTGTCACTGTTCATATAGGCTACTAGCTCCTGCGTGTGCGCACTGCACTCACTGTCTGAGTGTACACACACAACACACACTCTATTTCCTTCTGATCGCTGATTGATTATCGTAATTAGTTAGTTGTACTTACTGTTACTACTTACTCTTACTGTACTAGGAGTCTAGGACACTCAGTCACTGTCCATAGGCTACTAGCTCCTGCGTGCGTGCACTCACTGTCTGAGTGTACACACACCCACACTCCATTTCCTTCTGATCGCTGATTGATTATCGTAATTAGTTAGTTGTACTTACTGTTACTACTTACTCTTACTGTACTAGGAGTCTAGGACACTCAGTCACTGTCCATAGGCTACTAGCTCCTGCGTGCGTGCACTCACTGTCTGAGTGTACACACACCCACACTCCATTTCCTTCTGATCGCTGATTGATTATTGTAATTAGTTAGTTCTACTTACTGTTACTACTTACTCTTACTGTACTAGGAGTCTAGGACACTCAGTCACTGTGTTCATAGGCTACTAGCTCCTGCGTGCGTGCACTCACTGTCTGAGTGTACACACACCCACACTCCATTTCCTTCTGATCGCTGATTGATTATTGTAATTAGTTAGTTCTACTTACTGTTACTACTTACTCTTACTGTACTAGGAGTCTAGGACACTCAGTCACTGTGTTCATAGGCTACTAGCTCCTGCGTGCGTGCACTCACTGTCTGAGTGTACACACACAACACACACTCCATTTCCTTCTGATCGCTGATTGATTATTGTAATTAGTTAGTTCTACTTACTGTTACTACTTACTCTTACTGTACTAGGAGTCTAGGACACTCAGTCACTGTGTTCATAGGCTACTAGCTCCTGCGTGTGTGCACTCACTGTCTGAGTGTACACACACAACACACACTCCATTTCCTTCTGATCGCTGATTGATTATTGTAATTAGTTAGTTCTACTTACTGTTACTACTTACTCTTACTGTACTAGGAGTCTAGGACACTCAGTCACTGTGTTCATAGGCTACTAGCTCCTGCGTGCGTGCACTCACTGTCTGAGTGTACACACACAACACACACTCCATTTCCTTCTGATCGCTGATTGATTATTGTAATTAGTTAGTTCTACTTACTGTTACTACTTACTCTTACTGTACTAGGAGTCTAGGACACTCAGTCACTGTGTTCATAGGCTACTAGCTCCTGCGTGCGTGCACTCACTGTCTGAGTGTACACACACCCACACTCCATTTCCTTCTGATCGCTGATTGATTATTGTAATTAGTTAGTTCTACTTACTGTTACTACTTACTCTTACTGTACTAGGAGTCTAGGACACTCAGTCACTGTGTTCATAGGCTACTAGCTCCTGCGTGCGTGCACTCACTGTCTGAGTGTACACACACCCACACTCCATTTCCTTCTGATCGCTGATTGATTATTGTAATTAGTTCGTTCTACTTACTGTTACTACTTACTCTTACTGTACTAGGAGTCTAGGACACTCAGTCACTGTGTTCATAGGCTACTAGCTCCTGCGTGCGTGCACTCACTGTCTGAGTGTACACACACCCACACTCCATTTCCTTCTGATCGCTGATTGATTATTGTAATTAGTTAGTTCTACTTACTGTTACTACTTACTCTTACTGTACTAGGAGTCTAGGACACTCAGTCACTGTGTTCATAGGCTACTAGCTCCTGCGTGCGTGCACTCACTGTCTGAGTGTACACACACTAAATTTACTTGTGATTACTACTGATTATTGTAACTGCTAGTTGTACTTCCTGACTGTTACTACTTACTTACTGTACTAGGGGACACTCACTCAGTCACCTCACCAACCAACCCACTCCATTAAAGTACCCCACTTTTCACCCGCCCTTTTAAAAAACTTTTGTCTATACGCCCAAAACATTGAAGATGTCTGGAAGTGGCAGCCAGCGCGGTTTGGCAAGGGGAAGGGCAGCAAGGGAATCAGGAGGAGAGGGAGCAGCATTGTGGCAAGCCGCGGCCGCGGGCGCGCCACCATGCACAGTTCCGCAGCAGCAGCAGCAGCGTCAGTGGCTAACATTCCTCCCATAGCCACTGGCCGTGGACGCCTTGGGCGCCGCCCAGCAGGAGCATCTGCAACTCACGCTGCAGAGACACAGCAGCAGCAGCGTGTAGCACCTGCTCCCATTTTCCTCCAGCCGGGTCGGAAACGTCCCATTGAGGAAAAGGATGCAGACACTGTGGTGCAACTCATGACAGAGGATGAGCAGCCCGCCATCAGCTCTGCATCCGAGGCCTCCACCCTCACCACCACCACCACCACCACCACCACCACCACCCCTGTTCGCAGCAGCCGCCCAGCAGGGCCTGGGGAGGAGGCCAGTTCACCATCAGTCGCCGACCTGTCACTCAGCAGTCTTTTTACCCCAGGCACCATCAGGGTATTGTCTGCTGTTGTTGGCGATTTTGAGGAGGAGATGCTGATGGGCACTTTGGGGGAGGAGGGATTGGACAGCAAGACTGTGGCGACAGTCAAGCGTCCCATCCATGCATCAGGAGAGGAGTTTGGGGGGTCATCATCCCAGCAGGACATGTTTCAGGAGGGGCATGATGATGATGACCCGGTGACAGACAGAGACTGGGTGCCACCACCTCCAGGGGATGTCGTCCTCAGCAGCTCTGAGGAGGAGGAGGAGGATGCGCTTGTGGGCCTTGCAAGGAGGCGCATCATTGCAAGCATTGGCAGCGTCCCACAGCCTGCTGGTGTCTCAGGCTCAGCAGCAGCAGCAGCAGCATCAGCCAGTACCACCACCAGCCGCACCCAAGCCCCCCCCCCAACCACCACAGGGAGACAGGCAGCAGCGCTTCCATGCCGTAGGGGGAAGTTTCTGTCACCAATCTGGCGGTTTTTCACCATGCCCACTGTGTACAGCAAGTACGCCACTTGTAACCACTGTCAGCGGAAGTTGAGCAGAGGTGCAGACCCCTTAAAGTTCAGCACCAGCTCGCTCATCAACCACCTTGCGGCTAAACATTTCCACCAGCATGAGGAGTTCCAGAGGCTGAAGGCATCTGCTGCTGGCAGTGGCACCACACCCATCACTGCACAGCCTTCAGCAGCAGCAGCAGCAACAGCAGCCACCCGCCCTCCTGCTCCTCCAGCAGCACCAGCAGGAGTGCGGAAACGCACTGCTCCTCCCCCCTCTGCAACTCCTGCCGCCGACACTGAGGCCTGTTCTGGCAGCCAGTCCTCAGTGGCCTCCTCTGCTGTGTCTGCTGATTCCCGTGTCAGCAAAAGGCCACGCCAGAGCCTTTTGAGCGAGTCCTTCCAGGGGGTGGTTAGGGCTCTGCCTCCCAGCAGCCGTCGCGTGCGGCAGCTGAACGGCTTGCTGGCACGGGCCATGTGCTCCCAACTCCTGCCGTACACGCTCGTGCAGGAGGGGAGCGACATTCGTGCGCTGCTTGCTTGCGCAGCCCCAGACTGGCAGCTCCCCAGCAGACACTTCTTTGCCCGCAAGGCCATTCCTGCACTGCACCGCTTTGTGATGGCCAATGTGGAGCGAGGGCTGGAGCACGCGGTTGGTGAAAGGGTCCACGTCACCATGGACTCCTGGAGCAGCCGCTTCGGGACAGGCCGCTACCTGTCCTTCACTGTCCACTGGGTCAGCTTGGTGGAAGGGGGTGAGGATGGGAGAGCAGCAGCGGGCACAGCAGCAGCAGCAACACAGTGGGTGGTGCCACCCCGCAGGGTCAGGGGAACTGCAGCAGGTTCCTCCGATCCTCTGCCATCCTCCGGCACACCTGGCCAAACCCCCCGCCTCAGCAGCAGCGTGAAGGCCCGCCACTGCCAAGCGCTGCTGCACTTGGTCAGCCTTGGGAAGACCAAGCTGACGGCAACCCATGTGTTGGCCAAACTCCAGGAGCAGGAGAGGATTTGGCTGACCCCCAGAGGCCTCAGAGTCGGAGAGGTGGTGGCCGACAATGGGGCCAATCTGGTTGCCGCAATAGACAGGGGAAACCTGACCCACATCCCCTGTCTTGCCCACGTGCTGAACCTGGTGGTGCAGAAGTTCCTGCGCACCTACCAGGGGATGGGCGAACTGCTGGAAACGGCAAGGAATGTTGTGCGTCACTTCCGGCGCTCGGCTGCAGCCTGTGCGAGCCTGGAAGACGTGCAAAAGGAGCTGGATCTGCCACGCCATCGGCTGATCCTTGACGTTCCGACTCGCTGGAACTCCACCCTGGCGATGTTGGAGCGTCTGGTTGAACAGAGGCACGCTGTCAAACAGTACCTTGCCCTGGCCACTGTTTCCGCAGCTCAGAGAAGGGACAAGACCAGCAACATCCCGTCCATCGTCCCCGATGATGACTGGAGGCACATGCAGCAGGTGTGCTTAGTGCTGGCTCCCTTCCTGCAGGCCACAAACATGGTGAGCAGGGACCATGCTATGGTCTGCGAGTGGGTGCCCCTGGTTTCTCTGCTGAACAGGGCCCTCGATGCTTTGCTGGAACAGGGAGCGGCAGCCTTGGACCAGCAGGAGCGGCAACCAGCTGCGCAGTCCACCTCTGAGGGGGAGGAGGAGGAGGACTTGGTGGAGGTCCCTGACCTGGCTGCTGATGAGGGGGATCAGCACAGCGCAGCTGAGTTGGTGCGGGGGTGGAGAGAGGATGAGGCGGCAGAGGAGGAGGATGAGGACAGCACTGACGTCGATGTGCCAGCAGACGTGGCCCGCCTCTTCCCAATGGCAGCGCACATGCTGACGTGCCTGCGCAGGGACCCCAGGGTGATCCAGATGAAGCAGAGGGAGGACATCTGGATCAGCATGATGTTGGACCCACGCCTCAAGGGGAAGTTGAGCCAGTTCCTGCCGCCTGCAGGAGGAGACCCAGCGCAACAAATAAGGAGCTTGCAGCAGGCCCTTGTTGAGCGCTTGGAGGAAGCCTTCCCCCAGCCTTCCACCCCCACTGTCCAGCAGCCAGCACAGAGGCAGCAGCAGGTGCCTGCATCCAGCAGCAGCAAGCGCCCCACAGACCTGCTGTCTCTCAGCCACGAGCTCTACAGGACTGTAGAGGCTCCGGCAGCAGTGACTAGAGAGGAGATGCATGCAGCAGCATCCTCCTCCGGTCACAGCCAGCGCCTGACCCGCATGGTGGCTGACTACATGGGGTCGTACAGCGGGCTTGACAGCGATGCCCCTGTTGATCCCATGGAGTATTGGGTCAAGCGCATGGAGATCTGGAGCGAGCTGGCGCAGTACGCCCTGGAAGTGCTGTCCTGCCCCCCTTCCAGCGTGCTGTCCGAGCGCTGCTTCAATGCAGCTGGTGGCGTGGTCACCGAGAAACGCTCACGTCTGTCTCACAAGTCTGTGGACAGACTGACGTTTCTCAAGATGAACCAGGCGTGGGTGGAAGGCGAGTTCCTGGCCCCTGTTGTCGGCGAGAGGGGGACATGAACTGGCTGCCGGAACCATCGTTAATGTGCCTTACCACCCTTTACCACCTCCTGGCTCCTGCTCACTAAGCCAGCCTGGTTCACTTTGACTATTACGTCGCCTGCAGCCACACATTTTACACCTACAGTGGGCTGCTGTGTACTGCCCTTCTGCTGTCTGTCTGTGTTTCCCACTGCCAGGGTACACAGAATTACCTTCTTCTGCTGCCACTCTGCCACCAGCTATTACGTCAAACAATAGCTATATTGGTTGCAAAACCAAAACCAAACAAACCATTAAAAAAAAAAAAGGTTTAATTTTTCTGAGGTGCCCGGGTTGAAAACTGTGTTGTTCCAGTTGTGTATTGGACACAATGTGGGCTGCACGACCGCTGTCTGGGACCTCCTGTTGTGTTTATTTACAGCCCTGGTATCACCGCTAGGTACCAGGGCTATTATGTCACGCTGCCTACCTGCTGCCACACTCACACTGCTCCTCCATACCTCCTCCTGCTGCTGCTGCTGCTGTCTGTCTGTGTTTCCCACTGCCAGGGTACACAGATGATTTACCTTCTGCTGCCACTCTGCCACCAGCTATTACGTCAAACAATAGCTGCTCGCCTAATCCTCCATTCCTCCTCCTGCTGCTGCTGTCTGTCTGTGTTTCCCACTGCCAGGGTACACAGATGATTTACCTTCTGCTGCCACTCTGCCACCAGCTATTACGTCAAACAATAGCTGCTCGCCTACTCCTCCATTCCTCCTCCTGCTGCTGCTGTCTGTCTGTGTTTCCCACTGCCAGGGTACACAGAATTACCTTCTTCTGCTGCCACTCTGCCACCAGCTATTACATCAAACAATAGCTATATTGGTTGTAAAACCAAAAACCAAAAAACCATAAAAAAAAAAAAAGGTTTAATTTTTCTGAGGTGCCCGGGTTGAAAACTGTGTTGTCCCAGTTGTGTATTGGACACAATGTGGGCTGCACGACCGCTGTCTGGGACCTCCTGTTGTGTTTATTTACAGCCCTGGTATCACCGCTAGGTACCAGGGCTATTATGTCACGCTGCCTACCTGCTGCCACACTCACACTGCTCCTCCATACCTCCTCCTGCTGCTGCTGCTGCTGTCTGTCTGTGTTTCCCACTGCCAGGGTACACTACACAGATGATTTACCTTCTGCTGCCACTCTGCCACCAGCTATTACGTCAAACAATAGCTGCTCACATTACTCCTCCATTCCTCCTGCTGCTGTTTCTGTCTGTCTGTGTTTCCCACTGCCAGGGTACACAGATGATTTACCTTCTGCTGCCACTCTGCCACCAGCTATTACGTCAAACAATAGCTATATTGGTTGCAAAACCAAAACCAAACAAACCATTAAAAAAAAAAAAAGGTTTAATTTTTCTGAGGTGCCCGGGTTGAAAACTGTGTTGTCCCAGTTGTGTATTGGAAACAATGTGGGCTGCACGACCGCTGTCTGGGACCTCCTGTTGTGTTTATTTACAGCCCTGGTATCACCGCTAGGTACCAGGGCTATTATGTCACGGCGAGCTGCCTGCCTCATTGACTGCCTGCTGCCACACACTCATCCTCCTCCTCCTGCTGCTGAATTTACCTCCTGCTGTCTTTGTGTTTCCACTGCCAGGGAGCACATACAATGGCGCTTCCAACATGCGTGCGCCCACCAGCTATTTGTTACGCTCAAAAATAGCTGCATTTCTTTAAAAAAAAATTGAAAAGAGAAATACGTGAAGAAGAAGAAGACGATATTGAAAAAGAAGGAGAAGGAGAAGATGAAGATGAAGAAGAAGATGAAGAAGAAGATGAAGAAGATGAAAAAGAAGAAGAAGATGAAGAAGATGAAGAAGATGAAGAAGAAGAAGATGAAGAAGAAGAAGATGAAGAAGAAGAAGAAGAAGAAGAAGAAGAAGAAGAAGATGAAGAAGATGATGAAGAAGATGAAGAAGAAGAAGAAGAAGAAGAAGAAGAAGAAGAAGAAGAAGAAGAAGAAGAAGAAGAAGAAGAAGAAGAAGAAGAAGAAGAAGAAGAAGAAGAAGAAGATGAAGAAGAAGAAGAAGAAGAAGATGAAGAAGAAGAAGATGAAGATGAAGAAGAAGAAGAAGATGAAGAAGATGAAGAAGAAGAAGAAGAAGAAGATGATGAAGAAGAAGAAGAAGATGATGAAGAAGAAGAAGAAGACAATATAGAAGAAGAAGAAGAAGATATAGAAGAAGAAGATCTAGAAGAAGAAGAAGAAAGATAAAGAAGAAGAAGAACAAGTATATACAGTAACACTACTGAACAAAATTAAGGACACAACTTCTCTTTCCACATTTTTTTTAAAGGAACATCCCCACATAATCACTTGCTGTTGTTACTTGGAAAAAAAGATGTTTCTTGCATCATTCACCCTCAAAACAAGTGTTGGAAGCTATTTAAGGCCAATTCGAATAGTCAGCTCGAATAGTGAGCTCGAATACCGACTCGAATAGTGAGCTCGAAGTCCGAGGTCGAATCGAATAGTAAAAATTATTCGACTCGAATATTCGACTGACCTCGAATAATTTACTATTCGAATTCGACCAAACTCGAATTTTAAAAAGGGGTATTTGAGCATCACTAGTTTTGACTGTGTTTTTAAAAGTCTCTTAAAAATGAAGATTATCTCATCCTTTTGAGAAGCATCTAGAGAAATCCCTTTCTCAATACACTTTATGGTGACATTGTTGGGGTATAGAAAGCCTACATCTAGTATATAGTTGGCATCTGGCACTGAAAAAATAATATTTACTAGATTCTTATAAATTAAGGTGTACTATTTTGTTCTGGTAACCAGCAGAGGGCGTGTGTTAGATATCTGGCATTTGATTATTTAACCACTTGAGGACCGTGGGCTTTACCCCCTTAAGGACCAGGCACTTTTTTTCCATTCAGACCACTGCAGCTTTCACGGTTTATTGCTCGCTCATACAACCTACCACCTAAATGAATTTTGGCTCCTTTTCTTGTCACTAATAAAGCTTTCTTTTGGTGCTATTTGATTGCTGCTGTGAGTTTTACTTTTTATTATATTCATCAAAAAAGACATGAATTTTGGCAAAAAAATGTTGTTTTTTTTTACTTTCTGTGCTGACATTTTAAAATAAAGTAAAATTTCTGTATACATGCAGCGCGAAAAATGTGGACAAACATGTTTTTGATTAAAAAAAAAAAGTGAATTTTCCCATTTTCAAGCATCTATGACTTTTCTGACCCCCTGTCATGTTTCATGAGGGGCTAGAATTCCAGAATAGTATAAATACCCCCCAAATGACCCCATTTTGGAGAGAAGACATCCCAAAGTATTCACTGAGAGGCATAGTGAGTTCATAGAAGATATTAATTTCTGTCACAAGTAAGCGGAAAATGACACTTTGTGACAAAAAAAGTTTCCATTTCTTCTAACTTGCGACAAAAAAAATTGAAATCTGCCACGGACTCACCATGCCTCTCTCTGAATACCTTTAAGTGTCTACTTTCCAAAATGGGGTCATTTGTGGGATGTGTTTACTGTCCTCGCATTTTGGGGGTGCTAATTTGTAAGCACCCCTGTAAAGCCTAAAGGTGCTCATTGGACTTTGGGCCCCTTAGCGCAGTTAGGCTGCAAAAAAGTGCCACACATGTGGTATTGCCGTACTCAGGAGAAGTAGTATGTGTTTTGGGGTGTATTTTTACACATACCAATGCTGGGTGGGAGAAATATCTCTGTAAATGACACAAGTAAGCGGAAAATGACACTTTGTGAAAAAAACCAATAAAAATCAATTTCCGCTAACTTGTGACAAAAAATAAAATCTTCTATGAACTCACCGTACTACTAACAGAATACCTTGGGGTGTTTTCTTTCTAAAATGGAGTCATTTGTGGGGTTCCTATACTGTCCTGGCATTTTAGGGGCCCTAAACCATGAGGAGTAGTCTTGAAACAAAATTTCTCAAAATGACCTGTGAAATCCTAAAGATACTCATTGGACTTTGGGCCCCTTAGCGCAGTTAGGGTGCAAAAAAGTGCCACACATGTGGTATCGCCGTACTCGGGAGAAGTAGTACAATGTGTTTTGGGGTGTATTTTTACACATACCCATGCTGGGTGGGAGAAATAACTCTGTAAATGGACAATTGTGTGTAAAAAAATCAAAAGATTGTCATTTACAGAGGTATTTCTCCCACCCAGCATGGGTATGTGTAAAAATACACCCCAAAACACATTATACTAATTCTCCCGAGTACGGCGATACCACATGTGTGGCACTTTTTTGCAGCCTAACTGCGCTAAGGGGCCCAAAGTCCAATGAGTACCTTTAGGATTTCACAGGTCATTTTTGTTTCAAGACTACTCCTCATGGTTTAGGGCCCCTAAAATTCCAGGGCAGTATAGAAACCCCACTAATGACCCCATTTTAGAAAGAAGACACCCCAAGGTATTCCGTTAGGAGTATGGTGAGTTCATAGAAGTTTTTATTTTTTTGTCACAAGTTAGTGGAAATTGATTTTAATTGTTTTCTTTCACAAAGTGTCATTTTCCGCTAACTTGTGACAAAAAATAAAATCTTCTATGAACTCACCATACTCCTAATGAAATACCTTTGGGTGTCTTCTTTCTAGAATGGGGTCATTTGTGGGGTTCCTATACTGCCCTGGCATTTTAGGGGCCCTAAACCGTGAGGAGTAGTCTTGAAACCAAATGTCGCAAAATGACCTGTGAAATCCTAAAGGTACTCATTGGACTTTGGGCCCCTTAGCGTACTTAGGGTGTAAAAAAGTGCCACACATGTGGTACCGCCGTACTCAGGAGAAGTAGTATAATGTGTTTTGGGGTGTATTTTTACACATACCCATGCTGGGTGGGAGAAATATCTCTGTAAATGACAATTGTTTGATTTTTTTTTACACACAATTGTCCATTTACAGAGAGATTTCTCCCACCCAGCATGGGTATGTGTAAAAATACACCCCAAAACACATTATACTACTTCTCCTGAGTACGGCGATACCACATGTGTGACACTTTTTTGCAGCCTAGGTGCGCTAAGGGGCCCAACGTCTTATTCACAGGTCATTTTGAGGCATTTGTTTTCTAGACTACTCCTCACGGTTTAGGGCCCCTAAAATGCCAGGGCAGTATAGGAACCCCACAAGTGACCCCATTTTAGAAAGAAGACACCCCAAGGTATTATGTTAGGTGTATGGCGAGTTCATAGAAGATTTTATTTTTTGTCACAAGTTAGTGAAAAATGACACTTTGTGAAAAAAAAACAAAAATCAATTTCCGCTAACTTTTGACAAAAAATCAAATCTTCTATAAACTCGTCATACACCTAACAGAATACATTGGGGTGTCTTTTTTCTAAAATGGGGTCACTTGTGGGGTTCCTATACCGCCCTGGCATTTTACGGGCCCAAAACCGTGAGTAGTCTGGAAACCAAATGTCTCAAAATGACTGTTCAGGGGTATAAGTATCTGCAAATTTTGATGACAGGTGGTGTATGAGGGGGCGAATTTTGTGGAACCGGTCATAATCAGGGTGGCCTTTTAGATGACAGGTTGTATTGGGCCTGATCTGATGGATAGGAGTGCTAGGGGGGTGACAGGAGGTGATTGATGGGTGTCTCAGGGGGTGGTTAGAGGGGAAAATAGATGAAATCAATGCACTAGGGAGGAGATCGGAAGGGGGTCTGAGGGGGATCTGAGGGTTTGGCCGAGTGATCAGGAGCCCACACAGGGCAAATTAGGGCCTGATCTGATGGGTAGGTGTGCTAGGGGGTGACAGGAGGTGATTGATGGGTGTCTCAAGGTGTGATTAGAGGGGGGAATAGATGCAAGCAATGCACTGGCGAGGTGATCAGGGCTGGGGTCTGAGGGCGTTCTGAGGGTGTGGGCGGGTGATTGAGTGCCCTAGGGGCAGATAGGGGTCTAATCTGATGGATAGCAGTGACAGGGGTGATTGATGGGTAATTAGTGGGTGTTTAGAGGAGAGAACAGATGTAAACAATGCACTTGGGAGGTGATCTGACGTCGGATCTGCGGGCGATCTATTGGTGTGGGTGGGTGATCAGATTGCCCGCAAGAGGCAGGTTAGGGGCTGATTGATGGGTGGCTGTGCCAGGGGGTGATTGATGGGTGGCAGTGCCAGGGGGTGATTGATGGGTGGCAGTAGTGTTGGGCGAACAGTGTTCGCCACTGTTCGGGTTCTGCAGAACATCACCCTGTTCGGGTGATGTTCGAGTTCGGCCGAACACCTGACGGTGCTCGGCCAAACCGTTCGGCCATATGGCCGAACTAAGAGCGCATGGCCGAACGTTCCCCGAACGTTCGGCTAGCGCTGTGATTGGCCGAACGGGTCACGTGGTTCGGACCCGAACGCGCTCTGATTGGCCGAACTGTCACGTGGTTCGGGTAAATAAATACCCGAACCACGTCATATCTCCGCCATTTGTCTGTGGGTTTAGCTTTGGGTAGGCAGGCAGGGTAGTTCGCGCTCCAGCCACGCTAGCCAGGGTCCCCCCTGTCATTGTGTCACTGCTGGGAACAGTAGTACACCGCTTGCTCAGCCACACTATATAGCATTCTGTTTACTGCCACTCTGTGTACCTCGCTCAGCCACACTATATAGCATTCTGTTTACTGCCACTCTGTGTCTGCTGGGAATAGTAGTACACCGCTTGCTCAGCCACACTATATAGCATTCTGTTTACTGCCACTCTGTGTACCTCGCTCAGCCACACTATATAGCATTCTGTTTACTGCCACTCTGTGTCTGCTGGGAATAGTGGTACACCGCTCGCTCAGCCACACTATATAGCATTCTGTTCACTGTTCTGTGTCTGCTGGGAATAGTGGTACACCGCTCGCTCAGCCACACTATATAGCATTCTGTTTACTGTTCTGTGTCTGCTGGGAATAGTGGTACACCGCTCGCTCATCCACACTATATAGCATTCTGTTCACTGTTCTGTGTCTGCTGGGAATAGTGGTACACCGCTCGCTCAGCCACACTATATAGCATTCTGTTCACTGTTCTGTGTCTGCTGGGAATAGTGGTACACCGCTCGCTCAGCCACACTATATAGCATTCTGTTCACTGTTCTGTGTCTGCTGGGAATAGTGGTACACCGCTCGCTCAGCCACACTATATAGCATTCTGTTTACTGTTCTGTGTCTGCTGGGAATAGTGGTACACCGCTCGCTCAGCCACACTATATAGCATTCTGTTTACTGTTCTGTGTCTGCTGGGAATAGTGGTACACCGCTCGCTCAGCCACACTATATAGCATTCTGTTTACTGTTCTGTGTCTGCTGGGAACAGTAGTACACCGCTCGCTCAGCCAGAGTATATAGCATTGTGTTTACTGCCACTCTGTGTACACCGCTCAGCCAGACTATATACCATTGTTTACTGACACTCTGTGTACACCGCTCAGCCAGACTATATACCATTGTTTACTGACACTCTGTGTACACCGCTCAGCCAGACTATATACCATTGTTTACTGACACTCTGTGTACACCGCTCAGCCAGACTATATACCATTGTTTACTGCCACTCTGATTCTGCTGGGAACAGTAGTACACCGCTCGCTCAGCCAGACTATATACCATTGTTTACTGACACTATATAGCAGACTATATAGCATTGTGTGTACACCGCTCAGCCAGACTATATACCATTGTTTACTGACACTCTGTGTACACCGCTCAGCCAGACTATATACCATTGTTTACTGCCACTCTGATTCTGCTGGGAACAGTAGTACACCGCTCGCTCAGCCAGACTATATAGCATTGTGTTTACTGCCACTCTGTGTACACCGCTCAGCCACACTATATAGCATTGCGTACTCTGCCAGTCAGTGTGTATATTGCTGGGATCAGTAATACTCCACTCACCGTCAACCACTATATGAGCTCAACATGAGTTCCCCAGAGACCTCCGCTGTGAGCAGCACTCCCAACAACAGCAACAGCCAACGCCCCACGCAAGCTATAACATCCACCCCAGCAGCCAGTGGTCAGCAGCAGCCCTCCCCGGAGGAGAACGTTGTGTCCATCAGTCCGTCGCCAGAGCGATTAATGAGGGCTGCCATTGAGGAGATGATGGGGCCTGATGTGGAGGAGGAGGTCTGGCTCAGGCCAGCATCCCAAGTTAATGTTGAGGACGATGAGGGGTCTGTGTCTGGGGATGTTGGGGTGGCAGAGGTGGTGGGTGGGTCAGACTCAGGAGAAGAGTTGTATGATGAGGATGATGATCGGGACCATCTGTATGTGCCTCAGAGTCCGACCCCGGAAAACATGTTGTATCGTGTGTTTAGGTACTAAAATCTGCGTTCCCTCCCAGTAGTGTTGGGCGAACAGTGTTTGCCACTGTTCGGGTTCTGCAGAACATCACCCTGTTCGGGGTGACTATATAGCAGACTATATAGCATTGTGTTTAATGCCACTCTGTGTACACGGCTCAGCCACACTATATAGCATTGTGTTTACTTCCACTCTGTGTCTGCTGGGAACAGTAGTACACCGCTCACCCGCCACTGTATAGCATTGTGCTCTGTGTCACTGCTGACAATAGTGGTACACCGCTCACCCACCACTGTATAGCATTTCTGTACTGCCACTGTACTGCTGCCAGTCAGCGTGTACTTTAAGGATAAGTGAAATGAGGAAGAAATCCGGTGAAAGAGGGAGGGGCAAGGGAAGAGGTGTTTCCCCTGACGGTTCACGTACAGGCCACAGGGGAGCACCCAAGAAAACCCACTCAATACTGCCCATGTTGTCCAGGACAACAACCCTCACAGATCCAAAAGAACAGGACCAGATAATTACTTGGATGACCTCTCAAGCATCCAGCAGTGGGTTAAGCAGCACCAGCACATCACGCACGAGGTCCGAGTCCTCAGCCAGTTAAAGTCTGGGCTTTCTTTGAAGACTGCACTGAGGATGTTACCATGGCGATTTGCAAGGTGTGCAAGACCCGCCTGAGCAGGGGGAAAAGTATTAACAACCTCTCCACCACCAGCATGAGCCGCCACATTCTATCCAAACATCCCACTCTGTGGGCAAACGCGGCAGGACAGGGTACCACCAGCAACACTGCCTCCCTTGGGTTCACCAGACTCACCACCAGACCCGCCTCAGCAGCAGCAGTAGCCCAGCCATTGCGTGGTTCACAACATTCACAAACATCAGACGATGCTGACACTGTCACTTTCCGGACTAGTGCTCTTGAGGTCTCCCAGTGTTCATCAAACACAACAACCAACAGCCCTTCGGTGTGCAGCGCTACGGTTGAGTTGTCTGTCTCTGAGATGTTTGAGCACAAGAGGAAATTGCCAGCAAATGACCCCCGGGCCGTGGCAGTAACAGCCAGCCAGCATAGCCAAGCTTCTGGCCTGCGAAATGCTGCCATATCGAGTGGTGGAGACAAACAGCTTCAAGGGCATGATGTCAGTGGCCATCCCACGTTACGTGGTTCCCAGCCGCTACCACTTTGCGCGCTCTGCAGTGCCTGAGTTGCATGAGCACGTGGTCAGCTAAATAACCCGAAGCTTGAAGAATGCCGTTGCCTGCAAGGTTCACCTCACCACTGACACCTGGACGAGTGCGTTCGGCCAGGGTCGATACATCTCCCTTACCGCGCACTGGGTGAACCTTGTGGAGCCTGGCAGCGATTCCTCACCTGCTACGGCGCGGGTGTTGCCCACGCCGCAAACAGCTGGATAACAACAGCAGCACCTACCTCTCTGACTCCTTCTCCTCCAACGCATCTCAAAGCTGTACCTCATCCGGAAATGCTAACCCAGCACCAGCAGCAGTAGGATCGTGGAAGCAGTGCAGCACAGCTGTTGGCATGCGTCAGCAAGCGTTGCTGAAGCTGATCTGCCTTGGGGATAAGCAGCACACAGGGGAGGAAATTTGGAGGGGAATAAAGGAACAGACGGATTTGTGGCTGGCACCGCTGGACCTGAAACCGGGCATGAAGCTAGACACCTGGCACGAACTGGCAATGTACGCAATAGAGGTGCTGGCTTGCCCGGCAGCCAGCGTTATGTCGGAACGCTGTTTCAGTGCTGCCGGAGGCATCATCACAGATCGGCGTATCCGCCTCTCCACAGAAAATGCAGACCGTCTGACTCAAATTAAAATGAATCAATCCTGGATTGGAAACGACTACGCAACACTCCTGGACCCCAACCAAGTAACATGACCGATGAACATCTGGGATGGTTTAGCGTTTCCGGTCCCTGTTTATTGAACCTCTCATCTGTATTACATTTATGACTGCATGGCGGCAAAAAGCATTGCTGCTATATCCGCACGCTTTTTGTCCTCATGCAAGGCCTGGGTTGTTGTGTCTCACAAAGCGTGGCCTTCTCCTCCTGCGCCTCCTCCTGTTCCATCACGTGTGCTGCTGCTGCTGCTGCTGCTGCTGGGTTACCGTTGCCGGTCCCTGTTTATGGAACCTCTTATCTTTATTACATTTATGACTACATGGCGGTACAAAGCATGCTATCCGCACGCTTTTTGTCCTCATGCAAGGCCTGGGTTGTTGTGTCTCTTTGTTGTGTCTCACAAAGCGTGGCCTTCTCCTCCTGCGCCTCCTCCTGTTCCATCACGTGTGCTGCTGCTGCTGCTGCTGCTGGGTTAGCGTTGCCGCGTGGTCCCTGTTTATTGAACCTCTTATCTTTATTACATTTATGACTACATGGCGGTACAAAGCATGCTATCCGCACGCTTTTTGTCCTCATGCAAGGCCTGGGTTGTTGTGTCTCACAAAGCGTGGCCTTCTCCTCCTGCGCCTCCTCCTGTTCCATCACGTGTGCTGCTGCTGCTGCTGCTGCTGGGTTAGCGTTGCCGCGTGGTCCCTGTTTATTGAACCTCTTATCTTTATTACATTTATGACTACATGGCGGTACAAAGCATGCTATCCGCACGCTTTTTGTCCTCATGCAAGGCCTGGGTTGTTGTGTCTCACAAAGCGTGGCCTTCTCCTCCTGCGCCTCCTCCTGTTCCATCACGTGTGCTGCTGCTGGGTTAGCGTTGCCGCGTGGTCCCTGTTTATTGAACCACTTATCTTTATTACATTTATGACTGCATGGTGGTACAAAGCATGCTATCCGCACGCTTCTTGTCCTCATGCAAGGCCTGGGTTGTTGTGTCTCAAAGCGTGGCCTTCTCCTCCTGCGCCACCCTCCTCCTGTTCCATCACGTGTGCTGCTGCTGGATTAGCATTACCGGTCCCTTTTCCTGGAACCTCTTATATGTATTACATTTATGACTGCATGCCGACAAAAAGCATGTTACCTGTGCAAAGAAAACAGACATTTCCCGCATTTAAAAGACAGTTTTCCCTTTGAAACTTTAAAATCGATTTTCTCAAAAACTATAAGCTCTTTTTGCTAAATTTTTTTTTCCTCTTGTACCCACTCCCAAGGTGCACATACCCTGTAAATTTGGGGTATGTAGCATGTAAGGAGGCTTTACAAACCACAAAAGTTCGGGTCCCCATTGACTTCCATTATGTTCGGAGTTCGGGTCGAACACCCGAACATCGCGGCCATGTTCGGCCTGTTCGGCCCGAACCCGAACATCTAGATGTTCGCCCAACACTAGGTGGCAGTGACAGGGGGTGATTGATGGGTGATTGACAGGTGATTGACAGGTGATCGGTGGGTTATTACAGGGAAGAACAGTTGTAACTAATGCACTGGCAAATTGATAAGGGGGGGGTCTGAGGGCAATCTGAGTGTGTAGGCGGGTGATTGGGTGCCCGCAAGGGGCAGATTAGGGTCTGATCTGATGGGTAACAGTGACAGGTGGTGATAGGGGGTGATTGATGGGTAATTAGTGGGTGTTTAGGGTAGAGAACAGATGTAAACACTGCACTTGGGAGGTGATCTGACGTCGGATCTGCGGGCGATCTATTGGTGTGGGTGGGTGATCAGATTGCCCGCAAGGGGCAGGTTAGGGGCTGATTGATGGGTGGCAGTGCCAGGGGGTGATTGATGGGTGGCAGTGCCAGAGGGTGATTGATGGGTGGCAGTGCCAGGGGGTGATTGATGGGTGATTGACATGTGATTGACAGGTGATCAGTGGGTTATTACAGGGAAGAACAGATGTAACTAATGCACTGGCGAATTGATAAGGGGGGGTCTGAGGGCAATCTGAGCGTGTAGGCGGGTGATTGTGTGCCCGCAAGGGGCAGATTAGGGTCTGATCTGATGGGTAACAGTGACAGGTGGTGATAGGGGGTGATTGATGGGTGATTGATGGGTAATTAGTGGGTGTTTAGGGTAGAGAACAGATGTAAACACTGCACTTGGGAGGTGATCTGACGTCGGATCTGCGTGCGATCTATTGGTGTGGGTGGGTGATCAGATTGCCCGCAAGGGGCAGGTTAGGGGCTGATTGATGGGTGGCAGTGACAGGGGGTGATTGATGGGTGATTGATGGGTGATTGACGGGTGATTGACAGGTGATTGACAGGTGATTGACAGGTGATCAGGGGGATAGATGCATACAGTACACAGAGGGGGGGGGGGGGGGTCTGGGGAGAATCTGAGGGGTGGGGGGTGATCAGGAGGGGGCAGGGGGCAGGGGGGAGATACAAAAAAAATAGCGTTGACAGATAGTGACAGGGAGTGATTGATGGGTGATTAGGGGGGTGATTGGGTGCAAACAGGGGTCTGGGGGGTGGGCAGGGGGGGGAGGTCTGAGGGGTGCTGTGGGTGATCTGGGGCAGGGGGGGAGAAATCAGTGTGCTTGGGTGCAACATAGGGTGGCTGCAGCCTGCCCTGGTGGTCCCTCGGACATTGGGACCACCAGGGCAGGAGGCAGCCTGTATAATACACTTTGTAAACATTACAAAGTGTATTATACACTTTGTATGCGGCGATCGCGGGGTTAACATCCCGCCGGCGCTTCCGTATGGCCGGCGGGATGTTGCAGTGGGTGAGCTGAGTCAGGCGCCGGCGGAGGATCGCGTCACGGATGATGACGCGATTGCTCCGCCCATGCCCCTAAAAGGACCGCCACCTCTGTGGGTGAGCTGGTCCTTGCGGGCTCCACTTCCCGGCCGCCCCTGTGCGTTAGGCGGTCGGGAAGTGGTTAAGATTCATTCCTCATATTTGAAGATTTTTCTTTAGGTAATTGAAGTTCTTACAATGCCTGTGATTCTTTAAATATATTTCAACATTAATTTGGTGTACCACTTATCAGTAGCAGTTATCACCTTGTATACTTTGTTGATTGATATACATTTTTTGCTTTATCTAAATCTTAAAAAGTGACGGTAGGTTTCTTCATATTACTGCTTTCTCGAGCCTTCCGAGATAACATACATCATAGAACAGAAATGCAGACTTAACCACTTGAGGACCTAGGGCTTTCTACCCCTTAAGGACCGGCCACTTTTTTTCCATTCAGACCACTGCAGCTTTCACGGTTTATTGCTCGCTCATACAACCTACCACCTAAATGAATTTTGGCTCCTTTTCTTGTCACTAATAAAGCTTTCTTTTGGTGCTATTTGATTGCTCCTGCGATTTTTACTTTTTATTATATTCATCAAAAAAGACATGAATTTTGGCAAAAAAATGATTTTTTTAACTTTCTGTGCTGACATTTTTCAAATAAAGTAAAATTTCTGTATACATGCAGCGCGAAAAATGTGGACAAACATGTTTTTGATAAAAAAAAACCCATTCAGTGTATATTTATTGGTTTGGGTAAAAGTTATAGCGTTTACAAACTATGGTGCAAAAAGTGAATTTTCTCATTTTCAAGCATCTATGACTTTTCTGACCCCCTGTCATGTTTCATGAGGGGCTAGAATTCCAGGATAGTATAAATACCCCCCAAATTACCCCATTTTGGAAAGAAGACATCCCAAAGTATTCACTGAGAGGCATAGTGAGTTCATAGAAGATATTATTTTTTGTCACAAGTAAGCGGAAAATGACACTTTGTGAGAAAAAAAAAAAAAAAAAGTTTCCATTTCTTCTAACTTGCGACAAAAAAAAATGAAATCTGCCACGGACTCACCATGCCCCTCTCTGAATACCTTGAAGGGTCTACTTTCCAAAATGGGGTCATTTGTGGGGTGTGTTTACTGTCCTGACATTTTGGGGGGGGTGCTAAATTGTAAGCACCCCTGTAAAGCCTAAAGGTGCTCATTGGACTTTGGACCCCTTAGCGCAGTTAGGCTGCAAAAAAGTGCCACACATGTGGTATTGCCGTACTCAGGAGAAGTAGTATAATGTGTTTTGGGGTGTATTTTTACACATACCCATGCTGGGTGGGAGAAATATCTCTGTAAATGACAATTTGTTAATTTTTTTTACACACAATTGTCCATTTACAGAGATCTTTCTCCCACTCAGCATGGGTATGTGTAAAAATACACCACAAAACACATTATACTACTTCTCCTGAGTACGGCGATACCACATGTGTGGCACTTTTTTGCACCCTAACTGCGCTAAAGGGCCCAAAGTCCAATGAGTACCTTTAGGATTTCACAGGTCATTTTGAGAAATTTCGTTTCAAGACTACTCCTCACGGTTTAGGGCCCCTAAAATGCCAGGGCAGTATAGGAACCCCACAAATGACCCCATTTTAGAAAGAAGACACCCCAAGGTATTCCGTTAGGAGTATGGTGAGTTCATAGAAGATTTTATTTTTTGTCAAAAGTTAGCGGAAAATGACACTTTGTGAAAAAACACAATTAAAATCAATTTCCGCTAACTTGTGACAAAAAATAAAATCTTCTATGAACTCGCCATACTACTAACGGAATACCTTGGGGTGTCTTCTTTCTAAAATGGGGTCATTTGTGGGGTTCCTATACTGCCCTGGCATTTTAGGGGCCCTAAACCGTGAGGAGTAGTCTTGAAACGAAATTTCTCAAAATGACCTGTGAAATCCTAAAGGTACTCATTGGACTTTGGGCCCTTTAGCGCAGTTAGGGTGCAAAAAAGTGCCACACATGTGGTATCGCCGTACTCGGGAGAAGTAGTACAATGTGTTTTGGGGTGTATTTTTACACATACCCATGCTGGGGGGGGAGAAATACCTCTGTAAATGGACAATTGTGTGTAAAAAAATCAAAAGATTGTCATTTACAGAAGTATTTCTCCCACCCAGCATGGGTATGTGTAAAAATGTAGGATTTCACAGGTCATTTTTGTTTCAAGACTACTCCTCACGGTTTAGGGCCCCTAAAATGCCAGGGCAGTATAGGAACCCCACTAATGACCCCATTTTAGAAAGAAGACACCCCAAGGTATTCCGTTAGGAGTATGGTGAGTTCATAGAAGTTTTTTTTTTTTGTCACAAGTTAGCGGAAATTGATTTTAATTGTTTTTTTTCACAAAGTGTCATTTTCCGCTAACTTGTGACAAAAAATAAAATCTTCTATGAACTCACCATACTCCGTACGGAATACCTTTGGGTGTCTTCTTTCTAGAATGGGGTCATTTGTGGGGTTCCTATACTGCCCTGGCATTTTAGGGGCCCTAAACCGTGAGGAGTAGTCTTGAAACCAAATGTCGCAAAATGACCTGCGAAATCCTAAAGGTACTCATTGGACTTTGGGCCCCTTAGCGTACTTAGGGTGTAAAAAAAGTGCCACACATGTGGTACCGCCGTACTCAGGAGAAGTAGTATAATGCGTTTTGTGGTGTATTTTTACACATACCCATGCTAAGTGGGAGAAATATCTCTGTAAATGACAATTGTTTGATTTTTTTACACACAATTGTCCATTTACATAGAAATTTCTCCCACCCAGCATGGGTATGTGTAAAAATACACCCCAAAACACATTATACTACTTTTCCTGAGTACGGCGGTACCACATGTGTGACACTTTTTTGCAGCCTAGGTGCGCTAAGGGGCCCAACGTCCTATTCACAGGTCATTTTGAGGCATTTGTTTTCTAGACTACTCCTCGCGGTTTAGGGCCCCTAAAATGCAAGGGCAGTATAGGAACCCCACAAGTGACCCCATTTTAGAAAGAAGACACCCCAAGGTATTCCGTTAGGTGTATGGCGAGTTCATAGAAGATTTTATTTTTTGTCACAAGTAAGTGAAAAATGACACTTTGTGAAAAAAACCCAATAAAAATCAATGTCCGCTAACTTTTGACAAAAAATAAAATCTTCTATGAACTCGTCATACACCTAACAGAATACCTTGGGGTGTCTTTTTTTCTAAAATGGGGTCACTTGTGGGGTTCCTATACCGCCCTTGCATTTTACAGGCCCAAAACCATGAGTAGTCTGGAAACCAAATGTCTCAAAATGACTGTTCAGGGGTATAAGCATCTGCAAATTTTGATGACAGGTGGTCTATGAGGGGGCGAATTTTGTGGAACCGGTCATAAGCAGGGTGGCCTTTTAGATGACAGGTTGTATTGGGCCTGATCTGATGGATAGGAGTGCTAGGGGGGTGACAGGAGGTGATTGATGGGTGTCTCAGGGGGTGGTTAGAGGGGAAAATAGATGCAATCAATGCACTGGGGAGGTGATCGGAAGGGGGTCTGAGGGGGATCTGAGGGTTTGGCCGAGTGATCAGGAGCCCACACGGGGCAAATTAGGGCCTGATCTGATGGGTAGGTGTGCTAGGGGGTGACAGGAGGTGATTGATGGGTGTCTCAAGGTGTGATTAGAGGGGGGAATAGATGCAAGCAATGCACTGGCGAGGTGATCAGGGCTGGGGTCTGAGGGCATTCTGAGGGTGTGGGCGGGTGATTGAGTGCCCTAGGGGCAGATAGGGGTCTAATCTGATAGGTAGCAGTGACAGGGGGTGATTGATGGGTAATTAGTGGGTGTTTAGGGTAGAGGACAGATGTAAACACTGCACTTGGGAGGTGATCGGACGTCGGATCTGCGGGCGATCTATTGGTGTGGGTGGGTGATCAGATTGCCCGCAAGGGGCAGGTTAGGGGCTGATTGATGGGTGGCAGTGACAGCGGGTGATTGATGAGCGGCAGTGACAGGGGGTGATTGATGGGTGGCAGTGACAGGGGGTGATTGATGGGTGATTGATAGGTGATTGACAGGTAATCAGTGGGTTATTACTGGGGAGAACAGATGTAAATATTGCACTGGCGAATTGATAAGGGGGGGTCTGAGGGCAATCTGAGCGTGTAGGCGGGCGATTGGGTGCCCGCAAGGGGCAGATTAGGGTCTGATCTGATGGGTAACAGTGACAGGTGGTGTTAGGGGGTGATTGATGGGTGATTGATGGGTAATTAGTGGGTGTTTAGAGGAGAGAATAGATGGAAACACTGCGCTTGGGTGGTGATCTGATGTCGGATCTGCGGACGATCTATTGGTGTGGGTGGGTGATCAGTTTGCCCGCAAGGGGCAGGTTAGGGGCTGATTGTTGGGTGGCAGTGACAGGGGGTGATTGATGGGTGATAGGTGATTGGCAGGTGATTGACAGGTGATCAGTGGGTTATTACAGGGAAGGCCAGATGTAATTAATGCACTGGCGAATTTATAAGGGGGGGGGGTCTGAGGGCAATCTGAGCGTGTGGGCGGGTGATTGGGTGCCCGCAAGGGGCAGATTAGGGTCTGATCTGATAGGTAACAGTGACGGTTGGTGATAGGGGGTGATTGATGGGTGATTGATGGGTAATTAGTGGGTGTTTAGAGAAGATAACAGATGTAAACAATACATTTGGGAGGTAATCTGACGGCGGGTTTGCGGGCGATCTAATGGTGTGGGTGGGTGATCAGATTGCCCGCAAGGGGCAGGTTAGGGGCTGATTGATGGGTGGCAGTGACAGGGGGTGACAGGGGGTGATTGATGGGTGATAGGTGATTGGCAGGTGATTGACAGGTGATCAGTGGGTTATTACAGGGAAGAACAGATGTAATTAATGCACTGGTGAATTGATAAGGGGGGGGTCAGAGGGCAATCTGAGCATGTGGGCGGGTGATTGGGTGCCCGCAAGGGGCAGATTAGGGTCTGATCTGATAGGTAAAAGTGACAGGGGGTGATTGATGGGTGATTGATGGGTAATTAGTGGGTGTTTAGAGGAGAGAATAGATGTAAACAATGGATTTGGGAGGTGATCTGATGTCGGATCTGCGGGCGATCTATTGGTGTGGGGGGGGTGATCAGATTGCCCGCAAGGGGCAGGTTAGGGGCTGATTGATGGGTGGCAGTGACAGGGGGTGATTGACGGGTGATTGACGGGTGATTGACAGGTGATGGACAGGTGATTGACAGGTGATCAGGGGGGATAGATGCATACAGTACATGGGGGGGGGGTCTGGGGGGGGGGTCTGGGGAGAATCTGAGGGGTGGGGGGTGTGATCAGGAGGGAGCGGGGGGCAGGGGGGGGATTAAAAAAAAATAGCGTTGACAGATAGTGACAGGGAGTGATTGATGGGTGATTAGGGGGGTGATTGGGTGCAAACAGGGGTCTGGGGGGTGGGCAGGGGGGGTCTGATGGGTGCTGTGGGCGATCTGGGGCAGGGGGGGGGGGAAATCAGTGTGCTTGGTGCAGACTAGGGTGGCTGCAGCCTGCCCTGGTGGTCCCTCGGACATTGGGACCACCAGGGCAGGAGGCAGCCTGTATAATACACTTTGTAAACATTAGTGTTGGGCCGAACCTCCGATTTTCGGTTCGCGAACCGGGTTCGCGAACTTTCGCGAAAGGTTCGGTTCGCGTTAAAGTTCGCGAACCGCAATAGACTTCAATGGGGATGCGAACTTTGAAAAAAAAAATAATTATGCTGGCCACAAAAGTGATGGAAAAGATGTTTCAAGGGGTCTAACACCTGGAGGGGGGGATGGCGGAGTGGGATACATGCCACTGATGTGGTGGGTTCACTGAACAGAACAGGTATGCAGTGGCGGGTTCACTAAACAGCACAGGTATGCAGTGGCGGGTCCACTGAACAGAACAGGTATGCAGTGGCGGGTTCACTTAACTGCACAGGTATGCGCACTGATGCGGTGGGTCCACTGAACAGAACAGGTATGCAGTGGCGGGTTCACTAAACAGAACAGGTATACAGTGGCGGTTCACTAAACAGAACAGGTATGCAGTGGCGGGTCCACTGAACAGAACAGGTATGCAGTGGTGGGTTCACAGCACAGGTATGCAGTGGTGGGTTCACAGCACAGGTATCGAGTGGTGGGTTCACAGCACAGGTATGCAGTGGTGGGTTCAATGAACAGGTATACAGTGGCGGGTCCACTGAACAGAACAGGTATGCAGTGGTGGGTTCACTAAACACAACAGGTATGCAGTGGCGGGTCCACTGAACAGAACAGGTATGCAGTGGCGGGTTCACTAAACAGAACAGGTATACAGTGGCGGTTCACTGAACAGAACAGGTATGCAGTGGCGGGTTCACTTAACTGCACAGGTATGCGCACTGATGCGGTGGGTTCACTGAACAGAACAGGTATGCAGTGGCGGGTTCACTAAACAGAACAGGTATGCAGTGGCGGGTCCACTGAACAGAACAGGTATGCAGTGGCGGGTTCACTTAACTGCACAGGTATGCGCACTGATGCGGTGGGTCCACTGAACAGAACAGGTATGCAGTGGCGGGTTCACTAAACAGAACAGGTATACAGTGGCGGTTCACTAAACAGAACAGGTATGCAGTGGCGGGTCCACTGAACAGAACAGGTATGCAGTGGTGGGTTCACAGCACAGGTATGCAGTGGTGGGTTCACAGCACAGGTATGCAGTGGTGGGTTCACAGCACAGGTATGCAGTGGTGGGTTCAATGAACAGGTATACAGTGGCGGGTCCACTGAACAGAACAGGTATGCAGTGGTGGGTTCACAGCACAGGTATGCAGTGGTGGGTTCTCAGCACAGGTATGCAGTGGTGGGTTCACAGAACAGGTATGCAGCCAGACAGGAACAAGCTAAGCCTAACTAATCTTTCCCTGAGAGACAGTCTGCAGCAGCTCGCCCTACTCTGACTAATGCAGGCACACGAGTGGCCGTAATGGCCGCCGCTGCCTGCCTTATATAAGGGGGGTGGGGCTACAGGGGCTAGTGTAGCCTAATTGGCTACACTGGGCCTGCTGACTGTGATGTAGAGGGTCAAAGTTGACCCTCCATGTGCATTATGGGGCGAACCGAACTTCCGCAAAGGTTCGCCTGCGGGACGCGAATGCGAACCACTGAAGTTCGCATGGAACCGTTCGCAGGCGAACCGTTCGGCCCAACTCTAGTAAACATTACAAAGTGTATTATACACTTTGTATGCGGCGATCGTCGGGTTAACATCCCGCCGGTGCTTCCGTATGGCCGGCGGGATGTTGCGGCGGGTGAGCGGCGCCAGGCGGAGGCGGAGGATCGCGTCACGGATGACGCGATCGCTCCGCCCATGCCCATACAAGGACCGCCGCCAATTGTCAATACGGCGGTCCTTGCGGCGTCCACTTCCCGGCCGCCAATTGTATATACGGCGGTCGGGAAGTGGTTAAATTTGTATTGTTATTGCTTTGTAACATGGAATTTGCTGATGATTGGATTTATACGTACACAAATTCCCTCTGACTTCTTCTCATTCTTGGTCATCTGTAATAGATAATTGTGTAAGATAAATGCCCATATTCCTTTCTTGTGTCAAGATGATATAAGTTTTCAAAGCCTTTGTGAACTGGAAGCAACCAACACATTCTATTAGTAGCCACGGCCAAGAGTAAACTGTCAGTGAGTCAGCTTTACATATGTTATGTTGTCTGGGAGAGAGCCAAATATAAATATCAAATAACTTGGTAATGTTATTTATTGGTGAAGGAGCACTGTATATCTTATACACAACATAAAAACACTTCACACATTTGTAGATTGTGGAAATAAGTTTCCACCTAAAATTCCCCATGCCTGTTTGAATATGTTTAGCCATCTTGCTGTGTTATGTTCAAGCCCAGATTTACATCACAGGAGCCTATAGGCACAGATGTCCTGGCACTGTAGACTTCACCCTCCATAAACCTACAAACCCCTGCTGAACCGCACTGCAAGTGTGCTGACTGGCCCAGTTGTCACTTCTCCCTTACATATCTTCACATCACATGTAGCTCCTGGTGCCCCTTAGCATTAGGTAGCCAGAAGTACCCTCAAAATTAAGTAGCTAGAGGTGTCCCCAAGTATTAGGTAGCTGGAAGAACCTCAATATTAAGTAGCTAGAGGAGCCCCTCACTGAAGGGAGATCTTGGCAGTGGAATACAGAGACCAGGGTGAGCTACCTCTCATTTACACTCTCGTCATCAGAACTCTGCATACAGAAGGAGGGAGGAAGGCGCTTGGGGAGTGAGCCGCCCCTCCATCATCATGTCCCTCTAGGCACGTGCCTACAGTGCCTTATGGTAAATCCAGCCCTGGTTATGTTACAATGCAATGAGAGATGATCTAGCACAAAATGTAGAATTTAAGATTTAATTTCCTACATGGAATCAAAATGTAAACATTATTTGCAACTGTAAACAAACAACCACATAGACAATGTTATCTACAGCTGCAATCAAAATCTGGAGGCTTTTGAGTGTCTGGGGGCAAATATGGAGGAGTCCCACTAAGAAGTTCTGTATGTGAGGAATTTTGATGGATTCCAGAAGAATTCCTGGATATAATGAGAAAAAAATTAGATCATAAAAGCAAGCTCTGATTGGTAAATTGAGGTAGGTGGGTGAAAGGATAAGTTAATATCTTGGTAAGTGGACTAAATTAAACCTACCAGTGGGAGGTAAGGGGGCAAGTGCAGATGGAGAGGGGTAACACGACCAACATATCTGTATATTGTAGAGAAAAACAAAACAATGGAGACACTGAAAGCCCAATACAGTGTAGTATGTACTGGTAATAGTGGATATGAGAAGGTAAGTATATAAGTATACTCACAAACATGGGTTACCATCCAGGTAACCACTATATCAGCAGGTGGGGAGATTGTTTATTTATTTATTGTATTTATAAAGCGTCAAAATATTATGCAGCGCTGATTAGACCTGTCCCCACTCAGGATTAAGAAGTTGCTCTCTGTAGATAGGAAGTAACGGGCAACACCGCTCCACCAGGGGTGAACACAGGAACTGTATACGCAGACAGCGGCGCCAGTAGAATAAAATTCAAATGTTAAAATGAGAGGAGGCAGAGGTGGACCTACGTCCTCCAAGCAGACAAAACAACACTGTTGTGTGTATTCAACAAACAACAATTTTCGCTAAGCTTGGTATCAGACCCGTATGAGTTACCGTATATACTCGGCTATAAGTCGAGAAATTTAGGACTAACTCACTGTATAAAAGTGGGGGGGTGGACTAATACACGAGTAGTCTTAAATTTCTTACCCTAAAGCCGAGATTGGGGGAAGGGGAGCCACCACTCTCTCTCCCCCTTACCGCAGTGCAGTGTTGTGTAATGATCCTCCCCTCCCCCTCCATTGTTGGCAGTGTTGTGTTAAAAATATCAACCATCTCCCCTCCATTGGGAGCATTATAGTATATCCCCCGCAGCACCGCCGCCCCTCTCCCCCTGCGAGCCGCAGCGGTCAGCGTACCTTCCCTTGTTTAATTGTATGCACAATGAGCCGGCAGCCTCCATTCATAAATGTAGCGCCAGGCACAGCGTTCTGCCACTCGCTCTCTCACTCACGCTGTTCTGCCTGTGTTAGCTTAGCTCCGGCTACCGAAGTCACGTGACTTCGGTAGCCGGAGCTAAGCTAACACAGGCAGAACAGCGTGAGTGAGAGAGCGAGTGGCAGAACGCTGTGCCTGGCGCTACATTTATGAATGGAGGCTGCCGGCTCATTGTGCATACAATTAAACAAGGGAAGGTACGCTGACCGCTGCGGCTCGCAGGGGGAGGGGGGCGGCGGTGCTGCGGGGTGTACTTACTATAATGCCCACAATGGAGGGGGATAGTTTAGGAACTTAACAGAACACTGCCCACAATGGGCAGTGTTATGTTATCACAACGATGGCCACAATGGAGGAAGGAGGGGAGTAATCAAACAACACTTGCCACAATGGGGGTGGGATATTTACATAAGACCTGGCCACCATGGAGGGGGATGTTTAATTTACAATACTGGTCGTACTAAAAGTGGACCTGAACTCTTGCACAGGACAGAAGAAAACAGAGAAATGCACCCTGTATGTATTTAGAGAGTTTAGCCTGTTTATTTACACCTCATTTGTGTCTATTCACAAGTTGTACTTTCTTTCCCCTGTGTCACCTGACTGCCATGGCAGATAAACACATTTGAAACCACAGGAGGTTAACAATATGTCTGCTTCCATGAATCAGGAAGTAGAAACATTGCAGATTTACTGTAGGATTAGTATCTGCTGTAACAAAAATGTTTTTTTTTTGTTTAAAGGTTATTATGCTGTTGCATATCTTTTAGAGCAGAGAGGACCTTCTGAGTTCAGGTCTGTTTATAAAAAGGGGAAATAGATACTTGGGGACATGGTATGGGCACAATGATAGGAGGTTGCAGGGGCCTGGAGGAGTTTATGGGTGCACGTGTGAGCCAGGAGGGGTTATTGACTACAATACTTTATGCAGTGCAGCCATTAACCCATCCTGATCCCCAAGTACAGCCATTAACTTTGCTGGGTAGACTTGTACATGAATAATTGGAAAATTCCAGCTTTTGAGGGTCAAATATTGGGGTCGACTTATACACGGGGTCGACTTATATCCGAGTATATACGGTATATGCTCCTTTTCTATTGCCTGATGAAGCAGGATACACCTGCAAAACATGTTGCACTTGCACTTTTTGGAGTATGTAAATAAATTGTTGTTTGTTGAATACACAGGAGGAAAGTCCACCTCTGTCTCCTCTTGTTTTAACATTTTTAGTGAATTTTATTCTACTGGTGCCTCTGTCTGTGTATACAATATCCTTATATTATCTTTCTGTGTATATATATATATATATATATATATATATATATATATATATATATATATATATATATATATATATATATGCGAACCAGTTGTTGGCTGCCTTCTCTACTACCCAAGTCAGCCATCAGCCTTGGCATCTCAAGTCTACTCCAATGTGATACTTTCACTGTGTTTTGCTTAATGGAATACAATTTAACCATTACAAGGTTAGTTCTCTCATTCCTTTCTCCTCTCCTACTGATTGACAGACTTTGCTATATTTGTGAGGTGCAGCACACCTGGCTTATTCCCTGTAAGAGGGTAATATACCAACCCCGACTGCTTGAGAATGGCCCCTGTTTCCCAAATCCCTAAGTGGCTCTCTTCAAATTGGTAAATAGATGGACCTAGCTTTTCTTTCCTACCATTGTCATTGCAAGTTAAAATATTTAGAAAGAATACCTTGCACTGCAGAAAAAAAGCAAATGAGCATTACTGTTATTTTTGTTGACCATCGTCCATGCAAAGGTTTTATTCACCTCTGACAGAGGCTATTAAATACATCTGATATGATCTGTTGATAATGTTTATGTTAGTGGTAAGTGCCTGATTTATGTTTTGTTGGGCACAGTGTGACAATTTATTTCCCCTGATAAAGCCTGTTTATGGGCAAAACATGTAGAGATAGATATTATGTTCACATGTAAATAGCACCATTAGAAAGATATGTTAGTTTAAGAGCTAGGCCCATACCAGTGACCTCAACACACTTAATATAAAATATCAGAACAACACTTTCTCAGCAAGTTGAATTTGTGTTTCTGTAAAATGTGTTTTAGGCTACGGTTTGCTTATTATTCAAAATAAAAACAATTGTTAGTAATGTTAAATGCGCCTTGATCTTGATAAATGTTTTGTTGTAAAATAGTTATATTTTGAGTGCTCCGTAGCATGAGATCAAATGGATTTTTGAAGTGTACTTATACTTACAAGTGCATTTAAGATGTCTTAAACTGGTGCTCTGGTCAATCATACAGTATACACCCACCCCAGTAAAAGTTAACTTTGTGCTATCCATCCATCACTTATGGTTATTTCACACCAAGAGTGCTGCTCAGCAATTTTCCAATCACTAGCATCTTGAAAAGCTCTTGGATAATGTGATCTTATGGGTTATTTCACACGGGAGTGATTCTGTTTTGTAAAAATCACAAAAGCACTGCATGTAGCATTTTTCAAGCAATTGCAATTCTATAGAAAGTATAGGAAAGCAAAAGTGCTATGAAAATCACTTTGCAATTGCTTGCTAAAAATCTCTATAAAATCGCTCCTTATTAGTCACTAATCTCTAGAGTATTTTAGAGTAAAAAAAAGACCTAGTGGGTCATCATTTAGTAGCTTTGTTATGTGCCTGAAAATAATTTACACAAGGGGCGTCAGCAGCGCTGGGGGACACTATACAAGCAGGGAGGGAAAACATCACTTTACAAGCAGTGATAGTGTTTTAGCCCATTTTTTCCAAGAGCGATAACCAAACATTGCAGCTAGTTTTTTTACTTTAGGTTTAGGCACAGAGCACTCGGAGTACCATAATTTACTGTACACAGAGGAGGTAATAATCAGCGTGGAGATTTATTAGGAATTGTACATAAAAAAGTTTAGAGAATGGTTTCCATTTGTTTCTGCCCAATAGCGTTGTCAGCAGAATTTTGAATGAGGATTTTTGAGATCAAAACAGTTATTTATTGTATGCACCATGAAATCAAAATAAAATATTTTCAGTTGGGTTCTTCATATAACCATAAACCATTAGAGAAACACTGCCCCTGAACAGCAGTCAATTATTCAGGGACAGCAGTAAGGACTCCTGTCCACACTCATCAGTTTTTCTGTGCATTTACTGCACAGGAAAACGGAGGACTAATGTTAATCAATGGGCTAGTTCTCACTTGAATGTGTTTTTCATATGCAGAAAAATTATTGACACTTGACAGTAATGCAGCGCTGTCAGACAATTCGTGCAGAAAAACTGATGCAGAAAACTGATAGACAAATGTGGATCCTGCCTAAGGCCATCACCCCTGCACTACAAAAGAGGTCTGGATGTGCTATGAAGGAGAGGTTAGTGGTAAGATCAAAGAGAAAGTACGGGAACAGCAAGGAAGTATAATGCAATGGAAGACACCATAGGAAGGAAATTGATAGTATATGCTTCTGCTTTCACAAAATATTTCATTATTCTCTATTGTTGTGCTGTGTACATAGGTACCTTACTCGGTCTGCTGATACATGCAGTGGGATTATAACATTGTATCCACTCAGGTTGCAGACTCTCTTGCTTTTTTGAGACTTTTGTAAATAATTTTAACTAATTACTTGGAGAACACAGGCACCTAACTTTTCATTCATTATTTGCAGTTGGATTGCTCTATTCAGCCTCACTGTTTTCAGAAGCTGTTGGGATTTTTTTTACTAACTTTTTAAATGTACAAAGTTAAAACCAAATAACTTGTATTTTATTATATTACTGTGTGTACCCAATGTTTTCAAGAATCTAAAATGGGTTTTCAGTTATCCTTATTGTTTTTAGAAGACATTGGCCCTTATCCAATCCACTTTTCCAACTTCTGTTTAAAATAACTTTAACCTCTCTGGTATTATGATTATTTCCTGATTTTAGTGTCTAAAAGCGGTACAATTTTTTCATGTGCTTTTACACCCTAAAACCAGGAAAAAGACATACTGTAGAGAGACCTGCAGCAGCCCCTGCACTTACTCACCTCCCCAGCATTACCACTCCCACAAACTTTTTTCTTTTACTTTGAGCCTGACTCAGGATTACCGCCAAGTAATGGGGTTGTTCTAGGGATAGGACATGTATATTTCATTTTTTTTATGTAATATTCTTTTTGGCCACTAAATGTCTATCTATGCCACTGGGAGCACAATTGAGATTTTCAGGGAAGAAGATCCTTGTCCGGTAGGCAGGGAAGTGGTTAAAAGTCCTTTTATTGATAAAGTGGGACTATCACCTAGGAGAAAAAATAGGAGAAAAAGTGAGTTGAATAAGGGTCATTATTATTTTTCAGAAAGATTTTTGAATTTTTTTTAGTAAGAATAGCTGTTGATAATCTGAGCAGTTTGTCAAGTTACCGTATGTCCTTTTGTGGTAATAATTACAACAGAAGATATGAAGTCCAATTCTGGAAAGTTCTGAGGAATGGATATAAGTCCTTTGATAAGATAAATGGCCAATCCTTTGATGGTATGGATGGCTAGACAAAAGACTTAAAAGATTTAAAACTTCAATCCCTTACTGATGGCTAACACGATACAATACTCTACTGCTAATTATTAATAATAATATTAAGAATTGTATCCACACAGTTAGGAGAACCTGCTTTTTCTTGTGAAACATGTTTGAATTTTTCTTTAACCTTATATTTATTTGCCAACTATATTACTGTACACAGGCACCCAGTTGTTGGTGTGATCTCCGTAGTAAGGTTATCTTAATTGTTTCAAAAGTTGTTGTCATTTTTTGATTGATTTCTGTTTCAAAATGTTTATTGAGGTTTTTTTTGATTTTTTGATTTTTTAAAGTAAAATATAGTAACAAGTGTAATTGGTCGCAGACTAGTATAAAACAAAGGTATGGTACATGAACTGAAAACAGTCAATTAAATACAAAAAGAGAGCCTCATTATTCACGCTCGAAAAGCGTCTCATCCAAATTAACAGTGTATAAACAGAAAGGTCTTAAAATGTGAACACTGCCCCTACCATCAGGAATTACTACAGGCCAGGTTGTCCAAAAGGTAAGAGAAAGAGGAGAAAGCAAGGAGGAAAGAAAAAGAGAAGAGAGGCTACAAGGCGAAAGGACACCAGAGCCCGGAAAACAAATGGAGCAAGAAAGAAAGAGAGCAGTAGCAGTACCAGAAAAACCAAATGCCGCCAGGGTTTGCTTAAGATACAGCAATGCGCAATTCTTCAGGGAAGCCCTATGAACAAACGCCAACAGTTTCAAATTTTACTAAATGTGTCTTATCTTCCAAGTAGCCACCATTCGTTCTTGTTTCATAAATGCAGACATTCTGCCTTTCGCCTCCTCCAATGAGACAAATTGGGTTTTCCAGGCCCATGCTATACTTCGCTTAGCTGCTACAAAGATGAAATGAGCCAGCACCTGCTGATACTTAATAAGGGATTCTAACTTAAATTGCAATAGAGCTGACCAAGGATCTTTTGGAACAGAAACACCGAACAATTACTGGAACAGCTGAAAGATCATTGACCAGTACCTAGTGAGCATCGTACAAAACCAAAAGGTGTGTTTGATTGATTTCTAAAATTTCTTGTCACGAAGCTAAAACCACTTTTACCATTCTTTAATTATATTACTGTACACACCGGCACCTACTTGATCACCATCATCTGTTTGCTTCTGTGGCAGCTTGCTTCAGGCTAGTATATAATCCAGACTAGAACATGCTACCTACCTACTAATCCGGCGCAATCTTAAATCTGATCTCTCAGTCTAGGCGCCACAATTTACCAACTACCTTAAGTAATGCACTGCATTGGAATACTACAAAGAACCTTACAATTGCAGTGCTACTTTCTGCATTAAGAAGCCTCTGTAAAGTTGCACCATAATGCCCCAAAGGGAATGAGGCAAACTCATTAGGCTGGTTACACATGAAAAGCGGGCAGGAGAACGGCTCCTGCTCGCGTTGCGGCGTGTCATCGGGAATCTGCGGTGCAACGCTGAGTAGCGGCGGTAGTAGTTAATCAACGCGAAGGGGAAACTCTGATTCCCAACGATAAAATGCGCCCTGGTGCGTCGTACCGCAACACATCGAAATGCAGCATCGGGTGTGAAAGGTAAAATGAAAGTCTATGGACTTTCCTTTTACCTTGGTTAACGCAAAGTATAGGCTTTGCGTTAAAACGCCGAAAAAGGGCTCTGGTGTGAAAGAGCCCTTAGCATCTTCAAACTATTTTTTCCTTTGAAGACTGCTGTGCACTCTAAACCTCTGCTGGCAAATCTCATTGGGTTGCCTAGAGCAGGCTGCAGGGAGCACTTATAGTTACCTGTACCGGATGGCTTATTCTCTTCCCTCACCTGTGGCTCTGAATTTCTGACAGGTCTCTGGGTCCGGTCACATCTGATCACATGATGTGACATGTGATTGGGATCCAGGAGATCATGTCAGCATTGCAGCACCACCCAGTGGTGGAATAGGGGTGGTGGAAGAGTTTCCATCACCCCTCTTCCATCACCGGGTGGTGCTGTAACGTTGACATGGTCTCCTGGATCCTGATCATGTCATATCATGTGATTGGAACTGAGAAGACATGTCAGGGTTACATCACCGGTGGTGTGGAGAAGAAGAGAAGCTGATACAGCAGTCCAGACAGGTAACTATAAAAGCTCATTGCCACCTATTCTGCATACCCTGCTACCCTGTATAGGCCCACTTGGTCCTGCAGTTTTACTTTAATTGGCAGCTAAAGGGTTAAAAAGCATATAAACTGTGCAATAAATATTGAGTCATTTTATTTTCATTTCAGTAGTTTTTAAGCTTGGGAGGTAATTTATTTATTTTTTTATTTTATGATTCTCTGTCATTAAATATAAATACAGTATGAAATGGGAACATAGTGTATAGTTATATAATTTTAGCTTAGGCAGAAATTTATTTTTATCCAGAAAATTTTACAATAAATTAGATGTTATTTGTTACATTTTAGGCTAAATTCGCTGTCTTTAAGTGATTAGTACAACATGTTGGCACTTATTAAAATAAAAGTAGAGTTTAGTTAGCACAAGCTTCTGCAAAAAAAGAAATAAAAAATGATAAATTAACTATTGACACTATTTCATCAGTTATGAAAATGATAATTGAAATACATTCTTAGGACCCCTCTACTAAATACTGCAACTATGGCCATAACATTTTTTATTCTACCAAGACATTCAAATGGATAAAGCTTTGCTGCCAAATATTGTCTAAGACATGCAGTGATTTCATCGCAGACACAAACTAGTAACAAGAGCAATAAAGAAAGAATAAATCTGGTTGTGATATCATTAATCTTAATACTTACCAGTGAGAACAACATGGACCTTGCTCAGAAGGGATTTTAGAAGCATAAATCAACATACACTATGTGCTGCGTGTGACAGGTTTGCACCATGTTATCATTTCCAGGCAAACATGTGCTTCAAATAATTCCAAAATGTATAGATTACTTTTATGTACAGGAACCTCTAGTTGTTAATGCTTTTAGTATTTCCATCCAGTCACTATAACAAAAAAGTAATTGTACTAGTAGTAGTGATTCACTAAAATGCTAATGTAATATTCTAAAATGAATGATTTCACATTTACAAAAAACAAATAAGTGCTTTGTCGCTGCAGATGTTCACTCACTGAACCTTGGCTATCAGCGATGGCAAAGCACTAGCTTCACAGTGGAAGAGATTGTTGCACCAAAGCATTTACAATAGACGGATGCATAATAGTAAAAAGATCATAGCCCCACTCCCACTGCTTTTTCATCTCTTGTACCCAAAGCAATTGTTATCCCCAAGCGAATTGGATGCCACTAGCATGGAACACCACTTCCTGAGCAAAAAAAGTCCAAATGGTCCACAGTGGGGGGAAGGGGGGGGGTCACTCTGCAAAATGAGAGCACCTCTATCCAATGCTATAGAAAAGGGGTTATATATATGTTTATATCTTAATACATTCTATAATATAATCATGATGTCTCAATGCGAAAGTTTGGATGTTTGGATGTTTGTTACTCAATCACGCAACAATGGCTGAGCGGATTTGAATGAAATTTGCCACACTCATAGTACACTAACTGCTGGAATAACATATATACTTTTTATCTCCATAACCAAAAAGTAGGCAGAGACAAATACACATTTCACTGGGAAAATGTAAACTGCAGCCATTCTTACACTGCTAATGGCAGGGTTCCCAAACTTTGCACAGTTGGTCACTGAGTGACTAGGATTAATATTCAGAAAAGTGGGTGGAGCCTACAAAAGCCAATCAAAATGCACCTATTGATTTTCAAGGGGAATATTTAATTGCTGGCATTCTTGCACTGTTAATGGCACAAGCCTCAAACCTGGTACAATTGGTCATTGTGTGCCTGGGGTTCAAATTCAGAAAAGGGGGTGGAGCCACATCCAATCAGATTTGTTTCATTTCAATGCAAATTATTGATGCCAAAGACCACAAAGCTCACAAATTAGGTAATTGTGTATTTGTGTGTTAGGGTTGGAAAAAGTGGGTAGAGCCAACACCAGCCAAATAAATACCTACACACACACACATACAAAGGGCTGCAGAAAATGATTGGAAAAAAACAGGAAGTAGGAGGCTCTTGGTCATGCTTTACAGATTTAGTACCAGCACTGAAGCTCACCGACTGTGCCAGTGTCCCTAATACTTTGCAAAAATGCAGAGAGAACTGGCATTTTTGTACAGTTAGAATAGGACTCACTGTACTGCTATTCAGCAAGTGAAATACATGCTCAATTGGATTCAGGTCAGGTGATTAACTTGGCCATTGCATAACATTCCACTTCTTACCCTTCAAAAACTCTTTGTTTGCTTTTGCAGTATGCTTTGCATCCTTGTCCATCTGCACTGTGAAGCTCCATCCAATGAGTTCTGAAGTATTTGGCTGAATATGAGCAGATAACATTGCCTGAAACACTTCTGAATTCATCCTGCTGCTTTTTGTCAGCAGTCACATTATCAATAAATACAAGAGAACCAGTTCCAATGGCAGACATACATGCCCACGCTGTGCACATTTATGGCAGAAGTACAATGACCCAAAGCATACTGCAAAAGCAACCAAAGAGTTTTTTTTAAGGGAAAGACGTGGAATGTTATGCAATGGCCAAGACAATTACCTGACCTGAATCCTATTGAGCATGTATTTCACTTGCTGAAGACAAAACTGAAAGAAAAATGCCCCAAGAATAAGCAGGAACTGAAGACAGTTGCAGTAGAGGCCTGGCAGAGCATCACCAGACCAGGGATGAAACCCAGCGTAAGGTGATGTCTATGGCCCTGATTCACAAAGCGGTGATAACTCAGTTATCACGCCTAAAAGACTTTAGGCGTGATAAGCCGTGCAAAGCTGAGTTATCACCGATTTGTGCTGCTCTTCGCGTGAAGCTCCCGCGCCCATAGGGCTCAATGGACGCTGCGCGCGAAGCATGGTACACTGCGCGCGGGAGATCGCGCGAGTTTCTTCTTATCACGCCTAAACTGAGTTTAGGCGTGATAAAGGGCTTTTCACAGGCGTGCAAACACTTTGCACCGCTTTGTGAATCAAGCCCTATGCGTTCCAGACTTCAGGCTGTAATTGACTGCAAAGAATTTGCAACCAAGTATTAAAAAGTGAAAGTTTTATTTAGGATTTGTATTCTGTCCTATTACTTTGGCCCCTTTACAAGTGGGAGGCGCATATGCAAACTGTTGTTATTCCTACACAATTCACCTGATTTGGATGTAAGTACCTTAAATATGTAATATTAAAATTTGATTGGCAAATTCTGATTGGCAAACATGATGAGACTTTATGCCCAACACCAAGAGCATGGTGATGAAGCCTATCAATGTGGTTGGGCCTTCATAAATTGTGGCTAGACTCTGAGCTAATCAGAAAAAAAATTAAAGCAGACAGTCTGCAGTTAAAGCATATCATGTTTGTTTCATTTAAAATCAAATGTGGTTGTGTATAGAGCAAAAATGTTAGAATTGTGTCAATGTCACAATATTTACGGAGTTGAATGTGTATATATATATATATATATATATATATATATATATATATATATATATATATATATATATATATATATATATATATATATATATTTTATTTTTTTTTTTCTCATGCGGAGTCTGGGGAACTCCATTGCTGAGTGCGTACTGCATACATTGCAGAAAATTGCATACATTTCATAAATTTTGGTTTGTTGCTCACACCCCTGCATTATTTATTATAATCTCCTCTAAGCCTGTATAACCACACCCACCCCTGGCACAGTCATAAAATAAAGTTAAGCAGAACAATTTTTATTGGTTATAACAAGGAACTTAAAAACATCTAAAAACAAGGCATGGCCACAGGGACCTCCTACCACTATAGTCAGCTGGTACTTCAAATAAGGTGTGCCGCACTGTCTGAGTAAATTATGTTAGATGCTCCTGGTCAAACAAGACATCAGGAAAATGTGGCTGTCATTGGGCAGTGTATGCGGCACAATAATATGACAATATAATTCATTTCATATAGCACATAGAGAAAAAACTGACCACAAATGGTTAATGAACATGAATGAATCCTATGTGGCCTTGAAGATATGAATATCATAAAGTGCTGGGCGCAAAGTAACTAATGCAATTATCGTAGGAAGCAGGGACGGATTTACCATAAGGCACTGTAGGCATGTGCCTACAGACGTCTGATCAAAAGGCGGCTCACTCCCTACCCTAGTACCTCCCTCCCTATTTTCCTATGCACAGTCTTGATTAGAGTGTAAATGAGAGGTTACTCGCCCTGCTCTCTGCATTCCACTGACAAAACCTCCCTTCAGTCAGGGCCCAGGGGCACCTCTAGCTACTTAATACTGAGCTTCCTCTAGCTACCTAATACTTGGTGGCACCTCTAGCTACTTAGTATTAGGTAGTCAGCACACCTGCCGTAAAGTTTGGAGGGGTTCTGTAGATTCATGGAGGGCAAAGTCTAAGGTGCCAGGACATCTGTGCCTATAGGCTCCTGCAAGGTAAATTCAGGCCTGGTAGGAAGCAATTAATACAATATAGCTTTAAAAAGTGTTAATGCATGATAAAGTGCATAACAGTCCGCATACTGTAAAGCTAAGTAGATAAAGTGAAGTGAAAAACTTAGGTAGAGTGACAAAACAAAAGAAAGAATTCCCCACACAACCGCCTATCACCAAGAAAAGGGATCCATTAGAGTGTCAGTAATAGCAGTGAAAAAACAACAACAGTCATGGCTGCTATTAAGTGAATTAAATAGAAACATGCAATTAATGTGTCAATTGTGTCAAGGGCAGCATATTGCATTCCGCGTGGCCCAGCGGACAATATTCCTCTACTGCTGGGTAAACGCTAGCATTTCTTCTGATCTACTGATTATCACTCAGCATTACAGATAAAAACAGGCCTTTGGGAATTACCGTGTTAGTACACGGTAATCCTCGTCTGGCAGCCAGCCAAGCAGGAAGTGATGCTCACTTCCTGTGGCCAAAGCCTTCATGTGCGCGTAAGAGTATTGGTAAAATACACTTCCATGCATGTGTAAAACTTGCGGTGGGCAATTTTTTATCACACGCTTTGCCATAGACTAACATGACTTCATCCACAGCAGGTCATCGCAGAACCGAATGGTAACATAGGTTTGCCCTCGCGCCAGGGATGCGGCGCAAATGTCACTTCTGCCGTATCGGGCTGCACTGCTGCAGTATATATAGCCTTTCATGCCCTGTGGTGGGGTGTGGTAAAAATAAATAATAATAAGAAGAAACTACCTGAGCAACTAACTTTGCGTGGATCAAAGTACAAGTCCATAGGCAACAATTACTTACAGGCTAGGCAAGAGCATACTAGCTGCTAACAAGAAAACATCATAGAAAGCTGCAAATAACATATTGTACATATTCTATGAAGTAGGACAAAGTTAAATTATTCTGCACACTCATGAGAAATGGGAGGTTCAAAACACCTTCAAGAGAGAAAACACACTGGGACAGTAGGAGCCTAAATAGTGCAATATTGTTGTTAGTAAAAATGGAAAACGATTTATAATAATATCTGTTATGTATCCAATCATTAATAGCAAGTGGTATAGTTACATCTGCACCGATGGTTTGAGCGACGTGCCGGGATCACCCCTGGAGTCACAGGGATCACATGTATCGGTTGAAAGGATCCGCACCGTCTAAAACATAGGTATTTATTGAAGCTCTTTAAAATGACATGAAAGAAGTCAAAGTGCACTCTGGATCACCATTGACGCACAGCGTTTCGGATATAATCCTTCCTCAGAATGGTTCCAGTATACACTGTCATAATCACACGCTATGTTACTTAAATACACAGGTAGAGGACCTGATGGGAAACTGCAACCTGTCTCAACAATTTGCATATATACATATTCATGTCCGCAGGAGCCAATGAAAATGCACCTAAATGTCAACAAAGGAGATATCACACATAGGAGAACAGCTCAACCAGAAAAACTAACATCAGGCAGATCAAACAATAGGAGTACCTCCAGAGGTTCCCTGCATTGAAGGCACTTCCTCATTCTCCCAGGATATGTAATACACATCCCATGGTTATTCAGGTCATCGTGCCCCAGTTGCTAGGTAACGGTGTCGGCTGATCCCAAGCCCTGCCGGCCAATTACCGCTCTGCCTCTATATCAGTACACCCCCTCTTGTCTTCACTGCCCATCCGCAAGCTCCCCATATCTGCTCATAAAGTAGCCTATCCCTGGAACGCCGACAGCGTCCGCTCGTGTGATTGACTGAACTCCAGCCAATCAATGTAGCGCCTATACTCCGCATGCACTTCCGCATGTACGGATGAATATACCCCGCACATATGCAGAGAGAAAGTTTGTCCAATCCAAGCGGCGCCAACAGCGTCCGCATCAAGGACTGCGTGTGACGTCATGGTGAAAAAAGAATTCTGACCAATCACAAACGGGCCGGCTATCTTGCAGCCAATCCGTATGTCGCCAATAATCCGCATAGACTTCCGCATATACGGGTAAACAAACTCCGCATATGCGCATAGAAAAGGTGTCCAATCAAAGCGGCGCCGATTGCGTCCGCATTAGGGACTACATATGGTGAATGAGGTAGATTTCCACCAATCCCGAGCCGGCCTACAACGTCCGCAGGGTAGACTTAAATGTAAAAACTTACTCAATAACTATATGCAGGAACATCTATACATAAATTTGTTGTCTAATAAATTAATAAAAATTGTACAATAATGGAGCTGGTCACATACAATGAGTAGCTCACATAATAACTCACAGTACAGATGTCAGGGTCTGATTCAACTGTCCCCCACATGTGATCTCCATAATTATGGCTCAACCTGCTGAATGAATCAAATAATGCATATTAATATAAAAACATAAACAAGACATTCATGACAATAGTACAATCATAATAAATTATTTATATCATATTCCCTATTTAGTCCTTTAGGTTCTAAAGTCTCCAGCTTTCTAATCCAATAATGTTCACGTTTAAGCAACTGTTTGTGTCTATCCCCTCCTCTCCTCTGTACAGGGACTCCCTCTAAGACCTGGACCCTAAGTTGTGACAAACTATGCTGATGGGTAGAAAAATGTTCGGATACCGATAACTCCATATTTTTTGTTCTAATATTTGATTTGTGGGAGGCCATTCTATCTCGCAAGGCCTGGGTAGTCTTTCCAATGTACCCCATCCCACAAGGGCACTTCAACATATAAACTACATATCTAGACTCACAGGTAAAAAAACCTCGTATCTTAAATTTAGTGCCCCTGCTGGGATGGGTAAAGGTGTCACCCCTGCAGATGAAACTGCAGAGGTGACAACCTAAACACGGGAAAGTCCCATTCTTCATTGGTCTCTGTATTTTCTCAGGACCTATATCTCCTCTTACCAATATGTCCCGCAACGAAGGTGCACGTCTGTAAGACATAAGGGGATAATTATAAAATTCCTGGACATAAGGTAATCCTTCTCTCAACATAGGCCAAAATTTGTTGATAATTTTTGCTATTTCATCAGAAAGCACATTGTAAGTAGTAACACAAGTCACCCTATCTGTGTAGCCTACCCTAACACCAGCACCCCTACGCCCAGTCCGCCCAGTTCTCAAATCTTTGCCAGTTCGCATCTTAGTGTCTCCTTCTAAACACATAATCGGATAGCCCCTGGCCAGAAATTTGTATTTCATCTCCTCCAAACGAGAGACTTTAGTAACAGGATCATTCACGATCCTTTCAATCCTTTTGTATTGTCCCTTAGGGATATTCATTTTTATATGAGGTACATGGAAACTGGCAAAATGGAGAACTGAGTTTCTATCAGTTGGTTTTGTATAGAGATCCGTAATCAAATGATCCTCCTGTTTAATAACCCAAGTATCTAAAAAACTAACTCTATCCTGACTACTGTCAATGGTTAATTCAATCGCTGGACATAGTGCATGCAGTTGGTCCCTAAAGGTCTCAAGGTCTCAGGTCTTTTTGTTTGTGGGCGGGGCCGCGTTCGAGCCTTGAGACCTTTAGGGACCAACTGCATGCACTATGTCCAGCGATTAAATTAACCATTGACAGTAGTCAGGATAGAGTTAGTTTCAGTCATCTTTTGGGGTAAGCCACCTCTTCTTTATTTTTTGTACTCATACTCAGGTGCCTCTTCTCCCTTGTTTTGGTGTGGTCTATAATCCCCCCATTCCTCTCCTTACCAACACTGCACACACTTTGATAAACATAAATCGGTATTGTTGCTGGGGAGCAAGTCAGCATATATGTTGCAATAATAATACATTTTTTGTTTTCAAGTGGATCACATTTAATATTTTTCCTTTTATTTTTTTTACATTTCATTAAACATTCTTAATCACATTTCGGCAAGTAATTATGTTGAAACACATAAGCTGGGAATTGGTGTTTTACAGAGAAGTAGTTTAGATGATACTTACTAAGCCAGTGAAGACTTCTTTATATAGAGCTTAAGCCCATCAGTAAAGTCAGTGCCTCAGGGTTTCCAATGCCAGCTGCTGGATATCTCAACCATCTGCCAAGCATCAGATCAGAAGCTTACACTGAACTTTTCAGTTATTCCAACTAATATACATTTTCAAGCTGTTTAGTTCTTCAGAACCATCTATTAGTTTCAACTAGTTTGAAGAAATATAAGTTAACCAACACTAAACTGCTAGATTTGACTTTTTTCCATGCCAAAGGTATTTGTGAAGCTGTGGCACTAAATAAATAACTCTGGTTTAGTTTGGTTTGAACCATCACCATATACTTAATTACCATACAGCTATTACAATAGAACACTAATTGTGAATATAAACTTTACACAAATGTTTTCAGATGTGCTTCTTTGTGTGTTGGTGTGTGTGTGTGTGTGGGGGGGGGGGGGGAGGGAAGGGGGGGGTGTTACCAGAGTAAAACTGAGAAATGTGACAGGAAAGTGGAAGGAGTGTCTTGGTTGAACCTGGAGGTATTTATTTTTATTTTTACAAAGTTCTGAAGTGCATCTCCTTAATCCTTGAGTAGAAGTATGTTCATTGTATCTGCTTTACACGTTGACACCTCTTTCTTTACATTCTTATTTGTTTACATTGTCATTCACTTTTGGAACCACATCCATGTAATCTCTTTACTAACTACTAAGTCTAGAGGCAACCTACAAAACTGTTGATATTCAGTCTCTCAAAACATTTAATTAGCTCATTCATTAAAACAGTGCAAATAGAAATGATAACTGTCAAAGTGAAATACAGTAACTGTGCATGATGCAAGGACTCAAGCTGATGAACTGATGTTCTGTCACCATTTGCACATCTCTCCGAGTAGGCTGCCCTTGGACTCCATGTACATTTGCCTGAAGCATTTTCAAATTCTGGAGGCTATAATTAGTCTGAAATAAGCCTTAGAGCTTTAGTGCCTGCAGCATACAGATGACAGGTGTAGCCCCAACATGAGAATTCAGCATGTGTTATACTCCCCGGGTTGGCGTCCTCCGGCATTCCCGTGCACATGTGTGGTTCCTTACGCCGTAAGGCATTACGCAATACGTGTACGCACACTAAGTGTTACGTGTGCAAATTTTTATGCATGCCCATGTGTAATGCGGTATGCATCCTACTGCGCATGTGTAATGCTTTAATTTTGGTGCCAAATCCATGGTCTCACCAGTATATAAGCAACACCGCCCTCAACTGCAGTGATGCTCGTTCTGACAGCTTGGCTAACCGTTGTTGGTGAATCTTGGTGATTATTTCCTGATTGACTCCTGTTGTGACCCCGGCCTGTGACCTCGACTACCTGTTGCTCTCCACCTTCCCTGACCTCTCTAGTACTGGGCTACTCCACTCAGCAGCATCTCCTGCTCTCCTTGGTTGCCGGTGGGGCAATCCCAGGGGTCGTGACCTGGCAGCTACCAGGCAGCTAAAGTGGTCGGTTGCCCACTAGAGGTAGCGGTCCAACCTCCCTTGTGGGGTGCTCTGGTGAAGACCCATAGCCACTTAGACTCCACACCCTGGGAGAGTCTACGCCTACCATCTGTAGCTGGGTCAACAGAGCCTGCTTCCAGACCAGCCTTATAACAGCATGCTCCTGGAATATGGGAAATGTAGAGCTGCCCCCACTCTCTGGTACTCTCTTCCACCATCCATCAAACTCACCCTATCCTTCAACACCTTTAAACAAGCCCTCAAAACACACATCTTTAAGATCGCCCACCCAGCCAACCAACTCATGCAACTCATACCTAGTGTGTCCCTACCTCCTCCCTTTAGATTGTAAGCTTCTGGCAGGGTCCTCCCCCAAGTGTATCCAACTTGATCATGCACCTACCTCATCAGGTACCCTTCCTGCAGACTGACGTAGACTTGATCTATGTGGTCTTATGACTTAAACTCCTTTGCATGATCTTGTATGTTGTACTTTGCATCTTGTTGTCTGTCTCCATATATATCTATTGTTCAGTGTCACACTGAACAATAGATATATATGGAGGCAGACAAAATAACAGTTCTTATTATTTTATTTAGTGTATTTATAAAAGCACCAACATAAAGTGTGGCACTTTATGTTGGTGCTTTTATAAATACACTAAATAAAATAATAAGAACGGTCAGAGGAAGTAGCTGTATGACCTCCACTGCCCTTAAAATTAACTAACTGTAAATGCCAACGTTAAACAGAGCAAGAATGACACTTATAACAACTGTTCCCCCTCTTTTATACCTAATGCAACAATAGCTTATTTCTTTTTTTAAGCAACAAGGAAGAACTGTAGCAGTTCTGGAAGGCCACACACCATGGCTGACATTCCGCTACTTCTCTTTTCACCACTTCTCTTTGTTATAGGCTGGTTGAGTGTGGAGGAGGCAGTGGCAGTCCCGCGAGTTGGTACTTGCTATACTTAAGTATAGCAAATCCTGGCAAAGCATCTTTAAAAGTGCTGGAACCTTAACCGACCTGATACCAAATGCAATCAGGGAGAATTCGCATTGGTCTGTTCATCTTCTTCCCACTATTCTCCTTAATACACCCAACAAATTTGAGGATTCTGGTCATCATAGCATGAATGGGGGATTTCCAATTAACCACTTAAATGGTTACCATTGACTACAATTCACAAAAGTGTTTTGGTGTAAAGTCACTGTACCACCCAAAGTTTGTGATCATTTTTTGGGAGACTGCAAGCGGCGTTCTCACTCATGCCTAATAACAAGCACCCTGGTACTGAATGCTGGTGGTATTCAATGAGATGTTTAACATTCTGGGTCAATAAAAATGTTATGCTAATTTATGCAGCTTAGAAATGGACTAATCAACTGGAACCACTGTTACATCACAACTATGTGATTCAGATTCTCCTTTCCATGAAGCTGCTTACTGTCTTGATAACATGCCTATGTTGATTAATCTAGCTAGTGACTGGAGGGGCACAAACTACTTAAAAGGAAGGTAACTTTAAGTTTATCTTCAATGATGAAAACATTCAAAGTGTAGACAGTTTTCTCAATAAAAAAAATGTTTTTTGTGGCTTGAAGCCACTTCCTCAGGTAAATAAGCTTTGTCCAAAGCTGTATCTAGCTCAGAGCTCCTGTTTAATAGATTCCTAGTGGTTGTGGATTTATCTATCCATGGATGGATATATTCCTTTCTTGATATCATAATGCCTCATTCCTTATGAACTCTTGAAGAGGAGATTTTCTCTCACTGGGTCTGCACTTAGTTGCTCTCGAGTAAGTGAACACCGTTTCATAAAATGCATTAAGCTAATTTTAAACCACATACATCAAATGATCAAAAATGTTAAAAAAAAAGTCAAATCAAGTTTTCATTTGAAAAAAAATATTATTGTATTATTCTATACAATCAATTATTACAGTGGAAACAATAGGATTTTATGATTTGGTTGAATGATGTATTGCCACTTTTACTGTGTCCAAAAAAAAACAGTGCATTACACAATAATATCCCCTGCTGTTGGCAGTGCATTGCACAATAATATTGCCTCCAGCTGGCAGTGCATTACACAATAATATCCCCTGCTGTTGGCAGTGCATTGCACAATAATATTGCCTCCAGCTGGCAGTGCATTACACAATAATATCACCTGCTGTTGGCAGTGCAATGCACAATAATATTGCCTCCAGCTGGCAGTGCATTACACAATAATATCACCTGCTGTTGGTAGTGCAATGCACAATATTATTGCCTCCAGCTGGCAGTGCATTACACAATAATATTACCTGCTGTTGGCAGTGCAATGCACAATAATATTGCCTCCAGCTGGCAGTGCATTACACAATAATATCACCTGCTGTTGGCAGTGCAATGCACAATAATATTGCCTCCAGCTGGCAGTGCATTACACAATAATATCACCTGCTGTTGGCAGTGCAATGCACAATAATATTGCCTCCAGCTGGCAGTGCATTACACAATAATATCACCTGCTGTTGGCAGTGCAATGCACAATAATATTGCCTCCAGCTGGCAGTGCATTACACAATAATATCACCTGCTGTTGGCAGTGCAATGCACAATAATATTGCCTCCAGCTGGCAGTGCATTACACAATAATATCACCTGCTGTTGGCAGTGCAATGCACAATAATATTGCCTCCAGCTGGCAGTGCATTACACAATAATATCACCTGCTGTTGGCAGTGCATTGCACAACAATATGGCCTCCAGCTGGCTTAAGGGTGCTCGGATACCCCTTTTCAAAATCCGAATTTTCAGATATCTGCGTTCATGCAGATATCCGAATGCATTATCCGGGCTAACCGGGCGGATTCGGATATACGAATAGAGAAAACGGAAGTGGACTTTAAATTACTTCTAAAACGTTTTTTTAGTGTAAATGAGGCATGTAGCATCATGATTTTTTTAAAGGGAAACACTAATTGATTATGTGGGGACTTAAAATCCTCCCCCCCCCAAAAAAAAAATTGGCTGTCAATTAACATCAGGACTAGGTTCCAGACAGCGGTCGTGCAGCCCACATTGGCCTCAATTCACTAAGCTTATCTCCTGTCTTTAATAACGTTTCTATAGTTATCACCATGGTGATAAGGTATGTAGTATTCAGGAAACATTTACCTCAGGCAAACCTAAAGTTAACTCTTCTGTCTTTAAGTTAACTCTTCAATCCTTAAAATAACTCCAGAATTCTAAAGTTAAAGACAGGCTGTTAATTAACTGTGTGTGAAAATAACTACAGAGGAGGTAACGTAACTACAGAGGAGGTAACTTAACTACAGAGGAGGTAACTTAACTACAGAGGAGGTAACTTAAAGAAAACCTGAACTGAAAATTAAAAGTCAAAATAAGCATACACAAGTCATACTTACCTCCAATGAAGTCTACTCCTCAGTGTCTTTCTCCTGTCCCGTGTCCTGTTTGTTCACTGTGATCAAGGGAATTTTCCGTCCTCCATTTTGAAAATGGCCATTACCCATAACAGCTTTCTGGTCAGCACACAGTTAAACTGTAACATCGCCCACTTGAGCCATAGGGAAACATGGACATTACCTGGTACATCAGTGTTCCTCTCAGCTATAACTGACAGCAACTGATATTTTACTGACAGCAACTGATATATTTCATATCTGACAAAATATTGTCAGAACTGGAAGGGATTATTGTCAGAAGAAAATGGTGAGCTTCTGAGAGGAACTGATGGCAAGGTAACTATGTAATGTTCATTTGAAGTTACCTCATGTGTTTATTTTAAATATTTTTACTCAGTACAGGTTCTCTTTAAGGAATGAAGAAATAAGATAACTCTATCACTGTGTGGTGGTACGTTTTCTCTTGCCTTATTATCTCCAGCATGGTCTTAGTGAATTGAGGCCAATGTGTCCAAAGTCCAACCGCACAACTGGGACATGACAGTTTTCAGCCAAGACACCTCCCAAAAAATTACGCAGCAATTGTTTTTTGGGTTAAATATAGGTGGTATCAGTGGCCTGTGGCACCCTGGCGGTGGGAGCTGCACAGGCAGCAGGAGCAGGGCAATGCAGCAGTAGCAGGTGTAACGTGTGCCAGGAGCATGCCAGACGTGGCAAGTGGCACTTGTCACGTGTCACTTGTCATATGGCACTTGGCATGTGTCACGTGGCACTTGGCACATGTCACGTAGCACTTGGCATGTGTCACGTGGCACGTGACACTTGGCACTTGGCACGTGTCACGTGGCACTTAGCACGTGACACATGCCAAGTGCCACATGACACGTGCCAAGTGACATGTGCCAATTGCCAATTGCCACGTGCCAAGTGCCAAGTGACATGTGCCAAGTGCCAATTGCCACGTGCCGAGTGACAGTCAGACAGCAGAGGAGAAGACACTAGTGCACACTAACTGTCACACTGGCACTGCTCACAGCACAGGAGTTCTGTAGAAAGCTAACACAGTAGTACTACTACTCTAACAACTACTAGCACTGACTTCAGTATTCCTATTCCCTAATCCCTAACCTAACTATACAGTAGCTAGCTAAGGCTAATAGCTGGCCAGCAGGCAGCAACTGGCCTGGTCTGTGCACAGCACACACACAGACACATAGCAGCTGTAGTAGCCCTGCAGCACAGCACACACTGTGACTGTCACACAATGAAATCAAGCTAATTAATATTACAACAATAGTGTAGTGATAGTGAAGGGGTTAATCACTGAACAGCTTTAGGTTTATCACTGTGTACAGGCCTTGCTAGGCCAGCAGCACTGGAGCATGTCTCGCAGTAAGCATTCAGCAAGCTAGGATGATATGTCTCATCATGGCAGCCCTCCTAATTATACAGTGGGCTGGCCAGGGTTCCTTTCTGTGATTGGGTGCCAGGGCTTAGGCCGGGAGCCCTCTGATTGGTTGAATGAGGTCATCTCCTTAGTTACAGTATTTGGATCCGGATATCCGCGGATATCCGGGTATGCAACCAAATATCCGCAGATAGCTATCCGGATTTCCACAGAAATCCGGAATCTTGAAACAGAATCGGATGGCTGAAAAAAGTTTGGATATCCGGGTTACCCGGATATCCGGAATCCGTATGTGCATACACAATAATATCACCTGCTGTTGGACCTAAATTGGTTATATGTCTTTTTCTTTAGTTGAAATTTGCTGCCACATGACTGCTAGCTTTGCACAAAAGAGAGTAGAGCACTATTCTTTGTCAAAGACACGACTCCTGTAATGCTTAGTGGGATTGCATAGTTACCCATACCCTTGTCTTGCAGTCTAGGACACAAGGGGAGCTCACTGCTAATTATAACACTATTACTTTATTTAAATAGCATTTGCTAAGGAATAATGTAAAGTAGTGTTCCATAGGTAGGGATTGTATCCAGTGAATCATTTAATAAGGCCTTCCTCTCCTTTCCCATCCTTTTTTATGTTTTTATTTATTGCAGTACTATTAGAGTATGATGGACATATGGCTATGGTACAGACTGGATTGTTAAGTAACATTAGTGACAAGACTGTACACTATGTAAATCACTAAAAAAAAATGCCAGTTCTATATGAATACTAAATAAATATTTGAATGCTCTAAAAAGTTATGTGTTACACACTTTCACTAGTAATAATCAACCTAATGAGATATCAGGGAGATCTTCCTAAGAGCAATGATTTATGGCTTTTTATTTTACATTAACAGCTCTGTTATTAACCACATTATACATTGCATTTTTCACAGCAGTGTAAGAATTGACACACACACACACACACACACACACACACACGCGCACACACACACACACACACACACACACACGCACACACACACGCACGCACGCATGCACGCACGCACGCACGCACACACACACGCACACACACACACACACACACACACACACCTCAACATTTATGTCTCATTTTTTCAAGTGAAAGGCACTGCCATTTAAATTGTGATGACTAAATATCCTGTGCATCCATTTTCTGTTTAGGCAGACAGCTGACCATAATCCTTCCACATTGTCTGAATGAAAATGCTGGTAGATAAAAAAGAAGTGTGGTTATTTTATGATGTAAGTAGGCACTTACTGCAAAAAATACGTCTTTAAACACAGGTGATTTCCTCATAATAAGACACACAGACAAAGAAACCAAATACCATAACAGGCCCTCTCCCCAGGGTGTGGTAGCCTGTGAGGCTTTACACTAAAACTTTTATAAATGTTTTCAAATCCAGTGATCGAATATGTAATCCAACTAAAGACTTTGCATTTCCTCAGCTTCACATGAAGTCATTAACTATTTTGTATCAAAGGGTAGCACTGCATATGTGAGGTGGATAAACCTTCAGTCAGACCTTTCTTATTGGTATGCACTGACAGCAAAACTAGTCCTATTGGTATGCACTGGTGACAATAAACTATTCACACAAATTGATACAATTAATAGTCTGTTCCTACTTTACAGGATTATTCTGAAAATTAACTCTCAACTCACCTGGAGGAAAACATTTGTCTATGAAGGTACAATGAATGCTAGTCTGTAATTACAAATAGGTGTTTAGACAGTTCCTGGGGCAAGTAACCAGAGAAGCCATTTCAAAACAATTAGTGTTTCTCTAGACTGTATAATGGCACAGACAATTATATAAGCAAAACATACATACTCAATGCTGTAACCTTATCTTACTCTAAACACAATGTAACGCATGGCCCTGGGATTACAAATGCCTGTCTCTGCATCTTTCCTGAGTTTGTACAGGTATTGACTCAAATAGCCTTCTCTTAAGCCCCATCTACACAATATGATTCTTTGTGCAATTCGATTACGATTCTATTTACGATCTGATTAAATCCGACATGTCCGATTGAATCCTGATCGGACATGCCGGATTTAATCAGATCGTAAACAGAATCGTAATCGAATCGCACAAAGAATTGTACCGTGTAGATTGGGCTTTTCAGTATGTGGTATTTACTGCAGTGCTGTATGTTCTGATCTTATTGAACCATATGCAATTGGGAAAGTTGTTCTAATGTTAGAAGGAAATGGAGCAGTGTCATGTTAAAGGGTGGATCCAAGCTAGGTTAAGAAGTGCATTTTTTAGGACAATCAAAGTGAAATGTATACAGTATATTAAACTTGCATCTATCTCCCCAAATCTCTGACCCTCTGCTTGAAGTTTTGTTTTGCATTAGGCCTCTCCTACCTATGGCTATTGGCTACGTAATATGCTTTGGTCTATGAAATGGTGGATTATTAGCCGCATGATAATCTGCAAAATCTGTCAGAAGTAATGCACATGCATCTACTTGGTTTGAGAACCAAAAGGGTGTACATTGTGTACAGTGGTGGGAAGGATCCATTTTATGTAGCTAGAACTGCAACATGAAATTCTGTAAATCCTTCAATTTACAGATTTGTGTGATACGGTAAAGCTGAGCATGCTGTTAGACAAAAGCCAATGCTCATTTTTAGGACTTTCAAAAGGAACACATTGCATGTTGGTGGAGCACACTTTTTTCTATGTACAAACATGTTTTTCCCAAAGACTTTGCTTTGTACACAACATCAGCATCACCCCAAGGCACATGTGCAGCGCTGAATCGAGTGGTTGTGATCTATCATAACTCTGTGCTCAGACTGCTCTGCAAATCTCCCTAAGTAGAAAAACACCCACCACCCCTCCAGCCTCCAACCCACATAAGAGCCCTGTGGACATGACAAAGAACAAAGAAAAACAAAAGAAGTGATCAACAGCTATCCCTCACAGCTTCAACCTCGAAAGCTCCTGAAGCTAAGCTACTAGGTGCAAGATGGTGGATGGCAGCCACGAGAACTCCCACAGAGTCAGTGTTCAGCACACCAGACAAGCAGATACCTTGAGTAAACACCCCCTTAACCTCTATCGCAGGAGACCCTTATTACTAACATTCAGTAGGTGATTCACTGAGATCTAATAAGCGGTCGGTGTCATCTCCCAGCAAATAAGCAAACTGGAAGGCCATGTGGCTGACATAGAGCAGCAGCCAGACTGTATGACCGATGCACTAGAATCAGATAAGGTTCAGATCAGTGGCGTAGCTAAGGAGCTGTGGGCCCCGATGCAAGTTTTACAATGGGGCCCCCCAAGCACTCTATATACATAACAAGTGATACGGCGCACCAAAACCTGCCAATGGCAACTACAGTGTCAGAGGTGCAAGAAGGGGATGGGGGACAGTCTGTTAAGGATTACCACTATTCATAGTATCTATAGAAGTGATTATTACCAGCACAGGACCAATAGAGAGCTAATACTGTAGTCGAGGAAGGGCCCTTCGGGGCCCCTCTGGCCCAAGGGCCCCGATGCGGTCGCTACCTCTGCAACCCCTATTGCTACGCCCCTGGTTCAGATCTACGAACAAGCGGCTAAGATTGAATCCTTAGAGCTCAAACTTGAGGACATGGAGAATCATAGAGAGGCAAACACATAATATGCAGCCTACCACAACTGGTGGTGGACTTGAAGCCTGCAGCCCTGAATCTCTATCTATGGTGCACTGAGCACTTGCCATGCCCTGTAATACAAACCTACCACAAGATGTTATTACAAAATTACAACTTGAGGAGGTTTGAGATCTACAGTTTGAGACTGCAAGCAATTTGACTACCCTCACCAGAGTTCAAGCAACAATTCTGGCTGCTCTTTCATGTGAGAGCAGGTTAAAATTTCTTGGAAGACCCCTCCAATGGCCTTCTGTCCACATTGTGAGTTCTGCCTATTTTTTTTAGACAAACTGCTTCAAAATCCCACTGCCTCTGCTCTGCGATCTAGTTCATTTTTTTTATTTGAAGACCGCCAGGGATCTTCAGCCTCTTCTCTGAGGTGAGGACTATCTAACACTTTTGAAAGTCCCCTGTCTAATTTTTACGTAGAACACTAAGGGATTAGTAAACGATAGACTAGAGTGTCAAAAGTTGAAGACATGTAAAAAATAAGTATAGAATATATGCCTTAAGTAATTTGTTAGTCTAGTGATGCTGAATGCAGTAGAATGGTTAGGGCAAAAAGTCTGATGACAGAGGGAATTAGCAGAAAGGTTGCTAACCAAGCTTAAGTAAACATGTTGTTTGATGAAATTTGGATACGAAGGAAAGAAGAGAGACTAGATGGTAGTTAGTGAGAACTGAACAATGAAGTGATTGTTGCTTAACTAATGCACATAAAATTACATGCTTCAAAGGTAGTAAAGTGGCAGAGGAGAGATATTGAAAAGGGAAGTTAAGGAAGGTAGGAGACATGTGGAATGAGATGAGATGGAATGGGATCTAGGGAACAGGAAATAAGTTTGGACTTAGCAATAAGAGAAGGTACTTTGTGGCAAGTTAGACAATTAAAACTAGTTAAACTAGTCAGAACTCGTCAGGACTCATGAAATAACCGTTTTTAAAATGATCTCAAATTATCTCAAATAATGATTACAAGTTGTAAGTCCTTGTATTACCAGTATACCTTATAAGCTCAGCAGCACTGCATCCGTTCACTAATGGGGCTCTAAAATATATCCACATCCGTGTGTGTGTGTGTGTGTGTGTGTGTGTGTGTGTGTGTGTGTGTGTGTGTGTGTGTGTATATGAATAAATATATATATCAATGTAAAAGGACAGCAGGCAAATAGAAAACGAATGGAATATAAATTGTACAAATAACAAATATTTTCATGCACAATGCCAACATAAATTAATTAATAGCAACTGGAATGAGAGCTGGCTCTTGAGTGCATAAAAAAAAATTACAACTGCTTTATTTCAAATCTCATATAGTACAAAACGTTATATATGTATAATTACATCAAATATCATAAAAAGTAAAAAACAAAAAAAAAATACAACACCCAAACTCCATCTGGGCCACCAATAAATGCAAAAATGGGGCTGCAGTCCCCAAACCTCATAAAAGTAGTTCCACTCAAAAGTGCAATCCAATGTGACATTGATCAATCTGCATCCAATCCAACAGCAGCATGTGTTAACAATGTTTTTTATTAGATGTATAAACTGAAATGTCAACAGACAAATGCTAGCATGAAATGAATCCGTCTATTGAGAGCACATTGGTCATTAGTTCCCTATTGCTGACTCGCCCCCAATCGCAGGGTGATGAAAAGAAATTTTCCAGATCCAACTTGAATCTCTCAATATAGCAAAGTTCCTGTTCTCTGGTAATCAGGCAACCAGAAGGCTCAACTAAACGGCATGCCTGAATGATAACAGGGACTTTGTTTTGGGGGTGTTTGCAGGCTCTTAAATACTTACCGAGCTTCCAGCGATGTCTTGGAACCCCTGCTCTTGCTCCTAGCAGTGGGCTCCTAGCGGCCTCCATTCTAGTTGGGACAGGGGACTACTACTACACATAAACTAAAAGTAAGAGTTGCAATTTAAGTTACAACTTAACTCTCATTACAGAAGTAATTTTTAAAATTTTAATACCTCTTTATATCCATATTCAATTGCTCTTTTCTCCTTAGTTTTCTCCAACTTGATGTTTTCCCACTTTGTCAGTTAAATGTTTTTTAAGCCACAAGAAAACATGAAATTACTTTGAATAATTTTGACAGTACTTTTTCAACCTACTTTTTATTAGCACATTTTAAATTGAAGAGCTCTGAATAGTTATTTTAAAGAGAAGATGAAAAATGTTTCTCCTAGGAGAAAACTTAGGAGAAAGTGAATTGAATGAGGGCCCATATGTTGTTGACAAGTTTAGATCTGTGAGAGTATGATCTCACCTGCCCCCTTTGTTGAAACAGCGCTAGCTTATTAGAGGACCTTATTCCTAGTTAATCACCTGTGTGACACTTTTTCTTCACTGAAGCTCTCTCTTACCATCATTTACTCTCTGTGCCTCTATGCAGTTGAACAGCAGAACAAATATCCCGATGAAACCAAGTCAATACTGAGCACTAGGGGTGTGCCTTGTGCTGGCGTCCAGGAAGACCTTTTTCACCACAGCCAGAAACATATAAAGGGAAAGGTGTAGAGAGGAGAATTTCAGTCATTCGTTCCTTTGTAGCAGAAACATGACTGTCTTGCTCATTCCACACGACTAATCCCTAAACCGAAGAAAGTAAAACAAGTTGCCACTCATGGAGAAAATGATTCAAATACCCTAACAGCACCAGTTCTGTATCCCTGTCCTTATATCAATATTTATCTACAACCATCTCATTCCATAACATTTGAGAAATATATTTTAGTATATTTAATTTTTAATTGTTTTAAAAGCTGGTAACAGATCCATTTTGGTCTATTCTAAGTGTGTTTAGAGTTAAAGTGACAAAAATGATCTATCATACCGCGGTTTTATACTTCAAAGTATTAAGCAACACATGCACTTTCTCTAATGGGTAAAAACTAAATCACCTGTCAGTCAATACACACTGTTCTTTCATTTTGTAAAAATCATTGTTTTAAAGCCTGTTTCCAATTACAACAGAGCGTCCCGGTGGTACGGCAATGCTGTGTGATGGATGATTCAGATATTCTATATTATTCCGAGGAATGCTTTATACCATAGGAGCTCTTAAGATTAAACATCTTGTTAAAATACACACAGACTTGTGGAAAAACAAATTAGGATCATATTCTAACAAATCACGAAATGCCACGAATTGTTCTTCCTAATTGCTCAAATTGCTGCAAGACAGTTCGGAGATGCTTCTGTTCTCTAAATTAAATCACAACTACTTTATTATGCTTTGCCGAAAGTGAACAGTAAAAAAAACCTCTGTGTACTGTCTACGCTGAGGAGATTTCAAACACCAATCACAGAGTTCTCTCCTGCTGATCATACATCACTCACTACCTGTAGCAATAGCTGGGCAGTGAAAGTGTCAATGAACAACAGACCACAGTGTGATATTTCACACAGAGGTATTTATAGCGTGCTGTTAATTTTCTGTGATGTGACCATGTCTTTGAAAATTCTCTTTTCTCTTGAGAAAGAAAAATATATTATTTCATAAAAGTAGCCATTATTATTATTCCGCATTAACATAACTGACATTATCGACAAATGATACTGTGATGATTTGCTCAGCTGCCTGTGCAGGCAGGCAGCTTTTTGACCATTGGTTAGGTTTGCATGCTGCAGGACTCTGGAAAGAAGAGCTTCTGTCAGTTTTGCAGCTTGTGCTTGCTGAGGAATTTGCATACGTTGTCATGCAAATTGCCTGGCCACATTCATTGGAGGCGTGTACTATAAGTACTATGTCTTTCCCACAATGCTTGGCTGGTCATAAGGTGCCTGCAATTATACGCTTGTGGAGGATTTCCGCCGTATCAGCGCACGCGTTGTGCGCTGCTCACGGAGAAAGTTCCACAATCGTTACAGATACCCAGTGCTTTGCAGAGCATATTGAATAATGAACTGTCCCCTCATAGGGCTCACAATCTAAAGTCTGTACCATGGTCTAAAGGGGTGTGCACACGCTCAATGTTTGAGGGACTTGGTCTCTCGGGAAATGCTTCAGAAGCTGAGTGCTGTAGCCCAGGGCTTCCCAACCCTGTCCTCAAGGCCCACCAACAGTGCATGTTTTGCAGAAAACCACAAACATTCACAGGTGAGGTAATTAGTGTCTCAGCAGAGCTGATTAACTACCTCTGTGGATTTCCACAAAACATGCACTGTTGTTGGTAGTTGAGGACAGGGTTGGGAAAACCCTGCTGTAGACTCCTCACTTTCTTATAGCAAAGTTATGTGCCTGTTTCTATGAGAAAAGGACGAGGGACCATGGTGCTGTGCAAGACAGAGCATCTTTCAGTAGGAGGGGTAAGGAAATGAACAATGTGGTTAGGGGTCACTGATAAGGAATTCCGTATCCATAAACATGCTTAGCGGACAACTGTACACATGCCTGATTCTTGGCCAAGGTAGCCTACAATGGAGTTTCATCTTGTGTTTGTGTACACCTTTATGCTGGCTCCAAGCTGTAAGATTCCTGTAGATCCAGTAAATGATCCATATCAACCTGATATTACCACTTTGCACCTCTACATTAAATCAGACTTCAGTAGAAATCTTGAATATCAAGCAGAACACTACAAATGCTGGGTTTGTTATTCTTAAAGTAATAATAACATCTATTTACATAAAAACAGCATAAAGACCAACTAGTTATTTACCTAATTCTTGGAAATCATTAAGAAATAGGGTGCACCCACGAAATGTATATGTCTCTAAAAGTTTCAACAGGTACTTGAAATTATTTTACCTATATCAGTGGGTACTTTGCAGGCACTGGCTTTTATAAAGGGTTATACACGTAAATAATGATGAGGAACACTAGTCTAGCTTATCTCAGGCTAAATTCACAGTAAGGGGTTGCAGTGCAATGTGACAGAGGCATGTTAGTTCACAAAGTCCAACTACAATAGTAATAGTAATAGTATAGTAATAGTAAGTAATAGTAAGTTTACGTTCAGATTGCATCCAGTGTGAAGTCATACAATGGTCTACAGTATCCTAATGCAGAGCATGCAGTGCGTTACAGCATAATACATGCGTTAACAGTGGCATACTTTTCATTGACTGTATGCTTCACTTCATTCCATTATGTTGCGTTCCTGTATTTCCAGGGATGCAATGCAACTGTGAAACTAGCCTCAGTGTTGACAGTTGAGAACTGTTCATCAGTTATCAGCAGTGAGTTTGAACACTGCATTTCAGTCTATATGGGAGCCATCGGCCTGGCACCAAGTTTACAAAGGTTATACAATCGAAAGATCTCTACAGTGAAATATTGTGAAGTTATTTTATTTAACAAAGTCTATGATTAATTATATTTTTACATAAGGATACTTTTCCAAATCGTTATATTTATTGAGATGCCTAATAAGATAACAACCATGCTGCGTGGATTCCCCATGGATGAATTCTGCAGCTATTCTGTGGCTGAAATGTGAAGTATTTGTTTATAGCCTTCAGGATCGATTAACGGGAACACTCACATACATCCTACAAGGAATCACCAACATGTTAACACTGGTCTCTTCCCAGCATCCAGCCAGGTGAATGGCGGACAGCCTACTCTGACTGTTGGCTACTAGAGATGATAATTTCACAAGTTTGCTGCAAATTTTATTGCAGAAAGTATGCAGCTTCAAACAGCCAGTCAACTTCAAGAGCCAAGCAATGAGTACATAGCTCATAGACTCATGTCAGCTGAAGCAGGGTATTGTGGAAAACACACATGCTGGGCATGTGTATAGTCCTTTTCAATTTACCCCACAAATGCTATTTTTTTTTGTTAGTGATCTTTCACTGTAACACCAGTCTCATTACTACAAATGCTTATTTATGACTTTTTCTCTTTTTTAATTTCCCAAACGAATAGAATTTTGCTTCCAATTGGAACTGCATCTATATACAGTGATGCTATGGCCAATACACTTGTTCTAATATGAGCCAGAGGCTGAGATTTGGTAGCCTGAGTTTACAATCATTTTTTTAAAACAACATCTTTTTATTGATCACAAAAAGACCAATCCCAGCCTGCATGGGGGACTAGGGGTCAAAAAAGACCAGATACATACTGTACATGGACTTGAGACAGAAAACCCATCGTACAATAGAAATACATGTACAATACAAAAATCTTGTGAGCAAAATCAATGTTGAAAATACTAGAATGGTCATCCAAAGTTGACAATGTAATTATATATTTACTTTACAACAGCAGGAGATCCCTCCCATGGATTATATACTATAACTAATACAATATAGCGTCAAACAAGATTAAACCAATATATCAAAAGACAAACTGATCATTGACCTATTGGCTATCACTTGCAATGTATAGAATATGAGTTAGCAGATTTGTACATACTGTTACATACAAGGTTATGGAAAATTCTGATATGTTGTAAGAGAAACGATAAGGAAAGAAAAAATGTACAGAAACCAAACAAAGAAAAAGAAGGAAAACACCAATTCTTGTGGTCATAGGCGGCTTAAAAAAGTCATCCAGGACCTCTTCCCAGTCCTTATCATCAAGGTTTGGAATGTCCTGCTGCCATTTTAGCATTTTAATTTGCATTTCTTGGTTCCAGGGCAGTCTCTGACAGTGAGTTCAAAATAAATGGCTGACAATGGTTTGCCTTAGTTTCTCTGGAGTAAGGTACGCTCCAACTGGTGACATGCTAGTATACCAATATTGTCAGGACACTGTGACACATATGCATGACGGAGCTCTAAGTAACGAAAAAACAAACAATTGAGTTTACAATCCTTGGTTTAATTGTAAGCATCAAACTAGTAAAAAAAAATGAAACAGTCAAACAGAGTGTTCCATATTACTGCTATATACATCTTTAAAAGAAAACAAACATGCCTGCCTCCATATCCCTCTCACCTCTGGTTCCCTTTAAACAAAATCCCAGAAATCTTATATCTCCTAGGCTTAGCCTGATGATCCATGCATAGAGATGGCCCGAACGGTTCACATGCAAACGTATTCGCGCAAACAGCGGTGGTTCACGTTCAAACACGAACTTTATGTGAGTTCGACCCGCCCCCTATACTACATCATTGGGCTAAAATTTGACCCTCTACATCACAGTCAGCAGACACATGGTAGCCAATCAGGCTACACTCCCTCCTGGAGCCCCCCCCCCTTTATAAAAGGAAGCTCCGTGGGCCATGATCTCACTCTGTGTGCTGCGTAGTTACTGAGAGAAGGGAGAGAGTTGCTGCAGAGATTAGGGAAAGCTTAGTTAGGCTGTTGTTAGGCTTGTTAGCTTGCTCCTTGCTGATACTTATTGCTAAAAAGCACCCAAAACAGCTCTTTTGAGAGCTAATGTTTTTCTTGTGGTCTGTTTTTTTTTTGTTTGTGGCCCACTGACACTTGCATATACAGCGCTGTCAGTCGCAGCTGGCCCTTGCTAATTGCTATACTGTGCCAGGCCCAGCACATTCAGTGCCTACCTTTTCACTGCACCTGTGTGTGACAGCTGCACATTTGTAATGCCAGTCCGACCGTGCATACCTGTTCATGTTCACTACACCTGCGTGACAGCATGCAGTGTTATATACCAGTCACTGCATAACTGTTCACTGCACCTGTATGTGTGACTGCTGCACATTGTATTGATTCCAGTCACTGCATACCTGTTCACTGCACCTGCATGACAGCACGCAGTGTTATATACCAGTCACTGCATAACTGTTCACTGCACCTGTGTGACTGCACATTGTTATACCAACAGTCACTGAATACCTTTCACTGCATCTGTCACTGCACATTGTATTATACCTGGGAGTCAGTGCATACCTTTCACTTGAATGGATGGCAGACTTGCCCTTTATAACAGATTCTCGTTAAAGGCAAGTGGTGTCATCTCTGGCACACAGCGTTGGGTCAAGGGTCCATCTGACCACAGATACCTGGTCTGCAAAGCACGGTCAGGGCAGGTACATTACTTACACAGCACATTGGGTCCTTCCTTGGATGTGTGGTGGTGGTAGCCATTTCTCAGGCTCCCACTCCAGACCGGAATCGAACCCTGATTCCCCGGCCATTACCCATGGTCACCATGATGCAGAAAGTACCAAACAGAGTTGACCACACAGTTAAATTAATGGCAGACTTGCCCTCCATAACAGATTCCCGTTAAAGGATTTCAAGTGTACTCATCATTATACAGGGCCTCGAAAGAGTCCTGTATTGTTATTTTTCGTCACTACCTCCCCAAGTCGGGACTTGCGTGCCCTGCCCGCTGCCTTCCT